>NC_059177.1:32840295-33560853 GCF_019923935.1 Bubalus bubalis | reverse complement strand
TTCTCACCATTAAAAAAAAAAAACAAACAACAAAAAAAACAAAAACCTACCTCATTTTAAAGAAAATGCTCAGAAGTGACATTATTGGGCCCAAAGGCCATCCTGATTGTAGACAGCCCTCCTGGAGAGAGTATGGACTGCTCCAGAGTGATGCTCTACTTGGTAGACAGGTATTTTGAAATATAAAGGTTAACTTTGGCTGGCTGCTGGGGAGGTCTCACCCTTCCAGCAGAGATTCGGGGGTGTGCTTATTTTATTTGTATTGCAATATAGTTGCTTCACAATGTTGTGTTAGTTTCTGCTGTACAATGACCTTCCCCTTGGACCTCCCTCTCACGCTTCCTCCCCATTCCTCCCCTCTAGGTCATCACAGAGCTTGGAACAACCTGTGCTATAGAGCAGCCTCCCACTAGCTAGCTATTGACAGAAGTGTGTGTGTGTGTGTGTGTGTGTGTGTGCGCGCGCGCGCGCGCGCGCACGTGCACTCAGTCGCTCAGTTGTGTCCTATTCTTTGTGACCCCATGGACTGTAGCCTGCCAGGCTCCTCTGTCCATGGGATTCTCCAGGCTAGAATGCTGGAGTGGGTTGCCATTTCCTACTCCAGGGATCTTCCTGACCCAGGGATCAAATCTGAGTTCCCTGCATCTCTTGCATTGGCAGATGGATTCTTTACTACTGAGGCATTGGGAAGCCCTGACAGAGGTTTGCTCTTCACCAAACCTTCCTCAGAGTAAGACAGAGCACTCTAAATTAGCTCCAGAAATGACACTCTGGTTTATTGGACAAGGTGGCCTGAAGTCTAACACAAAACAAGATATTCTGAGAGATTTCATTAGACTCCAACTTCAGAGGCAGGTAAGTCTCTCCTGGGTACATTTCTGTTCCTGCTGGTAGGGTGGCTGAGAGCAGACCTAAACAGTCACAAATGTACATCAAAATCCTGGTTCTGCTTGTTACTAGGGTAACAAGTTTCCTTGGAAAAACCACTTAAAATTCCATTCTCTTTAGCACTTTGATATGTGCAAGGGATTGAGCCCTTTCTAATGGACCTGTCTGCCTTATGTACTGTCGAGTGGCAAAGACAGCCTTCTTATCCTCCAAGATAGAACTTCTCAAACATTTACATACATAAGAATCACCTGGAGGACAAAGAGGGCTCATGATAACCAGCCGACATTTTGATACAGTTAGATAAGCCCAGGAATCTGCTTTTCTTCACGGGCAACCTGAGGAATTTTGACTCAGGTAGTCCAGGACCATGCTTGAAGAAATTCTTATCTGGGAAGCTCAATTTGGCTTGTCTGAAATAGGCAACACTTTATAGCAATTACTGTGTGCCCGATACCCTTCCTCCTACTTTAGACACATTGACTAACTCAATCCCTCCAGTCACCCTATGAGCTAGATATTCTTTGTACCCATGTTTTATTGATGAGGAAACTGATGCTCAGAGAAGTAAATTGTCCAAGATCCACACTGTTAGTAGGCAGTAGAGCCAAGCTATGATAGTACGTGTGGAATATGGTGATGTAAAACTTAAAAAGTACCTCTTACTGAATTGTAAATTCAGAAGTTCTTAAAGTAAGAGGTTGTTACTACTGTTGTTGATGTGCAGGGAATATTTTCCATTGGGTCAAAGAGGTATGTCTGAAGTATGCTTTTATTGAACCTGAGGTCGACTAGTAGAGAGTAGATGAATGCTTGCTGAATAGAGAGCATTCAATGTGTGCTTATTGAATGACTAAATATGTTCCAGTATGGATGCTCCAATACTCTGCAAAAGTTAGTCCTTGAACCCAGGCACTCATGACATACTTCTCTGTGTCCTCTTGTGATTTTTCCTCCTGGTCCAGTTCTGCTTTTTCCACACAATACCACCAACTAGAGATCCAGTTGATCAGTCATGGCAACTGTGGATTGCCAGGTGACCTTGCCAGGTTTGTTTTTTCCTGTCCATCTGCCATATTGATGTGGTGGGGAAATCTTTGAACTGAAGCTTTTCAGGAAAGACTCCTATCACTGCTCATTGAAACACCCCATACTCTGCTCCTTCAGCCACTTAAGGTTTCCAGTTTGTTTACATAAAAATGGTATTTAAAAGCACAGGCATGGGTTCAATGTTCAGTTCTGACATCAGGGAAATGGATTCAATTCTTGAATGTGAGATGCTTCCTGTATCAGATGATATGATGTCAGTAATTTGCAGTGAGAGCTTTGGAGATATTTTGCCTGTGTTTGAATCTCAGCTCAGTTGTTTATCAGGTCTCTGAATGTTGGGAAAATAACTTGCCTTATCTGCACAATGGGGCAAATAATATCTATGTTAGAGGATAGACAGTGTAATATAGTAAATAACTTTGGCACAGTGCCCAGCATATAGTAAATAATCACTAATGTTAGCTGTGTTATTGCTATGAAAATGAGGTCATATCTACTCTTTTGGGAGTTTGAAAAAATGTTTGTAAAGTTCTCTGTTTTGTAACTGCTCTATAAATACTATTGTTAGGATTACTATCACTGTACCTAGAGGTTAAGCTCATAAATTTATTTAAATAAATTTTTAAGCTCACAACTTTATAAGAAAATTTCCAGCGCTAACATTTTGTAATTTAAAAACAAAACAAAATAAATGAACTTCCTTGAAAGATATGGCATCCCCACAAGATACAATCATGTGGTGTTTTGGAGGCCGCTTGGGTCATGAGGAGCTCTGAACTCAGGGATGACTTCAGCTGCCGGCTTTAAAGGGGAAGATTGATATAGATGTTTCCAGTGAGAAATTTCAGTATCTTAAGATTAGACAAGATCACTGAGATTTGCTTTTTTAACTAATGGAAATGTCAGTCCTTTTGAGTGTTGTTGCATTATTTAATTTTGGAATAAGGAGCATACAGTCCTAAAGTCTGCTTTCAGAAACCAAAATTGAGTCTTTGGATACCTTTTCTTGAAATTCTGATAAATGTTATCTGGTTTCCTTCTCGAAATATAAGATACCCAGATAAACTTGAATTTCCAGTAAAAATAATTAATTTTTTAGTATAAATATGACTACCTATATATGTATGGGTGAGTATATCTCAACTATTGTAAATAATTATTTGCTAGATTCGGTAATCGTAGGTGTTGTACACGGCAGTGTTTACTGGGGCTGTAAATCACCTGGGCATTTTGTTAAACTATGAAATTGATTCAGTGGATGCAGTGTCGAGACTGCTGTTTTGAGGACCACATCTGAGTGGCAAGTGTGAAAGATAGAGTTTCCCAAGCTTGCTGCTTAGAAGAAATATCTGTGGTGGTGATTGAAAATACAGTTACTTTGCTCTAACAAAATACCACAGACTGGCTGGTTTAAAAAACAGAAATTTATTTCTCACTGTTCTCGAGGCTGGAAGTCCAAGATGAAGGTTGGCAGGGTTAGGTTTCTTCTGAGGCTTCTCTCTTTGTCTTGCAGATGGCTGCCTTCCTGTTGCCTTTTCACAAGTTCTTTTTTCTGTGCCCGTTTGTCCCTGGTGTCCCTCTGTTTGTCCTATTCCCAGTCAAGTTGAACCAGGACGCACCCTAACAGCCTCATTCACTTAAGTAACTATTGCTTCTTTAAAGTCACATATCCAAATAAAGTCATTCTGAGGATGCGCCAGCTAGGGCTTCAACATATAAGTTTTGGAACAGGAAAATAATTC
This sequence comes from Bubalus bubalis, assembly GCF_019923935.1. Classification (NCBI taxonomy): domain Eukaryota; kingdom Metazoa; phylum Chordata; class Mammalia; order Artiodactyla; family Bovidae; genus Bubalus; species Bubalus bubalis. The sequence continues at coordinate 33,557,173 of NC_059177.1, read as the reverse complement.
AGTGGTAACAAGATCTGAGACTCACTGAGACAGAATTTCTTTTGGAGGGGTTTTCAGAGGCTGGTCCATTTCACCAGCTTATCAGGCAAATCTAAGACATCTGGTGTAGAGCAACCATGCTCGGACTTGAGCCTAAATCAGAATCACCTGAAAAACCTATTAAAACCCCCAAGTTTTTGATTGAAGAGGTTGAAGTGAAGCTCCAGTTCCTGCTTTTCTAACAAGCAACCATCATTAGAATTACCAACTCAGAAGAATGCCTACACCTCCTGAAGAGCAGGGCAGTGATAACATGGCCTTTCTGTTGCTTTTGTGTGAATTTCCTGAGATTGGGAGGCAAGAGCTCTTGGGGACTCTAGAGCCCTGTGTTAGATGAAAATGGGTCTTTGTGATACATTTTCTACAAATTCTACAATATAGGAAACAAAATCAGTGTATTTTCATAAACAGAAAAACACTGATTTTTAAAAATGTTCCTCTTATTCATTTCTTGAGAGTCAATGAACTGCCTTTTATTCTTGTCACCATTGTGGTCTTTTTGTTAAATAGTGCATTATTAGATCCCATGAGGTCATTTTCCAAGATGTGATGGGTTGAAGATCAAATCGTCTACCTACTGTTGTGAAGGAAGAGTTGGGAGGACCTAAAATCCTGGATTACACCTTCAGTCTCCTGAGAAACTGCTGGCCACAACTACAGCTCAAGTTCCTGACATGAGTCACTTGGATGTTGATCCTGCTAATAAACATGCGAACAAACTCGTGCAGGAACACAAATCAATAGTTTTTTTGTTTGCTTATTCATTTTTTAGAACAAGTCTCTAAATTACTTACAAGATTGACTCTTTCTGACGTATTAAAATTCTAGAATTTAGCCCATCCAGGTAAATACAGAGGTCTTCAGCAAATGTACCTTTCTCAATATTACAGTCTCAAAAGAGTCTCTCATTAAAAACCAATACTCATTCCCTTTTGTTTTTCTGAAGATGTAAATGATTGATTGGCAAGCAATTTTAAATATCTTGTTTATAATTATGGGACTGTACATTGATGGTTTTATTATTATAGGTAGCAGTTCAGAGTATCTCTTGGGAGTCCAGGAAGTTGTTGGACTGCTATTGGGTGCTCTTACATATGTTTTCAGAGCTTAATTTCCCCTTTGGTGCAGTGGATTTAAGAATACTACCTATCAGGACTTGGGGGAAAATTATATGTTTGCAATACCACTGCCATGTGCTTGGTGACATAATAGCTTCGTACATGGGAGATGTCATTATTTATATGATTATAAATTAGAATGTGTTATCGCTATTTTTTCTGCTCATTTTATCTTTCTTGTTTTCTTCTTTGCTTTGTTCTTCCTCACTGATTAAAAACGAGGTCTGTTTTGAATAACGGTACTTTGACCAGAAACATTATGAGGAGGACTTTTGTTTGTTTGTTTGTGATTTTTAAGTAACAGGGAAACTGAGACCTAGAGTTTAAATAACTTGACCAAAATCAACCAGCTGATTGTGACAGAGAAGAATATGAACACAGGATTCTGGTCGCCAATGCCATTTTCTTAGGTTTATGCTCCTCTGATTATTCTTGGACTCAAGATAAAGAGTTATTGGATTTTGAAGTTGAAAACTGATATAGGGGGAAAAATGTATAATTCACTGCTGTTCATTTGGTGGAAAACCATCCAGCTGATTGATTGGTAGAGCCCTATGTCTCTTTGTTAATAGTGTTTGGCTGTTGGGTTCATTAATATTTCTGCTAGATGCAAAATATTATATATAGAATGGACAAACAGCAAGATTCTATTGTATAGCACAGGGAACTATATTCAATATCCTGTAATGGCACCATAATAAAAAGAATATGAAGAAGCATATATATACATATTTGTATAACTGAATCACTTTGCTGTATACCAGAAACTAACACAAAATTGTAAATCAACTCTTCTTCAATATGAAATGAGCCATGCACTCTGATTTGAACTGCATAAAAATTTTTAAAATTCTCAAAAAAAAAACCATTCTGCTAGAGATTTACCAAATTTGAAAATTTAGAATTCCTGAATAAAAGGGAAAGTTGGTTGAAGAGTAGAACAAATCTGTTGAAAATATGATATTTGAAATATCTAGTCATGCTAGATGCTGGGGTATTAGTCCATTGAAGTGTTAATGCTTTGGTTGCTGGATTGAGGAAGTTCTGGGCAGCTGGGTAGAGGTTGGATTCTTGGGAGCTGAGGATACTGGCTATTTACCAACAAACAAGCATTTAACCATGGGCACAACAATATCAGTGTGAACAGGGTGGATTTATGTACCCAAGTTAAAAGACTAGGTTCCTTAATATCCCCTTCTCTTTGGATAATCAATAAATTGATGTTAGTTATACAAAGCCAAATTTGCAACTCCAAGATTTTTAATTTTTCTGGAATAATAAGAATTATAAAATAAAAGTTAATATCAGGGTTTTAAATTAAAAATGCATAATCTTAATGACAGGTGTGCATCATAATAGCCTATACAGTTTGCCCAAAATTCATCTGCCTATGTATTTTGCTATGATTTGATTCAGGGAGAGTGGAGTTTCTAGAATCTGTGCTTTTGTGAGTCCTCCCTAGGTGCCTCTGGTCCCTGCTATATTGGATATCTTCTGTTTTACCCTCCAGATGTACCCTCAACTTTTCAATTTTTTTTTTTTTAACATACTCTGTTCTGTTTTCAAGAGGCCAAGGTCTGTGGACAGTCTTGGTGAACTCCTTTACTTTCTGCCTTCCTGTTGGGAGCAGCCAGTGGGAAGTCCTGCCAGGATATGGGAACAGGGAAGAAGGAAGAGGCTGCGACATTGTATTCCCTTGGCTCTCTCCTTAAGGGATAACTTTGGACTGGCTGTCACTTTGACCAAAGATCACAGGTCTTTGGGATGTGGTCCTCTCCATGTGTCTCTTTCTGTCCAAGTTTCCATAACTGTACCCTCTCCCAGCTCCTTTCAGCTAAGCAGAGGGAACAGCTCTATTGGCACTAACATCAGAGCACTAGTATAGCCTTTAATGGTTTTCTTATACCATTTGTAAATAGTCCCTTTATTTAACTCTCTTCATTTTTCTATTTGTGCCATTTATTTCCTGCTGGGACCCTACCTAAGGGACGCTGCCTTATACACTTCCCTAATGTTTCTTTGAAACATTATGGCAGAAAGTGAAGAGGAACTAAAAAGCCTCCTGATGAAAGTGAAAGTGGAGAGTGAAAAAGTTGGCTTAAAGCTCCACATTCAGAAAACGCAGATCATGGCATCTGGTCCCATCACTTCATGGCAAATAAATGGGGAAACAGTGGAAACAGTGACAGACTTTATTTTTCTGGGCTCCAAAATCACTGTGGATGGTGACTGCAGCCATGAAATTAAAAGACGCTTACTCCTTGGAAGGAAAGTTATGACCAACCTAGATAGCATATTCAAAAGCAGAGACATTACTTTTCCAACAAAAGTTCATCTAGTCAAGGCTATGGTTTTTCCTGTGGTCATGTATGGATGTGAGAGTTGGACTGTGAAGAAGGCTGAGCACTGAAAAATTGATGCTTTTGAACTGTGGTGTTGGAGAAGACTCTTGAGAGTCCCTTGGACTGCAAGGAGATCCAACCAGTCCATTCTGAAGGAGATCAGCCCTGGGATTTCTTTGGAAGGACTGATGCTAAAGCTGAAACTCCAGTCCTTTGGCCACCTCATGCGAAGAGTTGACTCATTGGAAAAGACTCTGATGCTGGGAGGGATTAGGGACAGGAGGAGAAGGGGATGACAGAGGATGAGATGCCTGGATGGCATCACTGACTAGATGGACATGAGTCTGGGTGAACTCCGGGAGTTGGTGATGGACAGGGAGGCCTGGCGTGCTGCGATTCATGGGGTCGCAAAGAGTCGGACACAACTGAGCGACTGATCTGATCTGAGGGAATATGGTTCCTTAAATATGATATTTAAGGTAATGTTTCCCATTACCAACACTCTGACTCTATCCATAGCTCAGATAATTCAGGTGGGATTCTGCCATGGTTGGTCTCCCCCAGGTTCAAGGAGAGATATGGAAAACAGGCTGGAGTTCTAACATTTACCTTCTAACATCCTACTTGCTTTGTGTGAACTGTTTGAAGAAAGGCTAATCCCAAATGGCAAAGGACAAATAAATTGAGGATCATCCTAGAGACAGAAAACTTAAGTGGACTTTGTTTCATTCAAATGATACAATATGATTAAAATATAAAGGATTTCGCTCCCAAGGAGGAACACTTAAAGAGGCCTTAACTAGGTCTCTGTTTGGCAGCAGAATTTTATGCCTCTCAGTATTTGCATGGTCAATTAATCCCTTAAAGTGATGACTAGTAGGCAATTTATTTGGATGGTACAAGAGGCTAATTGGTAATATTGTTATACAAAATCTTGTAGGCAAAAATTATGCCTTTTAAAAAACGTGCCTTTGGTATTTGAAGAGAGAGCTTTAGTGCCTTGGGCCTCAGAGGAATTCAGCCTGCTGATGTCAGAATTAATGAAGAATATGGAAACTTAAGTGTGGGATGGATGGAGTGAAACATGCATTAAAGATTAATGACAGTAGACTAGTGGGGGAGCCACATTTTCTGGTGATCAAAGACTCTGAGGCTTTCATCTCCCAGTGCCTGGGAGAATGTTGAACATCTTGGAATTTGTCGTATCGCCTATTGGTTATGTTTTATCAGCCTGCTCTCCAGCAAGGTGTTCCAAGAGAAACCCCTACCCTCCAGCTCTGATCTGTTCATTCATTCAGCAAATGTGTTTTGAGTACCTACTCTGTGGCAGTGGTGTTAAAAAAATGGTGACAAGTCAAAACACATATATTTGCCTTCTCTCAGGGAGATTATAGCATAGTGAAATGGATGAGTTTTCTTAAATAAGAAAGTAAATGAAACAGAGCAGGGCACTATGGTCCTTCCCTCCCCTGCCCTCTGTCCCTTCAACCTGTCTTTTGTCTGTAGAAAAACTTTAGCCACAGAATAAGTTTAATCAGAGTAGAGAGGAGAAAAGCAAAGAAAAAGAGTCAAACAAGACCAAATAATAACAGTTTAGTCATTAAGTAGAGTCAAGGACCTTTAGTTCCTCCTCAACAGCTATTGGTAATATTCTGAGCTTTATTCTTTGAGCTGTTCTGTAGATACTGAAACCCCCACCAAGTGGAAGAAGTTAACTACATGATGACCGGACTGTAGCCATGACATAAGCTGTCATAATTCCAGGAACTTATTTCAAAGAATTGAGAAACTGACCCTGGAACTGAAGACTTAATTTAATTGAAAGTTGCTCAGTTGTGTCTGACTCTTTGCGACCCCATGGATTATACAGTCCATGGAATTCTGCAGGCCAGAATACTTGAGTGGGTAGCCTTTCCCTTCTCCAGGGGATCTTCCCAATTCAGGGATCAAACCCAGGTTTCCCCTGTTGCAGGCAGATTCTTTACCAACTTAGCCACAAGGGAAGCCCAATGCTACTTAGAGCAGTCAAGATGATGCTGATAAGACCAATTTCAAGATGACTGTCAGAGCTGACTGTGCAGTTTCTAAGTGTGGCCCCTCCCTCCACCTATATACCCTTGAAACTCCCATTTTTAAATCTTTTGCCCACTGATTATCTATAGGGGGAGTACCCTGCCCCAGGTTGCCAGCCTCCACAATAAAAGAAGTTTTCCTTTCCAACCAATCTTGCCTCTTTATTGGCCTTCAAGTGGCCAATAGCCTGACCCCACTTTCAATAACATAAGAGCATATTTACATTCTTAGTTGGAGAAACTACATTTCTTGTAATAGTGTTTAATAGGATAACAAGAATTCCTCCAGTTTCAAAATATCCCAAACACTGGATGAAATATGGTAAGAAACATTTCATTGGCGGGATTGAACATCTCCAAAAGTCAATGAAACTCTCAGAGGCCAGAAAAAAACAAGATGAAACAAAAGAGAGGAGTGTAAATTAAAGATCTGGTAGCTTTGTTTGTGGAGCAAGAGGGGACGATTCTCACAGATAGCTCATAAAGGAAACAGTTCGCCATGAATGTGAATCAGCAGATACACTGGGCAAGAGAATTTAAGCCCTCCTGACTAAGTGATGTTCTGAAAGAATCAAGATTGCACCCAGAGCACTGAACCATATTATCTGATCTAAGGTGGGCCAGGCATCTGTTGTGGAAGCTTCCCTGAAGATACCATGTGTGGAGAGGGCCCTGTGGGATAAGTGGGACTGGGGGAGTCAAGGCCATGGCTGGGCAGTCCTAGAAGAAAGTTGACCATGTGATACATGTCTGGGCCAGATGGGCAGTAGTACATTGAAAGGACAGAAAGGCTACTGGGGCCAGTGAGAGAGAATGAAAGGGAAAGCTCTTTAGTACAAGACTGAACAGCTAAGTTAAAAAAAAAAAAAAATTCAGTCTTTATAGGCAGGATTTTCACCTGCACCTGAAAGTCAGTGGGAAACTCTTAAAGATTTTAAGTGGTGTGAGTTGCTCTTTTTAAATCTTCTTTTTGCCACTTTATAGAGTAGGACTACAGTTGGGTAAGAGTGGAAGATGGTCCAGGCAAGAGGACAAGTGCTTTAAACCCCAGTGGGGATCAGAACCCCTACTCTTCTGTTCTGCCAATCTGGAACCATGAAGCAAAGGAAGGGAAAAAAAAAAAACAAGAGGGAGAGATGGGAAGTAGTGGGCATATGGAGTTTTCTTTTTAAAATGTTGAGGAATGCAGAAAACATAAAACGATAAAAATTGTATAGCCCTAGGATTTTCACATCGATAAAGGTTTTGTTTTGTCAGTCTTGTTTCATGATTTTTTAATGTAAAAGAAACAAAGCATAACAGATAATGTTCATCCCCTTTATCCTACCCTGCTCCCATTTGCTCTCCTACCCTCTCCTGAGTTAGAGAGGTGAACTTCAGATCATGTTTCTCTACTTCTGGGAAATAATTTTCTATTTTCTAGATAATTTTTATATACATATGTATAATATTGAATATTTAAAATATTCAGAAATTATACTATGCTCTGTGTAATAATCTACAGGGTACCTTTTTCACTCAGCATTATGTTTTTGACCTCTGTCCATGTGGAATCGCATACATATGGCTTTGCATCCCATCTTAATTATCTCTTCTTCTACTGTTGGGTGTTTGGGTTGTTTATAATACAATGTCACAGATGCTGGTGTAAGCATTCTCAAACAGTCTTCTGGGACACAACAATAGTTTCTATAGGTTACATACTTAAAAATGGGATTGTTGAGTAGTAAATTATGTCCCTTTAAAAAAATTACTGATCTGTTGCCAAATTGTCCTTAGAAGTGGTTGTAACAACTCAGTTGCTTCCAGAAGTTTACACTATCATCACTTCATGAGGTCAGCCCTTTTCCCCACCAATTTGAAAAGTATGAAATAGTATTCTGTTGTTACTTTAGTAGGTGATGCTTTTGGTTGCTACTTGAAGTTGAGCTCTTTTTTTTTTTTTTCCCTATTGGGACAAAAAATGTTTTCTACATTTTTGTTTGTCCACATGTTTGGCTCATATTTTCTAACTCACATGTGGGCTTTTTCTTTCTTTTGCTCATGTCTTCCATCTTGTAGGATCTTAGTTTCTGGATCAGGGACTGAACCTAGATCACAGCAGTGAAAGCACCAAATCCTAATGACTGGACCACGAGGGAACTCCCATTAAGGGACATTTTAATCTGCTCTGAACACTGTTTCCTAACTGTGTATGCATTACAAATAACTATTTGCATTCTGTTGCTTGTTCATATTATTTTACATTATCTTTAAGTTGATACTTTTCATTCAGTGAATTTTGTTCTTTCTTTTGTGAATTGTACTTTCTCTTTATTAAGGGTTTCTTTGATACAGCATAGCAGAATGGTTAGAATATTTGTCTCTGAAACCAGACTGCTGAAATGGAAGCTGGGTTGCTACTTTCCTATCATATCCTGTCCTGTCCACCGTATCTTATCACATTGCATTCATGAAGACCTTGAGTACAAGGTTGAATAGTAGACATGTTTGAAAGAGGTGGATCAGTAGAGATCCTTGTAAAGTGGCAGCATGGTCTTGACTGGGAAATATGAAATTCTTTAGTTTGCCCTATGTAGCAGGCACTGAAGATGGCTTTTGTTGCTGATGCCACATCCTCTCACGGGCTTTGGTCAAGTGATCATTTGCTCAGAGTTGTGTTATTATATACCAAGATAGAAAGGCTGAAAACTATTTTAGGTTCACCACTAATTTGCTGTTTTGACATCATTTAATCTTAAGTTTTCATTTTATTTATTGATGTCCCTTACTAGACTCATGACGATAATGCAGGTCAATATTACTGATCCAAAACCTGAAATATTGGGCTGGCCAAAAAGTTCATTTGGGCTTTCCTGTAACATCTTACAAGAAAACTTGAGCAAACTTTTTGGCCAGCCCAATAATATCTGGCATATTATAGAAGAGAGTGGAAAAGTTGGCTTGAAGCTCAACATTCAGAAAACTAAGATCATGGCAACTGGTCCCATCACTTCATTGGAAATAGATGGGGAAACAGTGGAAACAGTGTCAGACTTTATTTCTCTGGGTTCCAAAATCACTACAGATGGTGATTGCAGCCATGAAATTAAAAGACGCTTACTGCTTGGAAGGAAAGTTATGACCAACCTAGATAGCATATTCAAAAGCAGAGACATTACTTTGCCAACAAAGGCCCATCTAGTCAAGGCTATGGTTTTTCCAGTGGTCATGTATGGATGTGAGAGTTGGACTGTGAAGAAAGCTGAGTGCCGAAGTATTGGTGCTTTTGAACTGTGGTGTTGGAGAAGACTGTTGAGAGTCTTTTGGACTGCAAGGAGATTCAACCAGTCCATTCTAAAGGAGATCAGTCCTGGATGTCATTGGAAGGACTGATGCTAAAGCTGAAACTCCAATACTTTGGCCACCTAATGGGAAGAGTTGACTCATTGGAAAAGACTCTGATGCTGGGAGGGATTGGGGGCAGGAGGAAAAGGGGATGACAGAGGATGAGATGGCTGGATGGCATCACCGACTCAATGGACATGAATTTGAGTAAACTCTAGGAGTTGGTGATGGACAGGGAGGCCTGGCATGCTGTGATTCATGGGGTCGCAAAGAGTCAGACACGACTGAACGACTGAACTGAACTGAATAGATGCTTATTAATGATTAAATTAGTGATCTTGTTTTATCTCTCTGTTAAATGATATCTATAAAATAGGGTCCTTGAAATTAGCTCTATCTCCCACAGTGAGTTAGGAAGATTCAATCTGATGTGCTTTGAAAGGTATCCAGAGTTTATGATGACCATAGGTCTTGGTGGATAACAGCAGACAAGGAAGCACAAGTAGGTGATAACATTTTCCCCACCCTAGAGTGTGCATTCTATGAGAATAGGAATCTTGTTTACCTTGTTTATGGTTGTCACCCAAGTACCTAAAATAGTATCTAGAATTCAGGTATTTATTGAATGAGTGGAATAGAGTAAAATTTAATCAAGATCTTTATTTTACTCACAGAAAATAAAAGAATAGAGTAAAATTTAATCAAGATCTTTATTTTACTCACAGAAAATAAAAGAAAACATAAAGTTGAATCCAGGGGTTTGATATGAAAACATACATATGAATGAAGGTGAATCGGAGAAGAACGAAAAAGAAAAAAAAAGCAGAATAAAAAATGGATAAGAAAACCATAAAAGAGAATAAAGAAGACATTGTAGGACTTAAAAAATTCTAGACTGAAAAGGTCAATTTGATGTTTGACTTATCTTTCTGAGTGGGATCAATAGAATGACAAATCTGATTGCTTAAAACTGGTCTTAGAGAACTGCAATTTAACTGTAAATTCTTGCTTTAGTATTTATACGTCTATGAAGAAAGATGAGAGACAAGAGTCTGAAGATCTCTGACCTTTTTCATTCTTTGGAAGTGCCTTAAGAATTGGACAGTTGCCTGTGGTCTGAAAACAATAATAATGTATCCTAAAGAACTCTGAATTTAAACTTGGGTTTTGTCTTTTGTAACTTTCTCTGTATCCTCATAAAAGTAGTTTCAGTGGGCATCTGCTGGTTTTGCTTGCCCTGCATCTATTGGCTTTTTATTTTTCTCCTAATAGCATCCAAATTTGTTCTGGGGAATAACTTCCTAGCTTCATTCATTTGATTTGTGTTAGGATGGGCTACTCTTCATTGCCAGGAATGGTCATGTGACAATCAGAATAGACCATTTTCTTCTGGTGACAACGCTTGACTCAAGAGATGGAGCACAGAGAACAAGATAGATGAGGACACTCACTCTTGGAACTTTGGTCTACTTGTTGGGAGAGAGAAGTTATTCTTTAACTAGGGCTTCTGCATTGACTAACACCCAAAGAAGAGAACCTACCCCAAAAGAAAGAAAACTAATGAAACTGAGGTCTTACGATTATGTGTGAACATCTGAATCCTTTCTTCCTTGAAGCTCCATTTCACTTAGGTCAGCCAGCACATTCTCGACTTCATTTAAGTTTGAGTGGGAGTTACCTTGCAATTCAGAAGAGTCTTGATTAATACATTTTGATTAAAAAAAACTTTTTAATGGAACTTATTCTTTAGAAAGCAAAGCCCTCAGACCTAGATTGGTGAAAGTCAGGAGTATATGTCATCTAGCCTATCTAGGTAATTAGTTATTGAAAACATATCTTTAGAAACTTAACCTCTCAACAATGTTTGTGCTTCTATAGCTATAGGTGGTTGAATTAGATGATCTCAAGGTTATTTTGAGGTCAAAGTGTAAAAGTCTGCAACAGCCTCTCTTTCAATGACCTTATGATCTCTCATATTTGCTGACCACTCCTGATGACCAAGACTAACTCTTACCATTTTCCAGAGTATGCCCTGCCATTAACCTCCCTTTCTTATGTCTGCCTTTGTTTCCTAATGCCTCATAACATAGGAGGACCCTGCAGCTGCAGTAATGATGATGTAAATAGCTACCCTTTTAAATCCTCACGATACCAAGAATTTCACATCATTTCACTTAATCTTGCCAAGAACTTTAATGAAATAGGAATTAATATGAAATGTGTAATCACTGATCTACTGTAAGAATCTTGGATTTATTCAGTTTAACTTTACCTCACCTACGCACCAAGTGCAGACAGGTATAATTTTTCCATCATCACCTGAATTAATGTCCAGAGACTCATTATCATTTGAGGGACTTATAGGTTCCTTAAGAAATAAGAAGTGTATTCATGGGGTGTCAAGGGGCCATCAGGTGAAATCTACCAATTCTTCTTCCATAAGTAAGCATTTTACTCCTGCTGGGTTTATAGGTGATCTTCTGTTCTTTTGGCTTTCAGGGAAGGTCAACTGACATGTTCCTGGTTTAACAATGGCTGCATAATTAGTGATGAGAGTGCTAACTCAATCTCTCATTGATCCTCTAGTCTATATGAGCTGTGCCATGCCCAGTGATCCTTCTGTGAGTTTGCATATCTGGATCTTTCTGGGAAGATGGTCTTCAATCTTTTATGGAAGTTGTTCCAATGTAACAACTAACCTTCCAGAGCTTTTTAAAAAATTTACCCAATTCTACTTTTCTTTGATTCTTCTGCTGTCTCTTCCATTTTCTCCTTCTTATTCTTACTATTTTTTGGTAAACATTCATTTTTATTGTTTTTTAACAATTGACAGGAATGTGTCAAACCCACATGCAAATTTTTGGCAATCCCCCCTAAAGTTGCTTTTTCTTCAAAATCATGAACTTAAATGAAACTGTGTCAGGAAGTGAAAGGAAAAATCTTAGAATTGATCTTTGAATTTCATAAAGAAAAAAGAAAAGAACTAACTTTTTCTATTAAAACACTGTGAAGAGTCTAAAATGACTTCAATCCTCATTTTACAGATGAGGAACCAGAGGCTCATAGAATTTGAGTCAGATCAAGAGTTATAAAGCTGTAGAGTTTTGGGTCAAAACTTGATAGGATTAAAAACAAAGCCCTGTTATTCTCTACTGAGCTTAGAGGAAGTGGGAAGGATTGACCCATGATATATTCTTAGGAAAATGATTCTAGAAAAATGTCACAAATAATAGTTTTTAGCAAAAATCTGTAAGTCACAAGTTTTGTCAGATACTCTTTTCTACAAATTGTTAGGGGGAGTGAGCCAATGAAACATTTAAAAGCCCATGTAATTTTCTGGAAGAGTTTGAGTAAGATAGGAGTTAGCTCTTCTCTAACTTTTTGGTAGAATTCAGCTGTGAAGCCATCTGGTCCTGGGCTTTTGTTTGCTGGAAGATTTCTGATTATAGTTTCAATTTCCATGCTTGTGATGGGTCTGTTAAGATCTTCTATTTCTTCCTGGTTCAGTTTTGGAAAGTTATACTTTTCTAAGAATTTGTCCGTTTCTTCCAAGTTGTCCATTTTATTGGCATATAGTTGCTGATAGTAGTCTCTCATGATCCTTTGTATATCTGTGTTGTCTGTTGTGATCTCTCCATTTTCATTTCTAATTTTGTTGATTTGATTCTTCTGCCTTTGTTTCTTGATGAGTCTGGCTAATGGTTTGTCAATTTTATTTATCTTCTCAAAGAACCAGCTTTTAGCTTTGTTGATTTTTGCTATGGTCTCTTTTGTTTCTTTTGCATTTATTTCTGCCCTAATTTTTAAGATTTCTTTCCTTCTACTAACCATGGGGTTCTTCATTTCTTCCTTTTCTAGTTGCTTTAGGTGTAGAGTTAGGTTATTTATTTGACTTTTTTCTTGTTTCTTGAGATAAGCCTGTATTGCTATGAACCTTCCCCTTAGCACTGCTTTTACAGTGTGCCATAGGTCTTGGGTTGTTGTGTTTTCATTCTCATTCCTTTCCATGCATATTTTGATTTCTGTTTTGATTTCTTCTGTGATTTGTTGGTTATTCAGCAGTGTGTTGTTTAGCCTCCATATGCTGGAATTTTTAATAGTTTTTTTCCCTGTAATTGAGATCCAATCTTACTGCATTGTGGTCAGAAAAGATGCTTGGAATGATTTCAATTTTTTTTAATTTACCAAGGCAAGATTTATGGCCCAGGATGTGATCTATCCTGGAGAAGATTCCGTGTGCACTTGAGAAAAAGGTGAAATTGATTGTTTTGGGGTGAAATGTCCTATAGATATCAATTAGGTCTAACTGGTCTATTGTATCATTTAAAGTTTGTGTTTCCTTGTTAATTTTCTGTTTAGTTGATCTATCCATAGGTGCAAGTGGGGTATTAAAGTCTCCCACTATTATTGTGTTATTGTTAATTTTCCTTTTCATACTTGTTAGCATTTGCCTTACATATTGTAGTGCTCCTATGTTGGGTGCATATATATTTATAATTGTTATATCTTTTTCTTGGATTGATCCTTTGATCATTATGTAGTGTCCTTCTTTGCCTCTTTTCACAGCCTTTATTATAAAGTCTATTTTATCTGATATGAGTATTGATACTCTTGCTTTTTTTTGGTCTCCATTTGCGTGAAATATCTTTTCCCAGCCCTTCACTTTCAGTCTGTATGTGTCCCTTGTTTTGAGGTGGGTCTCTTGTAGACTGCATATATAGGGGTCTTGTTTATGTACCCATTCAGCCAGTCTTTGTCTTTGGTTGGGACATTCAACCCATTTACATTTAAGGTAATTATTGATAAGTATGGTCCTGTTGCCATTTACTTTGTTGTTTTGGGTTTGAGTTTATACACCCTTTCTGTGTTTCCTGTGTAGAGAAGATCCTTTAGCATTTGTTGAAGAGCTGGTTTGGTGTTGCTGAGTTCTCTTAGCTTTTGCATGTCTGTAAAGCTTTTGAATTCTCCTTCATATCTGAATGAGATCCTTGCTGGGTACAGTAATCTGGGTTGTAGGTTTTTCTCTTTCATTACTTTAAGTATGTCCTGCCATTCCCTTCTGGCCTGAAGAGTCTCTATTGAAAGATCAGCTGTTATCCTTATGGGAATCCCCTAGTGTGTTATTTGTTGTTTTTTCCTTGCTGCTTTTAATATTTGTTCTTTGTGTTTCGTCTTTGTTAATTTGATCAATATGTATCTTGGGGTGTTTCACCTTGGGTTTATCCTGTTGGGACTCTCTGGGTTTCTTGGAATTGGGTAACTATCTCCTTCCCCATTTTAGGGAAGTTTTCAACTATTATCTCCTCAAGTATTTTCTCATGGTGTTTCTTTTTGTCTTCTTCTTCTGAGACTCCTATTATTCGAATATTGGGGTGTTTCACATTGTCCCAGAGGTCCCTGAGGTTGTCCTCATTTCTTTTGATTCTTTTTTCTTTTTTCCTCTCTGCTTCATTTATTTCCAGCATTCTATCTTTTAACTCACTTATCCTATCTTCTGCCTCTGTAATTCTACTGTTGGTTCCCTCCCAAGTGTTTTTTATCTCATTTACCCTAATAGCAAAACCAGACAAAGATGCCACAAAAAAAGAAAACTACAGACCAATATCACTAATTAACATAGATGCAAAAATCCTTAACAGAATTCTAGCAAGCAGAATCCAACAACATATTAAAAAGATCATACATCCTGACCAAGTGGGCTTTATCCCAGGAATGCAAGGATTCTTTATATCCACAAATCAATCAATGTACGTTAACAAATTGAAAGATAAAAACCGTATTATTATCTCAATAGATGCAGAAAAAGCCTTTGACAAAATTCAACATCCATTTAAGATAAAAACTCTCCAGAGAGCAGGAATAGAAGGAACATACCTCAACATAATAAAAGCTATATATGACAAACCCACAGCAAACATTATCCTCAATGGTGAAAAATTGAAAGCATTTCCCCTAAAGTCAGGAACAAGGCAAGGGTGCCCACTCTCACCACTACTATTCAACATAGTTTTGGAAGTTTTGGCCATAGCAATCAGAGCAGAAAAAGAAATAAAAGGAATCCAGATCGGAAAAGAATCCACTTGTAAAAGAATGAAACTAGAACACTTTGTAACACCATACACAAAAATAACCTCAAAATGGATTAAAGATCTAAACATAAGACCAGAAACTATAAAACTCCTAGAGGAAAACAGGGAAAACACTCTCCGACATAAATCACAGCAGGATCCTCTATGACCCACCTCCCATAATATTGGGAATAAAAGCAAAAATAAACATATGGGACCTAATTAAACTTAAAAGCTTCTGCACAACAAAGGAAACTATAAGCAAGGTGAAAAGACAGCCTTCAGAATGGGAGAAAATAATAGCAAATGAAGCAACTGACAAAGAATTAATCTCAAAAATATACAAGCAACTCCTGCAGCTCAATTCTGGAAAAATAAACGACTCATTCAAAAAATGGGCCAAAGAACTAAATAGACATTTCTCCAAGAAGACATACAGATGGCTAACAAACACATGAAAAGATGCTCAACATCACTCATTATCAGAGAAATGCAAATCAAAACCTCAATGAGGTACCATTTCACGCCAGTCAGAATGGCTGCTATCCAAAATTCTACAAGCAATAAATGCTGGAGAGGGTGTGGAGAACAGGGAACCCTCTTACACTGTTGGTGGGAATGCAAACTAGTACAGCCACTCCAAAGAACAGTGTGGAGATTCCTTAAAAAACTGAAAATAGAAATGCCATATGACCCAGCAATCCCACTGCTGGGCATACACACTGAGGAAACCAGAAGTGAAAAAGACACATGTACCCCAATGTTCATCGCAGCACTGTTTATAATAGCAAGGACATGGAAGCAACCTAGCTGCCCATCAGCAGATGAATGGATAAGAAAGCTGTGGTACATATAACAATGGAGTATTACTCAGCCATTAAAAAGAATACATTTGAATCAGTTCTAATGAGGTGGATGAAACTGGAGCCTATTATACAGAGTGAAGTAAGCCAGAAAGAAAAACACTGATACAAGATACTAACACATATATATGGAATTTAGAAAGATGGTAACGTTAACCCTGTATGCAAGATAGCAAAAGTTACACAAATGTAGGAACAGTCTTTTGGACTCTGTGGCAGAAAGGGAGGGTGGGATGATCTGAGAGAATAACATTAAAACATGTATATTATCATATGTGAAACAGATCACCAGTCCAAGTTCGATGCATGAGACAGGTGCTCAGGGCTGGTGCACTGGGATGACCCAGAGGGATGGTATGAGGAGGGAGGTGGGAGGGGGCTTCAGAATGGGGAACACATGTACACCCATGGCTGAGTCATATAAATGTATGGCAAAAACCACTACAACATTGTAAAGTAATTAGCCTCCAACTAAAATAAATAAATTAAAAAGATTAAAAAAAAATCCCATGTAAATTTCTAAACACTATATCCCATAATAGTCCTTGACAGTGAACACTCTGAAATTCATAGCTTGAGGCACACTCCTAGGTGTTTGTTTTTGTTCTGTGTTAAAAACAAAACAAAACAAAACTTTGGTATGTTCTCTATATAACTTTACTGATTAAAATTTGCAAACAATATCTGTTTTTAATTCTTTCATACCTTTGTTTCTCAATATCTAGTGAGGTATGGGGCTAACTATTTTAAATAATGTTCGTCCTTATATAGTAGCTATGAACATAGTACTTTGCCATCCTACAGAAAATGGAAATTACTTTTTCTGCATGAAAACCTTTGGCTTTTCACAGTTCACATGAAAATTTTTGATGAATAAGTTTCTTCTCACCTATTTTTGACGTACCTTCCCGCTTTATTTCTGTGTCAGGATATGGAAAACAAAGAGTTGTGCATTTAATATCCCAAGAGAATCTGGCCATATCCAAAGTGGAATAGTTACACAAGGCTAGACTTGCACAGGAAAGACTTATGAGCCTAATAGTGAAATATGCTTTCCATTAGCAATTTACAACTGCAGAAACTAAATAGCACTTTATATATACAAAGTTAGACTTTCAAATGAGGAAGTACCTGATGCCAACTTGTTGCTTTATAACTACTTGTCTTTGCTGACTAGAGGCCATTGAAACTTATAAATTTCTGATATTTTTTATTTTGTACATTTTCTTTCATGGCCCGAGTATTAATCCTTGGATAGACAGAAGTACAAAGGTTTTATCCTATTGTCTGATGTAGACAATGTATCAGTTGCTCTACACAGGAGCATGTTAGAAAATTGTGTGGACATATTAAGTCAGTTGCTGTGACATCCCAGGTAATGTTAGAAATGCTTCTCCATTTCTTTTCATCAAGAACTAAGAGGTTTGTGTTGAGGGAGGTGGGAAGTGGGGGTAGGGCTTAAAGTCCATCATGAAGGGTTCCTTATAATATCAAAGTTGGGAGGGAGAGCTACTGCGAACAATGCCAAAATGAAAATGAAAATCTAAAGTGACAAGCTAAAAGGGGAGTAATTCCCTTAAGATTACTTCTGATTACAGTGAAGCTTCAGAGGCATCAAAAAATCCAAGAGTTGTATCAGGATGATCTGGATTAAAATCTATTTATGAGGGGGAAAGTAGAGATCTTAGCTGGCAAGCACTGCTTACATAATGCAGCTGCTTATTAGATGATACAATCTTAGGTTAAGCCTTGAGCCACTGCATATACAGCATTGTCAGGGTGTATCTAGAATGTAGGCTCCTTTCATAAGGCAGTTGAGAAATTGAGGCAAGTCCAAAATTCTAAGCTGGCTTTAAGGAAGACCAGGAAATGTTGCCCAAAGACACGAAGACCAAGTTAAAGCACATTTTTTTCTCTCTGGCCTGTTAATAGTTCAAACTTTACATGTCATAAATGGAACTGGTAATTTTCCCCTTAAATTGGCTTTTTATTCAGTGCTCTCGATCAAGTGGTAAAGGGTATATACCAAATAAGATTAAACAAGAAAATGTGCCACTTAGCTGTAAGTTTGGCACATGGCAAACTCTCAATGAATTAAGGACTACTGTTATCTGCAATCTCAGGTGAAAAAACTGAGTGTCACTGAAGTTAGGTGGCTGAGTCAAGACAACACGGGCTTCAGAGCAGGAGGTAAACTAAGGCCTCTCTGAACTTGAAGAACGCTCATAGTGCTAACCAGTAATTGCTTCTGCCTCTCAAGAATGTCTAATATGATTGGATAACAGTGATCAAGTGGAACTAGGTTATGATGTCCACATTCTCTTTTGACTTGTTCTGAAAGAGTTGCTACTTTCCTTTGGGCTTTTAAAGCTTCCTGCACCACTCTTTCGTACTTTGAATGTTCTTCTCAACTAGACAGAGAGGGAACTGCATTAGCTATTAAATTGGATACTTGACCATATACTAATTTCCGACTGAACTTTTTAGGACTTCAAAGACTTGAAGTAGAGTTTAATGGTGTTTTGGCCGTCACTGGAATTAAAAGTTGAGTGCTATTGTAAACTGGGTTTTGTCCCCCCTTTGGCTGATATTTGGAGAAGTAATTATCCTCCTTGAGACTTGCAAAGAAGTGTGTACTGTGAAACAAACAATAAAGACAGACCTCTTGAGGTGTGCCATGGATTATTTATTTCCCCTTAATATTGCTCTCTGAGAACAACTCACTGCCTATATTTTTGACCCGCTGTAACTTTTTCCTTAATAGAAAGGTAAAGAGACCTTAGATCTAACTCTCCCAAATTTATATCATCACTAAATCACACAATATTCAACCCCCCAAATCATCTAGTCCTTAAGGTTGCCAACACAGGGGAGCAAAGGCAGAGTTAGCCATTGCCAGACACTGATTAAACACACCCAAAGTGGTCTTTCTCCTGAGAGGCTCCTGAGGTGGACAGAACAGAGACTACTAATTGTCCTGTGAGGAGTTTATCCTTCTACATTCCCTCCTTTCACTACACCAGGAATAGACCTCTTCCCCTGGTTAAAAATTGCAAGTATTTATTGCTTGTATTTTGATTTGCTGGTTGTTGGCCTGATATCCCAGTTAAAGCAGCATATCTTCTACTTTCTCCTCTATTATCACACTCTGAGTCATCTTTAAGTGCTAGGTTAATGCAGGGGAGCTCCTTCTCATCTTTGAGGAATAGACAGACCAGTTTTCTCCTGTATTATTCAATACAATCTCTGGTGTGAGGTGTTCAGAAAATGCTTGATCAGTATCTGTTAACTTTGTATGCTTAAGAATGAGGCAAGAAGATGATGAAGCCCTGATTCCGTCCCAATAATAACCACAAGATGCTTTCTCTATCAGCTCTACATGTGGCATATATGACATGAACAGCAGCAGTTATAAGCCTTTTGACATGAGCAGTATTTGTTGTACTATGGGAACCATTGACCAGATAGGAAAGAAATGGGTGACAGGAAGTGATCTATAAGACAAGAAGGCATTGTGGGGTTTGTGGGAACTAAAGAGGGTTTGTTACATCTAAAAGTACCCAAATTCAATCTCTGTAAAAAAAATAAAACAAAAAAGCATCCACAGACCTTTTAGACTGTTAGTTGTTGGGTTCTGATTAAAAAGAAACTGGGCCAACTTCAGAGAAAAGCATCATAAGTATCAGGGGTTCAATCATGTCTTAGGAGGAATAGTTGGAGCCAAATACTTTATCCTACATGAAGAGAACTCAAAATAAAGATAAAATTTTCCTTAGATATCTGAAGGACTGACCAGAGTAAAACAGGACTTAGTGTCTGAGGCCAGTATTTGGAATCAAGAGGAAGAAAGAGATTGTGCTTGGATATATTTGCTTGAGATTTTGATTGAATTCTGATGAGTAATGAGTTCCCATCATTGAAAGAGTTCAGGTTTATCTTGAAAAACTTATAGCTGGCATGCTGAAGAGGCATTTAATTTGAGAATATTTATTTTTATTTATGTATCAATTTTGCTACTTTATGATTTCTTGAAGGTCAAGGTGCATGGATAGGATGAGCATCTTTTCACACACAGTGCCTTGCAGAAGGAGTAGGTGGGCTATTTGTTCACTATGCCAAAGCACCCTGTAACTAGATATATACCAAGTAGAGGAACAGATAGACCTCTTCAGCCTTAGGCAAATCCCAACCTTGAGGTGCATAGATCATTGAAAGAATATTATGCACTTCATTTCTTAACAGTAATCAGCATTAAAAGATACATAGTAAAATTTTCACTCAATTATTAAACAATAGCTTTACAGTCTAGAGAATAAAGAAATTAATTGCCTAGTAAATGGGGCTTCCAAGGTGGTGCTAGTGGTAAAGAACCTAGCTACCAATGCAAGGAGATGTAAGAGACCAGGGTTCAATCCCTGAGTTGGGAAGATCCCCTGTATACTCCAGTATTCTTGCCTGGAGAATCCCATGGACAGAGGATCCTGGCAGACTACAGTCCATAGGGTCGTGAAGAGTTGGACACAACTGAAGCAACTTAGCATGCACAAGCATGCCTAGTAAATTAGATATACGTCATAGCAAAACAAATCATCCCAGACAATTTGGCTGGAAACAACAATAATCATTCCTGACTGCATGACTTCTGTGGATCTGGATTCTGTGAGTGGCTTAAGCTGGGCAGTTCTGGCTTGCAGTGTGTCATGATGTTGTAATCAAGATATCCACCAGGGCTACAGCTGTCCAAGCTTAACTGAGTCTAGAGGATCTGTTTCTGTGGTTTACTCACATGGCTGGCAAGTTAGTACTAGCTATTGGTGAGAAGCTTGAGTTTCTTCCCACTTAAGATTCTCCACAGGGTTACTTGAGTGTCCTCATAGTATGGCAGTTGGACTTCTCCAGAGTGACTGGTCCAAGAGCAAGCAAGGCAAAAGCCATAGTGTCTTTATTTGAAATCACACTTCCGTTTTGTGATATTCTATTGGTTTCACAGGTCAGTCCTATTCATTGTGGGAAGAGACTACACAATGGCATTAACACCAGGAGGAAAGAAACACTGGGGACTGTCCCAGAGGCTGGCTATCACATGTCTTCTGGTTACCCTTGTAGATTCATGTCTCAAATATTCCTCCAAGTTTGAAGTATCTTAGTCAAGGAGAATTTCATCATAATTCTATATTTCAGGGTTGTTTTTTTTTTTAGTTTTATTTTTTCCTTCACTCTTTATAAGGGTGTTTTGAAGCACAGCTTGACAGCATTCAACCCTGAATCTCTTAGGGAGTAATTCCTCACAAAATCTTTTGTAGTTAACCACAAAGAGCAAATAAATTGGGAAAAATCTGTTAGAGCAGATATTGAACAATCTAATATTATTGTTTAAGTATTTACTTGTTTGAAAATTTTAACTGTTTTACTAAGTTTAACATTTTAAGTTCTTATAATTTCTGGTATATAATTAAAAATTATATATAGGCTTGGAAATTTATATTGTCCTTCATTGGTTACTGACATTTAATCTACTGCTCAAATCCTGATCAAACTCTATTTTTTTTAAGTGAGGAATTCATAAAAGGAAGGTTTACTGAGTCCATTCCATCAGATTTTGGATGGATTTACCAAACCTATCAAAGAATTGCTGTGTCAGAATGTATCACTTTTAAAAAATGGGCACTTGCATAAGATATTTTTGTTTTCCTGGTTATAATATTACAGCACTGTCAGCTGCTGATTTCCACCCCCCTTATACCACAGATTGTTATAGTATTTAACGTTTATGTGTTCTCTCTCAGTACCAACTGGGGCTATGGCCAAAATTCTGATTGGGAGTGGGTGGTGGGGTTGGAAACTATATATGTGATGGCTGAACAGCTGTGATAATCTACGTTTTAGAGGCAATAATCATGAATAATGCAAATTTAGCTATTAAAAGAGAATGAGGGGATAACGTCTTACTGGGTGGGAATTTTAAGGAAAAGTGATAGTTTTAGAGTTATAATGATAATACCTATGGCTAGGTGTCAGTATTATTACTCACTATACACTCAGTTTGAGAATGAAAATGTAACATCTTTGAATTAACCCCTGAAGAACAGATGATGGGAAATCCATATGATGATGTCCCCTCTGAAAAGTCTTTCTCTGCCTGATCCCCCTGAATTGGGTCAGTGCTCTTGCTGAGAGCTCCCATATCTCCCTGTATTTATCCTCTGTTAGCAGTTGTTATGACTCATTGATTCATTGATACCTCTCACAAGAATGTTGATTCAGGGAAGTGGGATTACTATTTAATTCCCAGCACTGAGAAAGCTATAGGCAATACTGTTAGTCAGTAGACCTTTAACAGTAAGTGAGGCAAATGTAACTCAGGTAAGCATGGCCATGAAAAGTAACTTATTACTCAATATAATGCAAAAGTCTTTTGGTATAAGGCTTCAGGCATGATTGGACCCAAGTACTCAAAAGTATATGTATCTCCACCTTGAAACTTTTTTCCTCAGTACTGACATTGATTTCAGACAGCTTCTTCCTTTGGGGTAACAAGATGGCAACCAGAATGTCCTGTGCTTACCAAGAGGGGATTTTCTCTTCCTCAGTTATCCCAGCCTAAGTGGCTGGGAATCCCAGGGACAGGGGAGCCTGGTGGGCTGCCGTCTATGGGGTCACACAGAGTTGGACATGACTGAAGTGACTTAGCAGCAGCAGCAAGTGGCAGGTGCCAAAACTTGCTTTGGTGAAGCCATCTGTGGTCACGTGTTCTGAGCAATTCAATGGGAGGGACAGAAATCTAGTAATTGATACAAGCTGTTTACAGATTAAAGAACCTGCCAAGAAGGTGGAACTTGAAGGTTTTGACTGGATCACTTGGTTTGAGAGAAAAGGGAAGACTTTCTGACCAGGCAAACTAAGGAGCAAAGACAAAGAAAGGATCATGGATGTTGAGAAACCAAAGAGGCAAGTAATTGATGGAAGTAGGATTTGAACCCCCAGATATTTGAACATGTATAGCACTTAGCCACAGTTATGCCACATCGCTTGCTTATGATTGCGATCCTGTAAATGCTTTTTTTTTTTTTTTTTTGCTATTTTTATATCTTTATATACTAATGCCGTTTCAAGCACTGAGTAGGGTATCTCCAAACCATCTGGAGAAGACAGAAGGAGTTGATGTTTTTAGCACTCCATATATTGGTTGAACAGATTTTACCCACCTGAGTGATAAAGTTAGGTATAATTCAAAAACTGCTAAAGTAACAAAAGAATGATAACAATTGACTCAAGTGTGATTTCTAAAATAGAAAGCAGATATATTAATCTATAAAGGCAATGATTTTCCTGAAATGAATATCAAAGCAGAAGTTAACTTAGTGTTCTTACACAGAGGATATTGAGACAAAGTAGTATGTCATTGTTTAATCCATAAAGATCCAAATGCTATTGGTTGGTTCATTGGCTGTACCATATCCACATAGGAGATAAGTAGAAGGCACTTCCCATTTCAGTTTCATTAGTGATCATATGCCTTCAACGCCTCATTTTCTTAGTTGCTAGTATTCTTTTTTATACTAGCAACTTTTTTATTCTTTTTTATTCTTTTTTGAGTGTCCGCAAACAGACACTCACTTAATGTTCATACATGTGCAAAAGCAGAACACCCAACTCCTCAGACATGTGAAATATGCAATAATGTCTGATGTATTTACAAAGAGTACTTTGTGTTGGTGTCTTTGCACTGAGGTCATTTTCTCTGTTAGAATTTTAAATGCATGCAAAATATAAGTAGTTTTGGATATGATTTATTATTAATTGTCATTTAAGATTTACTGGAAACCTTATTATGTATCAGGCCCAGGTGCCAAGCACTTTATAAATGCAATCTAATTTAACTGACTAGTATTTGTATAGATTAATAGTGGTGTAGATAGAGTAGAGGCAAAATTTATTTAGCTCCTTCCTTGGAATTCACTTTAGGAGAAAGGTTATTACTTCCTTATCTCCCTTTCGAATTAAAATAAGCGGCCAAGACAATGGTGTCTGTTTCCTCCCCAGACCCATATCATTCAGAACCTGTCTGCAGCCATGAGTAAGGTAGCTGTGAGTTTCTGCGCCATCCAGATGTTTCAGACCAGACTGGAAGGCAGACAAATACATCCAGTGGAGCAGTCACTAGTTGTACTGGTGACCTTGTCTTTGGCACATCAAAATAGCCTCACTGAACAGTTAGGAAATACCTGGGCTCTTCTATGATTGGGATAGGGAATCAGGCCCTTCTTTTAAAACAACAGTTTAAAAGCCATTGAACAGTCTTATGGACTCTGTGGGAGAGGGAGAGGGTGGGAGGATTTGGGAGAATGGCATTGAAACTTGTAAAATATCATATATGAAATGAGTTGCCAGTCCAGGTTCGATGCACGATACTGGATGCTTGGGGACAGTGCACTGGGACGGCCCAGAGGGATGGTATGGGGAGGGAGGAGGGAGGAGGGTTCAGGATGGGGAACACATATATACCTGTGGCGGATTCATTTTGATGTTTGGCAAAACTAATACAATTATGTAAAGTTTAAAAATAAAATAAAATTAGTTAAAAAAAAAGCCATTGAATAAATTTTGCTCACAATTTAGTCCAAAGATAAAAAACAACAAATACTAACAGTTTCTAAATCATAAGCATTTAGGTAATAAGGGGTAAGTGAATTCCCCAATGCAACCAGAAACTATGGACAAATTTGTAACATCGAGTTTCCACTTGGTGAGTACTTGTTATGCTAAAACACAAGTTTCCATTTCCCAGCTGCCAGTGAGACCTCAGGACTATAACTGTCCTTATTTTGTGTATATTTTTGTGGGTTAATTGTAGTAAGATATTATGGTACAGGTTTTGCCTTAATGTTGACCCTCTAGCCTCAACTGATATAGTTTTCATTATCCTATTTGGTCAGAGATATTTCTGGTTAAGTTACATAAATGCTAGATATTTTTGAGTGTAAAGAAATGGCATACTAAATGTTCATCAAACAAAAGAAGTTAAAAAAAGACCAAAGAACTACCAATCTGGGATTTTCACCTAGAAACATAATGATCCACGTCTATGGCTTGGCTTGCTCCACAGGAAGGGAGAATCGCTTCTGGCCAGCTGTTGGTTCTGCAGTGTCTTGGCTGTCGATGGCAGGAGGAAATGCTTTTCCTTCCCTCAGGCAGAAAAGAATTTGGAATTTAGGGAAGCATTGAGGAAAAGGTCAAGTTTGATGGGAAAGGGCATTTGTAACAGCTGGTGAATACTACTTTTGTTCTTATGAATCATTGGCTATTTCATATGCTAGAAAGCATTTTTATTTTTATAAAAAGCTCTGAAGTTTGTATAGAAGTATTGGTCTCTGTTTTTCAAAAATTCAGATTTTAAGATAAGCCTTGGTGACCTCAATGTTTCATTACAGGTAATCATTTTCAGCTTTCTTAGCTAAGGTAAAACAATGTTCACTTAGCTAGTGATGAACTCAGCTAACTGCCCAGCATCAAAATCTCAATGAGACTTTGATATTGTTGATGTTTCCTATATTTAGTAATAGTTATCCATTGATTAAAATTGAAACTAATAGCAACTTAGATTCTTTGGGAAAATGGCTACCAAATGAAGGTGAAGATGAGGAAAGTTGAAAAGTGGACTATTGGTGGGGTAAAGCCATGCAGAGGAAGCATGTGTTTCTTGATGTGATTGAAAAGGAAGCCGCCAACCTATATTTATCAGTTTGAGCATTTGCAGTGGTCTCATTTTACATTTACTTCTGAAGATCAGGACATGACCGTCAATTAACATACGTGCTTTAGTAGGCAGTTTTATTTTAGTGTAAATAACAATGTAGTTAGAAGGATGATCGCTATTTAGGATGGTGTGAAATGAATAAACAAATGGCTTAGTCTTCAATGCTCCTCATCTTCTAAACGATTACCAAATCTGATACTGGCATCTTTCCCAATTTTGACACTTCATTTTTTTCCAGAAGTAAAATAAGGGAGAGACTTAAAAAGGAAGAAAGATGGGAAAACCAGCATAGTGCAGGCTATAAGTCAACCCTGCATTTGTAGATGAAGAAAGAAGCACAGAGGTGACATCATTGAAAATGATGGAGTAAGACTTCCAAAAGTTTCCTCCTTCATAAGAGCAATGACAAAACTGGATGCATTGTCTGAATAAACTTTTTCAGAACTTTGGAAATGAGTAAAGACTTGTAGTAACCTGGAAAGTGTTCATTCAAGAAAAACTGGAGAATTTTCATCAGAGGAGAGAGCTTTGTTGCACTTTAACTTGCTTGGTTTCCATCTCCCTCCACAGTAGCACTGAAAACCAACAGATCACAATTATTGTGAAAGAATGGGAAGAAAGAATGTGATTGGAGCTTCTTCAAAGTCACATTCCCAGAGAATTGTCATTATTTGACCTTTATGATGGTTCCTGGATCTTCCCAGGTAGCACAGTGATAAAAAATCCACCTGCCAATGTAGGAGATGTGGGTTCAATTCCTGGGTTGGGATGATCCCCTGGAGTAGAAAATGGCAACCCACTCCAGTATTCTTGCCTGGAAAATTCCATGGATGGAGGAGCTGGGTGGGCTACAGTCCATATAGTCACAACGAATTGGACACGACTGAGCGACTCATTGCGATGGTTCCTGAGAAAACCCCACCTGCAAAGCCATCCTTATTTGACCTGATTTACAGCTTACTGAATGAAGACAGCCTTAGTGAAGAAAGCCTTTTCTATGGGTGCTTTTGTCAAAAATATGTAGAGACAAATGTTTAACTTTATGTCTGTCTGAGGCAATGGGCACCAGTTGGGGCAAACATAGGCAAACCAAAAAACTTAAAAAGCTAGGGAATGAGATGCCCTTTCTAAAGGCTCTGAAAAACTCCTCTTGTTTCTTGGAATTTAGAAAGTCATACACATGTGTAGGGCTATGTGCATGCTCAGGGCTGTGTGAGTGCTGACAAAGACCTGAGATAAATGTCCTAAACTCTCACCTCTGGCTCATTTTGAAGCTCTATTTAAATCTGAACTAAAGACTAAGGTAAAGTTGTGAGCTGGCTGGCTGGCTGTTTAAGATGTGCCCCAACATGCACACCAAGATTCTAAACAAAGACCGAGACACCTACTTGTTTTAAGAGTTTAAAGAAATTTCTATTTAATAATTAGCAACTACTAAGCTAACTGTAGGGAGAAGGCAATGGCACCCACTCCAGTACTGCTGCCTGGAAAATCCCACAGGCGGAGGGGCCTGGTGGGCTGCAGGCCATGGGGTCGCTAAGGGTCGGACACGACTGAGCAACTTCACTTTCATGCATTGGAGAAGGCGATGGCACCCACTCCAGTACTGCTGCCCGGAAAATCCCGTCCACTCCAGTACTCTTGCCTGGAAAATCCCACGGACGGAGGAGCCTGGTGGGCTGCAGGCCATGGGGTTGCTAAGGGTCAGACACAACTGAGTGACTTCACTTTCACTTTCCACTTTCATGCATTGGAGAGGGAAATGGCAACCCACTCCAGTGTTCTTGCCTGGAGAATCCCAGGGACGGGGGAGCCTGGTAGGCTGCAGTCCATGGGGTTGCACAGAGTTGGACACGACTGAAGCGACTTGGCAGACTTGGCAGCAAGCTAACTGTAAAGCGTCTGTCTACAATGCGGGAGACCCGGGTTTGATCCCTGGGTCAGGAAGTTCCCCTGGAGAAGGAAATGGCACCCCACTCCAGTATTCTTGCCTGGAAAATCCCATGGATGGAGGAGCCCAGTAGGCTACAGTCCATGGGGTTGCAAAGAGTTGGACACAACTGAGCGACTTCACTTCATTTCAAGCTAACTGAGCAGACATTTCATTTACCAAATAAAACAGAGAATACAGATTTTATAAAAATAGTTCAGAAAAGTCACTAAACAAATAACAATCAGCAATAATAACAAACTCTGCGAAAGAGGGAGAATATAATTTTCAGAGTTTCCACATATGTTCCATTTTCAACAAAAATTATGAGACATGAAAAGAAACAAGAATGGATAGCCCAAACAGAGGAAATAAGCACATGATAGAAACTGTCCCTGAGGAAGCCGAGATGGTGGACTAAGTAGATAAAGATTTTAAATCAACTATTTAAAATATATTCAAAATAACTTAAGAATATCATATTTATGAAATCAAAGAAAATATGAGAACAATGTTTCACCAAATAGAGACTACCAATAAATATATAAAAGTTATTAAAAAAACAAAATAGAAATTCTGGAGCAAAAAAATACAGTAAGTGAAATTAAAAAAAAAAAAAACTTACTAGAAGGGCTCAAAAGCAGGCTTGATAAGGTGGAAGAAAGAATCATTGAACTTAAAGATAGGCCACTTGAGGAACAGAAAGAAAAAGGAAAGAAGAAAAATAATGAAGAGAGCCTTAGAGGCCTGTAGTGTATTCAAATGTATGAACACACACATAATGGGAATCCCAGGAGAGAATAGAGCAAGAGAAGTAAGAAAGAATATGTGAAGAAATAATGGGTGAAATATCCCAAATTTGATAAAATAAAAACAAAACATTTATCCACATATCTAAGAAGCTCAGTGAGCTCCAAGTAGGATAACCTCAAAGAGAGTAACACCAAGACAAACATAATCAAATTGTTGAAATGCAAAGAGAGAAAGTCTTGAAAGCAGCAATAGAGAAGTAACTCATCATTTACAAGATTAACCTGATTTCTCATCAGAAACCATGGACAGCAGAGGCAGTGGGGTGATATATTCAATGTGTTCAGAGTCACTCATTATCAGAGAAATGCATATCAAAACCACGATGAGGTACCATTTCATGCCAGTCAGAATGGCTGCTATCCAAAAGTCTACAAGCAATAAGCTGGAGAGGGTGTGGAGAAAAGGTAACCCTCTTACACTGTTGGTGGGAATGCAAACTAGTATATCCACTATGGAGAACAGTGTGGAGATCCCTTAAAAAACTTGAAATAGAAATGCCAAAAGACCCAGCAATCCCACTGCTGGGCATACACACTGAGGAAACCGGAATTGAAAGAGTCACATGTACCCCAATGTTCATCACAGCACTGTTTATAATAGCCAGGACATGGAAGCAACCTAGCTGCCCATCTGCATATGAATGGATAAAAAAGCTGTGGTACATATAACAATGGAGTATTACTCAGCCATTAAAAAGAATACATTTGAATCAGTTCTAATGAGGTGGATGAATCTGGAGCCTATTATACAGAGTGAAGTAAGCCAGAAAGAAAAACACCAATACAGTATAGTAATGCGTATATATGGAATTTAGAAAGATTGTAACGATAACCCAGTATGTGAGGCAGCAATAGAGACACAGATGTATAGGACAGTCTTTTGGACTGTGGGAGAGGGAGAGGGTGGGATGATTTGGGAAAATGGCATTGAAACATTTATAATTTCAAATATGAAATGAATCACCAGTCCAGGTTCGATGCATGATACAGGATGCGTGGGGCTGGTGCACTGGGATGACCCAGAGGGATGGTACGGGGAGGGAGGTGGGAGGGGATTTCAGAATGGGGAACATGTGTACACCCGTGGCAGATTCATGTTGATGTATGGCAAAACCAATACAATATTGTAAAGTAATTAGCCTCCAATTAAAATAAATAAATTTATATTTAAAATATTAAAACAAAACCAAAAAAAAGAATGTCAACCAATAAATCCATTAAATCTATCCTTCAAAAATAAAGGAGAAATTAAATCATTGTGACATAAACAAATTTGAAAGAATGTGGTATACAAAAATTAACTCCAAAATGGATCAAAGACCTAAATGTAACAGCTAAAACTATAAAACAGAAGAAAACACAGATGTAAAGCTTCATGACCTTGTCTTCGGCAATGGTTTCTTAGCAATGCCACCTAAAGTGCAAGGAACCAAAGAAAAACAGATCAATGAACAGCATCAAGAAAGTAGAAAGATAGCCCCCAGGATGGAAGAAAATATTTTCATAAACACACAATGGATAATATACCCTTTTTGATATATGATGTAATAAAATATTTGTATATGATATGAGATGTTATCCACCTTCATTCTTTTGTATGTGGATAATCCAGTTGTCTTTATACCATTTGCTGAAAAGACTCTTCTTTGTCAGTTGACCCTTGTTTAAAATCAATTGATCAGACATTTATGGGTTTATTTCTGGACTCTTCATTCTTTCTCCTTGATCTATATGTATATATCTTTATGCTGTCACCACACAGCCTTGCTTTCTGTAGCTTTATGCTAAGTTTTGAAATTGAACTTCAGAAGCATTCAAGGTATGGACTTGAGAGAAGGGATCATCAGTTTAACAGACAGCTGAAACAAAGACACATTATAATTTTTATGTTCAGTGCCTCAACTGGGGAATTTCCCAAACTGCATTTTGCCACTTGAGTCCATGTCAAGACATACAGCCAGAATCCTAGTTTGTATGACAGATTGAACAAACATCATGTGGGAGTGTGGCATTTCTGAAATTTGAGTCACCAAGTACTGTTGTAGTATTTTTTGCTATAGCCACTTACCTACTTTTTTCTCATTTTTTCTATGAATTGATTCACGTTAAATGTCTAATTGTTTTACATGACAAGTCTATGTTAAGTACATCATAAAAAGTGTTATCTGTGAAAGTATGGGTTTTAATTGTTGGTAATATTTCTTCTAACATACATTAAAATAAATACATAATTATTAAAAATTAAGTTTGCACAGTTAACGCCTACAATTTTTTAGAAGCCATAAGACATATGAATAATCTATTTTGTGAGACACTGCTATTTGGAAAGAGCCTTCCTCTTTGGGATTTATTTGACCAGGTTTCTGGTTTCCATTATACTTTGTCATTCTTGATGAACCAGACAAATTCAGCGACCTTATCCGAAAAATGTGAGTGAAATATTTTATCTTATATTAGCCATTATTTATCAAAGACCTCCTGGAAGTCATGATCTTGGGATCATGGTCAGTGATCTCACCATGAAATTACGTGGTCAGTTTGTCTATTACATACTGTCATGAGTTGATGTGTATTTGTCTCCCCAAAAGAAAAGTTATTGTCCTAACCCCTAATACTTGTCAATGTGACCTTACTCAGAAATAGGATCTCTTCAGATATAATTAGATAAGGTCACAATGGATTAGGGTGAGCCCTAAATCCAATGATTGGTGTTCTTACAAGATGAGAGAAATTTGGACATATGGGCACATTTTGAAATTGCCATGTGACAATGAAAGTACAGATTTGAGTGATGGGTCAATAAACTGAGTAACACTGAGGATTTTTGTTAACCACTAGAAGCCAGGAGAGTCAAGGAAGGGCCCTTTTCCAAGAGCCTTAGAGGGAGCATGGGCCTAGCGACACCTGGGTTTCAGTCTTCTAGCCCCCAGACAATAAGAGGATATATTTCTTTAAGTCATCCAGTTCATAGTAATTTGTTACAGAGCCCTAGGGAAATAATACACCTATCTTCTTTTCTGTGTGAACTAGATGAGGGCAAAGGTCTCTCATTTTTTCACTACTAATCCTCAGGTGCTGAAACAGTTTCTCACATTTACCAAATACTCAATTTCTTTTTCTTTTTTTTGACTGAATGAATCAGTGAGGCTTGTTAACAATCCTGAGAGTTATACATTTATTGTATTATTGAATAAACCAAGCTTAGGAGAGTTTGAGAACTATGTCGAAGTTTATATGACTAGCAAATAGTGAAGATTCAAACTTAAATAATCTAATTCCAAAATCTCTGCCCTTTTCCCCATACTCTTGTTCAGTTGCTCAGTTGTGTTCGACTCTTTTCAGCCACATGGACTGCAGCATGCCAGGCTTTCCTGTCTTTTACTGTCTGAAAAATATAGAGCTGCTGGAACCAAATGATCTCAAGGGGTCTATGATAGCATGAAAATGCTTTAGAAATCATCACGTGCATGCATGTGTGCTCAGTCGTGTCCAACTTTTTTCGACTCCATAGACTAGAGCCCACCAGACTCCTCTGTCCAAGGAATTTTCCAGGCAAGAATACTGGAGTGGGTTGCCTTGCCTTCCTCTAGGAGATCTTCCTTATTTAAGGATTGAACCCGTGTCTCTTGTGTCTCTTGCACTGGCAGGTAGATTCTTTACCACTGCACCACCCAGGAAATGAAAGATCATTGCTAAATATCAAGTCATTGTTTATAAAGATACTTATTGAGGTTGTAGTAAAATTGGGACTCCTAGAGAGAAAAGTAATAAGAATTAGTTTCCGTTTTTGTTAATTCAGTAAGTAGAGAGTCGGACACGACTAAAGTGACTTAGCAGCAGAAGCAGTGGCAGTGAGAGCTTACTATGCACTAGAACCCATACATATTTTCCTCAACAGATTATTTAATTTGCTTTTCACAGGTGCAAGTTGAAATGATTATCATTTCCATTTTACACATGAGGAAAGTGAAACAAAGTCATGCAACTTGATGAATGTCACAGCTTGGAAGTGGGCAAATCTAGATTCAATCCAGACTTTGAAACTACAAATCTTAATTGCCTGAAATGCTTGTACCCTCCCCTTTCGTGTTCCACCTGTTCTACAAATCCTAGTTCAGCATCTTGCAGCCCAGAAAACCTTCCTTTCATGTTTTACATCTTATGGTATATTCCTCCTTTATACCACTCTTCTGGCCCTTCCCTCTACTTTGGCTGCCTCCCACACTTACATATAACACATGCATAATCCCTGTAGCTTGAGCTGGTGATATAAATGGTGTCAAGGAAGGAGCTGTGTGGATACCTGAGACACATTGTCCAAATTTTCCTGGATGACCACATTCTGAATTGGTTCAGACTACCATGTTGCCTCTGACCTTCTCAAGGTTTTTAATCTTTTGCATTAAAATCTCTTGGGTGTGTTTGTTAAAAATTTATTTTCCAGGGCTTCTCTTCAGACTTATTGAATCAGAATGTCTCACGGTGGGATCTTCCCAAACTCAGCATATGTTCTTGCAGTGCCTACAGTGTTTTCTGCCCCAGTTAAGTGACTTCACTAAAAAAAATTATCTTTGTGTTACAGGTGTTAGTTTAAATGTCCCAGTCTCTAAGAATGTTTCTTTTCATCCCAGGCTAAAGATGAGACTCTCCTGCCCTGTTTTCCCATTGGGCAGCTTGGTATTTAGCATTCTGCATGCTCTAAAGGAAAAGGCAATGGCACCCCACTCCAGTACTCTTGCCTGGAAAATCCCATGGATGGAGGAGCCTGGTGGGCTGCAGTCCATGGGGTCGCTAAGAGTCGGACACGACTGAGCGACTTCACTTTCACTTTTCACTTTCATGCATTGGAGAAGGAAATGGCAACCCACTCGTGTTCTTGCCTGGAGAATCCCAGGGATGGGGGAGCCTGGTGGGCTGCCATCTATGGGGTCGCACAGAGTCGGACACGACTGAAGCGACTTAGCATGCTCCAATATGCCTGCATCTTTACTTGTAAGTCTCCCTTTGACTTCTCTGTGAGCTACTTGGGGCCGAGGTCTTTCACTGTATAGCCCATGTTTTTATCGCAGTCCTTGGCATATAGGTGGTGAGTAATAAAATAGACAAATGCACCAATAAAAAAGAGATAATAGAATTAATGTGCAATTAGGAATACCTAATTTCTACTCAAATTTCTGCCAGGAATATATAGGGACAGAATATGTCTTCTACATTTAGTGTTAGCATTATTGTTGCCCCCCACACTCAGCCATTTTCTCTGTTGCAAGACTGAGTCAGAATTAATTGTCATAGAGAAACAGAAGGAAACCACAAAAGTTGATGGTATTGTTTGTCTTATCTAGTTTGAGAAAGACACAAATGCAGTCAATTTAGATGTCAGTGGAAAAACAGCCTTAGCCTCCTCAATAGTTCTGGGCAGATTTGGCTTCTGTGGAAATGCAGGAAGAAACCAGTAATGACAGACACATAATTTTGCAAATCATAGTATTTCAAACAAAACACACCTTTTTGGAAATCAAGACTAACTATAAATCAGAGGAGCTAACATCCTGTTCTAAAATCTAGGAGATTGTTACTTGCTGATATCATATGGCAGGTGCTTTACTGGCATTTAATAAATGCTTATAGATTGGATTTAAGTAGCTAGTAGCCTTCACACTCCTGTATATGGGAATAAAAATATGCTGTTGAGAAAAAATTTCTTTGTGGACCACATGTTTATACAAATCTGCCTTGCAGAGGAAAAAAAATCTACTCTGTTCACCCAGTCAATGAGCTTGTGGTTTGTAGAAAAATCTTGAATCATGATAGCAAATATTCTTAGGCTCGGTCTTGAGTTTGTCTCTAACCAGGTGGCCTTTGATACATTCGACTTTTCTTAAGTTTTTGTGTCCTTACTTCCCAAAGGAGGAAAGCGTCAGCCTCTTTATTAGCTCATGTGTTTATTCAGAGGATTTAATAAGACAATGTGCTAATGAGAGTTTTCTTGTATATAAGAAGTAGTCACTTAGTAAATATCAGGAATAAACAAATAAGTAAACAAGCCAGAGTGTATGAAAGAGCTTTAGAGTTATAGAATTACTAAAGATTATGAAGCCTGCTAAGAGATCAGAAATTTCCAAAGAAAATTATTTCTGAAGGACTCAGGTTTCTTCTTACTTAGGAAGAAATTTGAGCACTGTATTATGTCAGAGTAGGACCTGAAGGAGACGGGCCATAGATTGGATAAGTTTAACGAAGGATAAAGCTAAGGGCTTATACAGGGAAGAAATGATTGGAGACCAGGTGAAATGTTTCAGAGTGGGGCCATGCATTGCCACACCTTGGGATCTGAGGCAAAAAAAAAAAAGGCAACAAAAACAAGCTGGTGGCAGTGGGGAGGGAGGGCAGAGAAGAACCTAAGGTTTAAGCCAGCTTCTTGTACTACTGTTGATAAAGTTTCCTGCGTACATAAAGAGTTCACTGGGATCATAAGCAGTGATATACTGGTTAATGTTCAACAATTAATTTTTCAGAAACAAAAAGACTTGACTGTAGCATTAGCTTATTTCCATATACCCACTATGGCTGAATTCAAGCCACCATTGGTTTAAAAACGGGCTTGTAAAAAATTTAATGGCCAATTCTCAGGACTATTTTGAGCCAACTCTAGCAATATGAAAATTTATTATGGAGTGTTTCAAGGAGCAGAGAGAATTGGCTGATAAACTCCCATATTCCATAACTAGCTTAAGTAATGATCCAACCAGGCAAATTCTTGTTTCATCTGTACTCCACCTGCTCCTTCCATCCCCAAATTAATCATTTTGAAACCGGTACTACAATGTCTCTAAAAGGGAAGGACTCTTTAAAAATAAAGCCATCTGGGACAACCCAGAGGGATGGTATGGGGAGGGAGGAGGGAGGAGGGTTCAGGATGGGGAGCACATGTATACCTGTGGCAGATTCATTTTGATATATGGCAAAACCAATACAATATTGTAAAGTTAAATAAAATAAAAAAAAATAAAACCATAATACAAAAAATACTGATAGCAATTTCTTAAAATGATCAACTATCCAGCCTGTATTCCAATTTACCTGATTATGTATATACATTTTGGTGATTATATATATACATTGGAGGGGATATAGAATTGTTTTATTCAAATCAAGATTCAAACAAGAGCTACTCATTGCATTTACTTTATGTATCTCTTAAGACTCTTTTAATGCATAGGTTCCCTCTTTCTTTCCCCACCTCCTTTATTTTCTTTGCGGTTTGTTTGCTAGGGAAACCAGGTCACTTGTAGTTTTCCATAGTTTGGATTTTGCTGGTTGCGCTTGCATGGTATTACCGATGTGTTCTCCTGTCTCCAGTTTGTTGGTTTCTTTTTTTTTTTCTTATACAGTGATAATCAGATCCAAAGCCTTGATCTGATTTTAGGTTCTCTGTGTGTGCAGGTGTGTATGTATGTGCATACACATGGGTCTTTTATGATGAAACATATTCTGTCTGGTTCTTGATCAGTGAGTTCAGCCTGAAATGGATGACATTCATTGTTGCCCAAAAAACACCCCAAATCTGAGATAAATATTTTCTTTCTCTGTCTTGAAGATGCCTTTTTACCACAAACACATAAATCAATATACAAGTATACACAGTTACTAAATCAACCCATGTATTTTATTCATGATCACTTCACATTTGAAAGCTCTTGCTGTGTTTATTTTCTTTGAGCTGAATTTGGGGCTTTGACTAGAAAGCCATAAATCCATTTTTTAATGAAATATGACTCATCATGCTACTAATGCCAGATTGGAAAACATTCCTTGCTAATTTTTTTTTTTCCTTAACATTGGTTTGGTAAGTAGTAAGCATTCAATTTCATTCTGTTCAGGGTAACACACCACAAAATCAGTGTCAACATTAGAGAAACTTTTTTTCTTTACTGTTTAATTTTTAATGGACACAGCATTACCAGGGCCATTCAAATCTGCCAGGTTGTAGAGGCAGGATTTGAAGGGTGCCTAAAGTATGGGCAGATGAACAAATTCTATCTCCTGGAGGTTAGCTGCTGCTTCTAACTTTCTCTAGCCACTAGTTAGGCCTTAATACACTTAAAAGGTTGCTCTTCTAATTTGAACTGTGTGAGACTTTGGCTGGAGGGTAGTTCTGTGTCCCGGTGATAAAAGAACACATAAAACAAGCCAGTGCCTGATCATTCTCCCTGGCTGTCAGTGAATCATGTCTAATAGCATCTCCATGCAGTTTGTGCCAATTTGCTTGCAATGGCATCCTTTTCCGTGGGCTTGCTGCTCGGCAGGCCCTGAAGCAATCTATGAATAACTTCCCAACAGATGCTGTTTATGAATTGAAGCAAATGGCTTCCCTGTTTCTCTTTTTTCTCACTTCAATAATTTTCAGTTACATTACGATGAATATTTATAGTCCTGTAGCAGTGCATAAAAATGGAGAACAAGCGGACCTGGGCATTGTTTCATACGTGAGTGCTGTTCTAATGGGTTTTGGCTGACTGGTTTTAATAATGTTCTGTTGATGGACTGAAAAGAGGATGCAAATTGTAGATCAGTCATTTTCATTCACTGTTTTTAGCAGGATGAGCCTTGATGGAGCACTGGCTGCATCCGTCACATGCACATGACACCTTAACTCACCAAAACAGCCCGTCCGGTTGCATGTCTGTCTCCTCTTGATATGTCTTTTGAGTAATTTCAAATATGTGATTTCAACAGGGCCTCTGACACTCGCATAAGGGCTCATTAGGTTGATTTTACCACTTTCCACAGGTATGATCATTTGTGATTCAAGTGACTAACTGCATTAGAAACCGTAGCCCAACTAACATCCTATTCCTAGGAATTAAAATGTGAAATCACAAGGGATGTGTTGGATTTGCTGGTTTCTTTTATAGAAAGGTACTGGGCCATGTTTTATGCTAAAACGTCTTTTTCAAAATGTTTCATAGTTCCCTGTTCTCTTAAATATTACAAAAATGAGACACTTATCTCTAAACATAGCTCTTGAATTTGATTCTCAGGAAATTACTCTGTCTTCAGTGGCTTATGTTTCAAATGAGCTGATATACCTTACTTGCGTTTTCTACTTACAATAATGAGTCAGTTAACTAGCCTATATTTTCCAAACCATTGACTGTGTCATATTGGCCCACATACAAATAATTGCCTCTTTGGCTATTTGCTTATAAATAGAGTGCTGAAATTGTATGTAAATATGTATATGCATGCACAATGAATATATATTGAAGCCTCCCCAAATATTCAAATTGTCCCATTTTCTACT
This sequence comes from Bubalus bubalis, assembly GCF_019923935.1. Classification (NCBI taxonomy): domain Eukaryota; kingdom Metazoa; phylum Chordata; class Mammalia; order Artiodactyla; family Bovidae; genus Bubalus; species Bubalus bubalis. The sequence goes on along the minus strand of NC_059177.1, from coordinate 33,519,541 downwards.
CTTGCTTTATGAAATGTTCACCAACTACTGAAATGAAACTATATTTATTATGCATGCATTTCCGCAATATCTTCACCACCTATCATATGTATGCTATACACAGAAGGTTGTGCTGTAACACAACAATAAAAAATAAAAAAAGGCAATTTGAAAAGGAGTATGTTTCCTGCTCTAACTGCAAAATGTGCAAAGAGTGATTTTCCTTTGAAAAGGGGCAGTATAACCCCCAATTCTGAAATGTTCTAAAAATTAACAAAAAGCTGAAGAATTTAATATTTGATAGAGAAAGGTTATTTTTAAAGAAACTAATATACAGTATAATGCCTCAAAGGGATTATCCTACCACAAAAGTGCAGAAATACAAAACTCTGGAAAGATTTCTAGGCCTGGAGCAAAAGGGCTAAGAATAGAGTGAGGTCCCTACTTTTACAGAACAATTCTCTATAGCACTTTTCATTTGTTTTAAATAATGGTAATCAAGGAATTGGCAACCCACTCCAGAATCCTTGCCTGGAAAATCCCATGGACAGTGGAACCTGGTAGGCTACAGTCCATGGGGTTGCAAAGAGTTGAACATGACTGAGCAACTTCCGGAGAAGGCAGTGGCACCCCACTCCAGTACTCTTGCCTGGAAAATCCCATGGATGGAGGAGCCTGGTAGGCTGCAGTCCATGTGGTCGCGAAGAGTCAGACACGACTAAGCGACTTCACTTTCACTTTTCACTCTCATGCATTGGAGAAGGAAATGGCAACCCACTCCAGTACTCTTGCCTGGAAAATCCCAGGGATGGAGGAGCTTGGTGGGCTGCCTTCTATGGGGTCGCACAGAGTCGAACACGACTGAAGCGACTTAGCAGCAGCAGCAGCAGAGCAACTTCATTTTCACTTTCACTCATTGTCAAAGTAACAAATGTAAATGCTATGTGAAGCTAATGTGAAAATTGTTCCCCTCACTAGGATAACTATAGTTAGCAGTGATTTCTGTATAGTCTTACGTGGTTATATTGAGTTTGTAACATTCATACTAGAATGCTTTTTTTCATGTATAAGATTTTCTCTTTCCCTATTGGAAATTTCTAGATCTTTATTTCCTGTTTGTTTCTGTGGTCAACAACTACTCTGATTTCTAAGAAGGCAAGCCTTTTATTCAATTTATTTTCTTCCATATTATCCCTTTGTTGTTGTTGTTTAGTTGCTAAGTCATGTCCGACTCTTTTGCAACCCCAAGGACAGTAGTCCACCAGGCTCCTCTGTCTGTAGGATTTCCAAGGCAAGAACAGTGGAGTTGGTTGCCATTTCATCCTCCAGGGGATCTTCCGGACCCAGGGATCAAACTCTCGTCTCCTGCATTGGCAAGTGATTCTTTACACCTGAGCCACCAGGAAGCTGATATTGTCCATTCACTCTAGAGTAACTTACAGTTTCATTTTAAGGATGACTTTTGAAAATCAGGAGGAGACTTTGGGGAAAATCATCTTGTTTATGGTCCTTTTTATAGTGGTCATGTCAGGGCCACTTCCCAGTGCATGGGTGCTGCAAAAATATTTGAATGTGGAAGACTGTGTGTGAGAACTGACACTTAGAATGTTTTAAAGTCATACTAACCCTGCTGGGCTTTGAACCTAAATCTGTGTGAGACTGAAGACATTCTCTTGAATAATGTGCTTCCCTCAACCTCTCATAAGAACTCCCTAAAGAAAGAAGTAGGACAAGCTCATAGATAGAAAAGGCCATCCCACAGGTAGCATGCTCCAGATAAAGAAAACATTCTGGATCAACCTCTGCCTACCAACTGATTCTCCCCTTTCCCTGACTAAAAGAGTTAAAATTGTTCCCACATCAGGCAGAAATTGGAGCCATAATGATTGTGAAAATCATTTGCAAAATGCTTGTGTCTATGGGTGCCCCCAAAATCTAGAAATAATGGGATTTATCACTATTATTATATAATATCATTAAAGAAATCTTTGAATTAAAGGAAATAAAGCATTAATTGTGTTTCTAGACTTTATGGACATGCTATTAGAGAAACAAGAAGATACAGATCATTTTTTTTTTCCTTAAACAGTGCTTTCTTACACTGTGGTCTTTAATATATTACTGCTTGATTCTGGTATCTCAGGTGACTAAATTGCACTGTTAGGTTTGTCACGTCTCCGCTTTCTCATCTGTCCTGTCATATTCCTCCATATAGTTCATTTATCCATTCATCTCTTCATTTATTTGACAAATAATATTTGTTGAGCAATTACTGGCAGTCATTGTAGAGCTTGAACCCACCCTGAGGGAACAGTACCTCTAATGGGATTTTTGGAAAATCACAAAGCTCATTATGACATAGTGAGATAAATGTTAGAATAAATGAGAGGAATGATATGCAATGTGCCTAGACAGGTGGATTTGGGGTAGAGGCGGATTGTGTATAAGCAGAGATATGAAGAGATCTGAAGGCTAGATAAGAGTTAGCAGTGAAATATGTAGAGATGATATAAAAGGGGTCCACGCTGAGGGACCAGGGTATGTAAAGGCCAAGGGGGGAAAAAGATCATGACTTTGAGAAGAAATGAAAGAAGGTCTGCTTGTCTGGTGTCAGAGTGGGATGGGTGAGTGGGAGCCTGGGTGGAGATGGAATCAGTGTAAAGGCATCATTAGAGGTGGAGACCAAAGAGGTGAGGTGTGGATGGGGTCTGATTTTAAAGGGCTGGGGAAGACATGGTAAACACCCTGTGTTCCATTATTCTGAGGTCATGGGAGTTCATGATTAGTTTTAAGCAGAGTAAGGATATGAAATTTTCGTTTTGGAAAGACCGCACTATGAACATGGCATGACAGGTATGTTGGGAAAGCAAGACTGAGGGCAGTGAGCCTGCTGAGAATGCTGCTGTGGTCCAGTTGACAGGTGACGGTGGTCTTAAGTGAGGGTGTCCAGAGAAGTAGACTGACTGGCATCCTTAATCATAAACCACTATATTGCTTATTGGCCTTTCCTCAACCTGACATTCTAGATGTTTTCCAATATGGAGCTTGCTGCCTGAGTTAACCCTTGAAACCCAACAGAAAACTACAGTTGGGGTCAATAAGAATTCTTTATAGTATCTTGAAAAAACTTACTTTTCTGTTTTCCCAGCCTTTCATTTTTTTTATTATCTCCTTTGTTTGCCTTACCCATGTTCTCTGTGAATCTTTCATTTAAATCTGTATACATTTAGAAATTTCATTCAAGTTTGGTTTATCTTGAAAATCTGTTGGCAAACATATAGGCTTTGGTGTTGGACATACATAGGTTTAAGTTTTGCTACTCAGTATCAAAGTGAGTTAGGACATGTTTCTTAACTTCCCCAAACTCTGTTTCCTTACTTTTAAAATTGGTGGCACCGTCTTCATCATCATCATCATTAATCTTTAAAGCCAAACACTAATTCATCACAATAACATTTATAGCATCTGCTTCGTTAGCCCTGGAAAGGGGCCCATGATTTATAACAAGCATCTCCCTGAAATTCCAAATCGTATGTGGAAAAATGTTGTGTTAGTTCATGTTTCTTTTTCACTGGGTAGATGCAAATTCAAACATTTTAAGATAATGTAAACTAAAAATTCCACTATTGGGAAAATCAGACCTTCTAAACATTAACACCAACTGGCAAGCATAAGTTCTAAATTATTTTAGAAATTACATATAAAACATATTATTTTACTCACATAACCTAATAACTAGAGGTTAGATACACTTAAAAATGATGGTTGCCCAGTTACCATAAAAGCATGCATTTTTAAAAAGCATATTTTAAACAGCACAGCACAGAAAGTATCTAATAGCAATTTGTCATTGAAATTACTTTTTTTTTTTTGTCCCTGGACAAAGCATTCAGAGTCAACCAGAAACCAATCAATATAAACACTAATGTAAACTATAATTAAAGATGACAAATAGGTTCTTATGTGATGTTAAATAATGTATCTATAAAAATCCAAAGTAATACTTAATACCAAACCATCAATGTCTAGAGGATGCATGCTGGTGATATTCCTGCCAATTTCTGTTCAAATTTTTATAGATACCAGTAACTGACTATAAATCCCTTATAGGGCTGCATATACTAGATGTATGAGTCCTGTGATATTTTAAAGGTTGTTTAGGTTTTCATGTAGGGATGACTCATTTTCAGTCAACTCTTGATATTCAGTTGATGTATTGATAGGGTTGCATAATTCTGATTTTTTTTTTTTTTTTGGTGGAAAGAGCAGGGATATCTCTGATGTATTTGGAACTTGAAGGGCCAGATATCTCCCATGTGTTAGCTGAAATCAACACCTATAAGAACTTATACGAAGCAAAAAGAAAGATGTTGTCCATTTCAAAGCAAGGGCTTACAGGAAAAAAAGACATATCTAAAAGGAAGCCACCATCTGGGAAACAGACAGGGCTATCATGCTGCACACCTCCAGGGAGTGCCAGTTCCATTGTGCTCTGATAAATATCATTCACACTGGGAAGTAATTATTCCCCACACGGAAAATGAAGGTAGAATACCAGTGCATTCAGACTTTACAGAAATATCATGATAACTAACTTATTGGTAAAGGGGCTGAGTATTTTGAAGAATGGAGTAGTTTATATTTAAATATGAGGGTTTCATTGTAAGCCTTCAGTATATCTAATGAGTTGTTTTAATGTTTTATATGTCTAATGTGCTATCTGATCAATAAAGTATAGATAAAAGGTACTGTACGAACTTATAGCTTATATTATTAAAGAACACAAATTTAAATTGATGACTTGAGTTTGTGCTACTTACAAGCAAATTTCTGTTTCATCAGCTATTTATTTTGTATTTCCCTGTTGGAAGATAATTTTCTAAAGGATTCATATATCTAATGGAGGAACACACTGATCATTTTCTTTAAACTTTGGTTCACATTCTGTCTGCATGTCTGACTTTGAATTTGCCTGTATGAAGGATTCTTGGGCTCTAGGCTCTTTGTTTTCATAGGCATTGAGGAAGGCTGAGGACTTCTGTGAATCAGATGTTGTGAGTATCAGGCATGGCTACCGCAAAACCAGCTGGTAAGATTTACTTTGTCAGGAATAAGGATAAAAATATCTCTTCCTCCCTACCGGTTAGATAAGTTAAGCCACAGGATCACCTGATCAATCTAGTCAGTTCTTTCAACTCAGTCAGTCCTCAGGTTGTTTGCTTTGTCCTTTTTATCACTTGAGTTGAAAAAAGTCTTGCTAAATAACTTGCGATTTCTGTCTTAGGTGTATTGGTAGTGTGCTTCTCATGGACTTGGTAAATATATCCAGAAAAACTGATGAAGTGTTCCAAGATCTAGATTTCTTCTTCTTTCTTTCTTCCTTCCTTCCTTCCTCTCTTTTCTTCCTTCCTTCCTTCTTCTCTCTTTCTTTCTCTTTCTCTCTCTTTTTACTATATGTGCAGAAGTAACTTGATATAGGAAACTGACTATATGGATTGTACTTTTTTCCAGCTCTCTTCAAGGTGAAAATAACTATTGAGTATTGACTATAAGAAGAGTGCTGTACCTTAGCAGTTTAAATGTAGTATCTAATTTATTCTATGCAAGAATCCTACAAAAGAAGAATCTGTAATGTTTCCTCCTTTTATAAATGAATAAACTGAAGATCAGAATGGTTATGGAATTTGTTCAAGGCCAAAAATTCAGTGTTTATATCTAGGCATGTTAGACTCAAAGTTTTTCTGTAACTTTTCAATAACTTATCTGACAATTATATAGACTTGGCAGGAGATTTCATTTCTGTAGATACAGTTTTATCAACTGTGTAATGAAAGGTCCTCAGTAAGTTACTTCTAAGGCTTCCTGAAATAATACAAAATCTTGATTCCATTAATTCATTGCTTTTCTATAGGATATAATTCAGTGTAATGAGTGTCTTTCTTGGTCTCATCCCTGTTCAAGGGGGTTAGTGAATAAATTAGCACCTTATTAGGACTTGTTATGGAGGGGGTTTTGCCTATTAATTAAGAATCTAAGAAACAGTATTATCAAATATGTCTAACATACTATTCTCCTCTCCAGAGGTCAAAAAGAGAAGTCCTTCCCAAAACTAAAAACCTACAGGCAGATTCATTAAATATAAGACTTTGCACATTCACATTTTATTCCAGAAATTGTCAGGGCAGATATATATATATATATATATTTTAAAGTAGGTCGCAATGCCTGTTTTGCAGACAACTAAAGCAATCAGCTAAAAATTTATGTTTAAATGATACTTGTTGCATCTCTAGGGTCCACCCTGGCAAGAATGAAAAAAGAGCCCTTTCTTCACTCAATTAAGAACACCACAATGATATCTCCATTTCTCTGTGTTTTCTCTCAGCATGAGATGACTCAGCCAGAAATAGCACGATAATATCACAGATGTTCCTTTGCTCGGGTAGCTGGTTATTGCTTATCTCAAAGATATTTTAATACAAACACACAACTGTTCACCCTGTTTTATGGCTGTCAGAATTTTGCCTCATATTTAACAAATGGAAGTTTATGAGCATTGACTCAGGTTTACTTTTTCCCTCATTGTGTTACATGGATAAACTAATTCCTGGAGACGGTATGAGTCACATCTGTGCTAAGTCACTTCAGTCGTGTCCGACTCTGTGTGACCCCATAGACGGCAGCCCACCAGGCTCCCCCATCCCTGGGATTCTCCAGGCAAGAACACTGGAGTGGGTTGCCATTTCCTTCTCCAATGCATGAAAATGAAAAGTGAAAGTGAAATTGCTCAGTCGTGTCTGACTCTCAGCGACCCCATGGACTACAGCCTACCAGGCTCCTCCATCCATGGGATTTTCCAGGCAAGAGTACTGGAGTGGGGTGCCATTGCCTTGATAGGCTATTGGATTCAGGTTGCTCATCTGATCTGTCAGCTTCCATCAGCTCGATATCCCCAAGTTTCACTGTCTATTGTTAAGACCAAAAGATCAAAATTTGATTCTAGAATCTTAAGCAAAGTTTTCCCTGTTCTTAACAATGAACTATATTTAATAGCACCATGTCTTCCCTTTGCTCCAGGTACAACTTTGTAGAAATATCAAGACAGTTTGCTCACCCATCGTCATTTTCAAATGATTTTTTTTTTCCCCTGATCTGAGTCAGTACACTGAACAAGGCTTTGGAACCAGGCACATTTGGCTATGAGTTTTGACTCCCTCTTGATTTAACCATATGACATTGGTCGATTCATTTACACTTTGATCTGGTCCCTTACTATCTTCCAGCCTCATCTTGAGCTTCCATTTAATTTTACTTCAGTCATAACTGGTCTTTTTTGCTTTATTGCAACAAGTTGCAGGATTTGCCTCTAGAGGATCTGAAGCCCCAGACTACTAGGGGGCTGGTATACCTGGGGAATTCATCGTGCACGATACCGAGCTAGGTGCAAGGCTCTTTGGACTTTCACATGCTCAAAAGTCAGTCTCCAAAATCACTGAGATGAGCCAGAGGCCTATTGAAATACACAAATAAAAATGAGGCTGATAAGCAGACCCTTCCAGCTGACCTGCTGCAATTCTTACTTCAGCCATGGTATGATAAGCAGCTGGAAAAATTTGAGTCGAAAAAATTTATAGCTCTGAATGAATATTAAGAAGTCTGGTTCCAGGCCAAATTCAATGCACGATTTCTTAGACCAATGATAAGACTTTTTCCCAGCAGGTTGTTGCTCTCTCCATACCAGACTTGGCACACAAATCCCTCTCTCTTGTCTCCCTTCCCTTACCCCCTCATCCAGAAAGATTCAGAAGACTTTGTTTGGGGCTCCAGGATGAAATGATTCCCCCTATTACGTGCATTGTGTCCACGTGACCTTCAACTACTACAATTCCTTGAGGGGCAGGAGAACTATGGAGGCCTGGCACCCTTCTTTTGCCTCTCAGTTGCACTATCGTAGTGAGTGACTGAAGCCATGATAGTTCTTCTCAATTGGGCTCATTGTCCTATCTGGCCACTTTGACACCTGATTGCTTAACCAATATGCCACCGTGTTTCCCATTCTGTGTGCTTCAATAGCAACAAGATGGAAACTTAAGATTTATTGAGGAAATGGCAACTCATTCTGGTATTCTTGCCCGGAGGAATCCCAGGTGGGCCACAGTCCATAGGGTCACAAAGAGTCGGACTCCACTGAAGCGACTTAGCGATTGTGTGCTTGGCACAGTTTTAAGTACCTTACAAAAATGAGCTCATTTGACAAAATTTAAAATAGGTATTGCTTCGGTCCCCATTTTGGAATTGAGATAAGTGGTTAAATAAATTGCCTAAATCTTGTAGAGGTGGTAAGTGGGAAAATGAAGATTTGGAGTAAGGTAATGTGGGTTCAAAACCTCCTGACCTCCATGGCACATGACTCTCCTTTCTGTTTCTTGAAAGAACTTTTAACCTCTGCCTGTGACTTCTGATATGTTTTCATCAATCAATCATGTGAAAGCTGCTGGGACATCAGGTCTGTGTCATTTTCCTCCTCAGGCCTTATGCACAAGAAGTCCACTTGTACATTCATCCTACAGCCTTGTATTCATCAGCTCAAAGATTCTTTTCTCAGAGAAACTTTCCTTGACTCATTTCTGCATTTATTCTCACATCCTCCTGTACCTCTACTTTGAGTACTTACCACAATTGCAATCAAACAATTATTTGTTAACTTATCTCCACTGCTAATGTCAGGTTCCCTGAAGGTAAAGGTCTTGACTCTTCTGGTCATCAATGTACATCCACAGTGAGGTGTAATGCAAAGTGCATTACAGAGCTTAATGCAAGACTTGTGCTTGAATAAATAAAACTTTATTGTGTGCAACTTTCCTCATTTATAGAGAAGGAACAAATACAATGATCTTACTTGGATTTTGTGGAGGTGAGATATAATGTATCTAATAACATATAGAGTCATTCTTAGCATATTGTAGATGCTTAATAAACACTACTCATTATTAGGTATGGTAGAAATAGTATTCTTCAAAAATTTTTTTTCCTCTTTTTTGTGGGATGATTTTACAATCCTGATTCTTTGAGGTTAGGTTAGGCCTTGTGACTTACTTTGGTAAGTGAAATACATGTGGAAGTGATATATATTGTTTTCAAGTTGAAATTATAAAAGTCATTGATCCTCCAGTGCTCCCTTTTTTCCTCCATGAAACTGGCCAAGTCCCAGACATGAGCTCCTCCTTCAAAGATGAAGCATACTTGAGATTCTGTTCAGCCCAGCCTTACTTCTACCAACATCAGTATGAAGTGCGATCCAGAACTTAAACTCTGCTGCTGCTGCTAAGTCGCTATTGCAAACCAATGAGATTTTGGCATTGTTTTGCATGATAGTAAAAATTAGCTTGAGTTAACTGATGTCTGAGTCAAACGTCAATGCCAATACATTATTGTGTATTATACTGAATCTTTTTGGAAGTCATTTTATGATTGTGCTTTTCCCAGTATCAAATGCTCTCTTACAAGTTGATACATACGTGAATGTATGGACAAAATAAAAGTAATAGCTAACATTTATTAATTATAGTAATTTAATAGCTTATATAAAAGTTACTAGGTGCAGAACAGTTAGAGTAAATGCCCTGAAGATATACAACTCATAAGCGACAAAGCCAGAATTGCAGTCCAAGTGTTCAGAGTTCAGAGTCCATGGAATACACTGATTAGTGTATTCCATCATGTCACTTTTATAAATACACAAATATATGGACATTAGTAGAAACAAAAGCATCTACAAATTGCTACAATGGAAACAGTGAGAGACTTTTTTTTTTTGGGCTCCAAATCACTGCAGATGGTAACTGCAGCCATGAAATTACAAGACGCTTGCTCCTTGGAAGAAAAGCTATGACCAATCTAGACAGCATATTAAAAAGCAGAGACATTACTTTGCCAACAAAGGTCTGTCTAGTCAGAGCTATGGTTTTCCCAGTAGTCATATATGGATGTAAGAGTGGACTGTAAAGAAAACTGAGCACTGAAGAATTGATGCTTTTGAACTGTGGTGTTGGAGAAGATTGAGAGTCCCTTGGACTGTAAGGAGATCCAACCAGTTCATCCTAAAGGAAATCAGTCCTGAATATTCATTGGAAGGTCTGATGCTGAAGCTGAAACGCCAATACTTTGGCTACCTGATGTGAAGAACTGACTCATTTAAAAAGACCGTGATGCTGGAAAAGATTGAAGGTGAGAGGAGAAGGGGACAACAGAGGATGAGATGGTTGTATGGCATCACCAGCGCGAGGCACATGAGTTTGAGTCAGCTCTGGGAGTTGGTCATGGACAGGGAGGCCTGGTGTGCCATAGTCCATGGGGTTGCAAAGAGTCAGACACGACTTAGCGACTGGACTGAACTGAACAAATTGCTAAGAAGGTATATCATTGATTGAATATGATTCAGTTTCATCATATGGAAAATGAAAGGATGGACTGTGTTGAGCATCTTCTCAGATCTCAAGTTCTATCATTTAACTTTCTTTTCTTCTATGAATATGATTCAGTCAAGAAAAAGATCAGTCTTATTCATTGGAATCTCCCACCTGTTGCCCTACAGGAGACAGTGGGTGGAGCAATGGTTCAAATTCACAGATGCTTAGAAAACATACTTTCATGAGAGTTGTTCCCAAAGCGATTATTCAACACTTCCCCTTCATTTACTGATTTAATAAAAACTTAAGAGTGTCCACCATAAATGTATAACCAACCACTCTGAAATTGGCTGGATGGCCCACAGTACTGAGAGAGTCAACACCCAGCTGAGATTTTTGGATTCTCTGTGATAACTCATAGAAAAATGTGCTTTCATTTTGTTGAAAGTGTAAAATATGAATATACACACATTTTGAATCATTTAGGAGGTAAATGGAAAGTTGAGGAGGAGCCAAAATGCTAGAGTTGTTGGAAGCAATGAGTTTTGAGTCATGCAGATTTGGTTTCAAATCCTAGTTTTATCTCTGTGTGATGCTGAAGCATTGCCTACAGTCCATAAGTTTCACATCCCTTATCTGTAAATTGAGCATGATGAATTCCTAAATCATATGATTACTATGAAAAATAAATTAAATTTTTATCATTATATAGTATTTAATAAATGTTCCAAAATTAATAAAGTAGCTATTATTTATAATTACCATTAATTATGAAACAAATCTCTTCAAAGGAAAATTCTACATTGTAATATGCTGGCTAGGTACTTATTATCCAAGATGTCTCCCAAAGGACTTCTCCATGGACTGATAATGTCATGAATGCTACCACAGAAAAATTGGCTTCCTTTTAAAGATGTTAGCACTATTTGGTAAACAGGAAAAGCCCCGCATGCCACAACTATGATTCAACACAGTGTCTAAGCAGCACCTAGATAAATAGATATCCCAAGGAAGAAACTGTTTTAGCATAAAAACAAAATCAGGTAAAGACAATAAAATACAGCAAAACAAATAGGTTTTATAAATATAAGGTGAAAACCAAACCACCCTGGCAATTATAGCTTTCATATGATTTATGTCTTTAATTTTTCTAAATCAGTGACCCAAGAAGTATTGGCATAAAAATTTCAAATTCAGCAAAAACCTAAATCACTATAAAGAAACGCTGAGTTTTTATTAGTTATTTTCTTTCACCAACTTCTCCCAAACAAAATGAATTCTTCCCTGAGTGTGGCAAAATGAAGGATTGTACTTTACTAAGATATTAATGTCATCGATCTGTGATTCTTAGTATCCAATATGTCACAGAAACACAGAAACACAACTTGACTGTGAAATCAACACGGTTGAATTACCATTCAAAACTTCCCCCACCCCGCCTTTGCTTCTGTTAAATATTAACACTTGATATCACATGTATTTGATAGAAATCAATAGAAATGGACTCTGACTAACTTGGGTTAAAAAAACACTTTTTAGAAAGATAAGGTATAATTCAAAAAGTCAAGAGAATAGGTCCTATCCAAGCCTCAGAAAAGGACGGAAATCAATGCCAGCTTCTTAGGAGGCATGGACAAATGACCAATCATTTCAGGTCCCCTCAGATGTGATGAAAGAGCTGCACTGAGTTCCAGTTTTGAATCACTTCACTTAAAATTCATATACTTGGGAAAAACTGTCGATTCTTCAGAGGCCAGAGGAGGGCAAGGCACCTTGATTTTCACTGTTCACAGTGAGGAGATGTTCCTCACATTGGGGATCCTCACCTCCTGAAATGTTTGCAGTCTTATCAACTAAAATTTTGATTTTAGTCTATAATCTGAAGTGTGAGCTAGATTACCAAAGCCAGACTTGCTGAGACTTGGCTGTTCGGTGTTCTCTTAGATTGTCTATTTGTCTGTTTGGAATCCATTTGTTGCAGGGCCAATTGAAGTAACTTTATTTTGTTATGTTTTGTATTCTTGATGCCTTGGCATCTGGGAGCCTTATAGATCCAGGGAGATATACACTTCTCTGCTGCTGCTGCTGCTAAGTTGCTTCAGTCGTGTCCAGCTCTGTGCGACCCCAGAGACTGCGGCCCACCAGGCTCCCGAGTCCCTGGGATTCTCCAGGCAAGAACACTGGAGTGGGTTGCCATTTCCTTCTGCAATGCATGAAAGTGAAAAGTGAAAGTGACACGCTCAGTCGTGTCCGACTCTTAGGGCTGACCAATTCTTAGAGACAGCGGGGGCTCGACCAGGAGCACACTGCTCATGTGCAAACCCACCAATCCCAAGTCTATTGCCCCAACCACCTCATTTATCTAGTTCTTACAACCATGCCAAGATTCCCCCTGCTCTAAACCATCCCAGAGCCAAGGACCATCCCTATGCCCCACAGTCCCCTGGAATGATTCAAACTTTGCCAACCCTAAGCTGTGGACTCTGTGCTACCTTGCCTTTCCTGTAGAAAATGCAAGTACAGGCTCTGGCCAAGACTTTGCCCTTGGCCCTGTCTGTCTTCTGCCTCCTAACCACCTCAGTGCTCTTTTGGCCTTTTGTAGTGTGGTATGTCCCCTTCTCATGTGAAATGTGAGCCCTAAATTCTTCCTTTCCTGGCTTGGCCTCTCTGTGTTGTCACTCAGTCAGACCACTCTTAATTAAATCCTGGGTACAACTTTAGAGCAATGGCAAACCTGATTTTATGAATTTTAAGAATAACCACCTCTGGCAGTTAAGGTTGAAGGGAAGAATGAAGAAAAGTGCGGGTGTGCTGCACCCTTTTGTTTTCACACCATTGCCCCACCAGGGACAGGAAGGATGCCTTCTATCTAAACCCAAGGTGGGAGACAAGGGGAATGCCAAAAGTGTGGTATCCATCTCTTTTTTTTAATTAGACCTGTGGGCTTCTCTTGTAGCTCAGTCAGTCAAGACTCTGCCTGCAGTGCAGGAGACCCAGGCTCAATCCCTGGGTTGGGAAGATCCCCTGGAGAAGGAAATGGCAACCCACTCCAGTATCCTTGCCTGGAAAATCTCACGGACAGAGGAGCCTGGTGGGCTGCAGTCCATGGGGTTGCAAAGAGTCGGGCACAACTGAGCGACTAACACTTACTTCAAAGAGGGAAGAATAAAGCACAGTGTATGGTTTTACAGAGGCACTGAGAAAGAGACTCCACCCAGGAGAACTTTAAGGAAGGGATCCCAGACAGAGGTGAATGGTAGGAAGTCCTGAGCTAGAAGGGAAGTTGAAAGTGGCTGGCCAGCTAGACAACAGGCAGAGCTAGTGTCATGGGAACTCTAGTCAGAAGCTCTCAACTGGAGAATGCCCCAGGCTCAGCTGCTAAACCACGGCATGCTTCTTGGATTAGATTCTCCAGGCCTCAGAGAGCAGTTTGCAGAAGAAGCTCTGGAAGGGTGAGCATGGGAACAAGAGAAGCCAACCCCACTCTCTGTGTTCCCTAATTATAATGGTTTTAATGTACCTTGGACTGGACTTTACTTACTGAAATGAGATCGCTCTATGAATTGAAAAAGCTAGGAGAAACTAAGGGACTTTTCCAGCAGCTCAGGTAAGAAGCAGAAAGGATCAGCATGCAGTCCAGATCAGGAGAGACAGTGGGAGCAACTAGACCAACTTTTTTCATGGTTGTAACTGGTTGAGTCCAGCGTTTTTCATATGTTGTTGTTTATACTAACAGAAAAGTACTTGGTAGACCCAAGGAAAGAAATCTACTAAAACAGAGTCATTACAGAACAGATACAGTAATTAGAAATACTAAGGGAGAGATCAACGTTGAAAATCAAATTATTGACATAGAGGAAAGACTAGACATAATCATAATGGAGTCTGATGATGGTAAAACAATAAGAATTCTAGCAGATGAATAAGACTAAAATAGCTGACATGAGAAGAGCTGATCTCTCTGAGGTGGCTATTCCTCCAAAAGGGGAAAAAAAAAAAAGCCTAAAATGAAGAAAGAACTACAGCTGCAGATCAACAAGCACACATTGACACACTGATCCATGAACACATTCACTGTGTTCTATGGTTTCTGGCTTCTATGTATAAAAATAAAATCATGTACTAGGATAAGAAATCAGGCTGGCCTCAGACCGTTCCAGTGGAATATAGTAATGTCCATTGCCTGAAGACAGAAAGCAATGTCTACAGTATTTTGACACAGAGAGAGTACCACCCAAGGAAAAATTACCTGGCAAAGTTGCTTTTATTTCTAATGGTTACAGAGTTCAGTTTAGTTCAGTTCAGTTCAGTCGTGTCCGACTCTTTGCAACCCCATGAATCGCAGCATGCCAGGCCTCCCTGTCCATCACCAACTCCCAGAGTCCACCCAAACCCATGTCCATTGAGTTGGTGATGCCATCCAACCATCTCATACTCTTTTGTCCCCTTCTTCTCCTGTCCTCAATCTTTCCCAGCATCAGGGTCTTTTCCAATGAGTCAGCCCTTTGCATCAGGTGGCCAAAGTATTGGAGTTTCAGCTTCAGTATCAGTCCTACCAATGAACACCCAGGACTGATCTCCTTTAGGATGGACTGGTTGGATCTCCTTGCAGTCCAAGGGACTGTCAAGAGTCTTCTCCAACACCACAGTTCAAAAGCATCAATTCTTCAGCGCCCAGCTTTCTTTATAATCCAAATCTCACATCCATACATAACCACTGGAAAAACCACAGCCTTGACTAGATGGACCTTTGTTGACAAAGTAATGGCTCAGCTTTTTAATATGCTGTATAGGTTGGTCATAACTTTTCTTCCAAGGAGTAAGTGTCTTTTAATTTCATGGCTGTAATCATGATCTGCCGTGATTTTGGAGCACCAAAAAATAAAGTCAGCCACTGTTTCCACTGTTTCCCCATCTATTTGCCATGAAGTGATAGGACCAGATGCCATGATCTTAGTTTTCTGAATGTTGAGCTTTAAGCCAACTTTTTCATTCTCCTCTTTCACTTTCATCAAGAGGCTTTTGAGTTCCTCTTCACTTTCTGCCATAAGTGTGGTGTCATCTGCATATCTGAGGTTATTGATATTTCTCCCAGCAATCTTGATTCCAGCTTGTGCTTCTTCCAGTCCAGCGTTTCTCATGATGTTCTCTGCATAGAAGTTAAATAAGCAGGGTGACAATATACAGCCTTGACGTACTCCTTTTCCTATTTGGAACCAGTCTGTTGTTCCATGTCTAGTTCTAACTGTTGCTTCTTGAACTGCACACAGGTTTTTCAAGAGGCAGGTCAAGTGGTCTGGTATTCCCAACTCTTGAAGAATTTTCCACAGTTTATTGTGATCCACACAGTCAAAGGCTTTGGCATAGTCAATAAAGCAGAAATAGTTATTTTACTGGAACTCTCTTGCTTTTTTGATGATCCAGCAGATGATGGCAATTTGATCTCTGGTTCCTTTGCCTTTTCTAAAACCAGCTTGAACATCTGGAAGCTCACGGTTCATGTATTGCTGAAGCCTGGCTTGGAGAATTTTGAGCATCACTTTACTAGTGTGTGAGATGAGTGCAATTGTGTGGTAGTTTGAGCACTCTTTGGCATTGCCTTTCTTTGGGACTGGAATGAAAATGGACATTTTCCAGTCCTGTGGCCACTGCTGAGTTTTCCAAATTTGCTGGCATATTGAGTGTGGCACTTTCACAGCATCATCTTTTAGGATTTGAAATAGCTCAACTGGAATTCCATCACTTCCACTAGCTTTGTTTGTAGTGATGCTTCCTAAGGCTCACTAGACTTCACATTCCAACATGTCTGGCTCTAGGTGAGTGATCACACCATCGTGATTATCTGGATCGTGAAGATCTTTGTTGTATAGTTCTTCGGTGTATTCTTGCCACCTCTTCTTAATATCTTCTGCTTCTGTTAGGTCCCTATCATTTCTGTCCTTTATTGAGCCCATCTTTGCATGAAATGTTCCCTTGGCATCTCTAATTTTCTTGTAGAGATCTCTAGTGTTTCCCATTCTGTTGTTTTCCTCTATTTCTTTGCATTGATCACTGAGGAAGGCTTTCTTATCTTTCTTGCTATTCTTTGGAACTCTGCAGTCAAATGGGTATATCTTTCCTTTTCTCCTTTGCTTTTCACTCCCTTCTTTTCACAGCTATTTGTAAGGCCTCCTCAGACAGCCATTTTGCCTTTTTGCATTTCTTTTTCTTGGGGATGGTCTTGATTCCTGCCTCCTGTACAATGTCACGAACCTCCGTCCATAGTTCATCAGGCACTGTATCAGATCTAGTCCCTTAAATCTATTTCTCACTTCCACTATGTAGTCATAAGGGATTTCATTTAGGTCATATCTGAATGGTCTAGTGGTTTTCTCCACTTTCTTCTTATTTCAGTCTTAATTTGGCAATAAGAAGTTCATGATCTTATCCACAGTCAGCTTCCGGTCTTGTTTTTGCTGACTGTATAGATCTTATCCATCTTTGGCTGCAAAGAATATAATCAATCTGATTTAGGTGTCGACCATCTGGTGATGTCCATGTGTAGAGTCTTCTCTTGTGTTCTTGGAAGAGGCTGTTTGCTATAACCAGTGCATTTTCTTGGCAAAACTCTATTAGCCTTTGCCCTGCTTCATTGTGTACTCCAAGGTCAAGTTTGACTGTTACTCCAAGTGTTTCTTGACTTCCTACTTTTGCATTCCAGTCCCCTATAATGAAAAGGACATCTTTTTCGGAGTGTTAATTCTAGAAGGTCTTGTAGGTCTTCATAGAACTCTTCAACTTCAGCTTCTTTAGCATTACTGGTCGCGGCATAGACTTGGATTACCATGATATTGAATGGTTTGCCTTGGAAATGAACAGAGATCATTCTTTTTTTTTGAGATTGCATTCAAGTACTGCATTTCAGACTCGTTTGTTGACTATGATGGCTACTCCACTTCTAAGGGATTCCTGCCCACAGTAGTAGATATAATGGTCATCTGAGGTGAAGTCACCCATTCCAGTCCATCTTAGTTTGCTGATTCCTAGAACGTCGATGTTCACTCTTGTCATCTCCTGTTTGACCACTTCCAATTTGCCTTGATTCATGGACCTAACGTTCCAGGTTCCTATGAAATATTGCTCTTTACTGCATTGGACCTTGCTTCTATCACCAGTCGCATCCACAGCTGGGTGTGGTTTCTGCTTTGGCTCTATCCCTTCATTGTTTTTGGAGTTATTTCTTCAGTGATCTCCAATAGCATATTGGGCACCTAACAACCTGGGAAGTTTATCATTCAGTGTCCTATCTTTTTGCCTTTTCATACTGTTCATGGAGTTCTCAAGGCAAGAATACTGAAGAAGGGAATGGTTACAGAGAGACATTATCAAATATGAAAGAGATCAAGAAATATAATTCTATGAGCTCTTGTTGGAAGGAAAATATCTTGAAAACTGAAGTCAGCCAATTGAGTGATCAGTCAGAATGACAAAGCCAGGAATGATAAAAGATCCTCTGAGAACACTGATGGCATTTGAATATAAATATAATATCTTTTAGTTATAGGACAGTAACTCATTCGTCTCCATTCTATCCTTCTTTGATAGTGCAAAGTTGTAACCGTAGGGCCTTCCTTCCCCAGCAGCTATTGGTTTAGGTTGGGCTAAAGTTCCTAAGTTCTGTTCTCTCTGCCGTCAGGCCCCTGCAGAAAAGTCTTGAGTTTTCTGTAGAGATGCTGCAACGAGTAATCACGAGCTTGTGATTTCAGGTTAGAGTGAAGGACACCCCATTTGTCTTCTCACCATTCTGGGTCCAGGAAGCATGGTGTGGCCCTGAGAGCAGTAGTTGTGATAGCTGTAGTGTCTGGTGTCTGTGTAGTATTATGTTTTAAATCAAGTAATTCTGTCCCGGGAGCTGTCCTGTACACTGTAGGATGCTGAGCCTCTATGCATGAGATGCCCATAGCACCTGTCCTCCTCCCCAGATTTAGCAACCAAAAATGTTTCTAGACATTGCCAGATGTCCCCTGGGGTTAAAATCAACTTCTGTGGAGAACTACCCATATAAAGTCAGGTAGCCTATTCTACAGTCCTTCTCATCCTCTTGTTTGGTTTTGCTCTGTGTTAAGATTTGAAAAAAGGGAGACGGTTTCAAATATTTACACAGAGCAAGAATTTTAGGACAAGGATCACAGCATGGCTTTCTATCACTGGAACAGCAGGACTGTGTTTAGGTAGGCTGAATTACTTTCTACCTGGGGGTGTCTCATGAGCAGTGACTGAACATCCTGTACTATTCTCCACAATCCTCATTCTGGGAGTCTTTGAGGACTCTCTTCTATCCTCAGTAATCTTGTGATACAGGTCTTGGGATGTTAGAAAACCATATAGCAGAAGCATATTTGAGGCAAAGAATTTACTCTGCCTCACCCTAGGGTCCAGTGCATTATTTTATCATATTTGTTATGATATTGATTCATGGTACTCTAAGAGGTACAGTTTTTATATTCTGATAAATTATAAAATATCTATTTCTTATTCTACTTCCCTATCCTTTATTTTCTGTTGAATTTGGGGCAGACTTTTTATAGCATCACTTTTCAGACTATAAATTATAATTAATACATGTTCATTTTAGAAAATCTGAAAAATATGAAGAATACAATAAAAATTACCTGTAATCCAACTGGCCTCAGATACTTATTGTTTATATTTGTATACATTTTTTTAAATGTCCTCTCTTACCTATCACTATATGTATGCATGTATTTATTTGTGATTATTTGCTCCTTAAACCAAATTTCCATGTTAATGTGTAGTTTTCAAGGTACTTATTCACATAGTCACATGCTGTATTTTATGTAATATTCCACATAACATTACAATGAAAATGTGAATTTTCTTCCCACTATTCTAAGTTTGTGCTTTTAAAGGCTACTCTTCTCCATCTTGTCTGTGCCATTCATGTATTCAACAAGTATTGAGTAGTTCCAATATGGTTGGTTCTGGCTTCAGCACTGAGTGAGAATGCACAGCTGAGCAAGAAAGCATTCCTGCCACCACGGAGCTTTTTAAGCCAAGACACATAAAGAAACAAACACTTTCAGTGCCATTTTCATTGCCATCACCGACACTGAAGCTGCTTTTCTGTCATTATTTAAAATTAGGTATTAAGTTCCTGATTGCACAAAGAATTGATTTTGGCAGGAAGCTAGGGAAAACATGCTGATAAGACACAACAGTGAGCTGCTGACATCAACCAGAGGTTAAGGACAAGTGCATTTTTGCCAAAGAAGGCAGGGGTCAGTACCTAATTGGTAGGAGGGCTGGAGAAGTGATCAGGGGTACACAACACAATTGGTTGTTGGCCCAGCCAAACCTGGGAGAGGCTTTGAAGCAAAAAAAAATTGTAAGAGAGAAGGACCAATTCATGATATCAGCTGGTGGAACATTTTATGCTGAGTGTTACCTGTTGCTTTAGGGTTCAACGTCTGCACCATTTATTAAATAGTACTGTAGCAGAAGCCACTTGCCTCCATCCCTTGCTTCCAAGCAGCCATACCCCACAGCCATCAGAAACAGACAGACTTGGCTTGGATTCACTAGATGAGTGGAAGAAGTTCTGGATGTCAAAAATTCTAAAGTCAAGAAGACGGTTGACATCTTACTGCAGTTCTCCATATATTAGGATTTTAATTGGCTAAACAGTAGGGTAGTTAGCTCTGGTTACAATTAATCACGATGACATTTTGCTGCTCAAAGATACCTTGAAAGGTATTTTTGACCAAACTTTTCTATCTGTGAGAAAGCACCCTGTATTCTTTCTATGGATCTATGGGTGACAGTATGAAATCCAGGGTTTCCTCTTACATGCTCAGCGTACCTACACCTTTTTCTGTGGGTGTCAGTTGTTTACCTTGTGTTCTATTAGTGGAAAGCCCTCAGTGGAGGCTCCTGATCTTATGGTCTTACGGTTCTGGTCTTCCTTCCTCTGGGGACAAAAGCCAGACTACTTACTGTGTGAACTGCATTGTGCTTGCTGTGGTGGAAACCACAGCAGTTCCAGCCTCAGGTCTGGACCCACAGAGCTCTGGCTTTCCCAGTAGCTTCCAGGAAGGGCTTTGTACTATAACCCAAATGTGCAGGAAGATAATAGCCCATGGGGAGAACTTTGGCCAGTAAGTGACCAGAGAGGGAAATGAACCAGCAGATGAAGTGTTGCTACTGTTGCCCTTGATGGGCTGTTCTTGTTGATAGCCATCCAGTGTGGCTTATGAGGGACTGGGTGACTGCTCTGTGTTCTTCTGGGAAGCCAAGGCCATCTTAATGATTCACCATCTGGTCTTGGTTGCCTTTCCTTTTTGCTTGAATTCACTCTTTCCCTCAGTCTTGCTTCCCTAAGATTAAATACGCCTCCATAGTGAGGGAATGCATTTTTAAAAATTATGTCTTACCAACCATGGGCTTCCCTGGTGGCTCAGACAGTAAAGAGGTGGGAGACCTGGGTTCAATCCCTGGGTTGCAAAGATCCCCTGGAGGAGGGCATGGCAACCCACTCCAGTATTCTTGCCTGGAGAATTCCCATGGACAGAGCAGTCTGGCGGGCTATAGTCCATGGAGTTGCAAAGAGTCTGACATGATTGAGCAACTAAGCACGGCACACCAACCGTGATTGGAAACAGATAATTCTTAATTTTAACTTTTAATTTAAAAAACATAAATGAGGAGTTTATAGGCCATCTGAACATTATTGCAAAAGTGACAGATTTCATCTTAACAGGGCTGTCACTGGCAGCAAGCCTATACGGTCACTGTACCTGTGGGGTGAAAGTGAAGGAATGAGCTTAAAGACCATCCATCTGTGTTTGGAGTGTCTTAGAGAAGTGTGTTACAGGATGCAAGCATTAGGTCAGTGGGCATCCCTGCTGAGGATAAATGTGAATGTTTATAGGCAGAGAGCTCAGTACACTGGAAGTGAGCTTGCACAAATCCCCAACCTTTTGACTCTGTCCCTGCAAAATGTGTCACTGAAAAAGATGAAAAGACCAATGCATCCTACTCGTACCTACTATATTCCAATCAGCCAGCTGGGTATTTCTACTAAGGTGTCACATGTACCTGTTCAACCATATTTTCCTAAATGGAGATGGCATCAAGAGGAAAAAGTTCTCAGGCATAAAATCATCATACATACTTAATACCAAAGGAGATGTTTTCAAATGAAAATAAGGTCCCTAATGCAGAAACTAACAGTTTTACTAGATGAAGTAAATTGAGACTATTGGCTGCTGAGAAATTTTTGAAGGACTGTTTGAGGTATCTAATATCAGTATAACCTTATTGCCAATTTTCACTCCTGTCAACAAATAACTTAGAATGTTTTCTAGAAGCAGCAAGTTAAATGCCTGACATCCCCCAGAAACTGAGGAAGCAAGCCAGAGCTCCCACATTCTGGCCACTGCTCTATCTGTTGCGGGCAAACTTTTTAGTACTGATAAATGTTTTTCTTGTTCCTGATTTAGTCCCAGCTCCATGATTACTTTACTGTAACTTTTCTTTGACAGCTTATTTCCTTTGCATAGTCATTTGTTATTTAAAAAACAACAACAAAAAAAAACAATGGGAAATGAATAATATATACATTTAAAAAACTACCCCTTCTCAACTCTCTCATTACAGCCCTCTGTGTTTTTAGTAGTTTTTGTGTTGGAGGAGTGTTTGCAGTATTCATGACTTGAATTTCTAATTTATGGGCTCTTAAAGCTACACCAATCATCAGCACAGTATTAATATTGTACTCTAAGGATTTTCCTCCAACTCCTATTCCAGACAAAAAGAACAATCTTAAAAGTAATATTCAACGATTTCAATAAGCAGTCAGGTCAGGTTAGAACATGAGCCACTGGCATTGATGTGTGGACGGTAGCATTATAAGAAGTTATTTACTACAGGAAATGCCAACCTTGCCAATTTTTAAATGTTAATGGCCTTATGGTGAAGATGAAAGGTTTATGCATTCTACCTAGGGATTTCAGAATTTTGCAATCTGGGCATAGGAATGGCTTGATTATCTAATAAATCATTTTTACTTCTCTTTAATTATAGGTGTTTATAAATTTTTATAAATTTAAAAGCAAAACTTTCTGGTATGTTGTGTATAATAATTGAGCATAAAAGACTGAATTTAATATGCAGGATTTACTGATTGGGGGGAAGACAAATTTTTTTGTTAGTCCTGGGGGGAAAATGAACCAAAATAAATTCAAATGGATTATGCAGATTTGTCTAAGCAGATCCAGAATGTTCACTGCATTTACAGGAAATTCTAATTGCCTTACTGTAACTTGAGTGTATCATCTTTAGCAAATTAGAAAGAGTTGCCCAGGGCCCAGCTTATTCTAAGAGACTTTGCCTAAACGTTCATAGAATCACAGTTCATTACTTAATTTTTATTTATCATTATGAAGCTACTTTAAAAAATGTTCAACTCAAAAAATATCTTACATTTGGATAATATTCCTTAGATGTGTTTCACCTTAATTGATTTCATACTAGTTGCAATATTTTAGAAAGCTATTCTTAAAGTCTTTATTTTAAAAAATGATAAAAAAATTGCACAAATTATTCATGAGATGCTACTATAGTTAATAATAGGTGATGTGCATATTATTTGTATGAATGATACCATGAAATATATCAGGAAGCATTATCTAAACACTTAATAATAGAAAAGCTATATGTTCTCCAATCTGAAATTACTTATGGTTTTGAGAGATTTAGAGAAATGTACTACCTTTTCTCTGTTCGTTTTGAAGGCAAACCATTCAATATCATGTAAATCCAAGTCTATGCCCTGACCAGTAATGCTGAACAAGCTGAAGTTGAATGGTTCTATGAAGACCTACAAGACCTTCTAGAACTAACACCCAAAAAAGATGTCCTTTTCATTATGGAACTGGAATGCAAAAGTAGGAAGCCAAGAAACACCTGGAGTAACAGGCAAATTTGGTCTTGGACTACAGAATGAAGCAGTTCAGTTCAGTTCGGTTCAGTCACTCAGTCGTGTCCGACTCTTTGAGACCCCATGAATCGCAGCACGCCAGGTCTCCCTGTCCATCACCAACTCCCGGAGTTCACTAGACTCACGTCCATTGAGTCAGTGATGCCATCCAGCCATCTCATCCTCTGTCTTCCCCTTCTCCTCCTGCCCCCAGTCCCTCCCAGCATCAGAGTCTTTTCCAATGAGTCAACCCTTCGCATGAGGTGGCCAAAGTACTGGAGTTTCAGCTTTAGCATCATTCCTTCCAAAGAAATCCCAGAGCTGATCTCCTTCAGAATGGACTGGTTGGATCTCCTTGCAGTCCAAGGGACTCTCAAAAGTCTTCTCCAGCACCACAGTTCAAAAGCGTCAATTCTTCAGTGCTCAGCTTTCTTCACAGTCCAACTCTCACATCCATACATGACCACTGGAAAAACCATAGCCTTGACTAGATGGACCTTTGTTGGCAAAGCAATGTCTTTTCAATATGCTATCTAGGTTGGTCATAACTTTCCTTCTAAGCAGTAAGCGTCTTTTAATTTCATGGCTGCAGTCGCCATCTGCAGTGATTTTTGAGCCCCAAAAAATAAAGTCTGACACTTTTTCCACTGTTTCCGCATCTATTTGTCATGAAGTGATGGGACGGATGCCATGATCTTTGTTTTCTGAATGTTGAGCTTTAAGCCAACTTTTTCACTCTCCACTTTCACTTTCATCAAGAGGCTTTTTAGTTCCTCTAAACTTCCTGCCATAAGGATGGTGTCATCTGCATATCTGAGGTCATTGATATTTCTCCCGTCAATCTTGATTCCAGCTTGTGCTTCTTCCAGCCCAGCGTTTCTCATGATTTACTCTGCATATAAGTTAAATAAGCAGGGTGACAGTATACAGCAGGGCAAAGGCTAATAGAGTTTTGCCAAGAGAACGCACTGGTCATAGCAAACAGCCTCTTCAAAACACAAGAGAACACTCTACACATGGACATCATCAAATGGTCAACACTGAAATCAGATTGATTATATTCTTTGCAACTTAAGAGGGAGAAGCATTGTACAGTCAGCAAAACCAAAACTGGGAGCTGACTGTGGCTCAGATCATGAACTCCCTATTGCCAACTTCAGACTTAAATTGAAAAAACTAGGAAAAACCACTAGACCATTCAGGTATGACCTAAATCAAATCCCTAACGATTATACAGTGGAGGTGAGAAATAGATTTATGGTATTAAATCTGATAGACAGAGTGCCTGATGAACTATGGACAGAGGTTTGTGACACTATACAGGAGACAGCGATCAAAACCATCCCCAAGAAAAAGAAATGCAAAAAGGCAAAATGGCTGTCTGAGGAGGCCTTACAAATAGCTGTGAAACGAAGGGAAGCAAAAAGCAAAGGAGAAAGGGAAAGATACACCCATTTGAAGGCAGAGTTCCAAAGAATAGCAAGAAGAGATAAGAAAGCCTTCCTCAGTGATCAATGCAAAGAAATAGAGGAAAACAATAGAATGGGAAAGACTAGAGATCTCTTCAAGAAAGTTAGAGATGCCAAGGGAACATTTCATGCAAAGATGGGCTCAATAAAGGACAGAAATTGTAGGGACCTAACAGAAGCAGAAGATATTAAGAAGAGGTGGCAAGAATACACAGAAGAACTATACAAAAAAGATCTTCACGATCCAGATAATCACGATGGGGTGATCACTCACCTAGAGACAGACATGTTGGAATGTGAAGTAAAGTGGGCCTTAGGAAGCATCACTACAAACAAAGCTAGTGGAGTTGATGGAATTCTAGTTGAGCTATTTCAAATCCTAAAAGATGATGCTGTGAATGTGCTGCATTCAATATGCCAGCAAATTTGGAAAACTCAGCAGTGGCCACAGGACTGGAAAAGATCCATTTTCATTCCAATCCCAAAGAAAGTCAATGCCAAAGAATACTTGAACTACTGCACAATTGCGCTCATTTCACACACTAGTAAAGTGATGCTCAAAATTCTCTAAGCCAGGATTCAACAATACATGAACCATGAACTTCCAGATGTTCAAGCCGGTTTTAGAAAAGACAGAGGAAGCAGAGATCAAATTGCCAAAATCTGCTGGATCATTGAAAATGCAGGAGAGTTCCAGAAAAACATCTATTTCTGCTTTATTGACTATGCCAGAGCCTTTGACTGTGTGGATTACAATAAACTGTGGAAAATTCTTCAAGAGTTGGGAATACCAGACCACCTGACCTGCCTCTTGAGAAATCTGTATGCAGTCAGGAAGCAAGTTAGAACTGGACATGGAACAACAGACTGGTTCCAAATAGGAAAAGGAGTATGTCAAGGCTGCTGTCACCCTGCTTATTTATTGTCACCCTGCTTATTTAACTTCTATGCAGATTACATCATGAGAAACGCTGGGCTGGATGAAGCACAAGCTGGAATCAAGATTGCCGGGAGAAATACCAATAACCTCAGCTATGCAGATGACACCAACCTTATGGCAGAAAGTGAAGAATTAAAGAGCCTCTTGATGAAAGTGAAAGAGGAGAGTGAAAAAGTTGGCTTAAAGCTCAACATTCAGAAAACGAAGATCATGGCATCTGGTCCCATCACTTCATGGGAAATAGATGGGGAAACAGTGGAAACAGTGGCAGACTTTATTTTGGGGGGCTCCAGAATCACTGCAGATGGTGATTACAACCATGAAATTAAAGGACGCTTACTTCTTGGAAGAAAAGTTATGACCAACCTAGACAGCATATTAAAAAGTAGAGACATTACTTTGCCATCTGTCTAATCAAGGCTATGGTTTTTCCAGTGGTCATGTATGCATGTGAGAGTTGGACTATAAAGAAAGCTGAGTGCCAAAAAATTGATGCTTTTGAACTGTGGTGTTGGAGAAGACTCTTGAGAGTCCCTTGGACTTCAAGGAGATCCAACCAGTCCATCCTAATGAAAATCAGTCCTGAATGTTCATTGGATGGACTGATGTTGAAGCTGAAACTCCAATACTTTGTCCACCTAATGTGAGGAGCTGACTCATTGGGAAAAAACCTGATGCTGGGAAAGATTGAAGGCAGGAGAAGGGGATGACAGAGGATCAGATGGTTGAATGGCATCACGAACTCAATGCAGATGAGTTTCAGTAGACTCCGTGAGTTGGTGATGGACAGGGAGGCCTGGCATGCTGCAGTCCATGGGGTTGCAGAATTGGACACGACTGAGCAACTGAACTGAACTGAACTACCTTTTCAAAGTTGAGTTCAGGAATAGGTATAAATTTCTGTGACCATATTCAAGTTGGAATTTCCATTAACCTTTTTGAGAAACATTTTGATCAAGACTACGTTGTAAGCTAATAAAAATGTGAAATAATTTAGTAACTATAGAGGATAACTTTCTTTTTTTTTTTTAATTTTATTTTATTTTTAAACTTTACATAACTGTATTAGATTTGCCAAATATCAAAATTAATCTGCCACAGGTATACATGTGTTCCCCATCCTGAACCCTCCTCCCTCCTCCCTCCCCATTCCATCCCTCTGGGTCGTCCCAGTGCACCAGCCCCAAGCATCCAGTATCGTGCATCGAACCTGGACTGGCAACTCATTTCATACATGATATTTTACATGTTAACCACCCGCTAGTGAAATGTAGTCAAAAAGTACTCAAGTTTTGTATCATCAAAGATAATCATCATATCTTTTGATATGTTTTAGTCTTTTATATATACAGAGCCTGTGTTTGTTTCATACAGTGCTATGTTCAAATATGAAATGAAATTCTGTATTATACTTTTGCTATACATGTTTTTCTATGTAACTGCAATACAGTAATGGTGACATGAAAGTGTGAGAGTGAAACTGTCAGTTGCTCAGTCATGTCTGACTCTTTGCGACTACATGGACTGTAGCTCTCCAGATTCCTCTGTCCATGGAATTCTCCTAGGCAAGAATACTGGTTGTTGTTGTTATTCAGTGGCTCAGTCATGTCTGACTCTTTAAGACTCCATAGACTGCAGCATGCCAGGCTTCCCTGTCCTTCACTATCTCCTAGAGTTTGGTCACACTCATGTCTATAGAGTCAATGATGTCATCCAACCATCTCATCCTCTGTTGCCCCATTCTCCCCCTGCCCTCCACTTGTCTTGGAGTGGGTAGCCATTCCCTTCTCCAGGGGATCTTCCCAACCCAGGGATTGAATCTATGTCTCCTGCATTGCAGATCAATTTTTTTTTTTTTAAACCATTTGAGCCACCAGGGGGACATGAAGGTGTCACGTAATTCCTCTTGAAGAAAATAGTTTTAAAAGATTCATGTCTAGAATTTGCCATCTGTATATCCTTTTTTGTGATTTGTCTTTTCATATCTTTTCTGGTTTTCTAATTCATTGTTAAGTTTGTCTATATACCCTAGGTATAAGTCTAGAGAAAAATACACTTTAAAAGCACAATGGGATATCACTGTATACTTATTAGAATGGCTAAAATAAGAGTGTTGATGAGGGGATGGATAAACTTGATCACTCATGCTGAAGGGAATGAGAAAGGGTACAGTGGAAAAGAGCTTGCAGTTGTTTTTTTTTAAACTAAACCTGTGGTTGCCAAATGATACAGTGATTATTCTCTTAGGCATTTGTCCCAGAGAAATGAAAACCTGTGTTCACATCCACAAAAATAGCAAACTATATACAAATGTTTATAGTAGCTTGATCCAAAACTGGAAATATATCGGATATCCCTCAAACAGGTAAAGACTAAAGAAAATGTGTATATATTCATTCTATGGAATACTACTCAACAATAAAAAGAAAGTAGCTGTTGATATAGCCCACAGCTTCGATGAATCTCTGGGGAATTATGCTGAGTGAAAAAAAGTAAATCCAAGAGAATTACATAATGTTTGATTCCCTTCAGATAATATTTTGAAATGACAATATTCTAGAAATGGAATACAGACTAGTTGTTTCCAGGTGTTAAGGAAAGGAAGGTAGATGAGGTGGAAGGGAGGTAGATGTGGTCCTTAAAGGGCAGTTCATGGGATCCTTGTGATGATAGAACTGTTGAGTATCTTGACTGTGGTGGTGGGTACACAAGTGATAAAATTTAATAGAATATTCACACACAAATACAAGTGAAACTGGGCAATGTGGAGAAGATAAATGTATTGTATCAGTGTCAATACCATGGCTGTGATACTGCATTGCAGTTTTCCAAAATGTTCTTATTGGAAAAATTGAGTAAAGTATACCTGGAATTTCTCTTAATTATTCCTTACAACTTCACATAATTCATAATTATCTCAATAAAAACTGCCCCAACTTCCTTATCGGATGATAGATCAGAGCACAGAAATGTCTGAGCTTCAAAGAAGAACTTTCAAAAGTGGAAAAGCGTCAAAGGTGCTTAAGTCCAAAATCTAAGTATAAACTCTACTCAAATTCCTAATTGATCACAAAACTACACATGCTTGGAATTAAGAGACCCCAGGGGGGGAAAAAGTGAAGTAGAAACTAGAGAATCAGCTGCCACTGAAATTCAAAACTATCTGGTGTTAAGGTTTTTGAGTTTGCTGTGTTTTTGACTGAGTGTGTTCTCCAAATCACACACAACTTAAGCAGCAGAAAGGAGAATGCTTCTTTATCTTAAATATCAGAAGCATGAAGCTCAGACTGGAAAAACATCTGGAAATTTAGAGAACCCCCCCAGAAACAAAATAACCATTGAGAGTGAACCCTAAAATCTAAATGTAAAATAGACCCAAATTTTTGCTGACAGCCAAACTATGCAGGCACAGAGAGACCCCAAGGGGTCGAGCCAAATAAGCAGCAGCTGGAAGCCAAAGAAAATTGATCAAACACCAGCTGCTGCACATTGCAGGGAGGACTGTTTCACAGTTTGATTTTGGGCAAGAAAATTGCCTTTAGAACAAATAATAAACAACCCAATCATCCTCAGACTATCCCAGAATCACTACAAAGTATAATCTACAGGATACAGTTTCAAAGCAAGAATTACTAGATATGCAAAGCAGGAAAGTGCTTCTTTGTCTAACTATGAATGACAGTCAATAAAAAGTGAAATTGAGTGGGCCCTGACAATGTATTGAGCAAAGGTTTCAAATCGTCAATTTAACATACAGTCAAATAATTAAAGGAAAATATAATATTAATGAGTAAACAGATAGGAAATTTTAACAGAGAGATGTAAGCTAAAAGGAAAAAAGCAAAAGAAAATTTTAGAACTATAAAGTATTAACTGGGTATAAACACCTCACTCTATGAACTCAAAAGAAAATTTGAAATAGCAAAAGAAAAAAAGTCAGTGAAATTAAAGTATCAGTAGAATTGCCCACTCTGGACAACGGGGGGAAAAATATTTAGCAAAAGTGAAAAAACTGTAGAGGACTGTGGAGTAATATTTAACAGTCTACTATACGTGCAGATGGAGTCAGACATGACAAAATGAGAGAGAAAAGGGGGGGAAAAACTGAAGACAGATTGGTCAAATCTTCTTAAATGTGCAAAAGAAAGTCCATTAACTTAGAAATCCAATTCAGTGAAGTTCACATAAACAGACACACACATACACCCCATAGTTCAATCTCAATATACCATAGTACAACATCTGAAAACCAAAGATAGAAAATGTTGAAAGACACATTACATGCAGAGAACTAACAATATGATCAACAACTGACTTATCACCAGAAATGATGTGGGCAAGAAAACACTGGACTTACATATTCAAAATAAAGAATAAGTAAACAAACAAAACCAACCAAACAACAATGACAACAAAAAAACCCTGGCTGTCAAGAAATCTAGAGTTCCTACAGGTATTCCATAAATATGAAAATAAGATAGAAGTTTCTGATGAAAATTTACAAAACACAATGCTAGCAGACTAGCATATCAAGAAATATTAAAGAAATACCTTTGGGTTCAAGGGAACTGACACCAAACAGTAGCGGTGATGTTCAGAAAGAAATGAGAAGCACTGGAAAATGTACATATATGGTGAAATATAAAAGATTATACAAATAATTTTTTCACTTAGTTTTTTAAAAAAGGCAGTGTAGAATGCTTAAGGTATATTAGTATATATGACAATAAAAGAACAAATGAGAATGGGTAAATGGAATTATAATGTTTCAAGATTTTGGTATTTTAATCCAAGTCATAATTCAGTGTCAGGCAAAAGTAGATTGTCATGAATTAACAATGTATCTTGTTATTCTTAAGCCCCTAATAAAAATAATGTAATAAATATAGTCAAAAGTTAATAGGGATTAAAATGACTTACAAAAATATTTTCAGAAAACCAAAGGAGAGATGAACAAAAAGGAGAAGAGACAACTAGGAAATACATACTGCAATGGCAGATTAAAATATTGCTGTACAAAAATCACATTGCTATAAATAGATTATTCTAATTAAAAGGCAAACCTTGGATTAAAGAAAAAAGATCCAACTGTTTTCTTTCAATGAGATATATAGGGTATACAAAGAAATTAAAGGAAAATGATGGTAAATAATGCAGTATTCAAAAAGTAAGCATAAGAAAAAGGAGATGGATATATTAATATCATATAAATCAGACTTTAAGACAAGGATTAATAGAGACAAGGAGAGAGATTTGATTCAAAAAAGATCAATGCAACAGGAAGAGAAAGCAGTTATAGATTACGTTTTTGTTGCTTAGCCGTTAAGTTGTCTCTGACTCTTTGTGACCACAAGGAGTGTAGTCCACCAGGTTCCTCTGTCCATGGGATTTTCCAGGCAAGAATATTCGAGTGGGTTGCCATTTCCACCTCCAGGGGACCTTCCCAATCCAAGGATTGAACAAGTGTCTCCTGCTTAGCAAGGCAGATTCTTTACCACTGAGTCACCAGGGAAGACCATGGTAAAACATTCATATACATTTAGTTCTCAAAATAACTTTATAAGCTATATATTATTATTACACTTATTTTTTGTAAATTAATTTATTTATTTTAATTGGAGGCTAATTACTTTACAATATTGTAGTAGTTTTTGCCATACATTGACGTGAATAAACCATGGGTGTAAATGTGTCCCCCATCCTGAACCCCCCTCTCACCTCTCTCCCCATCCCATCCCTCAGGGTTGTCCCAGAGCACTGGCCTGGAGTACCCTGTCTCATGCATTGGACCTGGACTGCTGATATATTTCACATATGGTAATATACTTGTTTCAATGTTCTTCTCTCAAATCATCCCACCCTCGCCTTCTCCCACAGAGTCCAAAAGTTTGTTCTTTACATCTGTGTCTCTTTTGCTGTCTCGCAGATAGGGTCATCGTTACCATCTTTCTAAATTCCATATATATGCGTTAATATACTATACTGGTGTTTTTCTTTCAGATTTACTTCACTCTGTATAATGGGCTCCAGTTTCATCCACCTAATTAGCACTGATTCAAATGCATTCATTTTAATAGCTGAATAATATTCTATTGTGTATATGTACCACAGCTTTCTTATGCATTCATCTACCGATGGACATCTAAGTTGCTTCCATGTCCTAACTATTGTAAACAGTGCAGCAAAGAACACTGGGGTACACAAGTCTCTTTAAATTCTGAGTTCCTCGGTGTGTATGCCCAGCAGTGGGATTGCTGGGCTGTATGGCAGTTCTATTTCCAGTTTTTTAAGGAATCTCCACA
This sequence comes from Bubalus bubalis, assembly GCF_019923935.1. Classification (NCBI taxonomy): domain Eukaryota; kingdom Metazoa; phylum Chordata; class Mammalia; order Artiodactyla; family Bovidae; genus Bubalus; species Bubalus bubalis. The sequence continues at coordinate 33,487,466 of NC_059177.1, read as the reverse complement.
CTGTTCTCCATAGTGGCTGTACTGGTCAACCACTTGTAAAAGAATGAAACTAGAACACTTTCTAACACCATACACAAAAATAAACTCAAAATGGATTAAAGATCTAAATGTAAGACCAGAAACTATAAAATTCCTAGAGGAAAATATAGGTAAAACACTCTCTGACATAAATCACAGCAGGATCCTCTATGACCCACCTCCCAGAGTAATGGAAAAAAAGCAAAAATAAACCAACGGGACCTAATTAAATTTAAAAGCTTTTGCAAAATGAAGGAAACTATAAGTAAGGTGAAAAGACAGCCTTCAGAATGGGAGAAAATAATAGCAAACGAAGCAACTGACAAAGAATTAATCTCAAAAATTTACAAGCAGCTCATGCACTCAATTCCAGAAAAATAACCCAATCAAAAAATGTGCCAAAGAACTAAACAGACATTTCTCCAAAGAAGACATACGATGGCTAACAAACACATGAAAAGATGCTCAACATCACTCATTATCAGAGAAATGCAAAGCAAAACCGCAATGAAGTACCATCTCACACCAGTCAGAATGGCTGCTATCAAAAAGTCTGCTGCTGCTGCTGCTAAGTCGCTTCAGTCAAGTCCGACTCTGTGCGACACCATAGATGTCAGCCTACTAGGCTCCCCCGTCTCTGGGATTCTCCAGGCAAGAACACTGGAGTGGGTTGCCATTTCCTTCTCCAATTCATGAAAGTGAAAAGTGAAGTTGCTTAGTTGTGTCCGACTCTTAGCGACCCCATGAACTGCAGCCTACCAGGCTCCTCTGTCCATGGGATTTTCCAGGCAAGAGTACTGGAGTGGGGTGCCATTGCCTTCTCCTATCAAAAAGTCTACAAACAATAAATGCTGGAGAGGATGCAGAGAAAAGGGAACCCTCTTACACTGTTGGTAGGAATGCAAACTAGTACACTTATTTTAAGGGCAAGGAAAATTGGGTTTCATAAAGCCAAGTAACTTATTCAAGATTATATAAATTTCATTCTGGAATTTTATTTTGAACTAACAAAATCATGGTCCAGAGCTTGTGATCTTAACTACTACATATTATATCCAATGAATAGATGGATAGATTTGTGGAAGGATAGATGGAATAGTAGCAAGTATAGTTTAAAGTTTCAGTAGTCCCCTTCGTAATTAATAGAATAAATAGCACTCACCAAGACACACCAAAGGCAGGGCCATAAAGCAATCTCAGTGATGCCATGTATATGTGTATGTGTGTGTACATATTCTCTTTCCTTGTGGGTTATTACAAAATATTGAATATAATTCACTGTGCTATACAGTAGATACTTGGTTGTCTATTTTATATATAGTAATGTGTGTATGCTAACTTCTAAACTCCTAATTTATTCCTTCCCCCACCTTCCCCCTTTGGTAGCCATAAGTTTGTTTTCTGTCTGTGAGTTTCTGTTTTGTAAATAAGTTCATTTGTATCATTTTTTTTTAAGATTACACATATAAGTAATATCATGATATTTGTCTTTATTTGTCAAGGGTGATAATCTCTGGGTCATTCCATGTTGCTGTAGATGGCATTATTTCATTCTTTTTATGGTTTTATGACTGAGTAATATGCCATGATATACTGCTTAGTTGCTTCAGCCATATCTAACTCTGTGCAACCCCATGGACTGGAGCCTGCCAGGTTCCTCTGTCCATGGGATTCTCTAGGCAAGAGTACTAGAGTAGGTTGCCATGCCCTCCTTTAGGTGATCTTCCTGACCCAGGGGTCAAACACAGGTCTCCTGCATTGCAGGCAAATTCTTTACCATTGAGCCACCAGGGAAGTATATATATATATATATGTGTGTGTGTGTGTATATACATATATACATATATATATATATATATATATATATATATATATATATATCTTTATCCACTCATTGTGGATGAACATTTAGGTTGCTTTCATATCTTGGCTATTGTAAATGGTGCCACTATGAACACTGGAGTGCATATATCTTTTCAAATTATGGCTTTCTCTGATATATGCCCAGGAGTAGAATTGCAGGATCATATGGCAGCTCCATATTTAGTTTCTTAATGAACCTCTATACTGTTCTCCATAGTGGCTGTACCAGTTTACATTCCCACCAGCAATATAGGATGGTTCTTTTTTCTCCACACCCTCTCCAACATTTATTATTTTTTTTTCATTTCTTATGGTTTGTAGTTTTCATTGTATTTGAAACTTTAATTATCATTATCCATTATTGTTGGTTAAATCTGAATACTGCATGATAAATCAAATTAAACAGAAAATATTCTTGGGCCATTGCATATAAGGCTATCTGATATTTGTGACATTCAGGCCTATTGAGGCAGTTTGCATTTGAACTGGTTCTAGGCAATGCAAATCCTTTGGAGCAAACTATGACAAATTTGGGGGCATTACACCATTTGATAGTTCCATATCAGGGATAATTGGCACTATGATACTTAAAATAGTTCATTAATTCTCTTTAAAAATCCTTCTTCATGGATATAGGAATTATCTCCTTTCTGTAAGAAACTTTGGCATTTAAAATCTGATTCTGCTACTTATTGTCTATGAGATCCTGATAAAATTTCCTAATCTTTCCATATCCTCATCTTTAGATTAAGAGTGATAATTGCCCCCATTTTTCAGGAAGGACTGTAAGGACTGAATGAAGTAATATGTAGAGGGCACCAATCAGAGCCTGAAACTTACCTAGTGCTAGATAAGTATTTATCATCATTGTAATCCATTTTCCTTGTTAATTCTGTATTTTGATAGAATAGGTTTAAAAGTTTTATAACAGCCATTGTGATTAGTGACTGGATTAATGAATTAAGTTGAATGTAAGAGAAATTTTAACCAGTATTTTTAATAATGTCATTCTTTCCCAACTCATCTTCCACAGCAGTTATCTTGCCTGGGGATAGGGGCTCAATATGGGTTGAATGAAATAGATTCCTGATAGTTCATGATCCGAGCAAATACAATAACCTTGTTGACCCTATTATATTAGAAGTCTGAGTCCTCATAGGTGACTTGCTTGCTAATTATAGTTCTCTCTTCTATGAGTAAAACCTTAATAACAATAACCAAACCATAACAAATAACAAAAAAACTTAGCCATAAAATGAAGCCTTTCTACAATGAATTATAGCTGTCTCTGCCAATTTCAACAGTATTTTGAACAGAACATTGTGTTTTATGTAAGATACCTTAGGGTTATCTGTTTGCTCTTATTGAACTCTGTGGACAGCAGTGTTGTCATGAGATGTCCTTCCTGGTCCACGAGAGCTAGACTTTTGAACACTTATATCAGATGCTGTATTATTTTCTCTTCTTCCCCTAAGTGTTAGACACCACTTCTTGCTCAATGTGTGTCTTACCAGCTCCCCTTCCCTTTCTCATTTGTTTTTTACAATAGCTATTATACAGGGAAATGAAATAACTAAAACTGTTCAAAGTATGTATAAAATAAGAGTAAGTCATTAGTGAGTATGCTTTCTTAGGAGTAAAATACATCAGTTGAGATCAGTTCAGTTGCTCAGTCATGTCCGACTCTGCAACCCCATGGACTGTAGCACACCAGGCTTCCCTGTCCATCACCAACTCCTGGAGCTTACTCAAACTCATGTGCATCAAGTCAGTGATGCTATCCAACCATCTGATCCTCTGTCCTCCCCTTCTTCTGCTTTCAATCTTTCCCAGCATCAGGGTCTTTCCCAATGAGTTAGTTCTTCGTGTGAGGTGGCCAAAGTATTGGAGCTTCAGCTTCAGCATCAGTCCTTCCAATGAATATTCAGGACTGACTGATTTCTTTTAGGACTGACTGGTTTGATCTCTTTCCATTCCAAGGGACTCTCAAGAGTCTTCTCCAACACCACAGTTCAAAAGTGTCAATTCTTCGGCGCTCAGCTTTCCTTATGGTCGAACTCTCACATCCACACATGACTACTGGAAAAACCATAGCAGCTGACTTATTTTACACATCTTAGTGCCTCTGGATTCTGTTTTGGGTCTTATTTACCCCAATACTCCATCCTCAGTTGAATTTCATATATGCATTGAGTTAAAAAGTTTCTTCATCTGTATGAACTATTCTTGTAAGATGTCTTACATATCCATGAGCTCAATTGGTAGGTATTAGTTAGTGTTATTTTTAAAACAAATGATATGGATAAGACTTGTCTTCAATTATTTAAGAGATGAACAGGAAAATATGAAGATTTAAAGGTAACAGTTCCTAAGTACTAGCAACAATATACCACTTGGGTATGCAGTGGATTTTTCAATATTATAAAAACTTAGTTTTTGATCACAACTATTGAACACAACTGTTATAGTCTTCATTAAGCATCTGATTGATGGCCAAATTTGCATTTTTATGTTGCTAAATGTATAAAATACTTCAAATTTATAGTGATTTAAACTTAAACTAGGATTTGGGATAAATGCTTCACCAGGTCCCTCTATAAATAGCTGTCAGTTCAGTTCAGATCAGTAGCTTAGTCGTGTCCGACTCGCAGCCCCATGAACCACAGCACTCCCGGCCTCCCTGTCCATCACCAACTCCGAGTCCACCCAAACCCATGTCCATTGAGTCAGTGATGCCAACCAACCATCTCATCCTCTGTCATCCCTTTCTCCTCCTGCCTTCAATCTTTCCCAGCATCAGGGTCTTTTCAAATGAGTCAGCTCTTCGCATCAGGTGGCCAAAGTATTGGAGTTTCAGCTTCAACATCAGTCCTTCCAATGAACACCCAGGACTGATCTCCTTTAGGATGGACTGGTTGGATCTCCTTGCAGTCCAAGGGACTCTCAAGAGTCTTCTCCAACACCACAGTTCAAAAGCATCAATTCTTAGGCACTCAGCTTTCTTCACAGTCCAACTCTCACATCCATACATGACCACTGGAAAAACCATAGCCTTGACTAGACGGACCTTTGTTGACAAAGTAATGTCTCTGCTTTTAATATGCTATCTAGGTTGGTCATAACTTTCCTTCCAAGGAGTAAGAGTCTTTTAATTTCATGGCTGCAATCACCATCTGCAGTAACCTTGGAGCCCAGAAAAAGAAAGTCAGCCACTGTTTTCCCATCTATTTGCCATGAGACAATTATTTTAAAAATGAATCTATCACTTGTGGTCAGCTGTATAATAGCAAAGTGAATCTCCCTTACTAGGAAATACAGCAAGCCATTGTCTAAAATAAAGAATGAGGTGATTCTCAGTGATTCTCATATACACTTGATATAGAGCTGCTTTTAATATTTTTTCTCATTGTTTGGGCTCTAGGCAATGCTATGGAGGTAATAATGGCATGTTCATAGATGCTGGCATGCTTTCAGAGAAGACTTTCACAATACGGAGAAAGCACAACTTTTACCATTAGTTTAAAGTAAGGGATCTGATCTTGCCTGCTCTAAGTCACATAATTCTCATTTTATGTTAATAGAAGTTATGCCTAATTATCAAGGGGAGAGTAGGTTTCTAAATTATAGTCTCTTCCAGAAGAGTTATGAGTATAACCTCCATTAACACTGGGGAATATTAAGAAGGCAACTCTTTGAATGTTGAGATAAAAATATGTCCCTCTAGTGGAGGGTTATATTTTATCCATAACTGAGTAATTTTGACTCAAGTGACCTATATTGAGAAATAGATTTAATAGTGGAAAGACTGTGGATTGATGGATCCCTGCCAGGCAGAAACAGAAAGTTCAGAGCATAAACAGTAAGTGGAGCAATATAGGACATGATGTTATTCCCAAAATTATCAGGAAGAGAAAATAATAGAGGGGGAAAAAATAGTGTGAACTCTTACCCACCCCCACCTCCCTGGATGTTCAAGTTAATGTCTCCTCAGATGGAGTTTTGTATCAGATTTCTCTTTTGAAATGGTGAGTGTTTTATAGGCTCTTATCTAATCAGAAATAAACCAAAAGCATTTGTTTATTTTTGTAGAAGTCACTGTGCCTTCAGTATGCAATTCTTTGAAGCCCATTTGCTAATGTTCTAAGAAAATTTGCTGCCTCATCTGTGATAAAACCAGCATACACAATCATCTTCCAATTTAAAGTTCAGATAGGAATGTTTTCTAGTCTTCAGAGCAGTCTAAAAGTCTCTCCCTAAAATAAGAATTGCTTGTTCATGGAAGGAAGTCTGGGGAGTAAGTTACGTTGGTTCTTTCTGTTCCTTCCTTCCTCTCTCCTCTTCCACTCCTACCCTCATCCTGCTCCCTTCTGCCTTCCTCCATCCTTTCTTCTTTCTTTCTTCTCCCCTCTTCCTCCTTCCCCTCCCTTTTTTCACCTTCCCTGCTCTTTCTTCCTCCCACATTAGTTCTTGTAACACTGCTGAAAAAAATCTGTCCCAGATTTTAACTTTGAGATTTATATACACCCAGAATCTAATCTGATTATTTAGGAAAGACTTGCAGATTCAATTTACTGTAGTAACTTGTTACTGTTTTATTGACCTGATGTCTTTAGGACTTAGCTAGCATCATCTGAAGTGGGTGGTAAAAGGAAAACCAACAAATAAAAAACCCAAATAACCTGTATTTCTTCATTATGTAATGTGTGTGCTTAGTTGCTCAGTTGTGTCTCCCTCTTTGCAACTCTTTGGACTTAGCCCACTAGGCTCTTCTGTCCATGAAATTTTTCAGACAAGAATATTGGAGGGGGTTGCCATTTCCTCTTGCAGGGGATCTTCCTGACCCAGGTATCGAACCCGAGTTTCCTGCATTCCAGGTGGATTCTTTACCACTGAGCCCCTGGGGAAGCCCTTCAATATATAATACAGACTCAAAACTGTTTCAAAAGTTTTGGAATTGTATCACTGTTTTGTTTTTGTTTTTTCTTTCTGTCCTAGGTGCTTAAGGGAATTTAGATGTGCCTGTGATGCATTAAACTATTTTTAAAGCTAATTTCAAGAAGAGCAATCATTAAGCCCACAAACATCACTCTGAAAGATGCAGATTCCTTAGCTGTATAACTTAGCTTCTGAGTGGGCATGGTTTTTGATCTTTGAACTGAGATTTTGTATCGGCACAATCACTTCCTGAACGATCTAATTATTTCCAGGCTTTGGTCTATAAATCAGCCATTTTGACATTCAGTAGCACAGCTGCCTTCCTTAAAATCTAAGGATATAGATTGATTTCTCACATAAGCATTCTGAGAAAACATAAGACTTGCTAGTATCATTAAAGCAATAAAATATTTTTCAAGAATTGTATGCTTAAAAGAACTTGATCCAAGTTGAAACTCAATCTGTTTTGCCTTTGAGGCTGATTTTATTGAATATTTATTTATTAAAATCAGTGCCGGGCTCAACACATAATATAAGTTCATTAAATGTTCATTTATAAGGAAGGGGAGGAATGATCTCTAGGAACACCAGTTTTCCACGTGTAAAACCAAGGACTGGCCTAGTTCAGGTCCCTTTCAGATCCACAGCCCCATGACTGAATCTTAAGCATACACTTCATGAACCATGAACTGGTGATAAACTAGTCAAGCCTTGGCTTCTGGCAAGTGAAAGTGCTATTCGCTCGGTTATGTCTGACTCTTTGCGACCCCATGGACTGTAGTCCACTAGGCTCCTTTGTCCATGGACTTCTCCAGGCAAGAATACTGGAGTGGGCTGTCGTTCCCTTCTTCAGGGATCTTCCTGATCCAGGGATGGCCAGCTTTCTGGCACTCATACCCTGTCTTTTTCTTCAGTGAAAGGAATAAAAATGTGAAAGTTGAGTAAAAAATCTGAAGTATTTAGCAGTCTTCCAGACGCCGGCAGATTTGTCATGACAGTCTCCCCAGAGCATTAACATCTGTATCTCTTGACTTGTCTTGTTGAAGGTTCTGCCTTAAAATCTGTCTATACTGATATGATGTGATTTCTAAGATAAACTAAAATGCAAAGGAGCAAGAAGGGGAGCAAGTCTACATGTATACACATAAATATATATGCATGTAAAGTATATATACACATATATGTAATGCATATATACACATAAAAATGTATCTATGTTGCATAGATTAATACATTATGTATACAAACATTCAGTATCTCTGAAAAGATGCATACGAATTGGCATGAGATTGCCTTTAGAATGAGACACAGGGAAGAAGACAAATTTAATTTTCACTTTATGTACCTATTTAAATTTAAAAACAAGATTAAAAGTAACTTCTCCTATGTAACTATTCTGGGGCTAAGCTGATGTTAAAGCTGATCTCTTCAATTAGATGTCTCCTAATTATACATCAATAATAAGGTGCTTAGCCCAATACCTTGACAAAAATCTCTTGTACATATGTTGATTAAATAGCTTTTTTATAATATGATAGATGGAAAATGACCAGATCACTGTTAGAGTCTAAGCATTGGCTTTATCACTGTAAATCTACAGGAGTTCCATTGAAAAAGAAATGTAGAAGGTTCCAATGCAAGTTGAGGCACTTTTGTAAACCACCTTTAGGTCTGTGTGTATGAATGTGTCATTGAAATCTTGTGGGCTGTCTGAACATACTATATAATGTATAGGAATACTAAGTTGTAGTTGAAAAAGAAAATTTTAAAGAATTGATGAAAAAATTCATAGTCTGTGTCAGTTAGGTACAGTTGAATAAAGAATCACTTAAAATGTGGTAACTTAAAGTAGCAAGCATTTATTTGGTTCATGACTCTGCTGGGCTGTCCTGGTTGTGGGTTTGTCCCCCTCATGTGTGTGTAGCCATTTGGGAGTGACCATGAAAGCTGCAGATTGACTCTGTTTATTAGTTTGGGCTCTCACGCCTGTCTGGGATCAGCTGGGCTGACTGGCCCATGGCTCACATTGTCTTCCCAACTCCTGCAGGCTACTCTGAGGTTGTTCCATGACCAAGGCAAAGTACAAAGTGATGCTCACGTGACCTCTTGAGGCCCAGGTCTGGAATGGAATGGACCTTATGCCTCCTTTACTGCATTCCCTTGGCCAAGCACTCCACAAGCCAGCCTAACTCCAAGAGGCTGAGAAGTAGACTCTATCTCGTGATGGAGGGCCTTCAAAGCCATTTTCTAAGAGAAGGGGTCCTGGAAAGGAAACCCCTTTTGCCACATGGTCTTGAAGCTTTATGGCAAGGACCCTAAGTTGGGTAAAAGGAATATATTTAGATTTAAAAATTTAATTTTCCAAGTTGTTTAAAAAAAAGAGTAATTTTAATGTTTTGGGAGGGATATGTCATAGTAATTCCATCTGTTTTATTTGTTTTCATATTTTTCTACCACAATAATAATAGTTATAATTTACTGAGAACTCTTAACACGCTGCTGCTGCCACTGCTGCTAAGTCACTTTAGTCATGTCCGACATAGACAGCAGCCCACCAGGCTCCGCTGTCCCTGGGATTCTCCAGGCAAGAACACTGGAGTGGGTTGCCATTTCCTTCTCCAATGCATGAAAGCTGGATGCTATCAACTCACGAGTTAATTTATATACATTTATCTCTCAGGTTTACTGCTATAATGTAAGGTCTCATTCCACTTTCTTTATTATAAATTAAGTTTCATCAGTTGACTGACAGTAGCAGACCAGACCATTGATCTAGATCTGTGTGGCTATAAAATTCAGGCCTTTTCTTTGCCCAGTGGAGTTCCATATCTGGAATTAAAATATGGCTCTAAATGTAAGATAGCTCCTTTATCTTATAGTCAATCAGAGGGAAAAATGATCAACTGTGGATGTGCCATGGAAGGTTCAGATATGGGGATTGGGAGAGAATGAAAGAGAAAGTGATTTAAATATTATGAATAAACCAGCCAGCCATTTTACCCAATAAATATGTGTCCTACTGGAATCCTGATTTGCGAGCTATAAACCTACTGTTGGTTTCCCTGATAGCTCAGTTGGTAAAGAATCCACCTGCAATACAGGAGACCTGGGTTCGTTCCCTGGGTTAGAAGATCCCCTGGGGAAGAGAAAGGCTACCTACTCTAGTATTCTGGCTTGGAGAATTCCATGGACTGTATAGTCCATGGGTCACAAAGAGTCGGGCACAACTGAGACTTTCACTTTCACTTTCAAACCTACTTTAGCGCAGGTTATTACAGCTCCAGGTGCCTCTTAGGTGGATGTGGTTTTGATATTTTTGTTTCCTTTTAGGAATATGGCTCTAAATGTAAGATAGCTCCTTTATCTTATAGTCAATCAGAGGGAAAAATGATCAAATTAGTGTTAGAGGGAAAAAAAAATCGTTTCAGGGTTGTGAGTTGTAATGCAATCTTTGGTCTGTCACATGGTTGGAGAATTTTCAAGGGCAATTTCGAACCTGTGTCTCCTGCATTGCAGGCAGATTCTTTACTGTCTGAGCCTCCAGGGAAGCCCTAATTTCAACTCTACATACTCTTTATTTTAAGAGCAAAGTTCTGATCTTAATCCACAGTAATATGCAAATTCAGTTAACTATGCTATTTAGTATTTTCTGGAGAAATAAATTTTAATGTTTGTATAATAAAATGCTTTTTGAAGTGGGGTACAAAATATTGATTCTGCATTCTTCAGGTATGTTAATATAGTTAAGCCTATCAGAAAAATAAGCGGCATAACTACAACAATGCTACTGTAATGCTACAAAAACACTACTCCATCCATTTTGTAGAAGAACTAGATTTTGCATCATGTTTTATGAATGTATCATTAGTTCATTTGTAAAGAATATTCTGCAAGTAAGAAGATAGTCTTGTTATTAGGTACACTTAGCTGTTTAAAATTAACATAAACAGTGTATAAATTGAAGTAAGCAAATGAAATTATTTTGTCACAAGCATTTATAAAGAGACATGCACATAGAAGTGTACAGTTAAATATATCTTCACAAGTTGTATACACCTGTGTTAGCAGCACTCAAAAAGAAGCCCACTAAAGCCCCCTCATGCTTTTGTCCACATATGATTCCCCCAACCTCCAGAATAACCACTATTCTGACTTTTGACAGGATAGATTAATTTTGCCTACATTGTGCTTATATAATGGAATCAATGGTCTATATATTTTTGTTTTTCTGACGTTTATTCAACACTGAATTGGCAAGTTGGTCTGTGAGACTGCATGATATTTGGATGATTCATCCTCATTTTTGATGAGTGAATATACTGCTATGAATCCATTCCAGAGACATGAACATTTGAGTAGTTTCCAGTTTGGGGCTATTAAAAAATGCTGGTCTGAATATTAAAATACTCAAACACATACCTTTTATGGACATGCACACATTTCTGTTGTGAATGTACCCAGGAGTAGAAATTTTCAGTTATGGACCATTCATGTTTTCATCTTTTTCCACTGACTTTTTTTTTAGCCAGTATAGTTACCTTACCTAAAATACTGTAAGATTGAAGTTTCATATATATATTATTAGAGAGAAGATATTATTTTTCAGAATTATGCTGAAACTCACCTTCATAAAAATAGAACACAGAAAAATTATAAATTTAAGTTAAAAGTGATGGTAGTTGGTTTGTGTTATTTTTTTTTATCTCCCTAATCAAACTGTTAGGAATGACTAACCCACACTGTATATTCATTTAAAAAGCAAAATTTTAATATAACAATCTTCTTTTTCCATTGGAGTTTTCTTTCCAAGTATGATCAAGGCCTAATTAAAGTTAGAAAATAGTCTTTTCAAAGCAGTCTTTTGCATTACAATCCTAAGACAATTCTATGTAGAAGAAATACCTGTGGCTTCATTTTCTCAGCATATGCTTAAGTTAAAGAAGAAGCCCATGGATACATGCAAGTTCCCCTTTTGCATCTCAAAAAATAAGCTATTTATCAAAATAGTAAATCTCTAGAGAGCATATGATTTTTGGCAAATTACATTTTCATTAGTTTTGATTAGGGAATTATTACTCCAGCACTCTTGCCTGGAAAATCCCATGGACGGAGGAGCCTGGTGGGCTGCAGTCCATGGGGTCACCAAGAGTCGGACACCACTGAGCAACTTCCCTTTCACTTTTCACTTTCCTGCATTGGAGAAGGAAATGGCAACCCACTCCAGTGTTCTTGCCTGGAGAATCCCAGGGACGGTGGAGCCTGGTGGGCTGCCATCTATGGGGTCGCACAGAGTCGGATGCAACTGAAGTGACTTAGCAGCAGCAGCAGCATTTTTGTGAATTGCTCAATAAATTATAAATAGATAAGAAAAAGTTAAAATAATATAAATTATTGGAAGACAGTATTACTCTACAAATACAATGGTGGCAGGATTTTAAAAGTTGGAGTTTCTTAGTTTAAATATTGTGCTGCAAGAGGCTTTATAAATCAAAGATATAGTCATTTTCAAATGATGTTATTTTGATTTGATTATAGGCATTGGTTCATTTATAGTAACCCTAGTGGAAACATCACAAGAAACATTGATTCATGTACAGTTAACCACTAATTATTTATTTTTTAAAATAAGACATGAAAAGAGGCTGTTTATATTCATTTACAGGTCATGACTTTTCTGAACGATATTCTCATCTTATGGGTAAATAGCAATTGGTGTGGGCCAAGTATCTTTTAAACATGTAAGCCACATTTGGGGGCCTGCAAAAAAAAATCCCATAAAAATGAGTGAAATACTACTATTTGCAGCAATGTGTATGGTCTTAGAAAATGGTATATTTAGTGAAATCAGACAAATATTATATAACATCACTTTTACATGGAAACTAAAACAACAACAACAACAACAACAACTCTGTACAAAATAGAAACAGACTCACATACATAGAGAACAAACTATGCTTACTGAAGGAGAAAAGCAAGGGCAGAAGAATAAATTGGGAACTTGGAACTAACAGATACAAGCTACTATATATAAAGTAGATAAGCAGTAAGGATTTACTGTATAGCACAGGAACTATATTCCATATCTTATAATAACCTATAATAGAGAATCATCTGAAGAAAATACATAACTGAATCTCTTTGTTGTATACCTAAAACTAACACAATATTATAAATAAAATATACTTCAATTAAGAAATACACATTCACCAAATAACATGGAAAACACTAACATCTCTAAAGAAAAGGAAATATTAAATGTAACATTTCCTAGTCATTACCATATTAACACTTTTAGCATCCTACGTGGTGTATGAATGCCTAATGAGTGATAGCAAAAAAAAAAAAAAAAGAAAGAAATGAAACAAAAACAATGGTAAGTGCTGTTATTAGCTCCAGCTATCAAGGAACCCTATTTTGCAAATAAAGACATTAAAACTCAAAAAAATTAGAATAAGTAAATTGTCAAGTCAGATAGCTAATAGTGTTCAGATGTAGGATTCAAATGATCCTACATGGATCATTGGACATATCATCTTTTAAGCTATCTAGATGTACAGTCAAAGGAACTTAGTGAAGGCAAACTTATCAACATAAACAGGGAAAGGGATTGTGATGAAAACATGAAGGTGTCCTAGAAGAAGTGACATCAGAAAAAGTATTCACAGTAGAAGAGCTCTTGGAGATATTTCATGACATTGAAACTCAAGGATAAAATGTTGGAAGGTGATTTGTACTTAGAAAGGGCTATGACAATTTTCCAAGGCAAGAAAAGATGCTGGCTGGGTATCGTAAGTCCTGTGATATAAAAGAAGAAGACAAGCAGAGTTTAAACTACCCTTGATATGATTTTTCTTTTTTAACAAAGAAATAAAACACCTTGTCTTACTCAGCTTGGAATGGCATAACAAAATACCACAGACCCGGTGATTTTTTTAAAAAGCAGAAATTTATTTTTCACAGTTCTGGAGGCTGAGAAGTCTAAGAACAAGGTGCTGGCAGGGTAGATTTCATTCTGATGCCTCTTTTCTTGCTTGGTTGGTGGCCATGATCTCGTTGTATGCTTCCATGCTTGTTTGTGTGCTTGCACACAAGGAGAGAGAGATAGAGATCTTCCTCTTTCTCTTCTTATAAGGCCATTAATCTTAATAATCTTAATAGATTAGGGACCTACCTGAGTTATCCATCTTAAGGATGAGGACACATTTATCCATCCACTCCCAGTCCCCAAGGTCAGAAGTAGCCCCATGGACATGAAGTTCCTCACAGGCTCAGGAATTAAGCATCTTCTTGTAGGTACCCTATGTCATGACTTAGATAAATTCTGGAGAAAGAAGAAAGAGATACGTGAAGACTGGCAAAAATTTCACATTGAAAAAAATCTTGAGGCTATTTCATGACATTGAAAGTACAAAGAATAAAATATTGGAAGCTGATCCAACTTTCAAAAGGAGTGAGTTACTGTGAGGTTGCACCAGCACCAGGTTGATCAAAACTTGGAAGAAAGCATCTTGACATCAGTAGCTAGAGTGAATGACGGGACAGGAGGATGCAAAGTGCTGTGGTATGAACTATTTAAAGAAATAAAAGGTGGAATAAAAACGAGCATCCAACTTTTAAAAGTTGTCAAAATAAGCAGATATTTGACAAGTGAAGATCTATTTTTATAACCAGTATAGCCAGCTCTTTGATATTAGAACTGTGCTAGAAAATAAACATTTATGATTCATGAATGGAAATATATACAGAAAAAATTAATTCAAAGATTATTAGGTATAAAAAGTCATTAAATAAAAAATAAAGTCTCAACTCACTAGGAAAGGGGAATAATTCTCAACATGTATCCACTTCACAAAATAGCTTCAAAAAATACAAAGCCAAAGTTGTTAGAAACACAGAGACAGTCTAATATCACATTAGGATATTTCTATAGCAAAGGGCTGGCACATGTTCATCGTATTAGATATTATTTATTTTATTAATCTTTTCAATTTTACTAGTTCCTTGAAGACAATTGAGTCTGACTCTTTGGCATACAACATGAAACTATGTTATAAAATTTCCATGTTCATTAAGAAGAATGTGTCCCATTTACTTGTTAGGCATAATGGTTAGTGTGTATTTTCTAGAGAGCCAGGCTTATTAATTGTCTCCCTCAAATCTTTTATAAATTTATAAATCCACTCATTCAAAGAAAGCACAAGACCAAGATGACTTTCTAGGAAAATTCTACAGCACACTCAAAGAACAAATCATTCTAATTTCATGCAGATTCTTTCACAGAATACAAAAGGAGAGATTACTCAACAATTCCATTGTATGAGCCAAAGTGGAAACAAGAAATGGTTTCATCCATAAGTATAAGTGCAAAGATATTAGTCAAAATAACAGCAAAATAAAATTTGGCAAAATATACAAAAGGTAATGCATCAAAACTGAGTTTATTCCAGGGATTCAGAGGTAAGTTAACCTTAAGTGTTTCTTCAATGATTTCTTGCCAAAGCACAGGCAACCAAAGCAAAAGTAGACAAGAGGGATTATATCAAACTAAAAAGTTTCTGCATCGCAAAGGAAACAATAAAATAAAAAGGCAACCTGTAGAATGGAATGCAATCAAATTGCAACCTATGCATTTGTTAAAGGGTTAATATTCCAAAAATTGTAAGAGATTCTTAACAATTCAATAGCAAAAGCAAATAACCTGATTTGAAAATGAATGAGCAAAAGAACAGAACAGACATTTCTGCAAACAAGGCAGACAGAGGCAATAGGAATATAAATGGATGCTCAACATGGCTAATCATCAGGAACAATGGAAATCAAAACCACAATGATATATCACCTCATGCCTCTTAGAATGGGTATTGTTTAAAAGACAAAAGATAACAAGTGTTGGCAAGGGGGTAGAGAAAAGGTAACCCCCTGCATTGTTAGTGGGAATGTAAATTGGTACGGCTATTTTGGAAAAGAATATGGAGGTTCCTCAAAAAATTAAAAATAGAACTACCATATGATCCAGCAGTAACACTTCTGGGTGTGTATTGAAACAAAGTGAAATCACTAATGAAAAGACATGCAACCTCATTACAGCATTATTTGTAATAGCTGAGACACAGAAACAACCTAAATGTCTATAAACAGATGAAAGGATAAAGAAAATGTGGTATATACCCACACTGGAGTACTACTTAGCTTTATAAAATAAGGAAATCCTTCCATTCGTGAAAATATGGATAAACCTGGAAGACATTATACTAAATGAAATAAGCTAGACACAGAAGACCAAATACTGCAGAATACCACTTACATGAGAAGTTTAAAGTAGTCAAACTAATAGATAGAGTAGAAAAGTGGTTGCCAGAGGACTGAAGAAGGACAAAACAGAAAAGTATTAGTCACAGAACACAAAGTTTTAGTTATGCTAGATGAGTAAATCCTGGAGATCTTGGGAACCACATAGTATCTATAGTTAATAATATTGTATTATATATTTAAAAATTTGCTAAGAATATGGTAAAATGTGTAGTGTTTGGGGGGCTTCCCAGGTGGCACTAGTGGTAAAGAATCCACCTGTCAATTCAGGAGATATAAGAGACACTGTCTCTATCCCTGGGTGGGGAAGATCCCCCAGAGGAGGACACGGAAACCCAATCCGGTGATCTTCCCCAGAGAATCCCATGGACAGAGGAGCCTGGTGGGATACGGTCCCTATAGTTGCACAGGGTTGAACATGACTAAAGTGACTTGGCATGCACACATGCACATAGTGTTTTTCAGTTCAGTTCAGTTGCTCAGTCATGTCTGATTCTTTGTGACCCATGGACTGTAGCACGCCAAGCCTCTCTGTCCATCAACAACTCATGGAGTTTACTCAAACTCATGTCCATTGAGTAGGTGATGCCATCCAACCAATTCATCCTCTGTCATCCCCTTCTCCTCCTACATTCAATCCCTCCCAGCATCAGGGTCTTTTCAAATCAGCCAGTTCTTCGCATCAGGTGGCCAAAGTATTGGAGTTTCAGCTTCACCATCAGTCCTTCCAATAAATATTCAGGACTGATTTCCTTTTGGATGGACTGGTAGGATCTCCTTGCAATCCAAGGGACTCTCAAGGATTTTCCCCAACACTACAGTTCAAAAGCACCAATTCTTTGGCGTTCAGCTTTCTTTATAATCCAACTCTCACATCCATACATGACTACTGGAAAAACCATACCTTTGATTAGATGAATCTTTGTTGGCAAAGTAATGTCTCTGCTTTTTAATATGCTGTCTAGGTATTAGACAGCATATAAAAAAAGACACTTGGGAGATAAATGTCTAGGAGACACTTATCTCCCAAGGAGCAAGTGTCTTTTAATTTCATGGCTGCATTCACCATCTGCAGTGATTTTGGAGCCTCCCAAAATAGTCTGTCACTGTTTCCACTGTTTCTCCATCTATTTGCCGTGAGGTGATGGGGCCAGATGCTGTGATCTTAGTTTTCTGAATGTTGAGCTTTAAGCCAACTTTTTCATTCTCCTCTTTGACTTTCATTCAGAGGCTCTTTAGTTCTTCTTCACTTTAGCCATAAGGGTGGTGCCATCTGCATATCTGAGGTTATTGATATTTCTCCAGGCAATCTTGATTCCAGCTTGTGCTTCATCCAGCCCACCGTTCCTCATGTTGTACTGCGTATAAGTTAAATAAGCAGGGTGACAATATACACCTTTTCCTATACTTGATGTACTCCTTTTCCTATTTGGAACCAGTCTGTTGTTCCATGTCCAGTTTTAACTGTTGCTTCCTAACCTGAATACAAATTTCTCAAAAAGCAGGTCAGGTGGTCTGGTATTCCCAACTCTTAGGAATTTTCCACAGTTTGTTATGGTCTACGCAATCAAGCTTTGGCATAGTCAGTAAAGCAGAAATAGATGTTTTTCCGGAACTCTCTTGCTTTTTTGATGATCCAACAGATGTTGACAACTTGATCTCTGGTTCCTCTGTCTTTTCTAAAACCAACTTGAACATCTGGAAGTTCACGGTCATGTACTGTAGAGGCCTGGCTTGGAGAATTGTGAGCATTACTCTACTATCGTGTGAGATGAGTGCAATTGTACGGTGGTTTCAGCATTCTTTGGCATTGGCTTTCTTTGGGATTGGAATGAAAACGGACCTTTTCCAGTGCTGTGGCCACTGCTGAGTTTTCCAAATTTGCTGGCATGTTGAGTGCAGCACTTTCACAGCATTATCTTTTAAGATTTGAAATAGCTCAACTAGAATTCCATATCCTCCACTAGCTTTGTTTATGGTGATGCTTCTTAAAGTCCACTTGACTTGGCATTCCAGTATGTCTGCCTCTAGCTGAGTGATGACACCATCGTGATCATCTGGGTCATGAAGATTTTTTTGGTATATTTCTTCTGTGTATTCTTGCCACCTCTTCTTAATATCTTCTGCTTCTGTTAGGTCCATACCATTTCTGTCCTTTATTGTGCCCATCTTTGCATGAAACATTTCCCTTGGTATCTCTAATTATTTTGAAGAGATCTATAGTCTTTCCCATTCTATTGTTATCGTCTATTCTTTGCACTGATCCCTGAGGAAGGCTTTCTTATCTCTCCTTGCTAGTCTTTTAAACTCTGCATTCAAATGGGTATATCTTTCCTTTTCTCCTTTGCTTTTTGCTTCTCTTCTTTTTACAGCTATTTGTAAGGCCTCCTTAGACAGCCATTTTTCTTTTTTGCATTTCTTTCTTGGGGATGGTCTTGCTTCCTGTCTCCTGTACAATGTCAGGAACCTCCATCCATATTTCTTCAGGTACTTTGTCTATCAGATCTAATCTCTTGAATCTATTTTTCACTTCCACTGTATAATCGTAAGGGATTTGATTTAGGTCATACCTGAATGATCTAGTGATTTTCCCTACTTTCTTCAATTTAAGTCCTAATCTGGCAATAAGGAGTTCATGATCTGAGCTGCAGTGAGCTCCTGGTCTTGTTTCTGCTGACTGTATAGAGCTTCTCCATCTTTGGCTGCAAAGAATATAATCAATCTGATTTTGGTATTGACCATCTGGTGATGTCCATGTGTTGAACCTTCTCTTGTTTTATTGGAAAAGGCTGTTTGCTATGACCAGTGCGTTGTCTTGGCAAAACTCTCTTAGCCTTTGCCCTACTTCATTCTGTACTCCAAGGCCAAATTTGCCTGTTACTCCGGGTGTTTCTTGACCTCATACTTTTCCATTCCAGTTCCCTATAATGAAAAGGACATCTTTTGGGGCTGTTAGTTCTAGAAGGTCTTGTGAGTCGTCATAGAACCATTCAACTTCAGCTTCTTCAGTGTTACTGATCAGGGCATACACTTGGATTACCGTGATATTGAATGGTTTGCTTTGGAAATGAACAGAGATCATCCTGTCGTTTTTGAGATTACATCCAAGTACTGCATTTCGGACTCTCTTGTTGACTAAAAGAGCTACTCCATTTCTTCCAAGGGATTCTTGCCTACAGTAGTAGATATAATGGTCATCTAAGATGAATCACCCATTCCAGTCCATTTTAGTTCTCTGATTCCTAAAATGTCAAATTCCTAAAATATTCACTCTTGCCATCTCCTGTTTGACAGCTTCTGATTTGCCTTGATTCATGGACTTAACATTCCAGGTTCCTATGTAATATTGCCCTTTACACCATCAGACTTTGCTTCTACCACCAATCTCATCCACAACTGGGTGTTGGTTTTGCTTTGGCTCTGTCTCCATTCTTTCTGGAGTTTTTTCTCCACTGATCTCCAATAGCATATTGGGCACCTACTGACCTGGGGAGTTCATCTTTCAGTGTCCTATCTTTTTGCCTTTCATACTGTTCATGGAGTTCTCAAGGTGAGAATACTGAAGTGGTTTGCCATTCCCTTCTCCCGTGGACCACATTTTGGTCCACATGACCAAAATGTCCACATGACCACAGTTCTGTGAGAGACAATAGAACTCTCCACCATGACCCATCTGTCTTATGTGGCCCTACATGGCATGACTCACAGTTTCATTGAGTTAGACAAGGCTGTGGTCCATGTGGTCAGATTGGTTAGTTTTCTGTGATTGTGGGTTTCAGCCTGTCTGCCCTCTGATGGAGAAGGATAAGAGGTTTATGGAAGCTTCCTGATGGGAGAGACTGAGGAGGAAACTGGGTCTTGTTCTGATGGGGGGGCCATGCCCAGTAAATCTTTAATCCAATTTTCTGTTGATGGGTGGGGCTGTCTTCCCTCCCTGCTACTTACTTGGGGCAAAACTATGGTGGAGGTAATGAAGATAATGCCAACCTCCTTCAAAAGGTCCCATGGTTAGTACTGCTACACTCAGTGCCCCCAACCCTGCAGCAAGCCACCACCGACCCATGCCTCCACTGGAGACTCCTGGACACTCCCGGGAAAGTCTGGGTCAGTCTCTTGTGGGGTCACTGCTTCTTTCTCCTGGGTCCTGGTGTCTACAAGATTCTGCTTGTGCCCTTCAAGAGTCTATTTCTCAGTCCTGTGTAAGTTTTGGCAGCTCTTTGGTGGGATTAATGGTGACCTCCTCCAAGAGGGCTTATGCCACACCCACGTCTGCTGCACCCAGAGCCCCTGCCCCTGCAGCAGTCCACTGTTGACCCGTACCTCCAGAGGAGATGCTCAAACACAGTTCTGTCTCAGTCTCTGTGGGGTCTCTGGGTCCTGGTTCACAAGGTTTGTTTGAGCCCTCTGAGCATCTCTGGCAGGAATGTGGTTTGATTCTAAATGTGAATTTGCTCCCCCAACTATCTTGTTGGGGCTTCTCCTTTGCCCTTGGATGTGGGGTATCTCCTCAAAGTTGCACCAACGTCATGCAGCTGCTGCTCCAGCACCTACCATCTGGTGGGGCTTCTCTGAGCTTGGACGTATCTCCTCATGGCCACTCCAGCACCATGCAGCTGCTGCTCCAGTGCTGTCCGGCCATAGTGTTTTTACAACACTCAAAATTAATGATAAATAAAAAGGGTGGGGGAAACTTTTGGAAGTGATGGATTTGTTTATGGCAAAGATGGTCATGGTGGTTTCATGGATTTACATCCATGTTGTTGTTTAGTTGCTAAGTTGTGTCCAACTCTATGTGACTCCATGGACTGTAGCCCACCGGCCTCCTCTGTCCATGGCATTTCCCAGGCAAGAATACTGGAGTGGGTTGCCATTTCCATCTCCAGGAGATATTCTCGACCAAGGGATCACACCTGCATCTCCTGCATTGGCAAGCGGATTCTTTACCCCGAGCCACCAGTATACTTAATGCCAAAGACATTTAGATATATGCTGCTGCTGCTAAGTCGCTTCAGTCGTGTCCAACTCTGTGCGACCCCATAGATGGCAGCCCACCAGGCTCCTCTGTCCCTGGGATTCTCCAGGCAAGAACACGAGTGGGTTGCCATTTCCTTCTCCGATGCATGAAAGTGAAAAGTGAAAGTGAAGTCGCTCAGTCGTGTCTGACCCTCAGCGACCTCATGGACTGCAGCCTTTCAGGCTCCTCCATCCATGGGATTTTCCAGGCAAGAGTACTGGAGTGGGGTGCCATTGCCTTCTCCAAAATATATAATAAGTGTATATAAATTAGTTAATAGAATATAGCCAGGTGGATATAATACTGTCAATCAAAATTTGCAGTTTATATATAAGCAAAGAATTTTTAAAACACAGTTTTGGAACGATAATGTTACACTGAACAACAAAGAATGTACAGTATTTAGGAATAAATTCAACAGTAAGTGTGCAATTATAACACATTATTACTTTATCTGGGGATTCCCAGATGGCACTAGTGGTAAAGAACCCACCTGTCAATGCAGGAGACATACAAGATGAGGGTTTGATCCCTGGGCCAGGAAGATCCCTGCAGGAGGGCATGGCAACCCACTTCAATATTCTTGCCTGGAGAATCCCATGGACAGAGGAGCTTGCTGGGCTCCACAGGATTGCAAAGCGATGGACACGACTGAAGCAACTTAGCATGCATGCATGCATTACTTGCATTACTTTATTGTAAAATATAGATAAATAATAATATGTAATCACTTTATGATAGGAAGGCTTAATATTATAAAAATGTTATTCTTTCAAGTTGATGTATAGATTATATAAAAGTCTCAACAGAGTTTTATAAAAGAGCTTTACAAGCTGATTTTAAATTTAAATGGAAGTTCAAATGCCTGAGAACAACCAAGAGTCTTCTGAAAAAAAAAAAAAAAGAAAAGAGAAAGAATGTGATAGTATTAGCTCTATTAGATAAGAAGAACTATGATAAATTTATAATAATCAATAAAGAATAGCATGATAGGCAAATGACCAGTGGAACATACCCAAAAGCCCAAAAGGAAACCCAAACTTATGTGGCATTTTCATATATAATGGAACTTTTGCAAAGTTATGGAGAAAAATGAACCTTTCAATAAACGGTACTGGAACAATTCATTATTCAAATAAACAAACAAAACAATAAAATGAGATTCCTATCTCATGCCCACAAATAAAATTAATACGTGATGAATTTAAAGCTTAAATGTGAAGGCAAGTATTTACAATTTTAGATAAAAATATAGAGTTTTTTTTTAATAGCTTTAGAATTAAAGAAGTTATAATACAAAAATGGTTGACAATTGTATTAGTTTCTTGTGCTTGCTGTAATAAATGACTACAAACCGGGTGGTTTGCAATACAAAAATATAGCCTCATGGCTTTGAAGACTACAGGGTGCCTCTCCATTCTGAATGCTTTAGGAAAGAATTACTCCTTGACTCTTCCCAACTTCTGGTCATTACTGGAAGCCTTGGTCCAGTGACCCTATTTCAGTGTCTGCCTCTGCTGTCATGCGATCCTGGCTGTTCTCTCTCTGTGTCCTCATTTCCCTTTTATAAGACATCAGTGATTGGATTGAGGGCCCACCCTAATCGAGTGTGACTTCATCTTAATGTGATTTTATTTGTAAAGACCCTATTTCCAGATAAAGTCTCACTCACAGGTGCTGAGTGGACATGAATTTTGAGCGGGACACTATTCAAGTCAGTACAAATGTGCAGGAGAAGGTTGATAAATCTTTTAACTGTTTCCTATAAAGAGAATGAAAAGACACAGAAGCTCTCAGTAATATATTTAATGGGTACTTTTATATGAATGTAATAACTATATAAACAGTTGATATGAATCAATAAGCAAGACAAATAACCCAGTAGGAAAATTGGCCAGTCATGGATAAGCAGTTTTCAGGTAGGAAAACATATGTGGTAGATTATCTAAGAAAAATGTGCCAAAAGTGCTTAGTAAGCAGGGAAACACAAATTAATATCACAATAAAATATTACTTTACTTTCCCTAAATTATGAGTCTGACAATACCAGGTATTGGTAAGGATGGTGGAATAGCAAAAACCCATACATTAATATTGAAATTGTTCATAGAAGCATTATTTTTAATAGTGTACACATTAGAAGAAACCCAGTATTCACAGATAGGATAATTGAAAGATTGTGATATATTCACTAAATGTACTATTTTACAATAATAAAAAATAGATTAACTGTAGTTACATATGACAGCACAGTTGATGTTTCAATTAAGCAAAATTATTTGACACAGACATACATGATCAATCTCTTTAAAAAAGCAAGAGATTAATAAATATAAAATTCAAGAGAGTGGTTACCTTCAGGGAGGAGGCCTAAAGAGTACACAAAGATGTTGGCAGTATTCTAGATTCTGGGTGGTAGATTTCTGTATTGATTTTATTAGACATCACAGGGTAGATGCATGTTATCAACATATATACTTTGTGTGCAGCAAATATCTCATAATATAAACAAAACAAAATTCATGTTTAAGGGTCATGGTATGGGAACGCAGGTATATCCAACACTTTGAAACTAGTCTCATTTTAATTGCAGTATTGATAGATTAAGGATTTAAGCAGACAATAGAATATACTGGCAAATCCCTGGAGTCCACTGCCGATACAGGAATCCTGACCCTGCCATTGACTAGCAGCAAGATATTGGGAAAGTTTCTTAATTTCTCTTTACTTCCATTTCATTCTCTTTTAAGTGAGGAGAAAAATAGACCTGGCTTTACAGCGTTGATGTGAAAATTACTTGAAATAAAAAGGGTAAAGCATTCAGTTGCTTGAACACATAGTAAGTGCCTAGTGAATATGACTTAAACAGATTTGGTCAGAGCTCTGAAATGAGCTCTCACACAGGTTCCCTGGCACCTGTGACATTGCTCTGAAAAGGCTTTGCCCCACGTAGCTGCTGTCCCCTTTGCCTGGGCTCCAGAATGAACACACAGGAGCCCAACCTAGGATGAGAAGCCAAGCCCCAGTGGGCCTCATTCTAAGTCAGGGCTGCCTGAGTTCAACCAACATGCAGTTAGAGAAACTAAGAATAAACAATTGTTCTTTTTAAAAAAAAACAAAACAAAACACACAACAATTGTTCTTAAGCCTATAAGTCTTAGAGCATTTTGTTTGCAAAGTAATCAACTGATACATGAACTGCTATTATTGGTATTATTAATATTAAAGATTTCTAGTAGCTAGTTGCTACAGAGTCTGCAAAGGTTGTCTCATTCACATTAGTTGTGCCTAGTCAGGTTGGATTTAGTGCCTTGAAAGACTAAGAATTTTCTGTTTATATCTCAGGAAGCTGCCAGCAGCATGCATATCTTATTCCTGTTGACTTCGTCTTTCCTGTAGCCCCAGAATACATAGGTTTGAGTTAGCTTGGCTGCAGCACTCTGGCATCATCAAAAGGACCTGAGGACAAATGAGACGTGCTCCGTTTAGTTCAGTTAAAATTATCTTTATTATGAACATTGTCCTTTACTGTTAGAGCATCATTATACAGCCCATAAACTACCCAACACACTGTTTTATTGATCTGCACTGCAACCTGCCTGGTAGCCAGGGTCAAGATCATGTTGCCTCCTGCAGAATGAAGAGCCCTAATCTCAGAACCATTATAGTGACTTGCAAGGCCACAAAACTTGTAAAGGGTAACACTGGACTGAAATCTGCCACTTCTGATGCCAAGTACTGCCTCTCTTCTAATGTCTCACAGATACCTTTTAATACCTCCAATTTTCTTGCTTGAGAATATACACTTTTCTACAGAATGGGTCACCAACAGACTGGGTCAGTCTCTTATGTCACAATGATGCCATGGGAAGTGTGCTAACACACTGGTAGCAACAGTCTGTCATTCTGATGTCAGGCAAATACATGGATTGTAAAACTAGCTTCTGCAACTCTAGGTCTTTGTTGATTCCTCAAACTGTGTTTGGTTAGAAGATCTGGAGATGTGACTGCAGATGAGACAGGAACAGATTTTTACCTGAAGTAATGTGGACATACCTGAGCTCATTAACTGGCCTGTGCATTAAATGGTACTGTAGAATCAATGCCCAAAGCCTTCTTTTCCTATGCTTATTTAGAAGTTAAGGTATCATGTGACATGAATTAAATAATGAATTTATCATATTTTCTTTAGGACTTCTGCACAAACAGAAACACAGTAATTGAGGCTTTCCAAGGATTGCCCCTGCTTAGAACATTATCAGACATCTTTGTGAATTCTTTTAAATAAGGTCGCAATATTTAAAATCATATGTCTCATTTTTAAGAAATAAGACTATATAAGAGTTTCTAAAAGTTTTTTGTTTTCTGAAAAGAACCGGGTTCTATGATATTTAGTGTAGTGATGAAGACCTGGGCATTTGTCTGTCTAAATTGCAATCTCAATTCTACCACTTGCTGTTTGTGTGACTTTGGTGGTGGTGGTGGTTTTAGTTGCTAAGTCGTGTCTGACTCTTGCAACCCCCTGGACTATAGCCCACCAGAGTCCTCTGTCCATGGGATTTCCCATGTAAGAATACTGGAGTGGGTTGCTATTTCCTTCTCCAGGGGATCTTCACAACCCAGGGATTGAACCTGTGGACCCGTGTCTCCTGCACTGCAGGCAAATTCTTTACCTCTGAGCTACCAGGGAAACCCATGTGACGTTGGACAAGTTATTTAAGATCTCTCGCCCTCCAATTTCTCATCTATAATTTGAGACAGCTAATAAGACCTTTATTGTAGATTTTGTGAAGATGATTCAACATAATGTGTATACATTGCCTAGAAAAATAACTAGCATTAGTGGGTCTTCAGTTCAGTTCAGTTCAGTTGCTCAGTCGTGTCCAACTCTTAGTGACCTCATGGACTGCAGCACTCCAGGCTTCCCTGTCCATCACCAACTCCCAGACTGAGTAGGTCTTCACATGTTAGCAATTCATTACAAATTGTTCCTCAACCAGATATTAGCTGGGTATGGCCTTTGGCAAGAGATTTCATCTTTGTCAATCCCTTCATCTGAGCAGTATATGGTATGGATTGATTTATATGAGTATTATGTGTTGGCTCAGAAATTGTACTTGAGTCAGAACTACTAAGTTTCAGATTCCATGGGCAAGTAACAGGATATCCCAAGGCTCTAGTGCCTTATGTTTTTAATGATGGAAATAAGAGAATCTACCTCATAGAACTGTTCAGAAGATTAAATGAGAAAATCATTCAGGATGGGGAACACATGTATACCTGTGGCGGATTCATTTTGATATTTGGCAAAACTAATACAATTATGTAAAATTTTAAAATAAAATAAAATTAAAAAAAAAGAGAAAATCAGTTAGACAAATGTCTCACACATGCCAATATTTTTAAAAATGGTAGCTATGCTACAACTATGAGGGAGTTGGAATAAAGAGCTAATGTCCATTATTTTTGTCTTTACTGGTCTGAGAGTGTTGCCCCTAAAAACCTCTAAGACGAATGTATTGGGTTGGCCAAAAAGTTAGTTTGGATTTTTCCATAACAGCATAGGGAAAAACCAGAATGAACTTTTCGGCCAATCCAATATTAGAATCAAGCCATGGACAGCTTTGTACTGTTAGTTGCCTGTCCCTGCGTTGTTGGTTTCTGGCTCCTCTTAGGCATTAGCTTGGCTTGTACTCGGCTTTGGGCCCTCCCTCCCTAAAGAGGCATGTTCAGGATTGAGCCAGAATTCATGCACATGCATTGGGTCCCACAGCTCACAGCGGCTGTCAGTATGTTGCCTAGAATGCCCTCTCCCTGAGAGCGTTCTTCTGAGTTGTCATCCACTGGTGGTTGGAATAGAAGATTCCCCTCAGAAGTCCCTTCCTCCTGAGTTAGAGTCTACTTTACTGACAATTCTGCAATTCCATTTCTGTGCATCTTTTACTCTACTCCAGGCTGGTTCTATCCTCTCTGATCTTTTATCAGCACCTCAAATACTTCTGTCTTTCACTCTAGCCTGTAAAAATCCAGGTCTTTCCACCTTTAAATGTCTGACTAGAAATCTTTCTTCCTTCACAGTTAATCTGAAATTCTCTTTTTTTATCTAAATTTGTCACATTTTAAAAAATCTAAACTTTCTACCATGGCCTGTAAAGCTCTATCTGTTCTTGTCTGCCTCTCTGATGCCATATCCTGCTTCTCTTCAGTCAAATAAGCCTCTGTCTGTTCCTTTAGGACTGCAAGTTCATTATCACCTTATTACTTTAGCACTTAATTGTTCAACTCTGCCTAGAAAGCTTTCTTCCAAAATATTTCCTGGTTGGATTTTTTTTTTTTTTTTTGGTCTCAAAGAGGTCTTTCCTGACCATCCAAGAAAAACAAAAGCAAAAAACTCATCCTTATTCCCATTACTCTTGTACAGTGGTTTTCAGCTGGGGAGGAATTTGCCCCCCCAACCCCCACCCCAGGGGATATGTGGCAATGTCTGGAGATTTTGCTGGTTGTTTTAACTGAGAAGGTGCTATTGGTATCTAGTGAATAGAAGCCAGAGATGCTACTAAACATTCTCACCACTCCCATAGTAAAGAATTATTTGACCCAATATGTCAGTAGGGCTGACGTTGTAAAATTGCATCTAGGATTTTTATTTCCTTGAAGGAAGTTGACATTCTTTGAAACTATCTCATTCATTCATTCTTTTCTTAATTTGGTCTGTCTCCTGAACTAGGATGCAGGCTCCATGTGAGCAGGAATCTTGCCTATCTTGGTCAGTGTTTCATCTCCTGTGTCTACTGTGGTGCCCAACACTTGGTAAAAGCTTTAAAAGTTTTAGTTGAATTACTAAATCAATCAGTCAAGAAGTTTCAGCAGAAACTTTTACTGTGCGTAG
Source organism: Bubalus bubalis (assembly GCF_019923935.1). Classification (NCBI taxonomy): domain Eukaryota; kingdom Metazoa; phylum Chordata; class Mammalia; order Artiodactyla; family Bovidae; genus Bubalus; species Bubalus bubalis. Next base: position 33,459,435 of record NC_059177.1, on the reverse strand, counting down.
TACTTAACCACATTGAGTCATACATGGTGTGCGTTTGTATGTGTATCTGTGTGATGGTTATTTGTGCATGTCCTTGGATTATATTGGGCTTCCCAGGTGGTGCTAGTGGTAAAAAACCTGCCTCCCAATGCAGGAGATATAAAAGATGCAGGTTCGAACCCTGGGTCGAGAATATCCCCTGGAGGAGGAAATGACAACCCACTCCAGTATTCTTGCCTGGAGAATCCCATGGACAGAGGAGCCCGATGAGCTACAGTCCATAGGGTCACACAGAGTCGGACACAACTGAAGTGACTTAGCACAAACACACTTGGATTATATACTTGCTGGCAGGGATATGACCCCACAGTAACTAGCATGCTGAATAAACATATGATGGCTGAAATGAACTCCTTAGTAGGAAATACCCAATACCCATATTTTGCTTTTCCTTTGTGTTTAAAGATCTGTGTAGCAATCATCTATATTATAGGCTCGTGGTTTTCTTAACTGTGCTCTGCTGAGGGTCCTCTACACAGTGGTTCTTAGTACTTTTAATTCTGATTTTATCTTTACCTAAAATATTAATAAAACCCAATATACACTTTCATAGTAACTGTGAATCAGTTTTAAACACTTTGAAATTCCAGGTTCACAAACTCTTTTTTTGTGCAGACTTTGAAATATCATCCCCATTCTCTGAAACATACACCCTTTTTCTATATGTAGGCGGTGCTTGAAAATCTTGAGAACATGTTATGATTAGGGATTGTTTAACTCTGCAAAGTGTCACTGAATTAAAATTCAGACGTGCTATTGTCTGCTCGTTTAACATCAGGCAGATAAGAACAGACTCAGTGAAAGGCCGGCGGTATCTCTGGCTTAGTTCTCCTCAGGGTTGAGCAGCACACGGCGAGGTGACAAGAATGTGTGTGGTGTGCACCGGCACTGTCCTGTTCTGGAAAGTTTCAGCAGTTTTTTTTAAGATTGATGGAATGTAGAATTGAACTTTACTTGTTGTCATGGAATTAGGGTACTATATAATCCCTTTGTTCAAAAGAGAACCGGTGTATCCATGTGACACTTATTGAAAACTGTGTCTCCATCGTTCCCACACTTCTGCAGTCTGTGTACACAGGAGATTAAACACATTCAAGATCATAGGGACCTGTGGACTTTTCCCTTCCCTCTGGAAAGGAGGTCAAGGAATTCAAGGAGATCATGTGGATATTAAGAATTTCTGATCAAGCTAGCTAATTGTGTTGATTAAAATTTTATCTCTCTAGTAAGTCTTCTGCTTGTACAAAATACACACCGTCCTTCCATTCTGATGGTGAAATTGCCTATTTTTCATCTTGTACTCAACATTTTCTATTCTATAAATTTGAAAGTTGTGTTTTTAGGTTTATACTAGTTTAGAATTTTGTATCTTCTTAGTGAATTAAATTGCTATTGTGCTTAGTACCAAAATATTGCTATATATATGAGTTATTTTTGTCTTAAAGTCTATTTTGTCTAATATTATTATTTCTATACTCATTTTCTTTTAGTTAATATTTACCTGATAAATGGAGCTTCCCTGGTGGCTCAGTGGTAAAGAATCCACCTGCTGATGCAGGAGATGTGGGTTCAATCTCTGGGTCAGGAAGATCCCCTGGAGAAGGAAATGGCAACCCACTCCAGTATTCTTGTCTGGAAAACCCCTTGGACAGAGGAGGGGCTGGCTATCATCCACAGGATTGCAAAGAATCATCTTTAAATTCCCCTAAGTCTTAAAATTTAGATCTATCTCCTGGAAACAGCAGACAGCTGCTGGATTTTTTACAACCTGTGTGACAATTCTGTATGTTGTCATCATGTTGATTTACTGCAGTCTTTTTTTCTTTTTTCTTTCTTCTCTTTATATTGATAATGGATTTTTCCTTAGTTCTCCTTTATGACTTTATTTGTTTAAAAGGTCTATATTGTATGTCGTTTAGTATTACCCAAGCCAAATTCACTATAGATGGTGATTGCAGGCATGAAATTAAAAGATGCTTACTTCCTGGAAGATAAGTTATGACCAACCTAGATAGCATATTGAAAAGCAGAGACATTACTTTGCCAACAAAGGTCTGTCTAGTCAAGGCTGTGGTTTTTCCAGTGGTCATGTATGGATGTGAGAGTTGGACTGTGAAGAAAGCTGAGCGCCGAAGAATTGATGCTTTTGAACTGTGGTGTTGGAGAAGACTCTTGAGAGTCCCTTGGACTGCAGGGAGATCCAACCAGTCCATTCTGAAGGAGATCAGCCCTGGGATTTCTTTGGAAGGAATGATGCTAAAGCTGAAACTCCAGTACCTTGGCCACCTGATGCAAAGAGCTGACTCACTGGAAAAGACTCTGATGCTGGGAGGGATTGAGGGCAGGAGGAGAAGGGGACAACAGAGGATGAGATGGCTGGATGGCATCACCGACTCGATGGACATGAGTTTGAGTGAACTCCAGGAGTTGGTGATGGACAGGGAGGCCTGGCGTGCTGCAATTCATGGGGTCGCAAAGAGTCAGACATGACTGAGCGACTGAACTGAACTGAAGCTGCCTATCTTAAAGATATCTGAAGTTAATATTTTTATCATACTACAGAATAATATAAGACCTTACAGTTGTTTATTCTAATTATCTCCTCCCAACTTAAATATTACCATTATCCAGTTTCAGTTTTAATTATTCCCAGATTAGACAATATTATTGTATTTTATAATGTTAGTTATTTTTAAATTTACTCACATATGTACCAGTATATTTTATCACATTTCTTCTTGCAACTTAGCCTTTCCATGTGACATGATTTTTCTTCTGCTTGATATACATCCTATGAGAACATCCCCTAGAGAAGAAAATGGCAACCCACTCCAATATTCTTGCCTGGAAAATCTCATGGACAGAGGAACTTAGTGGGCTCCAGTCCATGAGATCTCAAAAGAGTTGGACATGACTGAGTGACTAAAAAGGAACAACAATAATAATACATCCTTTAGCATTTATAAAAGATACTTCTAAAACATACTAAACTGTAGTTGTGTAACTTTTACTCAGTGGACACGAACTTGGACAAACTCTGGGAGTAAGGGACAGGGAAGCCTGGCATGCTGTAGTCCACGTGCTCGCAGAGAGTTGGACACAACTTGGTGACTGAACAACAGCTCTTACTCTTATGGTAGTGTGTGTGAGCAAATTCTTGATATCATTAGTGATTAAACTTTAAAACAAAGTTCACCATATTTCCAGTTCTGGGTGCTCTAAATTAAAGAGAATGGAAATATCACAGGTGGAAATACTTAAGAAACACAAACACAATGACTACTGTTACCTCGAACTACGTGATGTTTTCATATTTGTTGGTTACAATTAATCGATATCACAAATTTCACATTGCTTCTCCTCATATTTATAGTTACATATAAAGGTGTAAACACAGATAATGAGAACCAAAGCTTGATAATAATCTTAAACTAATTCTAAATATTTTAATTGATCACAATTGCTTTTTTATTGATGGACACTAAGAAGAAAATACAAATTTGAACATACAAATAATTTATTTTAATAAGACCTCACTTTAGTTTGTATTACATATTGGGTTTCTGCAAAATATTCCATTTGAGAACACAGTTTCTCTAACTAAACCAAACCAAAGTATGAAGCATGTATCTTGTCCTTAGATATCTAATTCTTAACCTGTTTCTTACTCTTTGATATAGAACCTTAAGATTTACTGTTGTCATTAATATTATTTCAAATCAGGATATTCCCTCCTTCACTTTGATTAACATACACAAAACTTTTGAAGAAACTTCTACAAATATGTGAGTTAATCCAAATTTTTCTCTCATATGCTGTCCCTGACATTTCTCTCACCAAAAGTAAAGGGTAATTACAATTTATATCTTTAACTGCAAGCTTTTCCTAAAATTCTTTAACTACTTTTTAATGTGCAATCCTGTACTCTTACTTAGAAGAGCATTTGATGTTTGTGATAAACCAGTCAAGAATACATGAACTGTTAAAAATCCAGCTAATCATAGTGCTTAATTGAACAATTTCTTATTAAAATTTCGTGTGTCCTGGTAAAATATAAAATCCCTTTAGCCGACTTGTTTCGTTGACACAGAATGTTGATGTAGAGTTTTATTATGATAATACAGTTAAAATGACTTTTCACTGGCCTATAATATACTTCCAGTTAACATAGTTCATGGAAATAAACATCATCATTCCCATTATGCTGTTGTACCCTCATGTCCCATGATGACCTTCTTTATCTCTTGACATATTTTTAGAACTAAAGATCTAATTTTGGTGAATAAATACAATAAGAACAACAGTTAAACAAATTTAATAATTATGTAACTGGTTGACATTTCTACTCTCAAGAATTTTATATGTTAATGATTTAAGTAGAGATCTATTTTTAGAACAATTTTCCTGTGGAAAGATTATCTAATATAGATTTTAGGTTAAAAACAACAATGCTGATATCATCTTCCTCCTCACCAAACATTAATCATCACTATTATCTTAAAAACAACCATTGTTACCGTTCTCTACATCATAGTCTCTACAAATTAAGTTAGTTCATTGTATCCTCAGAATGATGCAGATAAGTACATAGAATATGTAATATTCCCCAATTTAGAGGTGAGAACAATGAGCTCTGTGCATTTTAAGTGACTTAATCAAGAAAAGACTCAATTCTAGACCCTCTTTTTCTCCCTAGTGTTCATTTTTCTCCCTCTTGCAGGTCCAGTACCTGCAAAGCTGACACCTATCACCTGTAACTAGCAGTGATTTTTATATAAACTAGAGCTAATACCTTCTTAAAATAATTTTTGAATCTCAAAATTGAATACATGATTTTAGATTAACCTATTGTAATGCCTTAGACATTAGCCACAGTCTGTACAGACTTAAATCTGTATTGTCCAACTTGATAGTCACTAAGTCAGTTCAGTTCAGTCGCTCAGTCATGTCTGACTCTTTGCGACCCCATGAAACGCAGCCCGCCAGGTCTCCCTGTCCATCACCAACTCCCGGAGTTCACTCAGACTCGTCCATCGAGTAAGTGATGCCATCCAGCCATCTCTTCATCTGTCGTCCCCTTCTCCTCCTGCCCCCAATCCCTCCCAGCATCAAAGTCATTTCCAATGAGTCAACTCTTCACATCAGGTGGCCAAAGTACTGGAGTTTCAGCTTTAGCATCAGTCCTTCCAAAGAAATCCCAGGGCTGATCTCCTTCAGAATGGACTGGTTGGATCTCCTTGCAGTCCAAGGGACTCTCAAGAGTCTTCTCCAACACCACAGTTCAAAAGCATCAATTCTTCAGTGCTCAGCTTTCTTCACAGTCCAACTCTCACATCCATACATGACCACAGGAGAAACCATAGCCTTGACTAGATGGACATTTGTTGGCAAAGTAATGTCTCTGCTTTTGAATATGCTATCTAGGTTGATCATAACTTTTCTTCCAAGGAGTAAGCGTCTTTTAATTTCATGGCTGCAGTCACCATCTGCAGTGATTTTGGAGCCCCCAAAAATAAAGTCTGACACTGTTTCCACTGTTTCCCCATCTATTTCCCATGAAGTGATGGGACCGGATGCCATGATCTTCGTTTTCTGAATGTTGAGCTTTAAGCCAACTTTTTCACTCTCCTCTTTCATCAAGAGGCTTTTTAGTTCCTCTTCACTTTCTGCCATAAGGGTGGCATCATCTGCATATCTGAGGTTATTGATATTTCTCTCAGCAATCTTGATTCCAGCTTGTGCTTCTTGCAGCCCAGCATTTCTCATGATGTACTCTGCATAGAAGTTAAATAAGCAGGGTGACAATATACAGCCTTCACGTACTCCTTTTCCTATTTGGAACCAGCCTGTTGTTCCATGTCCAGTTGTAACTGTTGCTTCCTGACCTGCATATAGGTTTCTCAAGAGGCAGGTCAGGTGGTCTGGTATTCCCATCTCTTTCAGAATTTTCCACAGTTTATTGTGATCCACACAATTAAAGGCTTTGGCATAGTCAATAAAGCAGAAATAGATATTTTTTCTGGAACTCTCTTGCTTTTTCGATGATCCAGCAGATGTTGGCAATTTGATCTCTGGTTCCTCTGCCTTTTCTAAAACCAGCTTGAACATCTGTAAGTTCACAGTTCACGTATTGCTGATAGTCACTAGTTCTATAGCACTTGCAAGTAAATAGTCTGAACTGAGATGTTCTGTAAGTATCAAATCCACACTGGATTTCAGAGTACCAAGCCAGGCTTCAGCAATACATGAATACTAAAAGTCTAGTTTGTTCTAAAAGATGTATAAAGTAGAGAGAGGGTTAGATCACAAAGCAGTTTTGTCCTGCAAGGTTAGAGCTTGATAAATGGTAATGATAATGATAAAAATTTAATGATACAGTAAAATTTTACTGAATAAATACACTGAGAAAGTTCTGCCTGAGTTTCCTCATCAACTATATATATATGTCAATATATATATATAATATATAGCTTCCCTTTTATATATGTATAAATATGTATCAGTTAGAATTTTATATCAATTAGAACTATATAATATATATCATATATAATAATGTACATAATATGTATTAAGGTATTAGTTTAAGGATATATATATCCTTAAATATATATATTATATATATAAACTTTATAAGTATAAATATATTTATATATACATATACATAATTTATAAATATAAATATAAATTATATTTATATTTATAAATATGCACACATCCAACTTTCCCAATGTGTGTGAGTGTGTATTTATGAGTTTTTCAAGGATCAAGTGAGTTTGTACACATATAGCACAGCACAGTGCCAGTCATAAACAATAAATATTAGATTTTATTATATTATAAATGTTTATTGAAGAAACCTCAAAGATCATAATATTTTTCAAATGATCTATGGCACAGTAGAACTTCATAGCTAATATGGGAGTGTTTGTTGAAAAAAGACAGTTGTAGAAACATATATAAATAACATTATTGTCTTTTGACATCTTTTATACACTTCTGCAACTGTGTTCTTTATGTTTATATTCTTAGAATTTCACTACTAAAGGGAGAATGATAGGTTATTATCTCATCAAACTTCATTAATGAACAGATGAAGAAGATGCCACCCAAAAAAGTTAAAAGTCATGCTTGCACTCAAATACTTATTTAAGAGAAGCAAGAAAATAGTGGCATTTTATTAAGTAGTTGCCACAGGCTGGGGGTGTGTAAAAACTTTGAAGATTGTATCTCATGTAAGCAATTAAACAAGCAACTAAAATAAATGCTGTAACTTCTCCCTAACATATGTGAGAAAATGAGAGCTGGAAGACATTGTCTCAGTTGTCCAAGGTCCCCTCGCAGGTAGACTGAGAACCAATGTATAAACTCTAGTTTGACGTCAAAACTTGTGGGCTTGATCTTGTATTTTGTTTTCCTTGTTAGTTTTATTGTTGTTGTTTTTAAAGTAAAGTGTCAACATACAAACTCTCCACTTTTGGTTAGTCTATAATGAAGGTGAATTGGAAGCGTCTTGTTGAATCTAAACTCTAACTGGCAGCAAATGCCAGCACAGAAAGGAGATAGTCTGAGATTTATGGTTATGGAGCCCTGGGTAACACCTCAGAGAGGCCCTTGATCTATTCATCTCATTGGGAATAAACATACAGGATGAGGAATTAGCTGGGTTATGATGGACAAGATATATAGACACACTTTCTTGAGGGACATATAAAGTGATTGAAGGAGCAAATGGACTGTGAAAAATGACTTTTTGCTTCTTCTCAGTTTAGAGACATCAGAGCTTAACTTTTATCTCCCAACAAAAGCATTAAGTGATCAAACAAATTTCAGGATCTTTAATTTAACAGACCTAGTATTAATGGATTAAATAACTTTAAAATTAGGTAAAAGAAAATGGGATTAATTTAATTGCTTGCTAATGAAGGAAAAAAATCAACTTCTTCCTTTATTATTAAACTGGTTAAAAAATTATCTTAAGTAATGTATTTGAACTAATATAAGGTCTACTGGCCGTATTGATTTGAACAGCCAAATTTGATATGGAGATGACAAGAATTCTTTGGATCCTTCTAGCTTGAAAAATAATCCTCCAAAAATTAATAAATCATTCATTCCTAACTTAAGGTGATGGCAGGAAGAATGGAAGATGAATACATTTTATTTAAATCAAAAATATTGTTTCTAGTTTACTGGATCCAGTGAGTACAATAAAAGATAGTTTGATAAAATTCACATGGAAACTGGCTAATTCTGGTAAGAATGTGTGTGTGTGTGTGTTAGTCACTCAGTCATGTCCAACTCTTTGTGACCCCATAAACTGTAGCCTGCCAGACTCCTCTCTCCATGGGATTCTGCATGCGAGAATACTGGAGCGGGTAGCCATTCCCTCCTCCAGGGGATCTTCCCCACCCAGTGATCAAACACAGGTCTGAATTGCAGGCAGGTTGTGGCTCAGATGGTAAAGTGTCTGCCCGCAATGTGGGAGACCAGGGTTTGATGCCTGGGTTAGGAAGCTCCCCTGGAGAAGGAAATGGCAACCCACTCCAGTACTCTTGCCTGGAAAATTCTATGGATGGAGGAGCCTGGTAGGCTACAGTCCATGGGGCTGCAAAGAGTTGGACACGACTGAGCAACTTCACTTTCTTTACCATCTGAGCCACAAGGAAAGCCCAAGAATGGGTGTAGTGGTTTGCTATTACTGTTATAACAAATTAACACAAACTTGCTGTCTTAAAACAATAAAGATGTGTTATTTGTTTTGTAGACCAGAAATCTCACTGGGGTAAAAATCAATGGGTCAGCAGGGCTAGGGTGCTTCTGGAGGCTTTAGCAGAGAATCTCTTTGCTTGCCTTTGCCAACTTCTAGGTCCTGCCTGCATGTCTTTGCTTTTGGCCCCATTCTTCCATCTTGAAGGCCAACAGAATAGCATGTTCAAATCTCTCCTTCTGACTTTCACATGTGCTCTATCTTTCTCATCTCTTTTTTCCACTCATCAGGACCCTAATGCAACCAGCCTTCCTTACAGAGACACAATTCCTTTATGCTGTCCCTGTCTTCCCTGTGATCAGCTTTACACACCCCTCTCTTCCCATCTCTTCAGTGATCAAGTTTTAGTAGTCACAGGTCCTACTTTAAATTACTGTTGTTTCACTTAGATAGCTTATTTGATTCTATTCCACTATTATCCTAGAGGCTGTATCAACCAGATTTATCTGAGATCAAGTTCATTCAGTCACCTGTCCTCTTGGGACTTTTGACTAACCCATAGACTTGAAACAATACAAACTTGAAAGCATCAAGTTGGATGCTTTTTCTGCATGATTACTATGTGTCAGAACTGGCATTGCTCATTCCATCCTCTCCATATAATTCCTTCTATGCCCTTCTACTATTCCTAGAGTTCACTATATCCATTTTGCCATGTGTTCAGTTGTTCACAATGTCTGTGTGTGTACAGACACACACAATATCTAGATGTATACAGATGCTTATGCTATCCGGCTATGTGGACAGGTGTACATAATATCTGAATGTGGATACAGACACACACCTAGAATTATATGTAATTTTGGGGCATAAGTATTTGACAGAACACACCCATTTAAGAACAGCATCCTGTGCTTGTGCTAGGTATTTGAAAAGTTTGGAAGAGGAATGATACAGAACCAGTTATGATGAAATTACATAGATAGTTTTCTCAGAAGACATTGTTTGACAGGAATATTCTCTCTGTGTGAAAACCAAACCTTGGTCTCTGGGACTCAGACAAGCCTCACTATTGAGGCAAATCTTCTCACAAGACCATGTGCTGTGCTTAGTTGCTCAGTCGTGTCCAACTCTTTGCAACCCCATGGACTGTAGCCTGCCAGGCTGTTCTGTCCATGGGGATACTCCAGGCAAGAATACTGGAGTGGGTTGCCTTGCCCTCCTCCAGGACCTTCCCAACCCAGGGATCGAACCCAGGTCTCCCACATTGCAGGTGGATTCTTTGCCGTCTGAGCCACCAAATCACTATGGAGTCAGCTTATTGAAGAACTATAGTCCTATATTAAAATGGATTACTACTGGTGGATTAATGTTAGACACTAAATGTTATTTTACCATGTATTTTACCCCTTAATATAAACCATGGTATGAAACAAGGACACCTATAAGTGCTATATTCAGATTTAATAAATAGTAATTTTTTCCGTTGAAGTCTAATAAATAATTTAATAAGTCTCCCACCAGAATCCTATGGAATTCCAAATAAATCAGTAGATTTTCAGTTTAGCTGTTTAGCGGTTGTAATGAATCCTTAATGTCTAACAGCATCTACTGTTTACATTTGCCTGGGGTCTCTAAAACATTACGAGATGAAATGATTTTTCTGGTCCTTGGTGTATGGCTGTCATAGAATGAAAGTGTTTCATGAATTTCATATTTGAGCGAATGACTTCCATTCTTCAGTCTCTTGTGGGAAAGGAGAAATAGGTGGGACTGAATTGAATGACATGCTGTCTTGTCTAGATTGAATTTGTTACGAATTGCATGGTTCTCAATTCTACTCTCATGCATCCTTAAAACAAACCACGAATTCTATGGGACATATTTTGTTCTTTGGTGAACACTAGAAATATATAAATGATGATTTAAAGGCCATGAAACTGAAGCTGGTATAAGGCTGCAAACAGCATGCTAATTTTCTTTAGAAACATAAAGAGAGCTTGTTTTGAATATCATTAAAAGTTTAATAAGAGTTCCTTTCAAGGCACTATACAAAAGCAACTCCACAGAAAAACAAATATGTACCCATTAGCCTTTGCTAAAATGTACCCAGATTTTCAATTATGCAATGCTTGTAAAGCCAATGATTTCCTCCTTTTAGAATCACTTAAAACAAGTGCTAAGAATTATATTGTTATTTAAATAGGGAACATTCATGTATAAAGAATGGATTTCTGTCTAAACATAAGAGATTGCAGAACTAAAACATGATTCCTTTTTAACACTTTGGACAGTTCATTAGGAGGAATCAAAACAACACAGAGAAGTGAATCAGCTGGCTGGTCTCTGGGGAATATTTGGTCTCTATAACCTTTTCTATGAGCTCAGATAACCGAGTTCATTCAGCAAATCTCCACCAAGGTCCTGTTATGGCTACACTTTGTTCTAGGAACTGGGGTATAATGCTGAACATGTTAGCCAATATCCTGCCAAAGCCTAATGGCACTTACTTTTTACTGGGGTGACAGACACAACTCAAAAACAAAGTAACATATAATGTAAAGTCAGCTGGTTAACTGTAAGCACTACTAGGGAAAATAAAGGAAGATCAGGGCCAAAATGACAGGAGTGTGATGTAATTACCCAGGTTTAACTTTTCTCACAAGGGTATTTACCTTATGATTATTATCTGCACGAGAATTTAAAGCAGCTTATACAAATGGACATGAGTTTGAGCAAGCTCCGGGAGATGGTGAAGGACAGGGAAGAGTGGCATACTGCATGCGGTCCACGGGGTTGCAAAGAGTCAGACACGACTGAGCAACTGAACAACAATACAAATAAACAAGGCACAGAATAATTATATAAATATTGGTAGGAGTTGGGTATAATTATATTCTAAAGTTAAATTAGATCGCAGAAATACAGACCTTACAGCCTGGTTTAGGTGCTGCATATGAGCCATGAATTTGGCACAGAGGACTATTCAAGGAATTCTTAAGACTGTCTAACTTCAAAACTTGAGTACTGCCAAGGGGTTCAGGAGAAGAACATTTTGCTGAAATAGAGACACAGAAAGTTTTTTCTGGCATGGATCAGAACTATGCAACAGAGTAGATGATTCTTTGACATCCTTTAATGTCAAGAAAAGCAATTAAAGGTCTAATTATCTCAGCATTGTAATTCATTTTCTCCTCATCTTGCTTTGTATTTTTGTTTGTTTGGTGTGTGTGTGTGTGTGTGTGTGCTGTGCAGAAATGTCTCAAGCCCCTCTGTGACTTTAAGGAAATCTATGGACCCTGTCCCCAGATTATGTCGTTGTTGTTTAGTCACTAAGTCATGTCTGACTCTTTTGCAATTCCATGGACTGTAGCCTGCCAGGCTCCTCTGTCCATGGGATTTCCCAAGCAAGAATACTGGAGTGGAGTGGAGTGGGCTGCCATTTCCTTCTCCAGAGGATCTTCTCAACCCAGGGATTGAACCTGCATCTCCTGCATCACAGGTGGATTCTTTACCACCAAGCCGCCAGGGAAGCCCCTGTCCCCAAATTATATCCACCCCTAATTGGGCACACAGTGTCAAGGAATGTCAAGGAGGTCTGAAGCCCAAGCAAAAATCCAATGATGTCCATTTTCCCTTTATTATAATAGCATGAAGAAGAGAGAAACATACTGTTGTAGGCTCTGATTTTTTTTTTTAATCACATGCCGATATTCTTTGGCCAGTTATTAACAGAACCATATGTTTTGAAAATTAAGACCTTCTGAGAAAAATTAAGGAACCAAGAAAGACACTGGTATCTCTGACCATATGTTAAACAGGTTGTACAAGCCAGTTTTCATATTGCATCCAAGTCCATCACCATTTATGTCTACATCATTTAAGTGTCTACTTTTTTCTTTCTATTTTATTCACTGTTATATTTTTAAGCAACATGGAAAGAAATTATGTGGCAGTGTGTATATCTGCTTGTCAGTATCATTTCATTTCCGAGGAAATTGAATTAACTAGGTAACTAATAGAAAAGAATTGAATACAGTTTAAAAAAAATCCCTCTATTCGAGCCAAAATTGAAACTCAAATCACAAAAAGGTGTATATCATAAACAGCAAAAAAATAATAATAATAATAATAATAATTCCAATCTGGGTGGATAAATGTCTTAATTGCCAAGAATCACATTGTAACAGTTCAGTTTGACATCATTAAGAGTATTTCAAATTACTATATCACCTACTGGGACTCATTTAATCATGCCCACATTTGCCCACCTGACGTGCTTAAAAAAAATTAAGTGAATCAGAATAAAAATGCTCATTGTGATATGATATAACTTGACTCATTTTTCAGAAGCGCCTTTTCCATTGTCTCTTCGTTTTGTTTTTTTTTTTTTTCCATTTTCTTCCCCATAGTATTCAAAACCTGTATTGGAAGCCAAGAAAGCAGAGGGTGGGGAAGTCATTAGTTACCAGGAAAGGGAAATAAGGTCTCTGCGTGGGGTACACAGGTCTTTGGCACTCCAGTGGTGGTACTGAGTTAACGAATTGTAAAAACCTGATTCTGTTCTGAAGACACACAATGGTAATACCCAGCAGGAGGAAAAAAAGTACTTTTTTTTTTAAAGAACATAATTCCTTTTTAGCATAAATTTCTTTTCAGGTACACTTGCATAAGCACTTATTTTATATGAGTGGATCTTTTGATATACAGTGGGTGTGTTTCTTGATAATTCAATACCCCTGAGACATTTCTAACTTGAGTCCTATTTTCCCAGAGAAGTTGACTAGATGTTGAGAAAACTTTTTATTTGTGACTTGCTAGTGTGCTAATCATTGCTTAAGATCAGAAACCGTAATTAAATAAATATATCCTTACAACTGCTGGCTTGAGAATATTCTCTAGGGTTATCACATATGAGGCAGCAAATCAATGCCTGAGATTCAAGATATCTTCCCTGATGACTTTTGATTTGGGCCTCTTTTGGGGGAAAGAGGCATCTTTTTGAACCATGGTTAGTTTTTCGTTCATGTGGTATATTAAAACACTATGACTTAATTTCTCTAATCATTAATTTGCTTATCATTGAAAAATGGAATAAAAGTAGTGCCTATGGCATAAAGTTGTGGTCAGGGTTACATACTTTGATACAGGTGAAACAGATAGAATCACACAGGCACACAGGCAGCACCCAGTGGAACTGGCAGTCATGATACGAGGGTACCAGGTTTTCTCTCTTGTTTGGCATATTCATGGATTTCTCTTTATATCCCACTTCATTTCTAGCTGCTCTAAAGGGTCACAGCCTATCTTTTTTGGTGTGGTCCAATTTTGTATACTTAATTTAAAAGTGTGAAAGTGTTAGTCCCTCAATCCTCTCTGACTGTGCAACAACCCCATGGACTGTAGCCCACCAGGCTCCTATCTTCATGGAATTCTCCAGGCAAGAATACTGGAGTGGGTAGCCATTCCCTTCTCCAAGGGATTCTCCTGACCCAGGGAGCATCTATACACATCTTAGTGTACCTGTAATTTGACGGTTGATTCCTACCTCAAGTGCCCCCAAGTATCTCTCTGCTATTCTGCTTCAAGACTTTTCCTAAAGCCATGAACAGTTATTATATACAAGGAAGATAAAACCCACAGTAAATCTCAACTATTAGAGACTAAGAATCTATAAATGGATCAGATAGTTTGGTTTTTGGTGGGAGCATTCTGAGACATATTCTACCTTGTTCTCAGAGGCCCCTGATATGAATGAACCTAGTTGCTTAAAACCATCACCAATTTAATATTCTAGCTTAATTTGATTTTTCTCCTTTCATGCTTCCTGCTTCTGGGACCATCTCTCAAATAAATTCCCAAGACTTTGACTCAGGCTCTTTTGTGGAGGAATCCAACTTCCAGTATAGAACATAGCCTATATTTTCACTTGGACCTCACAACTATATTAGTGGAAATTTTCAGATTATTTCTTTTTGTATAATGCAACAGCAAGGAGACAAACTGAAAGAAAACTAATTTTATTTATATAGAAAATCCATAAACCTATGTACCTTTCTTTGAAATTTTTATGGACCTCCATGTATTAAATGAATTATCAGTAGATAAAAACTTAGAAATCCTAAAGATGCCAACTTCTTTATCTTATTAATAGTTCTCTAAAACAAACAATCCTATTTATAGTTTTCTGTCTTCATTTGTCTATTTTCCAGGTGTGGTTTTTGGGTAGTTCTTGTGATTTATTACCAATGATTAAACTCATGTTGAAGCTGGAAATGAATGGAGTCTATGGGGAGATATATCAATACATTTGAGGGAAGAAAAAGAAAGCAAATTTTCATCCTGTGGCCATTTTGATTGACTAGTCAGCCCAGCCATAACTTGTGCTGTTCACCAATTGGCCAATGGGCTATAGCTCAGATCTCGGTCGGTAAGCCACCTCAGCAAAACCAGTTTGTCTTGCGCTGTAGGCATTTTTACAATATCCCGTGTCTATCTTTCTGACTGTCAGTTTCATCTCTGGTTATTATGATGCTTTACTTAGCCTTTTCCTTGTAGGGGAAAAGGTTAGTAGTTTTTTTGTGTGCTTTTTTTTAAAAGAGAAAATTAATATGGACTCAGGCTACCGGCTCCTTCCCCTGTGGAAATTTAGCTTGCAACAATAACCCCCTGGAGGGGTATATCTTATCCAATATGGCTTTCATCATGCAAACCAGTAGCTTTTAGATAGAATTGAGCTGCCAGCGTTTGGCCTGCACAGTGAGGATGCTTTAATTTGAATTGGTTGTCAATTTAAAGATCAAGGTGGTAGCAACAAAAATGAATATTTTGAGCTTCTGAAATACTGGAAACATTTATAAACTCACATCTCTATCTCTTTAATGCTCACAGAGGCTAGAGCATAGTATCCATGTTCTTCAGTCACAGATCACCACGGTCCCCTCATCGGTGTCCACGGTCTCCTCACCGATGCCAATTCTTGATCCTTGACTCTATTTTCTTGCTTGTCATCTGCTTCACTCACTTATACTACAGTCTGGCCCCAAGAAGATTTGAATTTCAGTTTCAGTATTAGAAAGGACCCAAAATAACATAACGTCCCTTTTTTCAAGTCAAAATAAATCTAGGATACAATAGTACAATTTAAATCAGCTAATTCTAGAGCTTGCCAGGGACTTTGGAGTTTGATCCAAACTCCCTTAAATTACTGATATGGAAACTAGGAACAGAGAAGTTAATTTCTGCATTAGCTAATGATACAGTGTATCAGCACTGCTGCTGCTGCTGCTGCTAAGCCACTTCAGTCGTGTCCGACTCTGTGCGACCCCGTAGACGGCAGCCCACCAGGCTCCCCCGTTCCTGGGATTCTCCAGGCAAGAGCACTGCAGTGGGTTGCCACTGAAGTGGTCTAAACAACACTTTGAAGATGCTTCACTTTTTCCCTTGGAATAGAAAGGACATAGGCTATGTCTTTATCCAGGATTTTGATTGTTTCAAAATTCTCCTTTAAAAAAAAAAGTTAAGATATTTATAAAATACAAATTGCAAAATTGAGAATCTTACAAACAGCCAAGAAATAAAATCATTATGTTTTGAAGCCATCTCAGTAGCTATTGTGAGCTTTACCTTCAAGATGATAAATCCATAAGAATGTGAGAGCACACAGGAAGTGGAAAAAGAAAGTGTTAATAGAAAGAGGCTTTAAAGAGGTTGGATGTATGATTCTAAGTATTACTTTTTTGGGTCATTATTAACCCTAGTAGTTTGTTTCATTCTTCACATTGGAAATTTCTTCCACGGCAAGATTTTGGCTTTATATAAAAAGATAATAGGTATTCTAACCTATTTTAGGACCTTTGTAAAGGTCACTCTGGGAATGAGCTGAGAGCTTTAACAGACATGCTCACTGGAGTCCTCATTATCTACTGAAACAAAAACTCTTAAAATTCCAAGAATTTTGAGTTGCTATTAGGATGGAGTAAAGGGACACTTTTTTCTTTCAAAGGCAGTAAAAAAAAAAAAAACCTTCAAGTGATGACCTGCAGGGTATATTAAGAATTTCCAGACTTAACAGGTGCTTGGTCTCTGAACTGGCTGTGCATGGACATGAGTGGAGGGGAAGCTGGTGACATGCAGAGGTCATATAGTTCTTATTAAGTAAGTTCTGTTCTCCAAGAATGCCAGGCTTTCAAGGTATCATAGTAACTCAGATCTCTTATTTATGTATTTGTTTTCTATGAATTAACCCAAATGCTCCTCCCCCCATCCAAATAACATCCAAACAACACATACTGCTCCTTGCTGCTGTTGCTTAGTCGCTTCAGTCGTGTCCGACTCTGTGCGACCCATAGACGGCAGCCCACCAGGCTCCCCCGTCCCTGGGATTCTCCAGGCAAGAACACTGGAGTGGGTTGCCATTGCCTTCTCTGATACTGGTCCCTAGGTGCTTTTAAACAGGTGCTTCATATTATATACTTTTTATTCTAATAATCGCACAATTGGTTTCTCTGCTTCTACCATTCACCCTTTGGTGACCCTATTCCCCACCCAGCAGGCACAGCATCCTGCTAAAACAGAAGTCCACCTGTGTCACCCCTCTAATCTAACCCTCGAATAGCTTTTGGCTCACACAGAGCAAAGATCTAAGTTGTTACAATGCCTGTTATGTCCTACAACAAGGATTCTCAAAACATGGCCCCTGGACCAACAATATCAGCATCAGGAACTTGTTAGACATGTATATTCTCAGAGCCTACCCCAGATCTACTGAAACACTGAGGGTCCAGGGGTGTGCCCAGCTCTCTGTGTTTTAACAGGTCAGCCAGGATTCCCTGGTATTTAGATTCTATTACACTTGGACCTGAATGCTCTCCCTTTCCTAACCTGACCACAGCCACTCTGGCCTCCTTGCAGCCACATGAACCTGCTGCGTCCACTCCTGCTTCTGAGCCTGTGTACTTGCTGTTCCCTCTTCCTCAGGGTAGCTGTGTGGGTGCTCCCTCACCAACTTCAGGTCTTTCCTCAGATGTCATCCCCACAGTTGAGGTTTCCTTGCCCACTATATTAATTTCCTATGGCTACTATTATAAAATACCAAACTATTGAGAAGGCTTGAAAAAAACAGATATTTATTTTTTCTCCTAGGATTCTGGAGGCTACAAGTCCAAGTTAAAGTGTCAGCAGGGCCACATTCCCTCTCAGACGTTGGGTACAATCCCTCCTTGCCTTTTCTTAGTTCTGGTGATGGTCAGAAGTCCTTGGTGTTCCTTGGCTTATAATTGCAATGCTCCAGTCTCTGCTTCCGTAGACACGTGATGCTCTCCTTGTGTGTCTAAACACTATCTTCTAATGAAAAGACAATAGTCATATTGGACTAAGAGTCCACTCCACTCAAGTATGACTTCCTCTTAACTCATTATATCTGCATAGATTCTGTTTATAAATAAGGTCACATTCTGAGCTCCTGGTGATTAGGACTTGAATTCCTCTTTGGAGGAATACAATTAAACCCTTAATACCCACCCTGTTTAACACTGCATTCCACTGTCAGCACTTCCTATACCACTTCTTTTTCTTTTTGCTGTTTATCACTTCCTCAAACTTGCTGTGTTTTACTTAACCATTTGGTTTACTCTCTGGCTACCTTCTCTGAAATTTAAGTTCCATGATGACAAAAATTCTTGTCCTTTTTGTTTTCATTCTCATAATATCCTTAGCTCTTACAACATACCGGGCACACAGTACCACTCAGTAAACCTATTCTGAATGAATGAAAAAGAAATAGCTTAACAAGACCATTTCACTGTTAAGAAGTCTGATTACCACAAAAATCATCTCTCTGTCTTTTTTTTCACTCCCTGGAGGCTAGGCATGCAGAGGGTAGTATGAAATACCCTCTGACCCCCACCTCCTTACAGTCCATGAAATTCTCCAGGCCAGAATACTGGAGTGGGTAGCCTTTCCCTTCTCCAGGGGATCTTCCCAACCCAAGAATTGAACCCAGATCTTCCGCATTGCAGGTAGATTCTTTACCGGCTGAGCCACATGAGAAGCCCAAGAAATGTTAAGTTCATTCTAAAACTAATGATAAACCCGTAGGTGGACTGGGCTTTCTCTCACGCGAGAGACTCAAGGGAAGCGCTAGAACTGGGGATCTTATTGGGTTAATAACACAGGATCCAGGAAATGGGCTGCTATTAGCAATATAGTTGGTGAAAGCAGGTCAGGGAGTAAAAAGCTCCTACACTGGTGTCTCTTGTGCCTGGATCTTGACATTGCTGTTCACTCACTCACTCACTCATTCCTTCAGTCATTCAAGAGATTCTTGGATACCCAAGTGCTACCTTCTGGGCTCCAAGTTTGGGATACGAGACTAGGTCTGTGAACTTATGGAACTTGCACTGTGTCAGTTTGGTCACCCAGTCATGTCTGACTCTTTGTAAGTCCATGGACTGCAGCACGCCAGGCCTCCCTGTCTATCATCAACTCCCAGAGCTTGATCAAACTCATGTCCATTGAGTTGGTGATGCCATCCAACCATCT
Source organism: Bubalus bubalis (assembly GCF_019923935.1). Classification (NCBI taxonomy): domain Eukaryota; kingdom Metazoa; phylum Chordata; class Mammalia; order Artiodactyla; family Bovidae; genus Bubalus; species Bubalus bubalis. The sequence continues at coordinate 33,440,147 of NC_059177.1, read as the reverse complement.
CATCCTCTGTTGTCCCCTTCTCCTCCTGCCTTCAATCTTTCCCAGCATCAGGATCTTCTCCAATGAGTCAGTTCTTCACATCAGCTGGCCAAAGTACTGGAGTTTCAGCTTCAGCATCAGTCCTTCCAATGAATATGCAGGACTGATTTCCTTTAGGATGGACTGGTTTGATCTTCTTGCAGTCCAGGGGACTCTCAAGAGTCTTCTCTAACACCACAGTCCAGAAGCATCAGTGTGCAAAATTCACTGTATGCATGAAAAGTGCACTGTATGAGGGGATAAGATGTATGTGAGTGCATGGTTGTACCACAGACACTTTTTTCATGGGACAAGATCTGCTTGAGGTGTTGTCTTGTTATTCACCCCAAAGAAAATCAATTTCCTTTAATCTAATAGGTACAAAATAATACAGGTGTTTAGTAGCCAGGTGGGAATTCACCAGAACAGACCCTGGATTGGACTGTCAGAGGTAAGGCTGCTGTTGAGCAGGTCTTGTTTTTAGAGTCAGTGCTTAAGCACACCCCTGCATAATGGAATTGAAAAGAAAGAGCTGATTAGTGAGGTGGATTAGCAGGTGAGGCCATAAACTTATACCGAAGTTAACATTTCTTCTCAGCCATAAATGAGCCATATAACTTTGGAAAAAGTTGCCCAACCTACCTGAGGCTTCATTTTCTTATCTATAAAATGGCATTAATCTTTCTGTGTCATGAGATGGACACAGCTAAAGAATATAAGCATGTAGCCCAGCGGCTGGTCCATAGTCAGCACTCTCTAATCCTATTCAAGGGAAGACATAAATCCAGATGTGACAGATTTTGAATTTGGCAGATCTTTGCTTATCTTTAGTGATATTATGGGATAAAAGAGATGGAGCTATGAAAACAATATGAGCCAGAGATCTGAAATGTGAAACACCTGCCCATATCAAAAGGTGGACCATTGTGTCAAGAATGGCCAAGAAAATTACAACCTTCTCTTTTAGGAGAGTTTTTACTTTTGACTAGGTATGAATTTGGGGGTGACATATATAAAGGGAGTTTCACAAAACACTACAGGGAAGTGACCCATAGTATAACACAAGTTTTCATCCTGGTATTGCTAAAATTATGCAATATCTCTCTTTAGCTGCTGTCTTACAAAAGACAGCAGTGAATTAAAACTGAACAGTGAACTGCACTCTCACCATCTGTCTTAAGAGAGAGAGGTATAACATGGGCCTGGCTGTCATTCAGATTATTTGGGAAGGAAAACCATTATATGTTTTACCAGCCTTGGATTGAGCACCCTGTACAGAGTTTGAACCAAACTATTAAAAATACCTCCTCAAGTTATTTCCAGGGCTTCCATTGTCAATAGAAATGCTTTGACAGTGAAGTTTAGTAAAAGTGTTAGTTGCTCAGTCATGTCCGACTCTTTGTGACCCCATGGGCTGTAGCCTGCCAGTCTCCTCTGTCCGTGGAATTCTCCAGGCAAGAATAGGAGTGGGTAGCCATTCCCTTCTCCAGAGAATCTTCCCAACCCAGGGATCAAACCTGAGTCTCCTTCATCACAGACGGATTCATTACTGTCTGAGCCACCGGTAAAATTTAAGTCACTGATAATTCAAATGACGTTATAGACTCGGCTAACTAAAACACTGAAGGTAAGAAACTCTCTTTCATCTTCTCCTGTCCTATTCTTTCCCTCAGATTTTCCTCAAGTGATCACTGAAGTATGGCTAGGATGTCGGGCTGATGTAAAAGGGTCATTAATTAACAACCATGGTCTTTGCTAGCCATTTGGTGCCTTTGGAAAACTATATCTGTAGCTGCAATCCGGTTTAAAGCTGTGAGAATAATGTGTGTGTGTACTCAGTTGCTCAGTCATGTCCAACTCTTTGCGACCCCATGAACTATAGCCTGCCAAGCTCCCCTGTCCGTGAAATTTTCCAGGTAAGAATACTAAAGTGGGTTGCCATCTCCTCCTCCAGGGGTTTTTCCTGACCCTGGGAGCGAACCTACATCTCTTACATCCCCTGCAATGGCCACCTGTGAGAATAATAGCATGTTTTTAAAAATTCTGGACCTAGACAAACAAAATGTCCTTTTTAGAGCAAGGATGTCATCAGTGTTTTAGAGAGGCAGAGAAAAAGAAAAACTCAAGTAGCCGCCATTCCCCTTTGCTAGAATCTCCAATGAGCTGTCAAGATATCAGTTTGCTGGCCCACTTCTGACTAAACATAAAGATCCTTTTTTAAAGGTAAGGTATTTGATATACATTTTTCTATTCTGGAAACACGAGCTGTGGCCTTTTTAGGTCAGATATATAGGTCTCATTATGGATGGGACCCAGTGCCTGCTTTTATAAACTGATTGCTGTTCTGTCCTTGCTTATCCTAGTGCAGAGAAGATGTGCAACCCAAACAGGCATCTTTATGCTAAATGACCTTCCCTCAGCCTTCTTCTCGGTGTAACTTCACAACATGTCAGCAGCTTGGATTAAACTAGGTTTAGTGTCTATTCAGTAATTCCTTGAGCAGTGGGTTTTCTTATTTAAAGCTATACAGGAGAACTCTGCTTTGTTGCCAATACTAGGGGGATGGTTTTATGTGGAGACATAATTTGACTTAGAATATTCCCACTTCTTGTAGCAGTGTGCTGTATTTTAATAGAGTTGCCATATATTATGCAAACGAAATGTTTTACAGACTTGTCACAGATGGCAGTTGGAAGTGACTATTGGACGATCACTCCATACCATCTTCTTCTGAAAAACGATGAGCTTGATTTGTCTCCCTGTGATCCCTAATTTGAGGAGCATAAGCCATAGAATTAACAAAAACTTCTGAAGAGTTATGCAGGGGTGGGAAAATACAGAGTTCTTTGAAGAGAGACTAGGAGAAAATATCTTCCTGTGTGGTTCCTAAAAGACAGAATTTTATGCCTTTACTAATAAGTATTATTTTTTTTTCTTTTTACTACATATTATGCATTGTGCTGGGAGGAAGGTGAATGGAGAGAAAGAAAAACATGTCTGAAAGCTTTGGGGGCTGTTTATTTCCTACAGAGTTAAGCACTGCTCATTAGCAAAATTGTAGGTCAAATGTTTCCATCTTACTCATCTCCTTTCAGTCCTTCCAGACCAATTTTGGAACATCCCCTAAACAGCATATTTTCTGGAATCTGCTTTCTGCTTCAGGTGCCATTCACCTCTCCCTGGGCCAGCAACTCATAACCATCTAACCTCTATTTCATAAAAAAAGAGCCTTTCCCCCATTTTCATTTATTACTCTTGTTTCTAAATCTGGTCTCCATTAACATCCCCATGGAGTTTAGCTTATTTATTAAATGAGCCACATTTTGTTTTAGTGAATGCAATTTGGCTGAAAGAAATCCAGTGAAGAAATTCCATAGAGATGGGGATTGTTGATAGAAGACTGAGAAATTTCATAGAAACAGAGTATGGAAAACACTAATGCCAGGGCCTTTTGGAGATGGAAGGATCTAGGGGCCTCAACAGCAACAGAAGCCACCAACTTCCTTTGAATGCTTTGGTGCCTTTCACATGTCCTTAATTTTTTGCCCTGCCACCAACGCATAAATGTTTTACAGTCCTAAATCCAGCTTCCTTGAAGTGGATTGGTTAGCCTGACCTTACTTTTCCCATTGATTTTCCTGATCAGTGGTCAGCCTATAGTTGATTCTTCCTCAATTTGGGTATCCACTTCTGGTCCAATCAGATGATGTTGGACTGGGCGGTACTAAGGGGAGAGTATGGAGGAAGAGTCATACACACATGGAATATCAGAGACTATGGTCAGAGACTGATAGTTTGAGAAAGGGGTGTGAAGTGAAAATCACTCAGTCAAGTCCGACTCTTTGTGACCCCATGGACTGTATAGTCCATGGAATTCTCCAGGACTGAATACTGAAGCGGGTAACCTTTCCCTTCTCCAGGGAATCTTCCCAACCCAAGGACTGAACCCAGGTCTCTTGCATTGCAGGCAGATTCTTTACCAACTGAGCTATCAGGGAAGCTAAAGGGGTGTGGCTATATCCAAATATGGTCCTACTTATCCTCAGAGACCTTTATGGAAAGGTTGAATTTTGGCAAGATGCTAAAAGGAGGCATGGTGGTTTTTACTTATCTGAGATTATGTTGCGTAAGCATTTCTTATTTTGCTCAGTTTATTCCAGACAACAATTAGAAAATATTAATAGAAGACTTACATCTGTGGTGTGTGTGCAAGTGCTCTATGCACACAAATGCAGTAGGGACAAGAGAGGAATACTATATACTTGTACTGCTGAAAAGGACCTCAGAGATCCTCCAGCCCAACCTACACATTTCACAGATGAAGAAAGCCATACTTTTAAAGGTTACGTGACTGGCTTAAGGGCATACAGCTATTAAGTGGCAGAAAATAGACTCAGTTCTCTTAAGTCTTTATCCAATGAGCTTTATAACCCAGCTCTATTATATTTTTCTCTAGAAAAAAGTCTTAATTAATTGAAACAGGATCAAACATATACTATGCTTTGTCATCACATGGTTTGCTTATTACCTTTCAAACCCTAGCTCAAAGCTCCCCACTCCGAAAGGGCCACCTGGACCCTGCCTGATGTTGGTCCCACTCTTTATCCCTAGCATTTCTATTATATCATTACTTTCATAACTTTTTATTTCTAGTCCTAGTCCAATCTTTAATCACCTCGTTCATTTTTTCTCATTTTCTTCCTTTGTGAAAATAGGAGATTCTAGAAAGGTAAAGGTTGTTTCTCTCTGTCATGTTTGCATCCTCAGCTCCTGTGATCATGCTCAGCACATAGTAAGCACATATCCATAATTAGTCCGACCTTTGCAAAGTTAATAAATATAAATGTTAAAATAATAAACTTTTGGAGGGAGCACACAGACTCTTTTCTGGTCATTCATACTTCTTAATTATTGAGATCATGCACATTTTTATATCCCTATGATATTAAATTCTCTAAAGGATTCTACCTATTTTTCTGTGTCATGTCACAATTTCAGGCTAAAACAAAACCAGGAACTTATAGCAAAGGGAGCCAGCAACATCTGATTCAGATGTGGCTTTACCTGTGTGGGTATGTTCTATGTAAACTGGGAGTGCGCTCGTGACAGGAGTAACTTGGCTTACAGATGCTGCTCCCCAAATATCCTTTTTGTTTGTGAGTATTCCTGTGACTCTCTGACGGTAAGAACTGTTCATTCTTATTTCTGGCTCTTGGCAGCCTACAGATGCTTCCTGTTAGTGCTCCTGGCAGGTTCCTGGTAGGGCCTGTTGTTTACTGCCCTATCTATCAAGTCCTATTTATTTTTAAAATAAACTTTAAGTATACTGTAAACTCCTTTCACAAACAGATTTTTCCTCCTCTTGTACACTTGACAAGCCTCTAAAAGAAATAGCAACTCTGTCTCATAAATATCTGAATCTGAACCTTTTAGGAAAGAATTATACTTAAAGCACCTCAAGAACAGAGATGATCTCAGTCCAAAATCTCCTCTGCAACTACTAATTCTCTCTCTCTTTCAACCTCTCCTTCCCTGCTACTCTTTCTCTCGCTCTTTGAATCCCTTCTTTTTTTGTGTTATCTCATTCCTGTTTCCATACTGCTCTCTCCTCTTGCTAATCATTCCATTCCAGGTTAAATTCACTAGTTGAAACTGCCATTCATATCTTTCTTAAATACAGCTTATATAATGTGAATGTCTTTAGCAAAATGATTAAAGGGTTTCCTTTTTTGCAAGCTCACCAAATCTAAATATTTTACATCTCTTTCTTGGTCCTTAAAAACCTACTATTCCTTTAATTTGTAAACTCTACTATTTTCCAGCACAAAGGGAAAGTATATTGACACAATACAACATAAAAGAACTTAGAATTTAGAGTCATACTGACTCTGCTGCTGCTAAGTCGCTTCAGTCATGTCCGACTCTGTGCGACCCCATAGACGGCAGCCCACCAGGCTTCCCCATCTCTAGTATTCTCCAGGCAAGAACACTGGAGTGGGTTGCCATTTCCTTCTCCAGTGCATAAAAGTGAAAGTGAAGTCGCTCAGTCGTGTCCGACTCCTAGTGACCCCATGGACTGCAGCCTACCAGGCTCCTCTGTCCATGGGATTTTCCAGGCAAGAGTACTGGAGTGGGGTGCCATTGCTTTCTCTGATACTGACTCTAGGTTCAATTAAAACACTGCTACTTTATTAATGTTAACTTTGACAAAGTCTGCTAACTTCTCTTACTGAATTTCCTCATTGGAAAGGTGTTTACCCAATATTTCTTTGGGTAAACATTACTGGTATTTTCTAAATATTTCCAGCTCTTATTCTGATCACATTTCACCAGCATTTTTCAATATAGGCATGGCTTTATGGCTTGTTTTTGCTAATGCAATCTGAGCGAAGGTGCTGTATTTCACTTGTAGATGGAAGTTTTTCTAGAGGCAGTGTGAGATTTGCTATGGTCCCTACCCTCAGTTTGAGCATTCTTTGGCATTGCCTTTCTTTGGGATTGGAATGAAAACTGACCTTTTCCAGTCCTGTGGCCACTGCTGAGTTTTCCAAATTTGCTGGCATATTGAGTGCAGCACTTTCACAGCATCATCTTTCAGGATTTGAAATAGCTCAACTGTAATTCCATCACCTCCACTAGCTTTGTTCGTAGTGATACTTTCTAAGGCCCACTTGACTTCACATTTCAGGATGTCTGGCTCTAGGTGAGTGATCACACCATCATGATTATCTTGGTCATGAAGATCTTTATTGTACATTTCTGTGTATTCTTGCCACCTCTTCTTATTATCTTCTGCTTCTGTTAGATCCATACCATTTCTGTCCTTTATCGAGCCCATCTTTGCATGAAATGTTCCCTTGGTATCTCTAATTTTCTTGAAGAGATCTCTAGTCTTTCCCATTCTATTGTTTTCCTCTATTTCTTTGCATTGATCACTGAGGAAGGCTTTCTTTCCTCTTCTTGCTATTCTTTGGAACTCTGCATTCAGATGCTTATATCTTTCCTTTTCTCCTTTGCTTTTCGCTTCTCTTCTTTTCAGAGGAACCAGAGACCAAATTACCAACATCCGCTGGATCATCAAAAAAGCAAGAGAGTTCCAGAAAAACATCTATTTCTGCTTTATTGACTATGCCAAACCCTTTGACTGTGTGGATCACAATCAACCGTGGAAAATTCTGAAAGAGATGGGAATACCAGACCACCTGACCTGACTTTTGAGAAATTTGTATGCAGGTCAGGAAGCAACAGTTAGAACTGGACATGGAACAACAAACTGGTTCCAAATAGGAAAAGGAGTACGTCAAGGCTGTATATTGTCACCCTGCTTATTTAAGTTATATTCAGAGTACATCATAAGAAACGCTGGGCTGGAAGAAGCACAAGCTGGAATCAAGATTGCCGAGAGAAATATCAATAACCTCAGATATGCAGATGGCACCACCCTTATGGCAGAAAGTGAAGAGGAACTAAAAAGCCTCTTGATGAAAGTGAAAGAGGAGAGTGAAAAAGTTGGCTTAAAATTCAACATTCAGAAAACTAAGATCATGGCATCTGGTCCCATCACTTCATGGGAAATATGGGGAAACAGTGGAAACAGTGTCAGACTTTATTTTTGGGGGGCTCCAAAATTACTGCAGATGGTGATTGCAGCCATGAAATTAAAAGACACTTATTACTTGGAAGAAAAGTTATGACCAACCTAGATAGCATATTGAAAAGCAGAGATATTACTTTGCCAACAAAGGTCTGTCTAGTCAAGGCTATGGTTTTTCCTGTGGTCATGTATGGATGTGAGAGTTGGACTGTGAAGAAAGCTGAGTGCCGAAGAATTGATGCTTTTGAACTGTGGTGATGGAGAAGACGCTTGAGAGTCCCTTGGACTACAAGGAGATCCAACCAGTGAATTCTGAAGGAGATCAGCCCTGGGATTTTTGGAAGGAATGATGCTAAAGCTGAAACTCCAATACTTTGGCCCCCTCATGCAAAGAGTTGACTCATTGGGGAAGACTCTGATGCTGGGAGGGATTGGGGGCAGGAGGAGAAGGGGACAACAGAGGATGAGATGGCTGGATGGCATCACTGACTCGATGGACGTGAGTCTGGGTGAACTCCAGGAGTTGGTGATGGACAGGGAGGCCTGGCGTGCTGCAATTCATGGGGTCACAAAGAGTCGGACACGACTGAGCGACTGAACTAAACTACCCTCAGTGAGGCAAATATGAAAACATGTGTTGAAAAGGAACCTCCATCATCTTGCGATCTTGGCTGTTAAGACTAAGCACATTCTGCTACTGATTCACCATGGATGTGCAGCAAGAGATACCAGGTTGATTTGTTATTGCAGCAAGACTTGTTCTATCCTTACTGATATGTTTACTATGCAAGATTGAAGGATGAGTGAAAATATATGTAAAGCATCACATAATATGCAGTCAATAATTGGAAGATGTCCTCATCAGTAGTATAAGTATCATCTGTGACCATTGCTACTTTGCTAGTTTTTGGGTGTATTACTCTGTATTGTATTTTTTCCCCATTATATACTATACATATATATTTACTTTTCTATTTACCCTTCAATAAACTATGAGCTCTTTGAAAAGGACAAAATACTTCATATGTCCTCATTTAGCCACTGTCAGTTAGGTTTGGTGTCTATTTCAACTAAACACTACCCTGGCAGAATAGAAGCATTTATAGATAATACAATATAAATGGGTGTATTTGTGTTCCCATAAACAGGAGGCAGACCCTAGTTTGCCAACCCCTGATTTAGACTCTCTTCTTATCCCCCGTCTCTTTCTCCTTTTCTGTCTTTCCATATTAGTCTGTCTCTTTCCCTTATGGGTGTGGCTGTGCTTCTGCTGCCACAGGTACAATTTTTCCTTGTAGCAAATAGAAATGGCCACCAGTAGCCCCAAGTCTCTGCTATAAAGGAAGCAAATCTCTTTCTCCCTGATGTTCCTCTTGAATAATGTGCACACTTGGACCAACCTCTGCTGAGAGGACTTGGGAATTCCTGATAGGTCAGGCCTGAGTCATGTGACTACCCCTGTCATCAGAGAATGGTTGAGACATGGTGATTGATAAACCCTTCAGGACCACCTGGGGTAGGGATGGGAGAAAAAGGAGTACTTGGTAGAAATAATAGGCTGCACTTTATAAGCCTCATTTCTCCTACACATGCAGAAAAGCAGGAAAGAACCATTTCTATCAATTCTTCACTGTGTAGTAGCCTTGATACTTTATAGCCAACCTCACTGGGCATTCCTCAAAGACCTCCTGTGGGATCTGGAAACAAAAGCACTGCTAGAGATTTTGCATGGATTGTAGGTGAGAAGCAAGAAAGAGAGCAACCAAGGAAGGCACTTAAACTTCTGTCTTAAGCACTTGGTTAAGTAGATGGACAGGGAAGCCTGGCGTACTGCAGTCCATGGGGTTGCAAAGAGTTGAATACAACTGAACAACTGAACTGAACTGAGAAGAGGTGCCCTGTATTCAGATGGCTAAAAATCATTTCCCAAACTGTGAAAGAGGAAGCAGCAACATGGATAATTCCCAACTGGCTTCTAAGTACTTTTTAAATGATCTGAGAAAACTCACAAAACTTTACAAAAGGTAATCAACAAAGCGATAAGATGGTATATGAGTCAGGACTTGCTGGAAGCTATCCAAATCCCTCTCTGTAATATGGGGAACACTTGCAAAGTTCTAATGTGAAATGCCATACTAAGGGAAAAGACTTATTCGTGTTATTCCTAGGCACATGAGCTCTGCCTAAAGGTCATCACTGGCTACCATGGATATCTGTTGGACAACTCAAAATCTGAGTCAGTTTGAGATACCAGTACTTCCTCTATTTTTACTTGGCTCAGAAAATTTAATGAAATTATACAAATCCCTGAAATCTAATATTTTTATGTGATAAGATTGTGTAAGAGGAGGAGGTGGAAGAGAAGTTTGGAACATGTGGTGACAGTTGGCAAGTGGGCTCAGGCACATAGCGTTCCTATATATAGGGGAGGGGACAATCTGGTTAATCAAGGGGGTGGGGGAGTATTTTTAAATTTAGATTCAAGTATTTTATATATTCAGAAACATCATTTACTGAAGCAGCCTAGCTGGATAGAACTTGAAATTTTTTTTTGGTTGGGGGTGGCTTGTGTGATATATATTTTCAACAGTTTTGCATATTCTTTCATGACGTCTGCATTTGAAAATCAAATGGTCTCTACAGGCTTTGAGTATGTCTTTTGAGAAAAGGCTGAGAATATCTATTTCTAGAGAGAGTTCCTTCCAAGGAAATTTAATGACATTTAAAAAATTAGGGTCATCACAGCTAATTTAGCAACATTTGAAAATTAAAGTGAATGTTTACAATAAAGACTTTATTCTTTAGTAGAATGAACAATGCACTGGAATGAGGACACTTGAAATCCAGGCCCAATTCTAGGTAACATAAGACCCAGTAGATCGCATTGTCCTCCATGAGTCATTTTGGCTGTTTGGGTCTTAATCTTCTCATTTTTTATTTTTTGGCCGAACCTCACAGCATGTGGAACTTCCCCTACTGGGGACTGAACCCATGCTGCCTGCAGTGGAAGCAGAGTCTTAACCACTGGACCACAAGGGAAGTCCTCAATCTTCTCATTTTTAAAATGAAAGTTTGGGTTAAATAATCTTTGGGATATTTTTAGTTTTATAGTTCCACTGTTGTAGGCTGTCTCTTATGGGTGCTCAGTCAGGTCTAACTCTGTCCACCAGGCCCCTCTGTGTGTGAACTTTTCCAGGCAAGAATACTGGAATGGGTTGCCATTCCCTACTCCAGGGCATCTTCCCTATCCAGGGATAGAACCCACAACTAGCACCACCTGGGAAACCCAGGCTGTCTCTTAATGCTCCATGAATTAGGATGCTTTTGGTTGAAAGTAACAGAAAGCCACACTCAAACTGCCTTAAACAGGGCAAGTCTAACACTGAGTGGACTTAAGAGTCTGGTTCAGCAAAGGACAATTTTTCCACACTTGTTTCCTCTGCTTTTCATGGTATCAGTCTCATGCTAAGATTAGCACTGCTTCATAATGACACTGAGTCTATGACCTGCTCCCTTTCTCAGGTCTGGAGAAGAGAAAAAAATAACTTCCTAAAACTGTCTTGGATGAATGAAAAAAAGTATCTTTCCAGGAGATCTCTGCAAACCTATCCTCACATAATTATTGGCACAGATTGACTTTTGTGCTCAACCCTGGTTATGGCAGGGAATGGGGCTACCCTGAGCCACAGAAGAGACTCCTAGAACCAGCAGTTAGCTCAGCACAGGAGATTGTGACTAAATGACAAAAAGTTAAGGTGGGGGGGGGGGGGAATGTATGTAAGGGGAGCAATCATGATGTGTACTAACCATCTCTTGGAACACCCAAAGTTCACATAATCTATGCACTTAAATACGAGGTAGGAAAAAAAATCACAAAGTAATGAAATAGAGGTCTTATATGGTAAATATTATCATATCAAGCACATAGTAAGCTTTCCATAAAGATGTACTGGAAACACTGGCCTAACCTTAAATCTATTAAACAGGGAGAATGTGCCTCTTAGTTGGCAACTAATTAACAAAATATCACAGGTATTTATGGGGTTGCCATAGTGACCAAACTCTGCAGTAAGGTTTTGTTTTACTGCAGTGGCTTTCAAACTTGGCTGCATGTTGGAACCACACAGAGAGCTTTGAAAATACTGCTGCCCGAGTCGCACTTTCACAGATCCTGATTTGATTGATCTGGGGTAGGGTCCGAGGCCATTTAGAGTTTTACAAACTCCCCAGGTTATTGTAACTCACAGTCAAGACTGAGGACCTCTGGTTTAGGGAATCCAAGTGTGGGTGTGCTCAACTACTCTATCCTACCCACTTTAGTCATGTTCGATGACTCCCTTGAACTCCTTTTTATAATTCTCTCCTCCTCTACTCTAAACTAGCAACTGCTAGATCTCCTAGTTGGGACTCCCAGAGATACCACATGTTCTTCACTACAGTATGAACGTGAAGGTGGAAACTAAGAGTGGGAAAGGCCTACTTTCAATATGGTGTGGTAGGAGAAAAGGACAAAAGGGTGGATGAGAAAGAACAAGAAGCAATTCAAAAAGCCTTTCTGGCACTGGGCTGTGGTTGGAGATGCACATTTAGGCATTCTCAGACTCAGATTCCCACACAAACACCCATACACATACAGACACATCATCTGAAATTCTTCCCAGCCTCCTCCCTGCTCAGCCCACTGCCAACCACTTGCTTAGAATATTGCTGCAAATTCATAAGACACCTAAAACATGAGAATGAGAAATGGCTGTGTTTATTCATTCACTGACACATTCCTTTATTCATCTAGTCTATAAATAATGATTGATCACCTACTATGTGCCAGGTACATTGTCAGAGGGTGAGTGAACAGTGATGAATAAAACAGGAGTTTAGAGCAGGTACAAAGGCTAGAAAGCTTTTGGAGTGTGTGAGCAATTTCTATCTTATATACCAGTTCTTGAGCTCTGTTCTCTGTACTTGGCTTATTGCATGAATGCTTCTTAAAGGAAAGAATACTGAAGTGTATTACTGAGAGAAGTTAAGAGTGACTAGAGCATAGTGAATGTGGGAGCAGGTAGAGAGGAATGGGATGATATTTAGATTGAAAACATAGGCACACTTTGGTTGTGTTGAGTCTTGTGGTCTGTGGTTTTTAAACCACATTAAAGTCATCATGTGTTTTCAAAAAGGGAATGATAAGGTCAGGGAAAATCTCTGTGAGACCAGAGGGATAAAAAAAGAGCCATCTGGGAAAAGAATAGATGAAGGAATGTTCCAGAAGGAGGGAATAAATTGTGCAAAATCTTTGACTGAGGAAGGCATTTTGTTTGAAGGACTGAAACGCACTGTGCTTTATCTTGGGATGTGGAGGTGAGAGATAGACTAGATAGTGATAGTGATCTTGTGATCACTAGATAGTTATTTTCACTTCACTAGTCTATCTCTCACTTCCACATCCCCAGATAAAGCATGGTGCCTTCCAGTCCTTCAAACAAAATGCCTTCTTGAGTCAAAGCTTTTGCACAATTTATTCCCTCCTTCTGGGACATTCTTCCATCTATTCTACCGCACTGAGCAGTAGATGCTGTAGCAAATGTGGTTGGCACTGAATCTTATAGAGATTGAGGTGTGTCTTATAGGACACAACTATATAGAGGGGTGTCCAGTCTAGACTTGGGAGGCCAACAAAAAGTCTGTGGAAAATAAAGCACTAGAACTAACTCTAAAAAGTGATTTGATTTGGAGGAAAGAAGGGGAATAGGAAAGGTAAGTGGAGGTGAAAGAAGGGAGCAAGAACGTTTCAAATTTTAAAAGCTGAGGTTTCAAAGACATGTGAAAGCATCTTAAAATATAGAACTAAATCTTAGTTAGAGCCTATATATCAAATTTAATTTTAAAAGTTTACAGAGACTTATAATATACAAGATATTCTAATATGCATCTTAACAATAATCCCTTGAATTAGATATCAGTATTTGGCAACTCAGGAAAAGTTACTAAAATAGGATTGGACAGTTAGTAAGAGATGCTGCTGAAAGAAGGGCCCAAGCTGTCTGACTCCACAGTCCATTCTCTTAGCCCTTCTATTTTACTGCCTCTCTGACCAAGTCGAAAAGCAAAGAAATAAAAGGAGGGAAGGCCAAGGAGATATGGATTAAAAGATATACATATCTATTTTTCTATATTTTTTCCATTTCAGGTAATTATTTCTTTCTCATAATTAAAATTCAAACCAGATAAAAGAGAATAGATAATCAGCCATATTAAAAATAAAACAAAGACCAGAAGAGAAATTTACCTGAAGGCAGATCAGATACAAAGCGACAGTGTCAAATAAAGTTCACCAGATTTAAGCCCACACCAATCAGCGGGGATGTATGCTTTTCTGTTGCAGTTAACCATTGGTATCATATAGGATCCTGCAGAGAAAAGAAAAATATTTTCATTGTTAATTCTCTGTCTTGCATAGGAGGCAGTTTGCTGCCATAAAAGTGAGAAGATTAACCACAGTTTACAAGCAATAAAGGGATATGGAATGCTTAGAAAGAGAAAAGTATTTTAGGTTGATTATCTAGATTAAGTTCACCATTAGAGGAATTGTTATTGACATCGGAAAATGTGATATTTTCAGAGAAAAAAACAGACCATAAATATATTCTATAAATTGTATATAAAACATATTATATATCAGTCAGTGAGTCAGTTGAGTTGCTCAGTCATGTCCGACTCTTTGCGACCCCATGAATTGCAGCACGCCAGGCCTCCCTGTCCATCACCAGCTCCCGGAGTTCACCCAAATTCATGTCCATCAAGTTGGTGATGCCATCCAGCCATCTCATCCTCTGTCATCCCCTTCTCCTTCTGCCCCCAATCCCTCCCAGCATCAGAGTCTTTTCCAATGAGTCAACTCTTCGCATGAGGTGGCCAAAGTACTGGAGTTTCAGCTTTAGCATCAGTCCTTCCAATGAACACCCAGGACTGATCTCCTTTAGAATGGACTGGTTGGACCTCCTTGCAGTCCAAGGGACTCTCAAGAGTCTTCTCCATCACCACAGTTCAAAAGCATCAATTCTTCGGTGCTCAGCTTTCTTCACAGTCAAAATCTCACATCCATACATGACTACTGGAAAAACCATAGCCTTGACTAGACGGACCTTTGTTGGCAAAGTAATCCCTCTGCTTTTGAATATGCTATCTAGGTTGGTCATAACTTTCCTTCCAAGGAGTAAGTGTCTTTTAATTTCATGGCTGCAATCACCATCTGCAGTGATTTTGGAGCCCCCCAAAAATAAAGTCTGACACTGTTTCCACTGTTTCCCCATCTATTTCCCATGAAGTGATGGGACCAGATGCCATGATCTTCATTTTCTGAATGTTGAGCTTTAAGCCAACTTTTTCAGTCTCCTCTTTCACTTTCATCAAGAGGCTTTTTAGTTCCTCTTCACTTTCTGCCATAAGGGTGGTATCATCTGCATATCTGAGGTTATCGATATTTCTCTCAGCAATCTTGATTCCAGCTTGTGCTTCTTCCAGCCCAGCATTTCTCATGATGTACTCTGCATAGAAATTGAATAATCAGGGTGACAATATACAGCCTTGATGTACTCCTTTTCCTATTTGGAACCAGTCTGTTGTTCCATTTCCAGTTGTAACTGTTGCTTCCTAACCTGCATACAGGTTTCTCAAGAGGCAGGTCAGGTGGTCTGGTATTCCCATCTCTTGAAGAATTTTCCACAGTTTATTGTGATTGACACAGTCAAAGGCTTTGGCATAGTTATAATAGTCTCTTATATTCCTGTGTATTTCTGCATTGTCTGTTTTAACCTCTCCTTTTTCGTTTCTAATTTTGTTGATTTGATTCTTCTCTCTTTTTTTCTTGATGAGTTTGGCTAAAAGTTTGTCATTTTGTCTATCTTCTCAAAGAAGCAGCTTCTAGTTTTATTAACCTTTACTATTGTTTCTTTCATTTCTTTTTCATTTATTTCTGCTCAGATCTTTATGATTACTTTCCTTCTACTATTTTTTTTTTGTTTGTTGTTTTTGGTTACAGCTGTTTTAGGTATAAAGTTAGGTTGTCTAGTCAATGTTTTTCTTCTTTCTTGGGTAGGATTATATTGCTATAAACTTCCCTCTTAGAACTGCTTTTGCTGCATCTCATAGGTTTTGAGTTGTGTTTTCATTGTCATTTGTTTCTAGGAATGTTTTGATTTCCCTTTTGATTTCTTCAGTAATCTGGTGGTTATTTGGAAATGTGTTGTTTAATTTCCATGTATTTGTGTTTCCTACAGTTTTTTCTTGTAATTAATATCTAATCTCATAGCGTTGTGGTCAGTGTAGATGGTGGATATGATTTAAATTTTCTTCAATTTACTGAGGTTTGATTTGTGACCCAAGATGTGGTTTATCCTGGAGAATGTTTCATGTGCACTTGAGAATAAGGTGTATTCTTCTGCATTTGGATGGAATGTCCTGAAGATATCAATGAAATGCATCTTATTTGGTGTATCATTTAAGACTTGTGTTTCCTCATTAATTTTCTGTTTTGATGATCTATCCATTGATGTGAGTGGGGTGTTAAAGTCTCCTACTATTATTGTGTTACTGCCCTTTTCTCCTTTTACGTCTGTTAGTATTTGTCTTATGCATTGAGGTGCTCCTATGTTGGGTGCATAGATATTTACAGTTGTTATGTCTTCCTCTTGGATTGAGCCCTTTATCATTATGTAGTGTCCTTCCTTATCTCTTGCAATATTCTTTAATTCTAAGATCTATTTTGTCTGATATTAAGATTGCTACTCCAGCTTTCTTTTGCTTCCCTTTTGCATGGCATATATTTTTCCATCCTCTCACTTTCCATCTATATGTGTCTTTAGGTCTGAAGTGCATTTCTTGTAGACAGCATATATATGGGTCTTGTTTTTGTATCCATTCAGCCAGTGTGTGTCTTTGGTTGGAGCATTTAATCCATTTACATTTAAAGTAATTACTGATACATATGTTATTACTGCCATTTTCTTAATTGTTTGGGGTTGATTTTGTAGATCTTTTTTCTTCTGTTGTATTTTTTGACTATATAAGTCTGTTTAACATTTGTTGTAAAGCTAGTTTGGTGGTATTGAATTCTCTTAACTTTTGCTTGTCTGGAAAGCTCTTTATTTCTCCATCAGTTTTGAACGAGATCCTTGCCAGGTACAGTAATCTTGGTTGTAATTTTTCCCTTTCAGTACTTTAAATATATCCTGCCAGCCCCTTCTGGCCTGCAGAGTTTCTGTTGAAAGATCAGCTGTTAAGCATATGGGGTTTCCCTTGTATGTTGCTTCTCCCTTGCTGCTTTCAATATACTTTCTTTGTGTTTAGTTTTTGTTAGTTTCATTAGTATGTGTTTTGGCATGTTTCTCCTTGGGTTTATCCTGTATGGGATTCTTTGTGCCTCTTGGATTTGACTGTCTATTTCCTTTCCCATGCTGGGGAAATTTTCAACTATAATCTCTTCAAAAATTTTCTCATACCCTTTCTTTTTCTCTTTTTTTTCTGGGATCCCTATAATTCGAATGTTGGTGCATTTGATATTGTCCCAGAGGTCTCTGAGACTATCCTCAGTTCTTTTCATTCTTTTTACTTTATTCTGCTCTTCAGAATTTACTTCCACCATTTTATCTTCCAGCTCACTGATTTGTTCTTCTGCTTCAGATATTTTGCTATTGATTTCTTCTAGAGTATTTTTAATTTCAGTAATTGTGTCATTTGTCTCTGCATGTTTATTCTTTAATTCTTCTGAAGTGAAGTGAAGTCGCTCCTTCGTGTCTGACTCTTTGCAACCCCATGGACTGTAGCCTACCAGGCTCCTCTGTCCATGGGATTTTCCAGGCAATAGTCTTAGAGTGGATTGCCATTTCCTTCTCCCGGGGATGTTCCCAACCCAGGGATTGAACCCGGGTCTCCCGTATTGTAGACAGACGCTTTACTGTCTGAGCCACCAGGGAAGTCCAAGAATACTGGAGTGGGTTGCAATTTCCTTCTCCAGGGGATCTTCCCAACCCAGGGATCGAACCCAGGTCTCCTGCATTGCAGGCAGACGCTTTACCCTCTTAGCCACCAGGGAAGCCCATGAAGTAAAGTGAAGTGAAGTCGCTCAATCGTGTCCAACTCTTTGCAACCCCATGGACTGTAGCCTACCAGGCTCCTCTGTCCATGGGATTTTCCAGGCAATAGTCCTGGAGTGGATTGCCATTTCCTTCTCCAGGGGATCTTCCCAACCCAAGGATTGAACCTGGGTCACCCGCATTGTAGACAGATGCTTTACCGTCTGATTTTTCTAGGTGTTTGTTAATTGATTCTTGCATTTTCTCCATTTTGTTTTCAAGGTTTTTGATCATGTTTACTATCATTATTCTGAATTATTTTTCAGGTAGTTTGCTCTTCATTGATTTGGACTTCTGTGTTTCCAGTTTATTTCCTTCACTTGTGTAGCATTTCTCTGCCTTTTCATTATTTGTTTTAAACTTATTGTGCTTATGGTCTCCTTTTCCCAGTCTTCAAGGTTGAATTCTTTCTTTCTTTTGGTTTCTGTCTTCCTAAGTTTGGTCCAATAGTTTGTGTGAGCTTCTTATAGAGTGAGATTTGTGCTGAGTTTTTGTTTGTTTGTTTTTCCTCTAATGGGCTAGGCTGAATGAGATGGTAATCCTGTCTGCTGATGATTGGGTTTATATTTTCTTTTTTTGTTGTTGTTTAGATGAGGCATCCTGCACAGGGTGCTAGTGCTGGTTGGGTGATGCTGGGTCTTGTATTCAAGTGGCTTTCTTTGTGTGAGTTCTCACTATTTGATACTCCCTAGGGTTAGTTCTCTGGTAGCCTAGGGTCTTGGAGTCAGTGCTCCCACTCCAAAGACTCAGGACTTGATCTCTGGATCTGATTCCGCAGCTCTCAGCTTCCTGCTTCAGTTGCTCCAGATCACTCATCCTTGAATTTCCTCGTGGAAGAAACTACCAAATGAAAGTCCAGAAATAATTCTGTTCAAGGCCTCAGCATCCCAGTTCTCCTGCAATGTCACCTCTTCTTTTTCTCCTCGACTCCTTGAGAAGCGCCACTGCCTCCTCACTGACTCCAGAGGTGGAAGTTCTCTGGGAGAGGACCTACACTACTCCTACCCCATCTGCTCTCTTACTTACAGACCAGGACTCTCTGATGGACGTGGAGGAGGGAAAGAGATTCAAAGAGGGAGGGGAAGTTTACTACCTTTCAAAAACCATACTACTTTTAAGTAGAAAAAAATTATAAAAATGACAAAGTACTTTAGTCCTAAAATATATATGAAAATACCACCAGCTTTTGTCCACACTGTGGTTGTTTTCAATATTCATCCTTTCTTCCAAGTTATTGTCCTGATTTTCATTTAAGTGACTTCCCTGGTGGTTCAGACAGTAAAGCGTCTGCCTACAATGCAGGAGACCAGGGTCAGGAAGATTCCCTGGGTGAGAAAGATCCCCTGGAGAAGGAAATGGCAACTCACTTGCCTGGAAAATCCCATGGATGGAGGAGCCTGATAGGCTACAGTCCACAGGGTGGCAAAGAGCCAGACATGACTGAGTGACTACACTTTCACTTCATTTAAGTATCAGACCTCCCACATTCCATTCATTTCTTTTGGAGGAAGTTAATTTCCCTCTTGACTTGGGTTTGGGACTAATGCTGTAGCCCTCAGTCTAACCATGTGATCTTTCCCCCCTGATCAAGGTAGCTGGCTCAGGGAGGGGCAAGTGATCCAAGACAAGCTAAGGAGCTCTGAGAAGTGGTTTGCTAGGGGAAGCTAGTAAAGATTCTTCCTTGCTTATCTGAGGAGAGTTTCTTGAAACAATCCTTTTTGTTCCCATACATGGATGAATAAGATCATATCTCAGACAGCTTTTGGCAGTTGTGTTTCATCCATGGTGGGAAGCCTACTTTAGAATGGCACCTTGCACAGCAGAGAAAAAGTTGAAACTGAGCTACATCCTTGATAACTGAGTGGAGTTACTGAGTCAAACCCACCAGGAGGTGAGCCCCACCTGTGAACAATGCACCTTTAAGAAAACTTACATCCTCTGTATTATTTACTCCAGTTTGCATTGTTTCTGATTTCTTTTCCTATTACTTGTAACCAAGCCCATTTTACCTTCTTCAATGTTATCCAAATTCTGGAAGGTTACTGTGAGGTAATTCAGATTTTTCTGCTAGCTTACTAAAAATTATTTGATGTCATTGCATATATTTTCCTTAATCTAGCTAACATATTTTAGAGCTATGCTGTTCAGTACAATTTCCACTAACCATATGAAGCTATTTAAGTTTAAATTAATTAAAATGAAAAATTTCATTTCCTCAGTTGCACTAGACACATTTCAAGTACTTGATAGCCACAGGAGGATAGTGGCTACCATCTAGGTCAGCACAGATACAGAACATTTCCAGTCTCAGAGAAAGTTTTACTGGATAGTGCTATGAAAGAGAGAGTGTGTGAGAGAGAGAAAGAAGAGAAAAGAATAGAAGAGAGCATATAAGATGAGGAGACTTGTATTCTAACGTGACACACACCAGTGAACTCACTGTATTCCCTTAGGAAAGCCTCTTCCCTTTCTTAGGTCTTTTTATTTCCTGTACAACAGAGAGGCTGAACAAGGAGGTTTGGGGGAGGTTTCTTCTAGGTTCAGAGTAATGAAATTCTAAGTGTTTTTTTCAATTTTTAACATTTGTAGATTTTTGTTATTCTTCAGGGGTCACCTGTGAATTCTACCATCAGATCATATTTAGACGCTAAGTACCAGGGCTGAAAATTCAGGACAGTTTTATTTTTTTCTTCTAGCAAAAAAAAAAAAAAAAGTATCAAAAATAGATTTAGTGGCAGGTAGGTAAGGGTTTAAACAATACATGGGCACTTTCTTTCACTTAGTGTCAAAACAATAGTCTCAAACAGAACAAGGCAGTCATCCTTAATATGTATTGCTACTTCATACATGTGTACTCCCAAAAAGAACAAATAAAGCCTTGGAGGAGGGCACAAAATATACTTATTTCTGAAAAACAGTTCATTGTATATGCCATCATGATAGTGGCCTCATATTTTATTTCTGATTCATTGATTACTGTTTATTTACATGTACAAACACTTGAGTCTCTACTATATGGTACGTAGTATATATATATACACTTGATTCTGACAATAGTGTAGCGAACAAGGTGCTAGTTCTCCTCTTACAGTGTTTATGGTAAAGAGATAAAGCAGATATCATAAATAATTCCAGAAACAGTTATTTACAATGGTAATTAAGGCTATAGAGATGATACACTGTGAGAGCATATATCAGGGTGACAATTTGGTTTGGAGCATTCCAGAAGACAACTGAGAGAAACTGTATCCCACTCAAGGACCCAACAGTATAGTAAGAGCTGAGTGAGAATGTAAAAGATGAGCCTAGAGAAGTAGACAGGGGCCGACTCATGCAGAGCCCTGTCAACCATGCCCAAGAATTTGGGCTTTATTTTAAGCACAATGGGAAAATAATTTAAAGGTTTTCAAGGTTTACTTGAGTGGCATGATCAACATGAATCTTAAATCCATTCCCTCTGGTGGCAGAGTGGGAAAGAGATGCATGGAAGGTTCACATTTGAAGGCAAGTGGACTAGTTAAGGAAGTATTGTTATAATTCAAATGAAAGATGGGTGGTATTTGGGGCGTATATGTTTGAAGGGACAGGGACAGAGTGGAGAGATTTAAGACACAGAGTCTGTGAAGGGCCATTTCTTAGGTCAGAGTGGGTATGGGAGATAGTGACTATGAATCTGGCTATGGATCTGAGCATTTTATAAACCAAAGAAATCATGTTATTGTTTTTATTATTTTCATCAAAGCAGTCATTTTCACAGCCTTTATGTGCTCATAATATATATTAATATTCTCATAATAAAGAGACCACTTGTTCTTTAAAAGTTCAGTTTATTTATCACTCTCATTAGTGCAATGGAAGTGAAGCTGTTTGTGGTTTCAACTTTCTTTCTGTTCTAAAAAGAGAATAAGGAGATGAGATGTGGAAGAACAAAAGAAATGACCTTATTCTTTCTTTTCCTGCTGCCTGGAAGACAGACAAGATAAGCAGTGAGGAATTATAATTGATAAAGTAATTGAAGAGATAGGCTGCTGGAGGTGAAAAATGAGACTCCTACATGAAGGTTATCTTTTCTTCTAGCCTAAGAGAAATCTTGCCTTCCATTTCCCTTTTCTTACAGTTACTGAAAATTCTGGCTTGTGTATCCACATCCAAATTACCAAACTGAGAGTCACCAGTTTTACAGCAAATGATTCAGCCTCTGCTCATTAAGTCTTATTTCTGGAGCAGTTTTTTGCCTTTTTTGGTGGGTGTGCTTTTGCTTGGTTTTTTACCTTATGGACGCTGTACATTTTTATGAAATAAGTTGTCTCTTCTTCACTTCTACTGTTAGGAAGTTTTGAGTGACTTCCTCTGTCACTTGATGGTTGGGAGTTCACTTTCAAAGTTCTCGTTAGGCTTATCTTACTTAGCTTACGTGGCTTTTATCTTTATTTTGTAATTTTTTTTTCATTTCTTGGCAATATCACTTGCCTAGAATTTGGTTGCTTAGAGCTTTGGTTCTGAAAATCAAATATGAGTTTGCATCAAAGTTGTTCAACCTTATGAGAGGTGTGACATTAGTTCAATCACTTCTCTGAAATTTGTGTTTTCACTGATAAAATAGAGATGACTATAATACAGACCTATTGGCATATTTGTGAGTATTAAATGAGACACTGCATGTGAACGCTAAGCCAGTGGCTTGGCACATAAAAAGATTCCTCTCTCTAGATAAAGGGTATTAATACAATAGCATCATCATCATTATTAATACATGTTTATCAATCATCATAGATATTATATATTATATAACTCATATTCTCTTGTACTTCATTTGCTTTCTCTTCATTTTTTCCTCATCTTAGCTTAAATGTATTTTAAAACAATACAAGGTACAGAATAAAGAAATAAGACAAGTATATACATTTTATTTAGGTCCCAAAGTAACACTTACAAGCTAGGGATGTTGTTGTGTATCTGATATGGGGCACATATTAGGACACCAGGGGAGACAGGAAAATTTTAAGTGGGTTCCAGACAAAGCATGATGTAACACAAATAATTTATGCAGTTGTGTTACAGGAGAAAGATAGGGTAGCATTATTACTTAGCCAAGGGAAGAGGTATATTGTCTTCTCATAATCAGGGACTGAAAACAGACATTGTCAGCCAATTGATGGATAGCCCCAGGGACTACAGAAAAGAGAAACTGAGTTTCAGTGGTATAGAAAGCATCTAGATTAGAGATAATGACAATGATCCTCTCATCCATAACTTCATTTCCATTAGCCAATTGAAATGGAACAAGAAAAAAACAATAGAGTTGTGAAATCACAACCAAAATTGTTTTATTTCAGGAAATACTTAGAACTCCTTTAAATGGCATACATCTAAACCACTTTCATTTGCATTGGACTGAAACTTGGCATCTTTCTCAGTCCAGATGTAATTTATTTAAATTCCTTTAGTTGTTTTTTAATTTAGAAATATGCATAGACATAAAATTTTGCATGTCTCAAATGTGTTTTTCCTGCACATTTGTGAATTCAAATTAGCCAAATTATTAAGTGGATTGTTCCTAAAGTGAAGATGGATTTTATTTCTAATGCCAAGAAATGAAAAGAGTGGTAATCAGAGAACTGAGGGATTTTCTGGTGGTACTTCGGGCCTGGATCCAGGATTTTGCCCCTTCAATGCGTTTCCCAATTAATTTACTAACACAAAGTATATATGAATTTTTTCTATTTTAAAACTATTTTTAATCACTTGAAGAGACAAAAGGTGAAGTCACACTCCACAGGATGCAGTTTTCCACCAGGAAATTCCCTTTGGACATTTCTGTTGCCCCCAGTTCTTCTCTTCCTGAGCTTCTAGAGAACCTCTGCATCTCTTTCTCTCTCTCTCTTTTTCTGCCCACCCCCACCATTTTTCCCCTCTCCAGGTTTCTGCTCTACTGGTTCCTCTATCCTCCACTCCTCCATCCCCACGCCTTTCATTATGCAGGGCAATATGCTAAACATTCTTGGCTATGTAAACATTTTGAGTTTTATCTTTTACCCTCAATTATTTTCATTGAGTCTTCTGAGTAAATGTGGGTTTTTCCATGGGGAGACGTTCTAGTGAATATGATTTTCTCTCTTTTTTACATAAACAGATGTACATACACATAGATACTGTATTTGAAATTATATCTTTAGGAGTTTGGCCCCACTGAGTAGGTATCTTAAAGTCCTGTAACTGGAAGGGCTGTAACAGTGGTGTGGTAGACCTTTGCCTTTTGCAATATCATACTTGTATAACTGAACCAGCCTGGCCATGGGCATGTGAATGTTCAGTTTATAACTCCTGGCTTATGAGAATCTGAAGGGATACTGGCTGCAATAATCAATGCTTTGGATTTATACTGCTCTGATCAAAAATCTCCAATGGGTGTCTATACCATGGAGCTCTGTGAAGACATGAACTGGGCCTGATGTATATATTCTGCTATAGCTTAGGGAAGTAAATGGAACATAATTCAAGTAATACATGATTGATATAGGTTAAATATCATTCAGGACAGACTAGGTTATATTGCAGTAACAAATAGCCCCCAAATCTCAATTGCTTAAAGAACAGAATATTTCTTATTTACTATCTACATCTGTTGTGAGTGGCAAGGTGAAGATGAGGACCTCTGCTCTTTGCAGTCTCTCAAGGATCCAGGAAGATAGTCCCTGTTCCAGAGGCAAAGAGTGATCTGAAAAGTGTTGCTTCAACAGTCCTTCAGCCTCAAAGAGATACCATTAGTCTGGTTGACACCTCATTGGCCAAAACATTATGGCCCACCCAACAAGAAAGTGACCAGGTGATGAAGTCCTGTGATGGCCAAAGGTGGAAAGGCTGAACTTCTTTGAAAAGCGTGAGAATAACTTTGCTTTGTGTTGGGAGAATGGACTAAATTGCCTTAAGTGTCAATATCTGTTGATGCTTATATTATTAGGGAAAATGATCATTGGCAGCAATACAATGGACAGGGTATTTAGAAAAGAAAATGGAGCCAGTCTGACATTCTTGTTCAATCATATGCAAATATAGAAGCCACTTAAGCCTGAAAGGGAAAGTCATTATTCCAGTCTTTTTAAAAAATTCTAACAATGCCTATCTGAGTGCCTTGAACATAATCCATTAGAATGTATTTAAGTTTATTAAACTAAATCATAGATAAGAAATGATGTTGAACCTTAGTTTAATCCCTAGAAATGAAAAATATAATGTGCAGTTTTCAAAATGGTAGCCTTTATAGGCAAATGTGAAAAGTAAAAGTTGCTGAGTCATGTCCAACTCTTTGCGACTCCCTTGGAATTCTCCAGGCCAGAATACTGGAGTGGGTAGTCTTTCCCTTCTCCAGGGGATCGTCCGAACCTAGAAATTGAACCCAGGTCTCTGGCATTGCAGGCAGATTCTTTACCAGCTGAGCCACAAGGGAAGCCCTTGCCTTCTAATTTTAATGCATTATCATAGCAAGGGCTTCCCAGGTGGCGCTAGTGGTGAAGAACATGCCTGCCAATGGAGGAGACATAAGAGATGTGGGTTTGATCCCTGGGTTGAGAAGAGTCCATGGAGGAGGGTATGGGAACCCATTCTAGCATTCTTGCCTAGAGAATCCCAAGAACAGAGGAGCCTGATGGGCCACAGTCCATAAGGCTGCAAAGAGTCAGACAGGCACACACTAGCATAGCAAAAACAAAACAAAAAACCATGAGGTAAAGACTGTCTTTCATATGTCTATACTTCAAATGCCTGGAATATACTCAGCATATAAGTCTTGAATGAATATATAATAATTTTTGAAGACTGTATTAATTGTAAAGAAATAAGAAAATATAATGGCTAATTTTGGAGGGTAGGGTTTTTTTTTTTTCTATGAAATATTTAATCCTAGTGTTTAGAAGATGGGCTCTTGACCCAGATCACTGGGGTCTGCTCTATCACTTAGCAGCTATAATAATACCTTGAGTAAGTTTCTTAATCTCCCTATTCACCCTCTGGTTCCCCATTCATGAATGAGACAATAGTAATGATACTTATCTTATGGGGTTGGTAAAAAGGATTAAATTACACCTTATAAGCAACATACTTTGGAGTAGCATCAGCACATGGTGAGGGTTTAAATACACCTTACCGACTGCTACTGTGGGCTTCCCTGGTAATTCAGCAATAATCTGCCTGCCAAGGCAGGAGATGCGGGTCTGATCCCTGAGTCAGGAAGATCCTCCAGAGAAGAAAATGTCAACCCATTCTTATATTCTTACCTGGAAAACTTCATGAACAGAGGAACTTGGTGAGCTGCAATCCATGGAGTCGCAAAAGAGTCAGACACGACTTAGCGACCAAACAACAACTGCTACGGTAGTTTTGATCACTTTTGTCTTGAGATTTAATGGTGTGAGCTTACTATATATATTCACCAACTCAACAATAATGAACCATAGAAATGAAATACACAATCGCACCTAGAACTTTGACACTCAACTTATTTTCACTCTAAGGTTTGTATTACTGTTATCTTGAAATTTGTTTAATGATGAGCTTTAATAAACAGTTGTTAGGGTCCAAAGAGCTATTCTGTGCAGGACCAGGGATGAGGATTGAGGTGTTTGAAGGGTGTCTCAGTGTCTCACTCTGTAAACGGAGAGAGAGAAGGATAGCTTCTGAAGATGCACCGCAACATCAAACTTTCTTTATAATGACTGTGAAAGCCCAGAGAGTACTCGGAGGCACTTGAAGAGGTTGTTGAAGCCAGAATATTATAAGAACTACCTTAATTTTGAAAATAAAAAAAAAAGAAAGAAAGACTAGACAGTATGATGCATGACAGTGGCAATCACATCAATGTTATTTTCCCCCTTGTGCCCAAGCATCTAACACATAGTAGGTGCTTTATAAGTGGATAACTGATTGACTTATTTGAGTGAATCATTGTCAATGTAATCTGTAAGTGAAAACTAGGTCACTTCATATGTACCATCATATTTATATTTCCAAAGAAGAAAGTGTCTAAACCCTAGCACTGGAAACAAAATGTTGAACTTCTGAGTGTTTCCTCTTCCCACCCCAGCATATTATTTGAAGGAAATTTTTATAAAATGTCTTGAGCATATTTCTTTGTCAAAACCCACTCTTTGATGCTGAAAATGATACATTTCTATGTATTAAACATGTTTAAAAAAAAAACTCAGAAGGTTTGTTTTAGGCTTACTCCTATAAACATCTATACTGTAGTCTAGCTAGATCATGTTCCCACATTTAGCTGCTGAAATAATTGACAGACCTAAATTTGTATAAACTCAACAATATTTCGGGTTAACTTACTGGTTAAAAGAACCTTAAGAGGTAAGAAATGGCTTACATTTTTCACTTTCTCATTTGCCGTTAGAAATCTAACACCCATTAACACTATCAGTATTTTGCAGAATGCTTTTTTCTTTTGTTTCTCCTTCCCTCTTTCTTCTTTTGGTAAATGAACAGTATCAGTAAAATCTCTAAGAGAAAGTACTGGGTAATACAGTGTTAAAGTGCTGCTTGAGTTGTTCAATAGTTAGTGGGCAGGTATTACAATTCACTGTAGCTGTAATAGAGGGTAATGTCACTTTAAGACATGTGATACTTTACAGAGGAGGGATGTATTGAAAGAGACTATTGCTACTTACAGCGCCGTATAGCAGCCCTGCTCCTACATTTTGCTGCCTTACTCTGCCCTGAATGCTCTGGAGTGGGGATGGTCCGTCATTAACTTAAACTGATTCTCATCAGGAAACTGCACATTATCTCACCATCATTTCAAAGGTCTCGTCTGGCAGAGGTGACGCCAGGAGATGATTTAAAGGTGAAAATGACAAGGTTTCCAGCCCTCAAACCTTGGTTCCTTTTCTGACAATACAGTCTGAATGAACCCAATGTCTTCTTTACTGTGGAAGTAGCATCGGAAGAGAAAAACATATATATTTTTTTAATCCTGATAAAGAAGATTATTGGGAAGCTCTTTTAAAAAAAATCTTCAATTGTGGCACAGATGGATTTTAGAAAGTGTTAGAGCTTTCCAATGAACACTAATAGAGTACTCTGCTCTTGGCTGGATTTTTCAGGTAAGAAGCCTCTTTAAGGATTTAAGATTCAGAAAGCAGATTTGAAATCTATTTAGTCAGGTCTAGAGACCTATGTAAAGCTGAATGCATTATTTTTGGGGGAAACACCTATTAACATAGAGATCACCTCTTGCTAAGAGAGTTAGCAAAGAGAGCTATTTGCAGGAGCCTTGGAAGTAATGTTAAGAATTAAAGAAAGTTAAATGAAAAAAATAAAATAAAAAGAAGGAAAATATTGCAAACCACAGCAATTTTGAGTGCTAAGATTTATATGGGTGAAGAAGAGAAAGCAGTCATTGAAAAACTGTTAAGTTTTTATCCTGGTAGGGTTTTTTCAAGTTTAGATGAATTCCTAGTACATTTTAACTGAAATTCACAGTCATTGCATGCCACCATCCGCTCTATTTTGTCTTTCTATAATTTGCAGGCACCCAGATGCATTCATTTCAGAATTCATAGGAGGAGTGCTGCTCTTATCTGAAGAGAACGCATCTATGGTACACTGATAGTTCTGAAGACAATGAGGCTAAATCTGTTGTACACAAAAGTAAACAGTGGGCTGTGAAACTAATTATAAAGTGAATGGTCCATGTGAATCACAGACCAGGGCATGAAAGGCATCACGCTGTTGAACATAATGTTTTCCTACTTTGCACTTAATTATGGTTGTCACCATTTGTCTATTATAATTTTAAAACCCTTCTTAAAGACTAAGTCTCTCTCTCCTAAAACCCACAAATTATCTTGTATTATGTCTGTATACATACACACACACACACACAGGTATAATGTATATAGTTTGCTTGCTGAACATCACAGCTTTTGAAAGAGGGCCAATTTTCATGAATAAAGAAGCCACACTGGGAGGTCACTAGGAGGTTTTAAATGTAGAGTTTAAATACTTGAAGTATATGATTTGACAATGGAAAGATGAAAAAAAGAAAGAAACAATCTTGGGTCCAAAGCTCTAAGAGAAAAGATTACACTTAACTGGATTCTTATATAGAAAATGCTTCCGTATCACTGGCTGAATAAGGACGATGCTTCAAGTTTGATTAATTTGGCAAATATGAAATGCAGCATAAGGTGTTGTTTGAGAAATTGGACAATATGTAGCGCAGTTGAGCTTTTGTACCTCCTAAGATTCTCATAGGTGCTGAGAAGACTGTCAAAGTTTCAGCGCCTGAGAAAAGGTGGATGTTCGTCCATAAATACATACACCACCTGTATATGCATATTCATCAACACTCAACAAATGCCACAATAAGATCTTAGGAGGCAAAGCAATATTGTAAATTATGGTTTGCTTTAGGAGAGATGCATAGATCTTAGATCTTGTATCTGAAACTCATTTTGGCTGAAGACAAATCCTTCTGATTTTAAGTCCAGCCCCAAACACCAGTTCTTTCAGGAGATTACAACATGCCTCTGAGAAATGATTTCTTAGTTTAGAAGACAGCACTGGAATTAAAAATTCATGACTGTAGAATTAAAAAAAAAAAAAAGGAATCCACTCTTTCCTTCCAGGCTTATGTCAGACTTGCAATGAAGTTAGAATGAACAGGAGCATGCAGGCTTTCAATGCCTGGAATAACTATAGCTTAAAGATAATTGTGTAAAACAGGGTATTTAGTCAGGGTATAGTGTTTCAAACTGCCTAACAGATAGTCAAAAACTTTATTTCTGTATTTCAGCTATCCTAAGAGTTTGGTTTTGCAGAATTTCAAAAATGGATTCATGATCTCGTGGAGAGTGATTTCTCTCAGTCCCACTTCATGCCATGACCTCTGCCGGGTCATTAATTCTAGCCAGCAAAGTAGCAAAGGGACATGACGTCTGAGACCCCCCTTCTCTCATCAGTGGGACTGACGGAGCTGGGGGCTCAAAGCCGGGGGTAATTCTTCCTTTCTAATGTTCCCTTTAGAGAATGGCAATGGTCTCTGCGATGTCCTGGGTCCTGTATTTGTGGATAAGTGCTTGCGCGGTTCTGCTCTGCCATGGATCCCTTCAGCACACTTTCCAGCAGCATCACCTGCACCGACCAGGTAAGTCGGAGGCTGGCTCCACAGTAGCCTCCAGTCTCCAGCCTCTCTGTGGTCTTCTAACAGATGGTTGAAGGCAAGTGACAGAAAGTGCTACAGCGTGGGCAGCTTGCCTCGGAATTCCAAGACTTACTGTTGGCTGGATGTTACGGGGAGTGTGGGGGATACTAAAATGCCATGGATGTATTTCCAATAACTGTTTAGAAAATGTGATTCTGTCTAGGAGTCCCACCATCCCTTGGTGCATAAAGTAGAAGTCTTTTGTTTGTGAATACCTTGGCCAATAGTGAAATATTCTGCAAAAAGTGGGATAACTTTCAAGACTTGAAAAATTTTTAAAGAGGCAAAATACAATATTTGCAATCGAGAAAGTGTGTCCATGATCCTGAGCTGCATTTGTCTGAAGCATAGATACCATAATTTTGATGTGTATGTGGCTAAGGATTTTGTGTGCATGTTAGGGCCAAAATTAACTTTGGAAGTAGTTTGTCAATGAAAAAGAAATTAAACAGCAACTTACTATTTCTTGTCTGGTTTGTCTCCTCTCTTTTCTCCCCTTCTTCACTTTCTGTTCTTCCGGTATGCTTGGTGCCTTTTTTTTTTTTTTCCCCCCTATCTCTCTTGGCAGTATCGGGGACAAGTTCTCTCTAGCGTGACTCCCCCCCCAACCACCCTCCACCCCCCCATCGAATTTTAAGTTCCAGATGCATTTTACTTTCTTCGTTTTTCTTTTCAGAGTATATTTCTCACCCTTCCATGGTCTCACGCTTCAATCTGTATTTTTCTCTCCTTTGCCGCTCCAGCTTTCTCATTACTATTCCCTCAGCTCGACTGTCCTCACCAATCCTGGTTCTCGGAAAGGTTGCCTTCCATTTTCTGCTTAGCTTCAGCCCTTGCACTTATTCCTCCACCTTCAGCGCACCCCTTCCCCTCCCCCACCCCCCATCCGATAGCCAGGTCCGGGCTCTGGGGACCAGTTGCGCGCTCAAGCTCCGGATCCTTAGTTCTCTAGCGCTGCCAGCTTTCCACACACACTCCTTCCCTTCCAAATCCCTCTCTGGCTTTCTCCCATCCGCCCGGCTTCCTGCAGCTGCGTGGTCCAGCGTCTATGCCTTTGCCTTTCCCTGCCTCTGCAGCCGGCCTGGGCACCCATCCTGGGCTCTTCGACACTCTCTTCCAGCAACGCCTCCCAGGGCGCTGCTTGCTGCTTTCCTGGGCTCTGCTTCCTGGCTGGGGGCGGGATCGAAAGAGCGCTGCTGCCGCCCAGGTTCTCCAGTGCCGGCTGCGGGCGAGCGCACCAGCCCGCTGAATGCTGCAACTTGGGCCGCCCCGAGAGCAGGGGTTTGGCGGGGCCTTAGCTTGGGGCAGAGGCCCGGGGTTGCCTCTGGGCTCCAGTTGCCCTTTCTCCACTCCCTGGGTCGGGGAGGGATGGCGAGGGGGCGTTGGTGCCCCTGCAGGTGGGTTTGGAAACGGCTTTGCGGATGCTGCGCGCTGGTATTTCTGCTCCGCGTGTATTCTGAGACTGGATCTACCACTGCCAGAGTCCGAGGCATCAGTGCGGAGTTGGAGGAAAAAGAAACGTGGGTCTTGGAATCCCCAGGTTACCTCCAATCAGTAGATGACCAATCTGCTCTGGCAAAAAAACGTCTTTGAGTTGTTACATAGTCATACAAATAACGTGAGAAATTTCTAGTCATGATAATACTTAAAGATAAGCATGAGTAACAGAAACAGCTAATGTGAGTGTTTTAGACAGGACCTGAAGGTTAATTCACGTTGCTTGGCTTAATTCTTATTCAGGTAGGTGTGATTCCCCACCGTGTTGCTCAGGAGACTGAAGTTCTGAGGGTCTGGGTGACTTAAGTTCACACAGCTAGTATCTGTCATTGGAGACTTCGGTCTGATTTCATCTCCAGAGCCTGTTTCCCAAAGAGGAAATAATGCCTCAAAGTGCAGAGAACGATCTTGCCATGTAGCCTTTTTGAAGCTGTATGAGAACCTTCATGTAATTCAAGAAAACTTTCCAGTTATGTCAATAAACGGACTCATTTGAAATGCATTCTGAAAGGTGTCTATGGCAGAACTGGTGAGGGGTGGCTTGTGGGGATGACAGAACTCAGGCCAGACCATCAGTACGCATGCATGTGCGTGTGTGTGCACGCGTGTGTGTAAGTGTTCACAGGTGCTCTCAGTCATGTCTGAGTCTTTGCATCTGTCACTGAACATTAGTGATATGACCCTGGACAAGTCACTTTTCTTCTCTGGGCCCAATTTCTCATTTAGGGGTATTGTGGGGAGTGTAAATAAACTAATCTTCAGAAAAGTATAAACTGTAAAACTCTTCAGAAATATCAGGAATTACTGACATCCTGGGGCTTCCCTGGTGGCTCAGATGGTAAAGAATCCACCTGCAATGTAGGAGACCAGGGTTGGACTCATGAGTGGGGAAGATACCCTGGAGAAGAGAATGGGTACCCACTCCAGTATTCTCGCCTGGAGAATTTCATGGGCAGAGGGCCTGGCGGGCTGCAGTCTGTGAGGTCACAAAGAGTCAGACAAGACTGAGCAACTAACACACTTTCACCACTTCATAGACTACAAACGTGCATGTCATAGATGTTGAATTAGTGACGCCTTGCTGTTCACACAGCTAACTATCTTTACTGATAACAATATTGCTTTTACTCTTGCTGTTAATTTTAACTATGTGATACCTGGCTAGAATATACTACCAAATTCCACCTGTCTTATTTTGTGCCCTATGCATACAGTCAAGAAATATGGCACAGTATGCAATGAGTTTTCACATAGACTGTCTCTCAATTAATTGATTAATATATTAGATTTTTGGGGGGTGAAGGGTTGTGGCTATGTAACAAGTAATGTCTTTGTGGAGCTTGTTATCAAAATACAATAATTTTAAACTGGGAAACACATCATAGGTTCTCTCTGCAATTAAACTCAGTATTTTTTTTTTTCATTGTTTACTCTTAGTAATTGCTTTTTATCATCAGTTCATGGTTCATCTGTACCTCGAATACTCTAAGAAACTGCAGCACTGAAACCAATTTCAACCCCAAGTACTTATACATTTGAGATCTATTTCAGATTCATTGATGAAATGAAGAAACTATAAATACTCCCTTCTAGATGCAGATAATATTAAACTAAAGTCCAATGTTTCTATGTATTAGGTTTATTCAACTTTCTTGGGTTTTCAACAATAGCTGCAAAGATTAAAGTCATAGATCTTGGACACCGCAATATTCTACATTATTTCAGTGAGAAATACAATCTCCTTTAATGCAATCTTCGGTCTTGATTTTAAGGGAAAATGTATGCTTCCTGTGATGAGAGTTGTGATGTTTCCCTTCATGGGTCTTAAATCTTCAGGGACACTAATGAAATGTGTATGAAAACAAGAGAGAAATCAGGGCCAGTTATCTGTGACAATTCCCTCCTTCAATGAGCAAATAAATAAATAAATAGCTGGATAAATGAGCAAAAAGGAAAAACATAATCTCATTTTCTCAAATCGGTTAAAACAAGTGACATGATGAGAAAAAATGAGACACCAGCAGACCCTGAGCTTTGCCACATTTGCCTAAGCTTGAAAAATCGCCTCTTTCATAAAGTAGGAGCTGGCAGACACCATGTGCATATCAAGTGTCTGGGAAAGGTGAAAAATGACACATCTTTCACTCACAGCCCTGGATGGAGTGAAGGCTTTACAGTTGCCTCCTCACCTGTGTAAGAATGTCTGGTCCCCCTCTCTCCAGGCTCTTATAGGCAGCTTCACCATCATCCCCTACACTGTAAGATGGATAGTGCTCTGATCCCAAGCAGCCAATCTCAGTCTCTCAAGAAATAATCCACTCCACTGACAGATGAGTGAAACTGGATGTTCCCCTCATTCAAACTATGCCATACCTAGATGGCACCAGCCAGCCCGAGTCCTTGAGGGAAATGGTTAGAGATTTGGGCCAATTTCTGCTGTCAGCACATAGTATTAGGACCTTGTTTCTGTGAGGTTGTGAATTTGTGATCTGTCTTTTCAATGCTGTTTCTACACAAACAGAATGAGAATATGTTAACTAGAAAACGGACTGAGTTTAATGCATTCCCCTGCAGTCCCAAAGTGCTTCCTATTTTTCATATTTATAGTATTAGGAATGCACCATTTGTTTTCAGTGACTCACTAGTTAAGGAAGATTAAAACAGTCAATCAAATGAAAGTGAATTTTAAAATTACACAAATAAGTAAAATGTGCTATAGATTAACAGATTTGTAATATCAATAATTTAATATTTGGCTAAATCAAGTTTTTTTATTTTGGGAATGATGTAGGAAATTAGTGTAATAACTGAAGAATACTCATGCCTTTTTAAAAAATATGTACAGTAAAGCTAGAAGAAGGACATTTAATTTAAAAAAGACAGACTGAACAATGAAAACTCAGAGTGGTATTCCATTGTTCCCAGAAGTTAAAATAGACAGCTTCAACTCTTTATAATCACCAGTTATTATGTGACAGGTAAAAAAAGATGAGTGGTTTGCTAAACGTAACTTTCTTATATAGGATTATTTTTCCCCTTATGGGTATAAGATTATGACAGCAATTTTAATGGTTACTTAATTTCAAGGGTGAGGGTACATGGGTATGGGTGTGAGGGGTTGTCCTTGAAACTTAATAAAATATGGATGATTTCAAAATACTTTAGTGAGAAAAGATCTTTAGGATTCTTTAGCAATTTAAAATTATAAAGATAAATTACATGAGACAAGAAGTTGTAAATGCCTTATGAATCATTTATTCTCTCGTCACTGCTATTTTATTGACAAGGGTGTATGGAAGTATAAAAAGATGACACTGAATAGAATTGTCTGTGTAACTTATACTTGGTTTGATTTAAAGCTTTATAAAGCAAACTGTACTTAGAGGTATTTGTGACTTAATTATTACATAGTAAACATCACCATCCATTTTAAAGTGAGTGTTTTTGTGAAGATTGGAAAGCATCCTTGTATACCTTATACTTATTTTTCCCTTACTGTTATATATTACTTTATTGAAAGCTGGTCAGGGAATATGTATTAGAATACCAAGTTTCCTTACAATAAAGGGTTGTTTTACAATTGTAGTATAAAAGAAATAGTGAAAACAAGAGTGGTTGTATATTGAATTTTTAGAATGTGTACCAATTCTAGATTGCTAAGTGTAGTGAATTGGCCTTAGGATTGGAGCAGACAAGTTGTTATTTGGTGTAACTGGTGCTGGTGATAATCCGTCGATCATGTGATTGATGATATTGACCTCATTCTAGAGTCAAAGTGCAGGCATGAGCATTTGATGGTGGCTCAGATGATAAAGAATCCACCTGCAATGTAGGAGACCCGGGTTCAATCCCTGGGTCGGGAAGATTCCCTGGAGGAGGGAATGGCTTCCCACTCCAGTATTCTTGCTTGGAGAATTCCATGGACAGAGGAGCCTAACAGGTTATATATAGTCCATGGGGTCGCAAAGAGTTGGACATGACTGAGTGACTAAAACTTTCACTTTCACACTTTCTTTTCAAAATCAAAATCAGGTAAAGATGCAAATAAAGATTTTCTGACATCCCTGTGAATTTATAAAAGAATTACTACAATGCAGTCTAAGTACTGTTACTTATGACCTTAAGCCTATGGCCTCAGTTTTATACAACAGTGCAAACAGATATTTAGAACTGGCATTAATGAACAGTAGTCTTAGTTGTTCATCTCTTTAAAGTTCATTTAAAATGAAAACTGCTTTTTAAAATCTTCTAATTTTGAACTCTGTGTAAAAATTCAAAGCTTGGGTATAAAAATTGGTACATCATTAAAGCAGCAACAACAACAATCTGCAGTGTTTTCCAAAATGTAAAATGTGAAAGTCCTGACACAATTCCATTTCTAGATGCTTATACTAAGGAAATGATTGGACAGGTTTAAAAAGATGTATGTTTAAGGTTTAGTCACTGAAACAGTAATTTTGATGGCAAAAAATTAAAGGAAGTTTCCATCTCTATCAAAAGGGATGTGCGTGCATGCTCAGTCACCTCAGTCATGTCTGACTCTTTGTAACCCCATGGACCATAGCCTGCCAGGCTCCTCTGTCCATAGGAGCAAAATAGTCTGGAGAAAATATTTATTTGTACATGCATAAAAAATATCAGAAAAGATAAAAACATTCCTTATACACTGTTAGTTAAACCTGATGGGAGGATTGGATTGACTTGACTTTTTATTTCCTTTAATTTTGAAAATTTT
The DNA here is from genome assembly GCF_019923935.1 of Bubalus bubalis. NCBI lineage: Eukaryota > Metazoa > Chordata > Mammalia > Artiodactyla > Bovidae > Bubalus > Bubalus bubalis. The sequence continues at coordinate 33,403,968 of NC_059177.1, read as the reverse complement.
TCAAATTCATTTCTAGGATGGGTATGTAATGATCTTTAATGAAAAGCTTAAAATCTTAGCTATAGAGAATTCAATGATTAATTTAAAAATGTATCAATGTTCCTTCCCAGTTTAAGGAAAAAGAAGCAAATGTAGGTTGCAAAAGTATCATTAGGCCCTTTTCCTTCTAAGAGCCTTAATCCAATAAAATATTCAGATTAGTATTTCCCAATTCAAAAACACTGTCCCCTCAAGATGCTCTTTGGAGAAAAACTATTAACTGCTGAGGAAACACTCACTGTACGATGTGTCTTTCTCTTGGAGATTTGCAGTGTATGTGAGTGTATGAAAGTTCTGAAAAGGTTTGCAGATGGGAGTCCTGATTGTGTTTAAAATTTTCCAAATTTTTTTTTTTTTAATTTGGAAAACACCTACAGTGCCTAGTCATATCACATGCATTGAGACGTATAGGCCTAGATAATCCCGGAATCATGTAACATTCATCTTTTTATCTTTCATTTCTAGTAAGGAACCTGGCATATAGTAGGTACTCAGAAAATATATGTTAGATTATAAAAGAAGAAGGAATGACTGCTCTGGTGGAATCAAACACTCCTTCATTTTTTCCTACTTATGTGTGAGTGTTTGTGTGTATATGGTTGGGTACATCTGTGTCTATATGTGTGTTTGTAATGGAGTGGTATAAACACTAAATTGTCACTGTAAGATATGCATGTGTATGTGCGTATATCTGTGCAGTATCTTTGGGTAGATATTTGACTCTATTCAATATTTGACATTAATCAAAAGCCATGGCTCAGATGGTAAAGAATCTGCCTGCAATGCAGGACCAAGGTTCGATTCCTGGGTCGATCCCTTGAGAAGGGAATGGCTACCCACTCCAGTATTCTTGCCTGGAGAATTCCATGGACAGAGGGGCCTGGTGCGCTACCAGTCCATGGAGTCACAAAGAGTCAGACACGATTGAGTGACTAACACTGATATTATAGTACATTAATCAAAATGGTCCAAAGAACATACTTAAAGATGTAGTGAAAAGTCAAATCCTTAAGGTTTTCAGTCACAGCATGAGTTTTTATTTTTTCCTATAGATTAGAAAATATTATAGGTGTGCTCTTGAGGGTCTGAAAAGGAAACTTCACTTAGTAAATAGGAAAAGGACTTTTGCTTTCAAATCTTCTGATATCAAGAAAAAAATATTCACTTTATCTTTGCAGAAGGAAAAAAATAACACCAGACCAGCAGTTTATCATTTATTTGGGATAAATAGAAGAAGAAGAGTTATTTTGCTAACAATTTGTATAAACTAATTGGATTCCCAAAGATAATATCCTCAAAGTATTTAGGGAATCTTCTTGGCCCACTATTTCTTTCTCTTTCCTTGAGTTTATATAATAAATGTCCAGAGAAAAAAAAGAAAAATGATATATCACAGCACCTTTCTCTCAGAAGATAGATAGACATCAAAGTGATCTGCCTACTCGTTAAGCATATCCTTTCTCCTTGCAGGGCAGGAATCCAATCAAGCTTTCCCTCAGTCTAAAAGGGAGGAAGACTTTGTACATCCTCAGCAAAGGCCATCTTCTGTTGATGGAATTACCTGTGTTTACCATTACCCTGCCCTTAGTAGACCTTCACTTGTAGATGTACCTCCTTTATACCTAAGACTAAATACAAGCTGAGTCTGTGTATATCTAAAGGGGTTTTCTGATTTCCCACTTGTGTGGGTGAAGAATGGACCTCCTGAGTCACATGCTTTGAAGTGAATAAATGTCAGCTTCCAGATTTAGATGAATTACCGCACAGTGCAGGGTGGGGGTGGGTGGCGGAGTGGGGGTGGTGGCGATGGTGGTGGTGGTGGGGGGGGGGGAAGGATTTCAATGCTCCTGAAATTGACAGCGGGCCAGCAGTTCATCCTATCCCTGGATTAAATACTATGTAGGTATTTGATCAATATTTGCTGAGCAACTAGGCAAGAGTTTTATATCCTTTAAAAAAATGCACATATTGGTGGGAAAGCACCACTTTACACCTTCTCTTATACCTAATGGTGTTGAAGAAAGAGCCAGAGTAGGAGTAGGACACTGGAGCTTTCAGCATCTCACTTCTGTTATCAATTGCAAGGCTCCAGATTAGAAGGTTGGAAGGAAGCAACCATTTTAATATTGCTCCTAGCAACTCCGAGGAGACGATCCATGCATTCCACAAATAGTAAAGTATATCCTGCCAAATAAGGAAGCTTTAAGCGGCCCAAGGAACTGATTCATTGCCTTTATCCATTTGATAGAGCAAGAAGCAGTACAAAATCACCTTTGTATATTTAAAAAACCTTCTGCTAAAGCTATTTGAAAACTTTCTGGATGATTTCATAGATGGAGAAGGCAAATAGCTTCACAGACCAGGTAGTTAACAAAAATAATTGGATCAGCCTGGAGGCCAGATATTACAGAATGCTGAGAACTGTGGCAGCTTAAGAGCATATGCACATCTAGAGGGCATAGCACAGACTTCGCCACACCTGAGGTGGGCTCAATGTGACCCGATCATCCGGTATTTCAAGGAAAGTCAGAAACCTAGAATTTTATGTGTTAAGTTCTTTATCTTTTAAATGTCAAGTGGGCCAAACAAAACTTGACTCAGGGCTATATCCCACTAGCAAGCTGTCAGTGGGTGACCTCAGACAAGATTATCTCCGGCTCCAACAGTTTATGATTCCTGATGAATTTATGCGAGCACAGTGGAGTAAGGTGAAGGCAGTAGGGTCAAAGGGGGAATCTCAATGCAGATCTGTTTCGTTTCAGCCTGTTTTAAAATTATGCCCGTGGATGAGTCCTATTTTGAGTTAAATTCAACATGTTAAAATGCTGTGTGTCTCTGAGCCTTTTATATGCAGTCAACTACTATCACTAGGGGGTCTGATGAACAGAGAGCATTTGTATTATGAAGCCAGTGGCCTAAGCAGAGGTCTCATTTGCATCTTAGCTAAAAGTCAATTAACTTAACTTTAGATTAAGGCTAAGCAGAAAGAGTAATCTGTAAATGTAATAAAACAGAGGGAAGCATCGGACAGCATAATGATGCCTATGTAAAACCCTTTATTTATTAAAGTTCTCAAAATCTAGTCTGCAGTCCACTAGCGGATTATAAATTTATCTTGAAACCCAAGGTGTTTTTTTGTTGTTGTTGTTCTTTTGAGCAAATGATTTAAGATTTTATGTATATTCATTTTGCATATGAACACAGGCTACTTATTAATATACTGGCTGAGTTATCATTCTACCCAAATGACATGTAACTAAGGTTTACTGAGCTTCCTTAATTCGGTATTCTGCTAAGAAAACTGGCTGCTGCCTCTGGGAAACATTGCAAAGTACCTGCATGCAAATAATTAGAACTCATGCAATTTGGGGAAGGATAATTTGTTATCACTGGATCTTGAGTGTTGTTTGAGTTGTTAGTGATTTTGCATTGCTGTGGTCCTTGCTTTTTAATTATAAATTAGTGTTGCTTCAGTTTCATCATTATCAATTAAGTTTGCTGCGGGTTGTTTCATTAACCCTATAGTCTATAATAATGCATATTTGCATACTTGGGGTTTTAAATTTGCTAAGGATTAGACTTTGAAACATTCTTTGGTTGTGGTTAGAAATGATTCATTGATATGCTTATTGTAAAACATGTGTTTATATCACTCTCAAAACTTATTTGTATGGTGACACTAGCCTAGTAACATTTTATATATGGCCTGTGAACCTACGCGACATAAATTCTCAAGAGAAGAAACATTTTTGGGGTTATTTTTATGTCTGTAAGGCATTGTTTCATAATATACTAGCATATTAATAGGTTCATCTTATTTTACCAAAATAATGAGTGATTCATAAATGCATCTTTCCAAATATTTATTACCCAAGTATTTTCCCACTGGAAGTGGAAACAGGTAGAAACTGGATATTGCACCTCCTCAGGGTGTTGGGATTAGGAAAATTTGAACACCACCGTTCTTTGAAGAAATTGTATCTAGAGGTCAGACCTACTGGAACTCTGAATTAAAAACTATATGACAAAGCAAAAAATAAAATAATAAAACCATTTTTTTTCTGAGATAAAATGATAAGATATAAGACAGGAGAAGAGGGTACTTGGAAGCTTCCCAGATGAGGTCTTATTAAGTTGAATTGTTTTTGTAGCTTCTTACACTTTTTATCTGATGAAAATGCAAGATGCCATGTACTGGACATGTGTTTGAGAAAGTAGGTCACTGGGTGAACATTTATAGGGCAGCATTTTTGACAGTTACTCCCAGGATTGTTTAGAAGAAAAAGCAGATTTATGGCATACATGCTGCCAATCTCCAACTCTCTATCTATCACAGGCCAAAGGAATCAATCACAGTGATTGTTCCCACAGAGCCTAGATGCAATTTCAGAATCTTTTTCAATCCTTCTCTGGACCACATACTAATTGATTGACACAAGCAAGTTGAGAGTCTTTGACCGTCCCTGCTGGTTCATTGACCATCTTTAGAATCCCTCTCCTATCCAAAAATACATACCATGAAACAATTCGTAAAAAATAAAAAGATCCAAAGTGTGATTAAAGCAAATATAAATAGCCACACACGCCTAGTAATGATGGTTTAAGATAGTGGATCTTTAGTCATTCTGTCAGCTTCTAGTATTTGCAGAACTTTCTTTTTATTTAATCCAGAAATTTTTTATTACTTTCCCCATTCTCTTATTGTATGTCAGGGATACAAGCTGCTTGTCATAGGAGCTCTAGTCAATCAGGTGCTTGATCATAAAGCATGAAGCACTTCATTCTGAACAGAGAGGATTTGAGAAGCCCTCATAGAAAGCTGGATTTTGTGTTGGCTTTGAATGTTGGGTAGGAAGTCAGCTAGTGGGAAAGACAAAGGGTTCCATACTGAACCAGAGGAAACAGAACAAGTAAAGTCTTAGTGGAAGGTAAGGGGGATAAGGTAGGACTGCGACCTAAATGTCTATAGGCCCTAAACTAGTTGGAGAACTTCATATTATTGCAGATAAAGGGAAAGCAAGATTTTGTTGTTGTTGCTGCTGCTGCTGCTAAGTCGCTTCAGTCGTGTCCGACTCTGTGCGACCCATAGACGGCAGCCCACCAGGCTCCCCCGTCCCTGGGATTCTCCAGGCAAGAACACTGGAGTGGGTTGCCATTTCCTTCTCCAATGCATGAAAGTGAAAAGTGAAAGTGAAGTCGCTCAGTCGTGTGCAACTCCTAGCGACCCCATGGACTGCAGCCTACCAGGATCCTCCGTCCATGGGATTTTCCAGGCAAGAGTACTGGAGTGGGGTGCCATTGCCTACTGTTTTATAATCTAAAGGTTGCCTTAGCAATGTACACTGATGATCACAGATGAACAGCTAGTTAAAATGGAAGAAAGAAGCCCCAGGATCCACAGTTTGAGTCTCTATGGAAAGCAAGTCATTTAATAATACAAGCCAAAATATGCTACTTCTGCTGATTTTTAAAGTCTGGTTGTTACTTTAGAGTAAACTACATATCTCTTACATCAAAACCTAAGGATAATAATTTTATTTTTAATGGACAACAAATTTAATGTGTTATTCAACAAATGTTTATGAACTGCCTACTAGGTTCAGAAAACTACACTTCCTCAATAGTTATAGCAATGCCTCTTTACTATAATCACTGGTTTAATGTTGCCTTTCCTGATTGGATCACCAGTTCTGTGTAGGTAGGGAACTGAGCAGTCTGGGGATCCCTGACTGGGTGTCTGGCCCATGTGCATGTGCTTAATCGCTCAGTCGTTTCCAGCTCTTTGCGACCCCATAGACCGTAGCCTGCCAGGCTCCTCTGTCCATGGGGATTCTCCAGGAAAGAATACTGGAATGGGTTACCATGCCCTCTTCCAGGGGATCTTCCCAACCCAAGAAAGCCCCATCTGGCCCATGGTTCTGTGCTGTGCTTAATCGCTCAGTCATGTCCAACTCTTTGCAACCCCATAAACTGTAGCCTGCCAGGCTCCTCTGTCCACTAGGATTCTCCAGGCAAGAATACTGGAATGGGTTACCATGCCCTCCTACAGGGGATCTTCCCAACCCAGGAATCGAACCCAGGCCTCCTGCATTGTAGGCAGATTCTTTACCAGCTGAGCCACCAGGGAAGCCCCAACGTATGGATAATAATGAAAAGCTGAGAGGGAAACTTAGGTTATATCTTGTCTTTCACTCAGGTGCTCTTTCCATCACAACCAAGTACTACTTTTAGGAATATCAGCAAATTGGTCTTGGTTTAATATAATTACAAAATAAATTTCTATATTGTGGGGCATTGTGCTGTATTAATAGGCTCTGTGTCTTAGGCTTGGCTACATCATGCTATAATTTTAATTTCCTGTGCTCGATAGAACTTTAGTGTTTATATTTCTTTGCATACAGGCCTGACTGAGAGCATGCTTTCTTTGCTTGTTGCATTAACAGGACCTCATTTTCAAGTATTTTTTTATAGGGCTATGGTCTTAAAATGTTTTGTTTTGATTTTTAGACTCTGGAGGTCCTTTTCTTGTGCTCCAGGGGAGGAAGAAGCAGCATAAGATGAATCTACATTTATTAGACTCAGTCATAGTGTAGATTTTCTGTTTTACTTAAAATGAAGTTATAAATCATTCACAGTGGAGAAGAATTCCACCTAACTGCAGTTTAACTTTTTGATAAGATTTTTTGGCATTTATCATGTTGAGACTTTATAAATTATCTAGAATATTGTAAAGTGGGCTGACCTTTCTGGTAAGTGGTTTGATCATTTGCAGCAGTATCTTTTTGCTAAAATATAGAATTTGCTATCTTTCAAATAAAACTTGCCAGATTCATAACTCAATAACATATTTGGTAGAAATTGCTTACATAATCAGACCTGAAGTTTCCCTTTCAAATTCCTCTCACCATCAAAACAAATCCTTTTGTTTGTTTGAAAATATCCCCATGGCCAGTGGTGGCAAATTCTTGAAACATAGTCAACTCTTCCTATAACCATACATTGCATATATGATTGCTAATCAATTATGACACTCTTTGTATTTTCACCTAGATTCAATCTCTGAATCCTTCCAAGCACTGTGTTCCAATCATGAGTTGTTAAAAGAGGTAGGGATGCTTTCAAAAACAACCACAAGAACCACCCCCACAACCATCATCATTCAGCACCTACAATGTCAAATACTGTGCAGTTTCCTACCTGGACTTACTTGTTTAATTTTGAGGTGAGACAGTTGTCCATTCTTGAGCTATGCTGTTCTTATATGTAATTGAAGTCCCCATCAAGGTGGGCTATATTATTCATTTAAAATAATGATATAAATAAGCATTGACATGTAAAATATTTAGGATGGTACCTGCAGCAAGACTGTTTCACCCCATTTGTGTAGCTACTATGTACATCTTTGGGAATGAGGTAAAGAGCTGACTTGCTTGCAGGCTTTTTACCTGATCTTACCCTTTTTGCCACCTGTGATCCTTGGCCAAAGAAGCTGTAGGAATTGGAGTAGCTTGGTATCCTAATCAAACCAGGAGTTCTCATCCTAAGTCTATCACTACTAGCTCCAAGTGTGGACTAGACATTATCATTCTCCCTGCCTCACTCATGAAATGGGGATTCCTGTGTATAAAATTTCCACCTTGCTGACTTACGTAAGGAATAGAGAAGGTATCCTTTCTATATCTGTCATATAGTACCTGTCCAGCACAAAGCATCTTACTATATTGTTATGTAAATATATGAATGTCACAGCAAAGATGGTATAGAAGGACTGCTTTATACTGACATGTATACCCATAATATTTTATTCTATAAGATGATGCATATAGAAATTTTATAAGTTAGACTTATTTGACTCACTTTATGAATACATCTGAGAATTCTGATAGTAAAATTCATGTATTCATAACAGTTAAAAGGTAGGGATTTTAGAGCTAGTCTCTACTCTGGAATACATAATGGTTAGCCATTAGTTCTAAGTCAATATGACCAGGTTAATACTCACAGTATACTTCCTTTCAATAGCAGGTTGTGTAGGTAATTACTGAAGAAGGTGCTCTAATCCATAAGTTTGGTAGAGTCTGTATGATGTCAAATAATAGGGAAGTTTGGTTAATTAATTAAAACATCTGGCCAATATTTCATTAACAAGAAATGGTCTAAAAGCCAGCATTGGCTCTTTGTGATTCTCAGAATGGGTTATAACTGTATTAAAACCCCATTAAAAGAGCCACTAGTCAACTGAAATCTTATACCATTTATCCATATTTCCTTAGTTGTTTCTTTTTCCATTTATAGTGTTGTCCTTCCAATAACCCATCACCTCTTTATCATAAGACCCAACTGCTAAAGGAAGTAACCCAGGTGTATACTGATTTGCACATTAGTACCTAAACATCCACGGTTTTCATCCCAGGGTACCATTTTTGTGTATTATTATGTGCACCCCATATTTTCTACTTTGAATGCAAAATGATTTCTTTATGTACTAAGGATTGCTTAAGTAGCATGGTGTCTAACATTTTGAGCCTTAGCAAAAGCAGCAACACAAAATAAAGTGCCAGTGGTCAATTTCTTATGTTTTAAGACTCCAGGGAATTTGAATTAACATAAAAGAATAGCCTATGCAGTTAGAAGCATGGATTAAATATATTATAAGATGATGATAAATTTGCAATTACTGTTTAAGAGTCTCCTAAGAACCATATCCAACATATCCAAGAGCTCTCTACTGAAGAGGTCAAAGCCTTATAGAAGTCTTGACGAGTTACTTGATAAAACTTTATCTCTTTTTTACTGTCTCATTAACATACTTCAAAAATGCTGTTAAGTATTTCTGGCAAGCTGAGCATCAGAGTAATTTTACAGTAGTGTAAAGGATTTATTATACTCTTTTCATGAGCCTATTTATATTCAATAGTGACATTAATAGGTTGCCAAAACAAACTAGAGTTAATTGTATTTAATTAAATTGTTGAAAACAACTAAGGGTAGTTTATTATTATTGTAGGCAGAAAGCTCTATTGATGTACTTATTTGTGTGAATAAGATCTGGGGTAAAGTTCTTTCTCATGGGTATGGTATTATTCATCAACAGAAAGCAATATAAAAATGCTAATTTGAGAAAGTTGTTATTATAATAGAACATTTGGAAGTGGAAGCTTCACATAACGTTTATAATTTTATATCCAGTATTAGACAGATAAAGTGGGGTTTCTGCCAAAACAGACATCCCTGTTCTACTATGCATCCTGAGGAGCTCCAAGACCATCTATTCATCTCTTCTTCCTCCCGTTGAAGGAATATTTGGTGGGGGAAAGGTCTAAGATCTGGGTCAAGTCTTCTGCGAAAAAAAATGCTTTAAATGAAACCTAGAAAAGTAGAAGAGGTGAGATCAAGAGTTAGGGATGTAGTTTGGACAGCAAAGAATTCCAGGCAGGTAAAGATAATAGCATTATGAACACCTGGAGTCAGAAAAGAAGATGCATTAGAAAACTCTAAAGAAGATCAGAAGATCATGGAAAGGGCACTTCTTTGTCATGTTTTAAAACATCTAAATGTTTTGAACATAATAGGAGACAAAGAGTATATGCTGACTTTGGAAGGGAAAAGCTAATTTAGCACTCCTCCTCCTTGTCTGAGATAGATAGATATAAGTATGTGTGTATATATATATATATATATATATATATATAGTTTTACTAAGTACCGTGTGCCTGTCAGTGTGCTAAGAATTCCATATTATTTCATTAACCCTTATACTTACCACTGAAGGCAGCTACTCTTGTTCTCTTCTTTCTACCAATGAAGGAAATAGGGTTCAAAGAGTTTGAATAACTTGCTCAAAGTACACAGCCAATAGGTGGTGAAGCTATGATTTAAACTGGGATAATCTGGTTCCAGATCCCATGCTCTTCATGTCTACAACACTAAAATTATTTGCCTCTACCAGCATCATTAGTTTTAGTTGTGATGGACAGAATTAAGAAGGAAATGAATGTGTTTCAGAAGAGGCTACAAGATGCTATGATGACCAATCAGCTCCAAATTTCAATGGCTTAACACACAGAAGTTATTTCTTGTTTATGGTACTGTCCTCTGGGGTTGGCTAGAGACTGTGGTCTGTGCTATGGTCAATCCAGAATTAGGAGCAGCATCTGTCATTCATCATGGCAGAAAAGAGGAGAGAATTTGAGGTAACATTAGCAAATAAATGCTTCAGTTTGGAAGTGACACATGTCACCACTCACGGGCCAGATCTGGTCATATGGCTCAACCCAATGGCAAAAAGCCAGAGAGTACAATCCTATCATGTTCCCAGAAGGCAAATAACAGGAAATATCTAGTGAAGAGCCTTCATGGTAACTGTGAAATGCCTTAATGACTAGGAAATATTTTCTTTGTTACAGTGCCCTTTCATTCTTAGATATCCAAGTTTAGATATCTCTGCTTATTTTAGTATTTGGATAAGGCTCTAGATGTTTCAGTTACTCAGTCTATAAAGAAGAGGATAATCCAGTTAGTGAATCTAAAAAAGCAAAACAAAACCAGATGCACCATGACACCAAGCATACAGTTTTGTTTTGTTCTGTTTTCACACAGCTGACTTTTGAACAAATGGGTGTCACAGGGCCCAGCTCCCCATGTAAGTGAATGTGGAGCAAACCTCTGGGGCCATCAGAGACCATGCACTCTTCTCCACTAAGTCCTTTCCCATAGCAAACACCTAAAGCGCTTGCTTGCTCACTCGCTCTCCTTCCCTCCCTCTACCCTCTCATTTGTGTGAGCCTAATAGTTGCTTTTGAACTGTGGTGTTGGAGAAGACTCCTGAGAGTCCCTTGGACTGCAAGGAGATTCAACCAGTCCATTCTAAAGGAGATCAGTCCTGGGTGTTCACTGGAAGGACTGATGTTGAAGCTGAAACTCCAATACTTTGGCCACCTCATGCGAAGAGCTGACTCATTGGAAAAGACCCTGATGCTGGGAAAGAAGGAGGGCAGGAGGAGAAGGGGACGATAGAGGGTTAGATGGTTGGATGGCATCACTGACTCGATGGACATGGGTTTGGGTGGACTCTGGGAGTTGGTGATGGTCAGGGAGGCCTGGTGTGTTGTGGTTCATGGGGTTGCAAAAAGTTGGACACAACTTAGTCACTGAACTGATTCTGTGAAGTGTCCTCCTCAGAGGAGCCTGGCAGGCTACAGTCTATAGGGTCGCAAAGAGTCAAACACGACTGAAGCGACTTAGCACACGCAAGCACACACAATGTGTGAACTGATCTCTGTTTTAAGAATTGTTGCCAGTGACCAAAAAGTCAAAGCATTCATTACTCTACCATCTGGGAGGCTGCTGTTTGCTTTAGATGAAACATTTATAAAGCATATTTAGAAAGAAAATATTATTTTTATATTATCCTAGTTATTTTTTAGTTTTCTTGTTTCCATTTTCAAAACTGTATCTGCTCTTAGTTGGCAGGCAGAGAAATCAGTTATGGATCAAATGTACCCATTTGTCATGGATTAATGCATATAAATGCTCTGATGACAGCAGGAGAGAAAGGCTGTAAGGATAGATGCTGACTTTGGAAGACAAAAAATTAATGAAGCTAGGGAAAACAGTGATAGCATAGCGCATTGCAATTGTAGGTGCTAAATGACTTATTTTCATACCCTAGGAGTATGGTAACATTATTCCTCTCTTCCCTCCTTTAATTAGGTGCTCTTATAATCCATAGTGGCCTCAGCTGACAAAAAAGTTGTTTTAGGAAGAGTCAGGCTTCCTGGGAGCTGTTATTTAACAGACAGGGTTTTTTTCTTATTAGCTACAAAACTGTGTGTTGATGAGCAGACAAAGCTGTAATTCACCAATATGTGTCTAAGGAAGAGAAGAAAAAAATAGGAAGACTAGATTGGTCCATCAACACTTCTGTCACAAATGTCATTACCAAGCGGCACTTCCCATGGATGGTTCAGGAAGACGACACATATCAGGTTTAGTCCTGTTAAACATGGCTTCAGTCTCTAACTTCCTACCTCTTAGTGGTGGAATAAGGCTGAGGTATTTATTTTGTCAGGATTTTAAAGGACTTTCAAGACTGTCTCCTTGGTACACACAGACACACTTGATTAAACATTGTTAAATTACTTAAACATAATAATTAGATAAGTTAAGAATGAGGAATTACTTTAACAGTTATCTAGATCAAGCTTTCCTTGGACACTTCATTTGCCTCAAAGCAACCCCTGCCAAGTGGTTATGGATTCCCTGGTTGGGTCCTTTGATTTGTTGGGGCATTCTGAAATCAGGACTCATTTTTTGACCTACATAAAATTCTTTCAGTCATAAAACTGATTTGCCCCCATTCTCAAGCCTCTTCCATCCATAGTTTTATTCATCTCAGTTAATGGCCGTTTCAGCCTCCCCATCCTTTTCATCAAAACCCTGGAATCACCCTGCACTCTCTCCCTCAAATTTCATGTTCAATCCATGAGCAAGACTATACTTCCTGAATGAGTGTATGTCTACGTCTAATTGAATCACTACGCTGTACATCTGAAACTAACACAACAATATAACTCAGCTTACTCAAAAAAAAAAAAAAAATAGACTGTTAATTCCCTAACTTTAGAACATATCCAGACTCCAGCCACTTCTCACGTTTCCCCTGTTATCTCTGTGGTGGATTCTCTTAGATCCCCACCGGCCTCCTTGCTTTCCCTTCAAAAATAGACACAACTTCTGTGTTTGTTGGCTCTTGCTCTGCCTGGAATGTTCTTCCCTAGATATCTACATGGAGTACATCCTCACCCCCTTCAAATTTCTGCTCGAATATTGCCTCCTGTGTGAGGTCTCACACAACCACTTTATATTAATTCTTATTTCACCCTCCTCCCAGCACTTCAGATCCTGTACCCTGCTCTCCTTTTGCAGTAGCATTTGTTGCCTTTTAACTTGATATATCATTCACTTATTTGTTAACTTTATTACTTGTCTTCCCCCATTAGAATCTAAGTTCCACGAGGACATAGATTTTCTTTAACCAACCTTAGTCCCTGATGTATCATAGGGCACAAAGAAGGCTCTTAAGACACGCTGATTAACTAAATGAATGAAAAAATGAAAGAGAAACTTTGGGACCTCATGAGATAGAGCTCATTCTTTCTACTTCACATTAAATATTGTAAAATAAGTATTCATAAATTACTTGCTAGAGTTTCTGTCCACTGCTGAAAAGGAAATTCTGTCCTAGATCCATTGGTCCTGATCCTCTGAATTGGCATGACTCTATTGGCCACAGGAGTGAGCACCAGGGTTGGTCTGAAGCCCACAGTCCACGGCCAAACCCTGTGATAATAACGTGAAGAAGAAGGAATTTTTATAATCTCAATTTTCCAGATGAAGAAATACAAGCTCAGAGAGGTTAGGTAATTTGCTCAATGTCACACAGCTAGCAAATGACTGAGCTAGGGTTCAGACCCAGACAGCAGTTTATGCTCCTAACGACTGCCATAACTCTAACTTGTGTGACCTTATTTCAGGAAAGGGGTGCACAGTTATCTTAGGATGTCACTCTTATGGAAAATGAACAATAGTTTCAGACTTTTTCTGAGTCTTTTGTAAGACCTGGGATGTTTATTACCTTTTGTGGTAGCCTGTTTCAATATTGGATAGCTGAAATGATTAGATTTCTATACCCCCATGATGCTTAGCAGAATCCTAGGGAAGAACATCTGGATGGTTTTTAGTTCTGTGGCAGGCTTTAGAACAAGCTCAATATGTTTTCCATAAAAGAACCATTTAGATGTAAAGACAGTATATCTCTCCTAGGACATCCTTTTCCAGGCTAATTGATTGTCGTATGAAATAGTGTGGCTGTGAGCTAACACAGGACTATTGCCTGTGGAACCCCAATTTTTATTTAAACAGCCCAAGGTCACAATAGCTGTTTTGGCAGCTCTACCAACCTGCCAACTCAGATTGAATTTATCATCAGTGAAAACCCCCAGGTCTCTTTCACACGCCATAGTGAAGTCATATCTCCTCAAGTCTCTGTTTTCACAGTTGGCTATTTGGACCCAAGTGTGGATTTTAAATGTGTCCCTGTTACTTTCTATCTTGTTAGATTTCAACCTTCATTTCATCTTATTGGAAACTTTCAAAATTACAATTCTCTCATCTAATATTTTAACTAGACTGCCCAAACTTAATGGTTTTGAATGAATAGAAATGTCTACAAATATTAAAAAAATTATTTCCTAAACATGAATAAAATAATCCTACATTCTAGGATGCTAACATTTTTGTGAATTTAAGAAGATGATATCATTTTGTGAATTTAAGATTTTTAAGCTGCTTCTTACATATGTGACCTAAGAGATGGGAATTCCACACAAAATATTATTTGGAAAAATAGATAATCTCTGAGAGCTTATTCTGTAGCAGTGTAGTACAGGAAAAATACAATGAGAGCCGAATAGGTAATTTAAAATGTTCTAGTAGTCACATTTCTAAAGCTTAAAAAAAGAGAAATTAATTTTAATAATTTTTTAACCCAATGTATCCAAACTATGACTGTGTAACAAGTTTCCAGAGATTGGGAGGCCCTAGAGAGCAATCCCTTCTTCGTGTCTTCTTCTCATGGATATTAGTGCTCCTTGACATGTGGCCTCCTCTCTCCAATCCATCTTGTCCCCTCCTTTGCTGTCTGTCAAATATCTCTTGGCCTTACTCTTAGAAGGACTCTTGTGTTTCGAATGAGAGCTCACCTGGATAATTTGGCATAAGAGCCTCCTCTCAAGGTTCTTAATTACATGTCTTTTGCTGTGTAAGGTAGCATTCCCTCATTTACATGTGAGATGATACTCACCAATTCTGGAGATTAGGCTGTTGATGTAACTTTTGGAAGAACACCATTCAGTCCACTCCAGATATCATGCCCGTGCATGCCAAGTTGCTTCAGTCGTGTCCAACTCTCTGAGACCCCATGGACTGTAGTCCTCCAGGCTCCTCTGTCTGTGGGATTCTCCAGGCAAGAGTACTGGAGTGAGTTCCCTGAGCCACTAGGGAAGCCCTGTAATCAAGATAGAGACTTGTTAATGCAATGTTTGGGCTTCCCAGGTGGTGGTAGTGGTAAAGAACCTGCCTGCCAATGCAAGAGACATAACAGACATAGGTTCAATCCCTGGAAGAGGGCATGGCAATCCACTCCAGTATTCATACCTGGAGAATCCCATGGACTGAGGCGCCTGGCAAGCTACAGTCCATAGGGTCTTAAAAAGTTGGATATTATTTTTACTGGTACTAAGTCTTTGGACTCTGGTGTGTGTTCCATACGTACAGCACATCTCAATTTAGACTCCAAATTTTCATTAGAAAGACTTGATTTCTATTTAGATATTATAAAATTTAAAGTTGAAAAGATGGATTCACATACTTGAGTTTTTCCACACTATTGGAAGTTTCCTAGTAAGAAATCACACATCAGTTTCAAAATTTAAATTAAATAAATAAAGTTTGCAACTCTTTATTTTTGGTCTTACTAACCATTTCACATGCTCAGTAGTCAAATGCGGCTGGTGTATTGCAGCACTAGAGCTTACTTCAATTATTAAATATTAATTGTAAGGCATAATAGCCAGTGCATTGGAAAAGACTCTGATGCTGGGAGGGATTGGGGGCAGGAGGAGAAGGGGGCGACAGAGGATGAGATGGCTGGATGGCATCACCAACTCGATCGACATGAGTTTGGGTAAATTCTGGGAGTAGGTGACGGACAGGGAGGCCTGGCGTGCTGCGATTCATGGGGTCACAAAGAATTGGACACGACTGAGCGACTGAATTGAACTGAGCTGAACTGAATAGCCAGTGTGCTCAGACTTTATAGTGCTGACAGCTTTAAACAGCACTAAGTTTTTCATTTGCAATACACGTATCTCTGAGCGTCTATAGTGTGTCAGGACTTGGAAATACGATAATAAACAAGAGAGACAGTCTCTCTCTCTCTCATGGGATTTTCTGTCTGAATTCACATTTGTTTTCTTACCCTATCTATGTCCCACTTGACAGGAATTGGTTTGGGATAATAGGGACGTAAACTAATGGAAATACATCTGAAAATGTTTGCCTAAGAAGCCAATTTAATCTATGGCAATACTGTGCTCAGAACTTTGGCAGAACTTTGTTTTGGGCTTTCCATCAAGCATGATCTAAATGCCCTTCTAAGTTCGTCTAATTAACTTCTTTTCAGGACATTAACTTGATGTCTTGTAAGATGAAGAAATAAGAGAATATAGTTAAAATGTCAAGAGAATGAATGTAACTGGAAATAAAATGGATAGCATTATTAATAATAGCAAACAGTAATGTCACATCAGTAAAACAAGTTATAAAGATAAAACAAGTTTATGCTTTTTCTTGACCAGCACACATCTTAATGGTGTTTGAAGCCATCGGTCTTTTATATAGTACATTTTGCCTGGGAGGTTTCCCAAATAAAATGCTGATTGTTTGTTTGTAGTAACAATCCTAGGCTGAAATGTACCCTTCTTCAGAAGAGAAAGGATGTCCCTTTTTTAGTGGTTTTGAAAAGGCCACAAGTCAGCTTATATATCACATTACAAGAGCTTAGATTCAATACCAGAAAGAATTGCACCAAAAAGACTATTGTGGCTTTTGAGATGGTCAGGCAACTAAAACACCTTGCTACTACTGGGCGGGCATGCATCAATTTTCAACCTTGGAATTGTTTCTTAACTCAGAATTTCCTAGTCAGAATCAATTCCCAGCACATTTTAGGGGAGAAAAAAAGCTTATTTAAAAGCAGAAACCTGCAGTCAGTTGGAAATATTTTAATGCAATCATTATTAGAAAAGGATAAATATTCAGTAGGTATTGGGGCCTGGAATTATCCATATGGAGAGACTGATGTTCAAGTAATTTTCTAGTGGGATGTCTGGCGACTAATTTTGTGTCCTACCTGGATTCCAGTTTCATCCTTCCAACATTTATGTGATGCTGTAGTAACACTGTTAGGTGCCAAAAGAGAAGAGAAATAGAAGTAGATCTCATCATCAAAGCTCTTAAAATGCAGTGAGGAATGCCTAAAGAAGGAGCGATTATATAAGGCAAAGAGGAGGAAGCACTGGAGAGAGGTTTGAGGAGGAGAAACCAGTAATGATTCTAACCTGGATTTAGACCAAGGTTAGAGAGAGGATCTCGTTCGTAAACGGCAGATAAGTAGGCTGGACAGATAGATGAGAATAATCGTTTCCATTTGTCTAGTCGTCCTAGTTTGGGGGACTTGTCATAAATCTCAAAACCTAGCATCACAGAGTGGCCAATAATTTTAAACAAGTCATGAGTAAATGAAACCAGGAATTTAAAATGTTTGATTTTAAAAAACTCCCAGACTTCCCCGGTGGTTGAGTGGTAAAGAATCCACCTGCCAATGTAGAAGACATGGGTTAGACCCTGATCTGGGAAGATCTCACATGCCGTGGAGTAACTAAGTCTGCACCACAGCTATTGAATCTGTGCTCTAGAGCCTGGGAGCCACAGCTATTGAGCCCACGTGCCACACTTACCAAAGCCTGCACACCTACAGCCTGTGCTCCACAACAAGAGAAGCTGCAATGAGAAGCTCCCACTCTGCAACTAGAAAGTAGGCCCCTCTCACCTTAACTAGAGAATAGCCCTTAAAGCAATGAAGACCCAGCACAGCCATAAAATAAAATAAAATGATATATAATAATTTATATATAATAAAATAAAATGATATACAAAACGTTGAAAACAAAATAAAACTTCAGGCTCCTGTGTATAAACATCCATTCCAAACAAAGTAGAGCTATACTGTTTTTTTTTTCAGAGAGTTGTTTCAGTGACTTGAGTCTTCTGTTACATTTCCTGTGGTCTCTGTTTTTAGTCTTACTGTACATAATGCGAGTCATATCCCATTGTGATAAATCAAGCCAGAATTGAGGAGACACAGTTTCCCTACTTAATCTCTAAATTATACCCATTTGAATCTTCATACAGATTTTCCTTCTCTAATCTGCAGGGTTTATTTATTTATAATTTGCATGGAAAATTGAGTGTTGATAGTTTTCTTTTCTATAAGATTTCATCATGTTTTTAATCTTAAGCCTCAGCAGGTACCATCATGTCTTTTCAGACTGTTTGGGGGTTTGACCAGCCTCCTCTTGGCAGAATGAACCAAGGGCTTAGGTGGTCTGTGTCTAAGCTTCACAAGTTGGATCTCTCAAAATATTTTTGTATTTTTATAGAGTTCTAGAAGGTAGACAAATCTCTCTGGTGAGCAAGTACACACAAGAAAAGGAAACATGCAAGAAGATAAGTCTGCTAAAATGGTCAAACAAGGGCAAGTTTAGTCAAGCTGTTGTTTTTATCTCTTATCCCTATTTCCTCCCTCCTTCTGTCCCTTACCCCATACAAGTTGTGGACACCTCGGAGAAGGCAATGGCAACCCACTCCAGTACTCTTGCCTGGAAAATCCCATGGATGGAGGGGCCTGGTAGGCTGCAGTCCATGGGGTCGCTAGGAGTCGGATACGACTGAGCGACTTCACTTTCACTTTTCACTTTCATGCATTGGAGAAGGAAATGGCAACCTACTCCAGTGTTCTTGCCTGGAGAATCCCAGGGACGGGGGAGCCTGGTGGGCTGCCGTCTATGGGGTCGCACAGAGTCAGATACGACTGAAGCGACTTAGCAGCAGTTCCCACCCGAAAGCCAGTCTCATCCCAGTAACACGCTTAAAAAGAAATGCCAATCAGAGAGCAAAAGTATTAGAAGGTAATGCACACCTTGGCTGACACACAACCTCTTGCAGAGGTAATACAAAGGGACTTACAGCTTTTAACATGGAGTGAGACTGTTCTAATCCTCCTTTTCAGCCCAGTCTCCTTTTAGCCGCTGCCTGGGTGCTTGTCCATGTTTTCCCAAACTCCAAACCACTCCTTTCCTATCACTTGGCTTGGCTTCCCTCCTCACCCTCCCTCTCCTCTCTTGCCTCTGCTTCTAGCCTCCCAGACTCCTCTGTTTCCTTCAGGGGAATCCCAAGCCATTTTTCAAGTACAGAAATCGGTTTCTCTGAAGACTAGCCTTCATACCATCCTGCCCAGCAAAGCAAAAGGATCTTCCTTTTGTTATCTTTGTTCACATGCCTAACACTTCTTAACACTTGTAAATTCATCATTTACTCTGTTGCTTGCCTTCTTCACCTTCTCACCTTTATGTTTTCCTCTCCTGCTCCCAATTCTTCATTCTATTCCTTTTTTCTCCTGTGTGTAATGCATGCATGCAGGTGTGTTAGTCGTGTCTGACTCTCTGCAACCCCATGGACGGTAGCCGTCCAGGCTGCCCTGTCCATGGAATTTTCCAGGCAAGAATACTGGAGTGGGTTGCCGTTTGATATTCCAGGGGATCTTCCCAATCCTGGGATCAAACCCGAGTCTCCTACATTGGCAGGTGGATTCTCTATCATTGTGCCACCCGGGAAGCCCTGTGGGTAATATCCTTTTATTTCTTCCAAAATTAAATCAGAGGAAAGAACATTTGATATATATAGTTGATGAAAATATATATACTTAACGACCATTTAGGAGAGCAATGCCTAGTTGTGAAACACTTTTACAATCATGAAAAAGTGGCTAAATTGTCTTCAATTTCAACAGGAATAGATAGCATCTCTTGTAATTTTTCCACATTTTCCATTGACCTAGTTACTGTTTGATCATATGGAAGTGGGGACCCAGACATTTTTCTGCGTCTGAGCTTTTATACTCACTACCTTTTCTGCCAAGTTGCTCAGCTGTTCCAGTCTTCACCTTCTTTCTGTCCTCACAGCTGGGGACTGCACTTTTACTTTCAACACCTGAAATATCTGGAACAATCTGACTCAAAGACATTCAGCTTTACATCTTTATTTTATGAGCATTGCATTACTATGGGTTTATTTTTTAGTTGTATAGATTTTTGGCATGTGTGATTTTAAAACCATTCATCATGCAAGTATTTAGCATCTGACATTGATCTTAACATCACATTATATGTTAGATGTTTCTTTTTTAGACAAGAATATTCTCCATCGAATTTTTATGCACCTCTGATAGCACAGTGCTTTTGTATATTTATAAGCCAATATAATATGACAAATACCAGTTTATGACTTGTGGATTAAACGTATGCTGGACACTTCCTTACTAAGGCAATAGATAGAATAGAAAAATTAGCATTTAAAGAATTTTTTTGAAAGCAAGCAGTATTTATTCTTTACTGTAACTGGAATATGTCTCCCTGTCAAAAAACCTTTACCAAAGGACAAGTTTATCAGTGTGTAAATACTAGAAATATACGATACTGTCTCTGCTGGGTTAGACAAGATGAACAAATAGATGCTCTGCTTGGGTTTCTGAAGGAAACTTTTGGTTTGGAGTTTGATGTAATCTTCAGATCAGTCATTTTAATAGCAGGATGGACAGGTGACATTATCACTGTAAAACAAATGACAACACCATTAGACTAAAGAGGAGCAAAATAAGATAGTCAGAAGCAAGATAGTCAATGTGAATTGATCCCTCAGCTTTGAACTATAAACTAGATATAGCAGTATCTTTTGTAGTATAGCCCTGCCTCTTTGCTAACCCATGGGCTTCCCTGGTGACTCAGATCATTAAGAATCTGCTGGCAATGTTTGAGGCCTGGGTTTGATTCCTGGCTTGGGAAGATGCCCTGGAGAGAGGAATGTCTACCCACTTCACTATTTTTGCTTGGAGAACGCTATGGATAGAGGAGCCTGGCGGGCTACAGTCCATGGGGTCACAAGGAGTCGGACACAACTGAGGAACTAATACTTTCATTTTTGCCTATCTTTAATGCAGGTATGAACTCATTTATAGATTGAGCCAAATAGTACCTTTGGCTTATAGCATATATAAAGTCGTGTATTTATTTATTTATTGAAGGTAATTGCTTTACAGAATTTTGTTGGTTTCCGCCAAAGAAGCTGTGTAGTTTTAGCATAAAGGGGGACTTAGATCCCCCAGAAAACTTCCTTCATTTGATACATGTTAATATTCATTACGACAATAAGAAACTTAAAAGCAATAAGAACTAACATGCAACAATTATGATGTTCTAAGCACTATTCTAACCTCCTTACTTGTGTTAATGAATGGAATCCTTACCATAAACCTGTAAAGTACTACTATTATTAACCCCATTTTGCTTGAGGGGAACCTGCAACACAGTTCTTCATTGTCTTGCTGGCTGACATCACATGTTCAGTATGTGGAGGGCAGGGGGTAAGAATTTGAGCCCAAGCAGTCTGATTCCAGACTCCAGGCTCTTAAAAAGATCTTAAATGGGCTACTCCAGCCTGGCCTATCATAGGAAACTTCGGAGAATTCCTTTATGAAGTGGTACTTTCAGCTGCTAGTTCCCGTCTTTCTTGGGGTGGAGCACGAGGAAGTCACTATTATCCTTTCATGTCCTTGCTTGGTGAGTGAGAACACTTTCTGTTTTAAGATGTAAGCCCCAAGGATCCTCTGTCCCTGTCCGTATGAGCATTTGGAGGAGAGAGAGACTGGGCACATTGTTGGTTGGTGAGGATAGGAATGCTGGGAGGAAAGTTTGGCTGATTGTGTGGGTTGGCAAATATATGCCACTGTCTTAGAAAGGAGAAATAAAAAATTCTATATACCAAGGCAGACATCTTATCTACTCATCACCTTTTACACATCTATCCTCAAACTGGTTCCCAGGTTGGAGGCATATTAGGGCTGATTCACAGACTCTCTTTATTTCTACCTGAAGATTATGTTTCGGAGTCACTCACCCAACATTTACCTAAGGCTGCTAACAGTGAATTTGGACCTTCTCTGCATTCCATCAGGACCCTAGCCTGGTTTGTTTTTCAAAGCCCTTAATTCTAATTCCTTTCCCAGATCTTTCCTTATTTCAGACAGATTTTAAAGAAACAAAGCACCTCTCTGATTTATCACATGAATTCAGACCTTTCTTTCAGATGATTGTGATTCATTCCAGCCTGTGGTCTCATAAGTCCATTGACTACTATTTCATCAGCACAAAACTTCTACTTCATCTGTAAGTATATGCTGTCTTAAACCCCAGACTCTCTTTATATACATTTCCTCATATTTTCTCTATGATGTTAAATATTTAATATATTTGGTAAAAAGAAAACTATTGATTGTTACTATGTCAATGCTCCATTAACTTATTTTGTCATATTATGAATACTTTTTGATTACCTGTTTAGAATATCACCTTCTGTTTCCAAGTAACCCATCTCCAAGATCCTGTGACTAGAATGCCCAAAAATGCAGGGCAGGGAGGGACAAAATAAGGGTATGGAATTAACAGATACAAACTACTACAGTTTTTAGGGAAAAAGAAAGAAAGAAAGAAAGAAAAACCACATCTGTGGCCATTCTGGGATCAACAGAAGTTTGAATACTTTCTTTTCACATTAGATTTCCTTTGTTTTCTCATTCGTTTATTGAACACTTGTTGAGCTCCACAAAGAGCCAACTCCTGGGCCAGGAACTTAGGAAGTGAAACTGAGTCCTGACCTCAGAAGTTCATAGTCAGGTGGGACAGACATACAATGGATAGATGCAGCATGGTAACTGCAGAATTGCAAAGAACTAGGAGGCAATGATTAGTTTTCTTCACCTCCCCCCGTGCCTGCCCCCAATCCTTAGGGAGGTTAGGGAAGAATTAACCAAAGTGGTGGTAGCTTCAGTAAGTCTTTAAGCATGAGTACATTTTTTCCAGGCATAAAAAGGTGAGAAGAGGGCACTCCAGAGAGGGAAGAACTCGTAGAGAAGTCCCAGAGCATCAACAAGGGCAGTGTGCTTCTGAAAATGAGATAGTGCCGAATTGCTGGGAAGTGACATATACAGGGGCCTGTCTGCAGATGATGCCAAAGAGAAGAAGGCCAGATTTTCAGGGCCTGGTGTATCATGCCAAGAAATTTGTACTTTTATCTTGCAAGTCTATGATGAGTATCCCATAAGGCACAAGTTCCATCTGAGTCTACCTAACCCAACGATTCAGTTTGAGGTTGAAAGATGAAAAAACTACCCTCCAAAAATATCCAGGTATTAGCTTTCTATGGATTAACTGCAGCCTCTATCTTTCCCAGTGACAGTCTTCTGTTCAGTAAAGTAGGTAATCCACTTTTGGAAGAATATACAGTGCATACATGGGCTTTGGTAAAACTAGTTTCAGTTTTAGTGGAAAAAAAAATTCAGCCCATAAATATTTTTATCTTTTCTGCATTAGGTGAAAGGGGTCCTTTTAAATGGTTTTCAGCAGGGAAGAGACACACTGAGATTTGGATTTTAGAAAGATCATTCCAGAGGCGGTATGGAGAAGGAAGGTCTCTGGCAAGATATATTTCACTGTTCTGGAGGTTTACTTTAAGCAAATCCTTTCTAAGCATCTTACGGCCAGATAGGATGAAAGAGAAAGAAAACAAATTCTCACTCTGCTGGTGGGAATGCTATATGAACAAAATTGTGTGGTTTCTCTCTTGCTCCTTCTCTCTGAAACACAGAAGCAAGGAAAGGAAAGACAAAGAAAACCACAAAGAACCTTTCCATATAATTGCATAAAACCCTGATGTCATTTGAATTATTATATTCTACATGATTCTCAACTGATTGTACCATTAACAGACCACAGAAGAAGCATTAGGAAATTCCACAGTGGTACTGAATTTTGCCTACATATATTTAGCTTAATGCACTCTTGTTTTGCCTTGTAGAATATTTTATCATATTTTATCATAATTTTAAAGACTGTCATTGTCACATTTAAGAACAATAGATCACTGAGTCTGAGAAGTCTTCCCTGTGCTTTTTTCATGAGTCACTTTGGGAAGGTGATGGGAAAGAAAGAATTTGAAAGAAATTGAGACAAGTAATTAAATGCTTTTGATAACCAAGTTTCTATGTCATAGGAATCTTTAGTCAACATTTTTGGAAATGTCTAATTTCAACAGAATTACATTGGAACCAATGTAGAATTTTCTATTGAGATCATTATAATAATTTATCCAAATGCTTTGCATAAATCAGTCTTCTTTCCTGGACTGTAAGCTCTATGAAGCTAGGATTCACATTTCTCTCTGCTTATAGCTGAATGCATGGCATGTGGCATGGAACATGGACTCTAGCAGAAACTCAATAAATGTCAATTGTGTGAATAAATAATGCCTGGATGGATGCAGTATTGATCTAACCACTGAAAGGTTGAAAACAATGATGAGATAAAAAAATGGAAAAGCTAAAATCTGATGTGGAGTAAGTGTAGCTTTCCAGTTTTCCAATACAGTTTCTTGAAGAGACTGTTTTGTCTTTGTATTCTTGCCTTTTTGTCATAGATTAATTGACCATGTAAAAATGGGCTTATTTCTAGGCTCTGTATTCTGTTCTGTTCATCTATGTGTCAGCTTTTGTGCCAGAATCATACAGTTTTAAATACTGTAGCTTTGTCATATAGTTGAAGTCATGGTATGTAATAGATAGAGCTTCCTCAGATAATGTCTCTTCTTATTCAGGATTGTTTTGACTATTTGGATCTTTTGTATTATTTCTTCTAGTTCTGTGAAAAATGATATGGTTATTTTGATAGGGATGGCATTGATTTCAAAGATTGCTTTGGGCACTATCAGTTCAGTTCAGTTCAGTAGCTCAGTCATGCCCAACTCTTTGTGACACCATGAACTGCAGCATGCCAGGCCTCCCTGTCAATGACCAACTCCTGGAGTCCACCCAAACCCATGTTCATTGAGTTGGTGATGCCATCCAACCACCTCATCCTCTGTAATCCCCTTCTCCTCCTGCCCCCAATCCCTCCCAGCATCAGGGTCTTTTCCAATGAGTCAGCTCTTCACATCAGGTGGCCAAAGTATTGGAGTTTCAGCTTCAACATCAGTCCTTCCAGTGAACACCCAGGACTGATCTCCTTTAGGATGGACTGGTTGGATCTCCTTGCAGTCCAAGGGACTTTCAAGAGTTATCCAACACCACAGTTCAAAAGCATCAATTCTTCGGCACTCAGCTTTCTTTATAGTCTAACTCTCACATCCATACATGACCCCTGGAAAAACCATAGCCTTGACTAGATGGACTTTTGTTGACAAAGTAATGTCTCTGCTTTTTAATATGCTGTCTAGGTTGGTCATGGACAGGGAGGCCTGGCATGCTGCGATACATGGGGTTGCAAAGAGTCAGACATGACTGAGTGACAGAACTGAACTGACTGACTGAGGTTGGTCATAACTTTCCTTCCAAGGAGTAAGCGTCTTTTAATTTCATGGCTGCAATCACCATCTGCAGTGATTTTGGAGCCCAGAAAAATCAAGTCAGCCACTGTTTCCATTGTTTCCCCATCTATTTGCCATGAAGTGATGGGACCGGATGCCATGATCTTAGTTTTCTGAATGTTGAGCTTTAAGCCAACTTTTTCACTCTCCTTTTTCACTTTCATCAAGAGGCTCTTTAGTTCTTCTTCACTTTCTACCATAAGGGTGGTGTCATCTGCATATTTGAAGTTATTGATATTTCTCCTGGCAATCTTGATTCCAGCTTGTGCTTCTTCCAGCCCAGCATTTCTCATGATGTACTCTGAATACAAGTTAAATAAGCAGGGTGACAGTATATAGCCTTGACGTACTCCTTTTCCTATTTAGAACCAGTCTGCTGTTCCATGTCCACTTCTAGCTGTTGCTTCCTGATCTGCATACAGGTTTTTCAAGAGCCAGGTCAGGTGGTCTGGTATTTCCATCTTTTTCAGAATTTTCCACAGTGTGTGGTGATCCACACAGTCAAAGGCTTTGGCATAGTCAATAAAGCAGAAATAGATGTTTTTCTGGAACTCTCTTGCTTTTTCCATGATCCAGCGGATGTTGGCAATTTGATCTCTGGTTCCTTTGCCTTTTCTAAAACCAGCTTGAACATCTGGAATTCATGGTTCATGTATTGCTGAAGCCTGGCTTTGAGAATTTCAAGCAACAGTTTACTAGCATGTGAGATGAGTGCAATTGTGCAGTAGTTTGAGCATTCTTTGACATTGCCTTTCTTTGGGATTGGAATGAAAACTGACCTTTTCCAGTCCTGTGGCCACTGCTGAGTTTTCCAGATTTGCTGGCATATTGAGTGCAGCACTTTCACAGCATCATCTCTTAGGACTTGAAATAGCTCAACTGGAATTCCGTCACATACACTAGCTTTGTTCGTAGTGATGCTCCCTAAGGTCCACTTGACTTCACATTCCAGGATGTCTGGCTCTAGGTGAGTGATCACACCATCATGATTATCTGGGTCGTGAAGATCTTTTTTGGGCACTATGGTACTATTTAAATAATTTTAATTTAATTTAATTTTAATAATTTAAATTCTTACAATCTATAAGCATGTTTATTTCCATTTTTTTGGTTCTTCAGTTTCTCTCATCAGTGTCTTATACTTTTCAAAGTACAGATCTTTCACCTCCTTGGTCAAATTTATGCATAAGTATTTTTTTGATGCATTTGTACATGGGATTGTTTCCTAAATTTCTCTTTCTCGTAGTTCATTATTAGTGTATAGAAATGTAACCAATTTATGCATGCTGATTTTGTATCCTGCTACTTCCCTGAATTCATTCATTAGTTCTAATATTTTTTGGGTGCAGTTTATAGTGTTTTCTGTATACAATATTATGTAATCTGAAAATAGTGTCAGCTTTCCTTCTTCCTTTCCAATTTGGATGTCTTTTATTTCTTTTCCTTATCTGAATGCTATTGTGGAAACTTCCAATACTGTGTTGAGTAAAAGTGGCAAGAGTGGGCATTCTTGTCTTGTTCCTCATCTTAGAGGAAAACTTTTAGCTTTTCACCATTGAATATGATGTTAGCTGTGAGACTGTCATTTATGACCTTTATTATACAGAAGGGCTTCATTGGTGGCTCAGATGGTAAAGAATCTGCCTGCTATGTGTCAACCCCTGGGTCAGGAAGATCCTCTGGATAAGGGAATGGCAACCCACTCCAGTATTCTTGCCTTGAGAATTCCACAGACAGAGGCTGCAGTCCATGGGGTTGCAAAGAGTTGGACACGACTGAGAGACTAACACTTCCATGTTCCCTCTATGCCACTTGGTTTAGAGTTTTTATCCTACATGAATGTTAAATTTTGTCAGATTTTTTTTCCTGTATCTATTGAGATGACCATATGATATTTATCCCTTGTTTCTTAACATGGTGTATCACATTGATTTTTTTTTGCAAATACTGAACCATTCTTGCATGTCTGGAATAAAACCCACTAGATCATGATGTATAATCCTTCTAATGTCTTGTTGAATTCAGTTTGCTAAAATTTTGTTGAGATTTTTGCATCTATGTTCATCAAGGATATTGATCTGTAATTTTTGTTTTATTTTTGTAGTGTCTTTGTCTGGTTTTGGTATTAGGGAAATGCCAACCTTGTAAAATGAGCCTGGGGTTGTTTCATTATCTTCAGTTTTTTGAAGTAATTTGAGAAGGATAGTTATTGACTTTTCATTGAATGTTTAGTAAATTTCACCCATGAAGCCATCAGGAAAAGGACATTTGCTTAATGTGATTTTTAAAAAAATTGTGATTCAGAGTTCATCACTAGTAACTAATTTGTTTAGATTTTCTATTTCTTGCTGACTTATTCTTGGAACATTGTATATTTCTAGGAATTTATGTATTTCTTTCACATGAGCAGTTGAGTTCAGAGTCTCCCTAGGCTGCCATCTTGGTCCTCTCTTTAATTTGAAACTTTGCAGATCACTTCTTGACTTTTACTTAATAAATAGGCATTCCTAAAATTATATACTATCATTTCATGTGTATGTTTTTAGTATATTTGAAATTTTGTATATTTGAAATAATATCATTATTCTTATTTGACAAGTTTTGGCCCCCTCAGTGATTATGCTGGAATTTATTTCATAATTACATCATAATGGACAATTCAAGTTCTTTCTTACCATTTAAAACAATGTTTCAGTGAACAAGTAGGATCTGTCAAATGCAGATCTTGAAGCATATTTTGGAGTGCAGATAGTTTCCTTGAAGGCGATTGTTTCTCAGGAAAGGGGAGGAAGTCTATATGTGTTGCTTCCATAGCAGATCATTGCTACAGACAATTCTAACTCGATTTCACTACAACCTTCTGGGGAATGGTGCACAATATGTCTCTGAGAAGTCCTATTTAAGGATAAACAAACAGGTATGAATCCATCAACTTGAGCTTGTCATTGGCTGTGGGCTGCTCCCAGGAGTATTAACTCCACAGCACTTCTCACCTGTCCTGTGAGTGGGCTGAACATGTCCCTGCATTCATGTCTCTAGAAAGTTCCCCATCAGGGGCTCACAGGAGGAAGCTGTCAGCATGAAGGCATGCTGGTTGCTGAAAGAATCTGGTCGGGGCATTGAGAACACCTGCTACAATGTTCCTGTGCGTGCTTTCTTGTAAGTTTGTGTCTGTGTCTTAGTAAGTATTTTAGGGGAAATTTTTGAAATTATTCTTTTAATACTTTTAACTGGACCTTGTGTTTTGACTGGATGTGTTTGCTTGCAAACTCTTTTGCAAGGCAATCTTCTTACTCACCTGCTGCCTTGTTCAGTTCTATGCAGAACTGTTTCTATTCCTTTTGAGCTTTCTCCCCTGCTGAGTCAGACATTTACTTTAATTGTCTTGAAATACTCTGGACCATCTGATAAATAATCCAACTCTGTACCCTTCTCCCAGGCGAAGCTTACTGCTCCTATAGTTGGGTTTCAAGTGAATAGAGTCAAAGAAGGCAGTCACTGCTTAAGTGACTCTGGAGCTGAATGCAACCTGTGTGTCCAAGAAAATGTCTTTTTTAGTACGACTAAAGCAGATTGTAATTTTTTCTGGTGCTCCAATGGTGAATTAATGATTTATCCATAGCCACTACAGCTTCGTTTTAAAAAGGGTATTAGATTTCCTCTAGTCCAGGGGCTCATAAAATAACTTTTTGGCTAACTCAAAATCATGGCTAGTAGTTATAGAGGCATGTGCCTCACTATATAGTCTCAGTATCACCTGGGAGTTTATTTGAGGTTCACATCCTAAGGCTCTTCCTCCTCCACACCTACCAATTCAGAATCTCTTGGATTGGGAC
This sequence comes from Bubalus bubalis, assembly GCF_019923935.1. Lineage (NCBI taxonomy): Eukaryota > Metazoa > Chordata > Mammalia > Artiodactyla > Bovidae > Bubalus > Bubalus bubalis. The sequence goes on along the minus strand of NC_059177.1, from coordinate 33,374,722 downwards.
TCAGCAGTCTTTTTTAAAAAGCCCTTCAGGAGATTTTGATAACCACTTAAATTTTAAAACAACAGTTGTAGCTGTTTATAATTCACATCAGTCCAAGTATTTATGGCCAATTAAATTTTATAAAATAAAATTTCTTTTTTTTAGGAAAATAGCAAATTTCTTCCCTTTTTAACAACTTCTTTTATTCTTTAATAACATACACTAACGAAAATTCCAGTGCCTTTAATCTGTGCATGTTTATGGACTATGCAACTGTGAGGGCAATGCTATTTTGAAAATCACATCAAGACAATTCTTCTGTTTTGCCCAGCACATCAAGGATTATTGTAACCATAAAAATTAATTATCTTATGGTTATATCTTTTCAATTATTTTAATCAAATGATGTGATTATATTTTTCAAATATCATAACCAGTAATTACAGAGGCATGTGTATCACTGTAAAGGAATCTGTAATCCAAAACCCAAAACTTTTATACCAGTCCCTTTCCCCAGCGTTGTATGGGATTGTTGACATTCACAATAGTCTCTCCGTTGAGGTTCTTCTACATAAAAACGTATTTATTGCTTGTCAAATGATTTGCTTAAAAAATAATAAAAAGTAACTTATTTGGTTTACCAGAATTCAATTATGTGCATTCCAAGAGTTTATACACAGATTAAAGTGAGAGAGCACAGTATATATGCCTTTGAGCTTGTCTGGAGACATTCTTATGATGATGATATCATGAATTTTTGTTCTGTCCTCGTGAAAGATATATATACATATTTTTGGTCTTTCATTTTCCTAATATGAATAAATAGGAATAACTCGAATGTAGAAAGGCTCAGGAAATTAACCTAGGTTGAAAAGGTTTGAAATCGAACACTGCTCATTACATAATTTAGTCATTGGAAAAAAAATATTTATTGAGTGTCTACTCTATTAGGCATTGTGCTGGCTGCTGGGGCTGTGCGAGGAAAGAAGACAGAGTGAGCTTCCAGTCCAAGATGGGCAAAATCCATGCTCTTTAGTGCATTCCCCGCTACACACCAATGTTTTTCCAAGTTTTTACAATGGTGGAACCCACTGATTCAAACTGTATCTTATCTAGAAGTTCAATGTCTAGAAAAATAATGTTTGAGTTATTCTGGAGAAAGGGAATATAGAGCACCTCATGAATCCTAATCCCCCAACATAGCTCTTGATATTCCAGGGAATATGGTTTGAATACTGTTGACCTAGCATGGAGGTGGCAAACATTTCAGAGAGAGATTTTGCTGGACATGGTTATCATATTAAAAAAATATATAAAATTATTTCCAAATATTTACAAAATGAAGAAAGATCTAGGGTTCTGGATTTTCTGAAAAAATTGGCAGATTGGGCCACAATGAACTTTCATTTTCCCACATGTGGCTACAATTCACCATAGACTCCATCACTCCCTGTTTAATGACTACTGTTTTCTTGCCCTAATTTATACCAGCTGCCTTAAGCTTGTAGAGTATTCTATTTATAGCCTCAACTTCTGATCTGAGAACTTAATCAAAGTAAAATAGTTGCAATTGCTTGAGATCATAATAATCCTTTACATTTATCTAACTCATAGGATTATATTCCTATGCATAGCAAATATTGTTTTCAATTTTGATTAATGGAAGCAGAATTTTATATATAATTAAATGCAGCGATGTCTATAGTCTACATTATATGTGTGTGCATACTTATTTAATCCTCACTTCACATCTCTTGTAAGAGATAATTTTTCTCCTGCTCTACAGATAAGAGGTATAGAAAACTGTACTGTGATTTTAGTTCCTAAAACTTCACATGTACATTAATTTCCACTTCAATCACAATTTAATTATGCTGTTCTGAGTTTATATGTTAACGAAAGGAGAGTGGAGCATTTCATGTGAAAACAGTATCTTTTGTTTCACTGTTTGCTAGGTGACTCTGCCTCTGTTTGCTTAAACAGAGGAAGGTGGTAGTCTTGGAGGGAAAGAGAAACTGTTAAAATTGTCTTCTCTGTAATTTCTCATTTCCGTCCCTTTTAAATTCACCTAGTTCCTCTGAATCTCTTACAGTTTCTCTATTTGGGATGAAAGAAGAATTGTTTTAAAGAATTGATTGGTTTTGCCATACATCAACATGAATCCGCCATGGGTATACACGTGTTCCCTATCCTGAACCCCCCTTCCACCTTCCTCCCTGTACCATCCCTCTGGGTCATCCCAGTATTGTAAAGTAATTAGCCTCCAATTAAAATAAATTTATATTAAAAATACTAAAAAAATAATAAAAATAAAATAAAATAAAGAATTGATTGGAAAATTAACTTACTAAAAGAATTTCCTTCCAAAGTACAGACTATCCAGATAGAATAGGCAATATTATTCATTTTCTAGGAAATTACTCACAAAATTTTTATATTTGATGATGTATGCATTTTATGAAATACTTATTTTAATACATGTTTTGGGTAAAAATGATTAAAAGATTAGCCCACCTAAAACACATAAGCATTTATTATATTTTAGAAACTAAACACATTTTCCTTAATATGTATCAGACTTTTTCAAAGTAGATTGATTTTACTTTTGCTTCTGAGGAAGAAGCCAAATTCTTCACATGAAAAATAAAAATGCAAGTTCATTATTCATAGAATTTTCTATGAGATTTTTTTCTCTGGAATCTAAAAGTAATGCTGGAGTTTTGATTTTTTTTTTTTTTTTCTCCCTGAATCCTAAAAGAGGCTGGTGCTACTTGTAGGATTCAAACTTTTTTTTCCCACCTTGTTTTCTTTCTTCCTGGGCCATTCTATACAGGATGCTGCATGCCAGAATCAAAACCTGCCTAGGTTGCTGCTGATGGCATTCATTTCGAAATAAGGTATTTCTAAGGGATTCATATGGACATTTTTCAAGGAAAACTCATTTCTGTTTTCTGACCTGAATCCCTTTCCCATCATTCCAGCCACTCCTTCCACTGAAGTAAAAACTTGAGAAAATTCATAGCCCTCAGCATTAGGATTCTACTCTTTGAAGATCCACATTTGGTACCATGGGTGACAAACATGTCATATCCTTTGATTTGGATGGGAATTGTTTCTATCAGTTTGTTCATTTATTCATTTCTTTAGCTACTGTCTACTTCAGGCTCTCAAAGAATTATGTACTTCTTCCTCCTAGCATTTATGATAATTCTGTTTTTTACCTTTATTTTTGGTTCTTTAATTAGTATCTTGCTCTTATTCCCTGAATTGTAAACTTAATGACACTAGAGACTTTTGTACTTTTATTGCTGACCACTGGAAACCTAAAGTCTATCAAGGTGCCTGTTGAATATCTACTGAGTGAATACACAGGGCTTTCCAGGAGGCACAGTGGTAAAGAATGCCTGCCAATGAAGGAAGACGTAGGAGACACGGGTTTGAGATCCCCTGGAGAAGGGGATGACAACCCACTCCAGTATTCTTGCTTGAGGAGTCCCACGGGCAGAGGAATCTGGCAGTCTACAATCCGTGGGGTTGCAGAGTTGTACACGACGGAGTGACTGAGCATGCGCACACGAGTGACTATATGGATGCGCACATTCTTTGTCCCCCATCTGTTGGACCTTTGTTTTGCTCTGAACTTTCTACAATGACCTGGGAGGCCCTATATAACTCAGTCCTGGTCATCTCCCTGACTTCTAGTCCTCCTACCTATTTTCACCTTTGCACACTTCAGCATTGAGCTATGCTTTATTATGGTTTAAAAACATATATATTTTCTTCTGGGAAGTTGTATGGTTTCATATTGGTATATTCATACTCATATTGATAGCTAAATAAAAAGAGAGGGAGAATAAGTCTGGTGTTTAAGAAAGGTCATGGATTTTGGGAATTGCATCAGAATTCAAACCATAGACCAGCCAGTTAGGAGTTGTTGGAACCTGGGCCCATAAAAGCTTTCTGAATCTCATTTCCCAGTCTCTAAAATGGGGCTACTGTTGTTGCAGAAATGTTAGGAGGATTAGACATAAAATGACAAAATGCCTAGCATATAGAAGTTATTTGAGACAGTAATAATGATCATCATATGCAGCACAATTACACTAATCAACTGCTGTTGTGTAACAAATACCCACCTAATCTCAGGGCATAAAATATTAGCTTTTTTTTTCCTTCAAGTCTCTGTGGAGTAACTGGGGGTACCTTTGATTTATCTTAGCTAATCCACTTATACAACTGGGAGTCAGCTGATGTTGGCTGGGAGGCTCAGAGCTGTGAAACCAATCTGCTCCTATAAATTATGTTTTGCAAGGGCACAAGAGAGGGGAGTGGCAGCACAGGTGATTTGTATGTATTATTATGATTTATTTATCACATAGCTACTAGATTATCTCTTAAATCCTTTTTACCTATCTAATCATTCATTTTATTATTTTCTCAAGTTTTATTCCATTTTGAAAATATGCCAAAATTCTCAAAGGGCAACATTCTTATGGTGAGACACCTTGTATTCTAGAGAAAATTTCATTCATAAATGACTATGAGCTATAGATAATCTGAAGTGTTCTAGTGATATTGTCATAAATTACTTAGTAAAGTTTGGGGAATTAGCTTAGTTACATGTTTTAATTAACTTGCCCCATTGGCAGCTTATTTTCCCTAATAGGTTTACAGTTCCTCTTAGACTTACAGTAAATCCTTCATTTTCCCCTTATCTCCATTATTTGTGTAAGCCATATTCCCATCGAGGATATTTGCTTTTGCAACCACAAATGTTGGATGGGATACAGTTATTTTGGCAGTAGTTTTCAGTATTTGAAACAAATCCGTATCTTTATTTAATTTCTCTACTACTTGAAAAATTGAAATGTGGGTCTAGATAAAATTTTTTATATTGTTTCCTATAATGATAAGGTTATGTTTAGTGACTAATTGCAGAGTATAAAATAATTCATCTTGGAAGACATGGCTAAGTAGACTTTTGGAAGTTGTAGCTTCCTTAATCTCAGAATTTACTTAATTCAACTTTTTTAAAAACATTTTTTTCATGATTAGGAACAGTTATTGAGTTTGCAATCATACATTTTCAACTTTTTAAGCAATTTATTAGTTATAAGTAAGCCTTCTAGAAATAAATCAACAAAATTGATCAATTTAGGGTCTAATTATCTTATTGTTAGGATCAATGTTGAATAGATTGATTTTTTGATAATAGTAAATAGTGACTAAGTGCTTGCTATGTTCAAGCATCATGATGAATGTAGTCTGTGGCTTATCTCATTTAATTCACACAATACTGTATATGGTAGATACACCAGGTGAATTTATAAATAAACCAAAATCCAAGGAGATTGTGTAACTTAGCTGGTTAGACAGCCAACAAGTAGCAGAGCTAGGAACTACTGTAGGTAGACTGATTCCGAATCCTGGGTTGTGAAACATGATAAGGTAAACCTGCTGATATGAATTTATCCTTAGTAAGTAATATCATAGACAGCATATTGATTTTTAAAAGAAAAGTACTGGGAGAATGGCATTGAAACATGTAAAATATCATGTATGAAAGGAGTTGCCAGTCCAGGTTCGATGCATGATACTGGATGCTTGGGGCTGGTGCACTGGGACGACCCAGAGGGATGGAATGGGGAGGGAGGAGGGAGGAGGGTTCAGGATGGGGAACACATGTATACCTGTGGCGGATTCATTTTGATATTTGGCAAAACTAATACAGTTATGTAAAGTTTAAAAATAAAATAAAATTTAAAAAAAATAATAAAATAAAATTAAAAAAAAAAGAAATACAATCATAAAAAAAAAAGAAAAGAAAAGAAAAGTACAAGTAAATGTGCACCAGATGTATCATAATTTGTTAGACATAAAATGTAAGTGCTGTACTTAAAAATTAGGGAATAGCTTTTGTTTCATTAGTCATTCTAGTGTAATATCTATGAAAAACTGTTTTAATATTTAGAAGAGTTTTATCTCCTTAATATATCCATCTTCATGATGGTAAGCAAGCTGTGGGTTTGCCCACATTACTTTCATAATGTACTTAGAACAGTTTTCCTCTCCTTCAGATAATTCTAGGGTGTGATATGAGGTACTGTCACATTTTTCAACATAGGAAACTCCTGTAGAGATTCAAAGTGATCCTTTTCAGATAGCAGCATAAATTCATCTAAGTCCCTGAACTCAGGTATGAAACAATTCCGAAACAATCTTCCAATTGAAATAAAACATACAGACAACATGAGAAAAATAAATAAATTCAAGATGGAGCTCATCACAAAGGATTAAACTTTACCCCAAAGAGAAGTTTATACTAGTAGCAGGTTCTTTTAATGAGAACAGAAAGCCGTCATCTCTGGAATAAACTAGGAATTCATAGATTCTGTTCTTTCTTTTGGAATGCCATGTAACTTCATTGGATTCAAACTGCAGTAAGAGAAACGTTCCTTTCTGCCTGGAACAGGCAGCTGAGTTGTTATAGCAATATGGTTACAAAGAGTAGAAGCTCACTTAAGTTAAGTGATGGAGGATAGGAATATATTAGAAAAATTTATAGATGAGGAACCAAGGAGCAAAGCAACCAGGCTTTGGGAAGATACCACCTCTTGACTTCTTGGAGTCTAGATATGTGATAGAAATCTAAGCTTCTAACTCTATCACTGTACTACAAGAGAAAGTGAAAATGTTAGTTGCTCAGTTGTGTCCAACTCTGCAGCTCTATGGACTGTAGCCTGCCAGGCTCCTCTGCCCATGGAGTTCTCCAGGCAAGGATACTGGAGTGGGTAGCCATTTCCTTCTCCAGGGGATCTTCCCAGCCCAGGAACAGGTACACAATTACTGTAAGAGCCTGAGAAGTTTAAACTGAGACGTTTAAGTAAATGAATCAAGTTGGCCAAGTATTTTGACAGATGATTCTGAGAGCTGTGGTAGCTATTTTATGGCCAAAAGGCAGAAGCTAAGGTAAATGCAGAGGAATCAACCTGGTATCATGGAATCGTTAAGGTAACAGACTCTACAAGGCCCTGTTTCCGTTCTTCCTGCTTCATGAAATATAACTGCTGTTAGTTGAGTACTCTGTTGCTGCCAAGTGAAAGCATTCTGAGACTCTGAAAATCGTTAATACTAAATAATACAACAGTTATGATTATATGAATGTATTGGGCAGGACAAATACAATCAGAGTTCATGGACCTTGGAAATAGGTTTAAGGCAGGCCTGTCATGTATAGTTGGCCAGATTTTTCACTGTATAAGTGTAAGGAGCACCAATCACACAGTCTAAAATGTACAACACTATGTATTGGTCCTGTCTGGATTCCTTATTTTCTCTATCTGAGACCATTCATTTTCTTAGAAATCTGCTTTAAATAGCACATGGGCTATTAAAAGAAAATAATCCCCAAATCTTTGCCTATAATGCCTGAGGTAAGGGCAAGTCAGGGGTGTCAATAAAGAAGGACTTTTCCCCTTGGGGAGCAGCTCTTAGCCACCAGGCAGGATGTACGCATGACAGACAGCATGATTTCAATGATTCTTATTATATGAGGATTGTGAGCTGTGTATAAAGAATCATGGTTGTGGTGTATCCTTCAAATGTGTGATCTTTAATCCCTAATAAAAAAGAGAATGATAGTCTTTTTGTTTTCCACACTGAAGAGAAATAAATGTGTGATTTGTGTATGTGGGCACACATGGATTCTGAATCTCTACAGAGTTTCATAGCTACTCTAAGGCCTGGTAACTCTTGATTGTTTACTTGGAGCTTAAGGGAATATTCTGGGTCATGGCCAATAATGAAGCACAAGCAAAGGAGTGTATAGATGTTACTTTCTAAGGCTCAGGAGAGGAAAATTTGCCTCTGTCCCTCTCTCTTGGGTGCTGGCAGGGAAATGGACTATCCCTCCTAGATAGGGAGGGGAAGAAGCATTGTGTGTGTGTGTGTATGTGTGTGTGTGTGTGTGTGTGTGTGTGTGTGTGTGTGTGTGTTAGGTGTGTGTGTTTCTCTCTGAAAGAACTTTTATCCCTCCCAAAACAAACTCTGAGACAGTGTTGATAGCTATCTATTTTTCCTGCATAGTAGAGAAAGGAGAATAGGAATATCCAGAATGCCCCTATAAGTGACTATTACTTGGGAATGGTTTGGTTAAGAGTGGACTCTGGAACCAGATGGCCAGGTTCAAATCCTCACACCACCAATTACCAGCTGTGTGACTTTGGGCTAGATACATAACCTCTCTTGGCTTTAGTTTTCTACTTATAAAAATGGCAGAAATTGAAATACCCTCAGACATAGAACTTGAGATAAGAATTCAAGTACAGGTAGTTTATTTGGGAAATGTTTCTAGGAAACATAGGTTGGGAAATGGGCAAGTGAAAGAGGGAAGGGAGAAAGCCAACAAAAGACATGTTTTCAAAACCAGTTACCACAGTGGGAAACAGGGAACTTGGGGAATGAGCATAGAAGAGACCTCAAAATATTCCACAACAGGGGTAAAGACTCTGAAGAATTTATCGCTAAGCTGTTGAAGGTTGCTTGTGTGTTATTTATTGTCTGGTGCGTCCCACTTGTCCCGTGCTTGAGCCAAATATATTCCCAAGGCAAGGGAAGAAAAGCCCTCACTGTGTAGATGTGACTGCTGGGGAAATACAAGCAAGACACCAACAGCATCTGCTGTCACACGTCATGATGCCTCATTGGGTTATTCAGAGGATTAAATGAGTTTCCACAGATGGATGCCGAGAGGAGTGCCTGGATCATAGTAAGCCCCAGCCTGGTGCTGCTGCCATTCCTGTTGTGATCAATAGAGCCCTGTGGGTTAGAGCCTGGCTGTCATTGGGCTAGGTTCAAGTTGTCTTTATACTACTTACCATTGGAGGGACTAGCTTCTTAGCCTCTAAAGCAGGGATAGGCATCAACAGATCTTTTGTGCAAAAGGCCAGGAGAGAATGGATACATGTATATGTATGGTTGAGCCCCTTCACTGTTCACCTGAAACTATCATGTGTTTGCATGCTAAGTCGCTAAGAGTGGTGTCTGACTCTTTGCAATGCTATGGACTGTAGCCCATCAAGCTCCTCCATCCATGGGATTCTCCAGGTAAGAATACTGGAGTAGGTTGCCATGCTCTCTTCCAGGGGATCTTCCTGACCCAGGGATCAAAACCTCCTCTCTTAGGTCTCATATTGGCAGGTGAATTTTTTACCACTAGTGCCACCTGGGAAGCCCCCAAACTATCACAATATTGTTAATTGGCTATACCCCAATACAAAATCGGAGAAGGCAATGGCAATCCACTCCAGTACTCTTGCCTGGAAAATCCTATGGATGGCGGAGCCTGGTAGGCTGTAGTCCATGGGGTCGCTAAGAGTCGGACACGACTGGGCGACTTGACTTTCACTTTTCACTTTCATGCATTGGAGGAGGAAATGGCAACCCACTCCAGTGTTCTTGCCTGGAGAATCCCAGGGACGGTGGGGCCTGGTGGGCTGCCGTCTATGGGGTCGCACAGAGTCGGACACGACTGAAGCGACTTAGCAGCAGCAGTAGCAGCAATACAAAATAAAAAGCTAAAAAATAAAAAATCTTTTTAAAAAGGCCAAATGGTAATACTTTTCATCTTTGTGAGCCCTACAGTCTCTATCTTGACTATTCAACTTGCTTTTCCAGAGTAAAAGTAGCCTCAGACAAAATGTAAATGAATGGGTGTGGCTGTGTTCCAATAAAAATTTGCTTGCTAAACCAGGTGATGGGCTAGATTTGACTCTTGGACCATTGTTTGGCCCATAAGCCAATTTATCTTTTCCACAACTATCTAATGTGAAATAAAAAATAGTGTTTACTTCACAGGAGACAGTAGAGCATGGACTGTGAAATTAGAATCTGTGTCAGCCTGCCAAGTTTTGGATCCCAGTGGTTATACTTTGTACCTTGATAATTTTACACAAAACATTTATTCTCTGTAAATCTCAGTGTCCTCATCTATAAAATGGGAAAAGTAAGAGTACTGCCCCATAGGGTTGCTGTGAGGATTAAATGGGATTATTCTATGTCCCATACTTAGCATAGTGACACATAATCAGAACTCAGTGTTTCCAACACACTTATTTTGATTTCTATCACTCCTCTGCTTTTTCGTTGAAAGAATCTACTGAAACTCTACTTGGGTGAAAAGATAACAAGATAGTTCTTGGTATCCTTGCTGAGATTCAGATCTGGCACAAAGATTTACCAGTTAAATTTGAGCAACCTATTAAACTTCATGGACTTAGGTCAGTGGTTCTTAACTAGGGGTGATTTTACAATGTCTTGATGGTAAAGAATCTGCTGCAATGCAGGAGACCCGGGTTTGATCCCTGGGTCAGGAAGATCCCCTGGAGAAGGGAATGGCTACCCACTCCAGTATTCTTGCATGGAGAATCCCATGGACAGAGGAGCCTGGAGGGTTACAGTCCATAAGGTTGCAGAGTCAGACACAACTGAGCAACTAACTTCCTTCCTTCTTAAATGGGGTGAGGAAACTACTGGTGTTTGTAGAGGCCACCATGCTGCTAAACATCTCTCAATGTGTGGCCCAAAATACCACTCGTGCTGAGGTCAAGAAACCCTGGTTTAGATAGACTATGTCCCTTCTCAACTTTTACCCTCCAACATTTGGCAATATGTCTATCACAACTTTTCACACGAGTTTTAAATTGCCATCATGATTTGCTGGTTCACAGGCTTCCAAAAGATGCATGGAAATATTTTGTCAAGATAAATAGACTAAGGTGTGAAGTATTATATTTTTGAATGACATTATCATTTACAAAATACTCTAGATGCCTGGTTGACAAAACTACATACTTTATTTTCTGCTAAAACAATTTTAACTGTTGAGGAATCTTTTTGACAATACGAATGATTTTCTTTACATTCCATATCTTTCTATCAATTGGGGACAGTTTGAGATGATAGAAGACAGCCTCTCAAATCTGTCATCTTTGTTGTGATGTAAAGAAACCTTTCTCTATAAATTACCAAGGTATCTGGCACTGGGAAGTGTGCAAGGCTATTATTTATACCTGTTTAACTCTCAATATTATGACAGTATGATTTTTGAAACGGACTATCTCAATTCAAAATGCTTTCTGTTCTGAATTTCACCACATTGGAGTGATTGTTAATAGCTCTTCACTGTCAAGAAATCACCATGACCTCTTCTTTCTCTTATTTTTAAGTGTTGATATATTCTCAACTTGACAGATGAATTTGCTAGAGAATTTTTATTAAAAAAAAAAAAAAAAAAGCTCTAAATAGGCTATCTCCAACCAAACATCCCTTCTGAGTGACAGTCTCTTTTCTTTTCGTGCTCAATTTTCATTTAAATCTCTGCAGATTTCCGTGACTACTCTGGGTCTTCAAATGGCCTCACAGTGTTCTTGCATCCTCCCCTAATCCATGTGGAACCTTTGGGCTACTTGAAGAAAGGCATCCTACTCAGAGAAAATACCCCATGAATGAAGTGAAGTGGAGTGAAATGAAGTGAAGTCGCTCAGTCATGTCTGACTCTTTGCGACCCCGTGGACTGTAGCCTATCAGGCTCCTCTGTCCATGGGATTCTCCAGGCAAGAATACTGGAGTGGGTTGCCACTTCCTTCTCCAGAGGATTTTCCTGACCTAGGTATCGAACCCGTGTCTCCCGCATTGGCGGTAGACACTTTAACCTCTGAGCTACTCAGAGAAAATACTCCATGAATACACCCCATGAAAATGCCCCATGAAAATTCCCCATGAATCAATACACAGAGCCTTGACTGGGAACTCTTGAACACTGCACAACTTGTATACTTTTATAGGGTACTCCTGAAAGTTGTCTTGTAACTATGCCTGTATCCTGACTTTCTCTCTTGTTGGGACATCACCATTTATTTGTTCATTTATTTATTTTGCCAATAAATATTCACTAAGTTCCTTCCCTGTGCCTGGCATAACAGTAACACAAAGTCCCTCATCTGGTTGACTTTTAAATCTCAGAGCTGGTGCACTGGGATGACCCAGAGGGATGGGATGGGGAGGGAGGTGGGAGGGGGGTTCAGGATGGGGAACACATGTACACCCACGGTGGATTCATGTCAATGTATGGCAAAACCAATACAATATTGTAAAGTAATTAACCTCCAATTAAAATAAATAAATTTATATTAAAAAAGGATAATTTATAAAAAAATAAAACTGTAAAGACTTACAAAAAAAAAATAAAAAAGGATAAAACCATGACTCTCACACAAATGCAAAATGAACACATGCCAAAGATTTTTACTGTTAATGGGGGAACCAATAATATGGTTCAAATAAGAATTAGATTTATAGAGATTTATCATTTCTGTTGGACAATATGCATTTGCCTTGCCACCAGCAAGAGAGAAAAGATTTATTTCAGCAGCATCATCTAAAATTTAACTTTTTCTTCTCACAATTGCAAAACAGATGAGTAAAAAACAATCAAAGATGTGCACTCCATGTTAATCAGTTTATTTCTGAGGGATCCGTTGACATCCTTCAGTATTCTGCAGCAGTCTTTCTTGATTCATTTTAAAGTCTTCACAACTTCTCTTTAACACTAGCACAGTGTTCAAATAAGAAGCCATTTCAGGTAACGGTGAGTGTACTGAGAAACAAAGCAGAGTGCTGTGGAAGCAGGTGGGTGGGGGGGGGGGGGACAGTTTTTAGATGGCAGAACCAAGAGGAGGTAACAGAATTGGTTAATTGGTTAAAGTGATACTCCCAACATTACCTATTTAAATTTTAACAGCTGTGATAAAGAACTTATTCTACAAGCGGAAAATGTTGATATTTATGGCATCAGTGTTGGCTACTAGCAGAGTCCATTTGTAGTTTTTCACTAGAAATGAAAACAAAATTGGATGTATTGACAAGTCTTCTCCATGTCTTTTTATTTCCCCTTCTGAAACCTGATGTCCATATTTTTTTTTACAACTTTTAACACAGTTTTATTTTACGTATTTTTAGTATGTTAGTAACTATGTAGCCACTCCAGTGTTCTTGCCTCGAGAATCCCAGAGATGGGGGAGCCTGGTGGGCTGCCGTCTATGGGGTCCCACAGAGTTGGACATGACTGAAGCGCCTTAGCAGCAGCAGCAGCACTTTAGAATTGTCTTACATTTTATTAATGATTGCTTATAATTTTGAGTATGTTTTTTATAGGATAATTTATAATTTCATGTATAAAATTAAAATATATGTGTATTATTTTAATAGTAAAATTAGAAAGCTATTAAATTTTTGTTGTTTTATTAATGCAATTTTAATGATCTTATCTCTAGCAGAGATAGAGGTATTAAACAAGTTGCTAAGTAAAAAAGGAGCAGGTTTAATTTACAGTTGCTTGAGAAGTTTTATTTTTATAAATTTTTTTAAGATTTATTTTATTAATTTTTTTATTGATGTAGAGTTGATTTACAATATTACATAAATTTCAGGTGTATTTATTTTATTTTTATGCAGTGGAATATGTCTGCTCTTTTTTCATAAAATTTATTTTACAGTAGTTTGTGTGGTATGCTGCTACTGCTAAGTAGCTTCAGTCGTGTCCGACTCTGTGTGACCCCATAGACGGAAGCCCACCAGGCTCCCCCGTCCCTGGGCTTCTCCAGGCAAGAACACTAGAGTGGGTTGCCATTTCCTTCTCCAATGCATGAAAATGAAAAGTGAAAGTGAAGTCGTTCAGTCGTGTCCGACTCTTCACGACCCCATGGATTGCAGCCTACCAGGCTCCTCCATCCATGGGATTTTCCAGGCAAGAGTACTGGAGTGGGGTGCCATTGCCTAATTACCCAAATGGCTTTCAGAAAAGTAGGGCCACCCAAAATGAGAAAATCCATTAAAAAATAATTTTATATTTTAAAAAGTATCAAAATAACCATCAGATAAGTCAGAATTTCTTCTAAACTTCACTTATTTGAAGTTTTGATATGATTTTAATTTTGATTTGCATCAAGATTTGGCAAACTATAGCCTATGAGCCAAATTGGCCCGCATTTATTTATTTATTTGTAAATTAAAATTTTTTGGAATGCAGTTACACTCATTTATTTACATATTATCTATGACTGCTTTCGCATTGCAACAATAGAGAAGGTGGAGACTATGGGACTTGCAAAGCCTAAAGTTTTTACCATCTAGCCCTTTAAGGGCAGTTTTGCCAACTCCTGGGCTACATAACTGGTGGGAGCTCTGATGCTGGGAGGGATTGGGGGCAGGAGGAGAAGGGGACGACAGAGGATGAGATGGCTGGATGGCATCACCGACTCGATGGATGTGAGTTTGAGTGAGCTCCGGGAGCTGGTGATGGACAGGGAGGCCTGGCGTGTTGCAATTCATGGGGTCACAAAGAGTTGGACATGACTGAGCGACTGAACTGAACTGAATCTTTTCATTTATTCATTTGTTTTTCATATCATATATTGAACACATATTTGATAAGTAGGCACTGTGTGCCAGACCCTGCTCTATAAGATCAAGGGTTACAACACAGTGGGAGAAAAAGTTTTATGATCTTCAGGTTCTTAATCTGGTACTAAATATGTTTCCCTTTTTTCTTTTAATTTTTGGGGTGATAGATTAAAGAATGTTCTCTAAAGTTTTAGTAATGAGATCTTTGCCTCCATACTTTGTCTTAGTATCTCCCTGAAGCAGATTCTTAGGCAAGGATTTGGGTGCAAATATTTTTCTGTTGTTGTTGTTAAAGAAAACACCCCCTAGAGTGGGGAAATAAGAAAGGGAAGTGAAGGCAGGCGGTAGAAGGTGCATTATTAAGCCACCTGCTTTGGTATAATATTTCCAGGAAAAAAGCCTTTCAGGCACCAAAATGCAGAGATTGGCATCTAGAATTTGCTTGGAGACACTGAAACATCTGGAGGATATGAGTGAGGCAACGCAATATTTGTTAAAAATTTTAATTCCTGGAAGTACTCAGATCCACTTATGACCCATGATAAGTTGCCTTTGTTGTATAGTAAGGGGTTGGCTGGACACAACTTATACAGGAAATTTGATGGGAAAAAGCTTCAGTACTGGCTTTTAGACTTGAGCTGCACTTGAAATCCATAATCTCTGTCCTCTCCTGCCTATTTTAGATTTCTTTCCCTCTTGGCCAGCAATTATGTTGGTCCCAGGTGTTCCTCCAAAGAGGGCAGAGCATCCTTTCCTGTGTCAGAGTCAGTGTATAGTTCACAACCCTGAATTGGGAGCCTAAGACAGAAATAAATCATTTACAGATTTGCCCCTGTGATAACTCAAGTAGTGTCTACTTGGCTTGGAGCTAGAGATTCTAGTTATACCATCTGGCCAAGTGCCTTTACTCAAAATGCAGCCCACCAAGCCGGCCTCCTCTCATCAGTGCTGGGGGAGGTGACACAATGTATTTTCCCCACTTCTCTGTAGCCGACCACATAAATAATTGTATTTTTCTGAGACCACTTCAATTTCACTGCCTCATTTAAACATGGATCTTTGTCACAGAAAAGATGTAGGATGGAAACAATTCACTTCCTTTCCATTTTTATATGCTAGAGACAGATGGTGCTAGTGGAAAAGAACCCTCCTGCCAATGCAGGAGACCCATGAGATGCAGGTTCGATCCCTGGGTCAGGAAGATCCCCTGGAGAAGGGAATGGCAACCCACTCCAATATTCTTGCCTGGATAATCCCATGGACAGAGGAGCTGGTGGGCCACAGTCCATGGGGTTGCAAAAAGTCGGATACGACTGAAACGTCTAAGCACAACAACTATTCAGACAGTTAACCTGACAATGGAAGAGTATGGTAGGCAAAAAAAAATAAAAAATAGCTCCCTCAAAGATGATCATATCCTAATCCACAGAAGGTGCAAATATATTACCTTATATGGCAAAAAAGGACATGGCAGATGTGATTGAATTACAGATCTTGCTATGGGGAGATGATCCTGGATTATCTGGGTAGACCTAATGTAATCATAAGTGTCCTAAGAGGGGGGCTTTAATCAGAGTCAAGAAGATGTGATGGTAGAAGAGTGGTCAGAGTAATGTGACCAGATGACTTTGAATACAAAGAAAGGAGTCATGAGCCAGGCAGTGCAAGCAGCCTCTAGAAGTTGGAGAAGGCAAAGAATGAATTCTCCCCTAGGACCTTCAGAAAAAAATACAGCCCTGCTAACACAGTGATTTTAGACCTGTAAGACTCATTTCAGATTTCTGACCTCCAGAACTGTAAGATAATTTATTTATGTTATTTTAGACTATTAGGTTTGTGGTAGCTTGTTCCAGCAGCAAGAGGAAACTAATATATAGGGTAAAACAGATTATAGTCATCTTTGGAGCTAGAGCAGAGGCAGAGATGTTTGTATTTCTGGTGAAAATATAGTGTAGATACTGAGAATCTAAGGACTGAATTAAAGTCCCATGGCTCTATAGTTTATTTGTAATGTGACCTTTAGAAAGTTACATAACAATTTTGAGTCTTGGTTCCCTCACCTGTAAAATGGGAATCCTAATAATATATGTCTTATAGTGTTGTGAGTGTTGAATAAGATAATCTATATAGTGCACTCAAAAGTATTCCTAGAGCATATTGAAAACTCAAAAACATTGACTATTATTGTTGTGATCTAAAAATAATGATCTTTGTGCTTGTGATGATCTCACAGTTTACAGTGTTCTCATAAACTTAAATCAATCCTTTGAGATTGTTTTGCTTTTTCTCTCCCTCACCCTTCTCCCGAGGGACACATAGAATCATGGAGGGGATAATGGAAATTCCCAGGGTCTGAGACTGGCTCCTAACTCAGTGCTCTTTTTCAGTACTGAGTCAATGTTGAAAATATGATGCAATAAGTACAAAGTTCCAGAGATAAAGAAAACACAAATGTGCTTCAACAATGGCACATGCAAAGCTCCACATGTTTCATAATGTCTCAGAATGCAGTTGGCTTCCTTTTATTGGGTAGCATTATACACTAATATCTAAGTCTCCCAACTTTTAAAACTTTTTAGTTTGGTTACTTTTGATGAATAGCCCATAGAAAAAGGCTCATACAGTTTTCCAAAAGACTGCTCTATATTTGAGTTCAGTCACTGACTACCGAGAGAGATAAGCTCTGGTGACAGAAAAAAAAAAATGTCATAAATTAAGAAGTTTCAGGATCAGAAGCTACCAGTGATTGCTGAAGATGGGACCAAATTGTGGAGAAGTTTGCTATTTTATATAAAATCCCCACATGCTGAGTAATAAGTAATCTTTCCTATCACTTTCAGGGTATGAATGATGTCAAAATGCCTGCTTTCTTGACAACTCATATTTCCTACAGGAGGCTGAGAAAAAGCATTAAAGAAAATTCATGATAATGGCTTGAAAAATAAACCATATGATCAAGAGGAATCTTGTATTGATACTTAATGCCATTTATAATGATAGTAGGGCTTCCCTGATGGCTAAGATGATAAAGAAATCTGCCTGCAGTGGAGGAGACCCAGGTTTGATCCCTGGACTGGGAAGATTCCCTGGAGGAGGGCATGTCAAACTACTCTAGTATTCTTTCCTGGAGAATCCCATAGACTGAGGAGCTGGCGGGCTCCAGTCCATGGGGTCCACTTCAGACAAGACTGAAGTGACTTAGCATGTTCACACTCATAATAATAGCAGCAATAGCTAATGCTTATTGAGTGTTTTGAAAGTGCCAGGCACTGCTCTGATGTTTTAAATATAAAAATACATTTATTCCTCACAATGACCCTATAAAGTGGAAATGATTAGTTGTCCAACTTTACAGATGAAGAAACTGAAGCAGAAAGGCTAAATAACTTAGAGGTCACAGAGTTATTACATGTCAGAAGTGGGGTTTCAACTCAAGTGACCTGGCCCCAGAGCCTAAAAGAGCCTACCTTCCTACTCACTAATAAGTTATCTCGAAAGGTAGAGAACAAATTTCTGAGAGAACAGAATACAGGAGACATGAGTTTTCAGAGGAAAAGAAGGGGATGCTAGGTAGAGAATGCACAGTCAGATAAGACACCATCACAGGGTCCCTGAACTCTGAGGTTAGCAAGGGCCACTTGGCATATGTTTGTGCAGTGACAGATGGGATCTGGGAGGCAGGGAAACAAATTGAGAAAAGAGGCCTCATGAATAATGTTTACCTATTCCATGATTTAGCCAAGGGATGGCACTAACTAAATACATGAAAGATTCAGAGGAAGTAAGGTCTTGGTAAAAATGTGTTTGTTTGATTTACGGACTCAGTTGGGAATTATTAACCCAAGTGCCATGACAGAGAGAAGGTAATTGTTTTTACTTAGAATAGCACTTGAGCCTAAATTATTGGAGGCACATAACTCTATTTCTGAGAGTCAGTGGTGGTAGGGGTGGGGCTCCATAGACTTGTTCTGGCTTCTTCAAGTTGGGGCTGGATGCCCTAGCTATTCACATCCCATTTGGAAGGCTAAAGTGAGAGAATTTGTTCTGAATGTTTAAGAAGGCTTTCTCCTTTGATAATCAAGGCTTGCCCAAGCAGAACTGGGAAGGAAGAGAAGTTTATCTTTGATGTCTTCATGTTATCCTTTAACCTGCGTGCTCCTCTGCTTTGAAAAATCCCCCATTGCAACCATATGTATGTGTGTTTACATACACACATAACATCCCACATTCCCTTGTTCCCCCTTTATCATTACTTTTATACCAGGTGGTTGGCATTCACACATGCAGATGTTGGCTGTATGATGACTAATGCAATTTCAAGTTGTTACCACCAGGAAGGGTATATTTATTTCAAAAGGTATTGTTGGAGGCCATGACACCTTACGTTGTAGGAGGGAAGCTAGAATGGGAGAATCTCAGAGAAGCTAATGGGTAGAACAACTAGTGAGATTCTGGGCCTTTCCCGGGAAATCTGTGCATTGTATTTTTATAGTGGATTTCCATTTTGATTTTGAATCACATTGCCCTGGCCCCCATGAATGTGGAGAAACTGGCTTCGACTGAGACCACGTCCTGGCCTGTTCTCCGTTCAGCCATGGGTCTTTGTCATGGATGTCAGACACATAAGCCTCAGAGGCAAGATAAAAGAGTTGGAGAGGCAGTCTGGAGAGAGGCTGTATAATTTTATTGAGCAATATTTCTTCTTTAAATGGGCTCATGGATAATTCAATTAGCTGGGTTTTGATTGCTCTTCTTAGCGGGTAGACTCTATATAATGAAAATGTGGATTCTTCATGACCCACTGTCACAAACCATCTTGTCAAGATGGATTATTCAACATCATCCCATAGTGTGTTTTGACACTGGTTCAGATTTGACATAGGTTCAAATTCCTCTTTAGCAGTATGTGTGTGTGTGTGCTCTCTCTCTGGATATTTCTCTCACCTTTTCTTGGAGATAGAGCTAAGAGTTGTAGACAGTAAATATGTACTTAAACTGAGTGGACAATGGCCATGGCAGAGACCATGAACTTTTCCCAGTGGAGAGCTCTGGGACATGGCATGTATGAGTTTGTCATTCTCATCAATGCTGGGTGCAAATGGCTTATGTCTGGTGGCAGAATTTGAGGACATTTATTAAGCCTCAGGCTAAGAGGTTTCATATCTTGATTATGAAAATGACATAAAACAATTAAAAAATAAAGTATTTGATAAGTTTCTCTATTTATATGGACCTTACATATCAATAATTCTACATTCAGTCTGGTATGCCTCAAGGAGAATAGGGAAAGCAGGAGCAGTGCTGAGAAAAGAGACTGAATAAGTTCCCTGTGATGAGATGGTTTCTCTATGAGAATGGACTAACAAGCACAGTGGGAGACAGCATAGGGATAGTAGATCTAAGGAGGGATGGTACTCACATCCACAGAATTAGAAAGGGGTCAGGCATGATTATGTGCCTTTGTTTATCATATCCCTAAAAACCAAAGGTTTTGTTCAAAGCTGAAAGTGATGATTTAAGATGTAGAATAACGGATGCAATTGGCACAGGTCATAAGCACTATTGATCATGTACAGTGGCTTGAAAGAGAAATAGATTCCAAAGAAGAGCAGTTTAAAAAGTGAAGAATAAAACTATAGTTGACGATTAAAGGTGCATTAAGAACATTCAGGAAATATCTCTATTTTTGAGGATGAGGTCATTTTTCTCCACAAAATACCTTTCTGGGAAAGAGGGGGAAGTTGGACCACTTGTCAAGCAGAGTTTCTCTCTTTTTATGTTTCCTGAATATACGACATTTATCCCTGATCAAAACGTGATTTTCCTTTTTCCTGGCAAATGTAGAAATGACACCTCAAACAATTTGGTCTCTGTTCTCAAATTCATATTAGAGATTCTAATGTTTTCAATATATATATATATATATATATATATATATATACACACTAGGCACAAAAAAGTAGTATTTTATTGTGGAAGCTGTCAATTTATCTTCTGCTACTATATTTCTAATCATCAAAGCCTCTTGGTAGATTATCACTTATGCTTTTTAAAAAGGTAATTTTATCTTTGTTTAGACTAGGTGGTTTCAAATCAAGATGCTTCAGAGCAGGTGAGTAGGCAAATAATATAGACTATTGAGATGGGTCAAGGTGTTTGTTGCTCCGTTGTGCCTGACTCTTTGCAACCCTATGAACTGTGTAGCCCATCAGGCTTTCCATGGAATTCTCCAGGCAAGAATACTGGAGTGGGTTGCCATTTCCTTCTCCAGGGGATCTTCCTAACTCAGGGATTGAACCCGAGTCTCCTGCATTACAGGCAGATTCCTTATCATTTGAGCCACCAGGGAAGCCCTGAAATGGGTCAAGTGCACTTCAGTAGGGAATGGTGAGGACTGTAGCAAACTGGAGGTCGTAGTCCTTTGGTAAGGGAGGCTTCTGTTGCTCACTTTCAGCCAATAGCTGCCAAATGGGGCTCTAGGCCCAAAATTGTGATTCTGTACAAATATTTTATAGAGATGCCAGAAATACGCTCAAAGAAATGAAGAGTTCTGTCATTTGAAATGATGTACAGGCCCCCAAAACCTTAGTTTGTGACTTCTGGAGAATAATCTGATAAAGGGGAAAGTTCAGCAAATAGAGACAACAAAGCATCAACAAAACAAAAAAACAGGTTCTTGACCTAACCGATTCATATATAATAAACAACTAATTCAAATTACTTTCTATGTATGTACAGGACCCTAGGTTTTGTCCACTGGAAAATCTAAACCATAAATCAAAATATGTATTATGTTAGCTGCACATTGAGAGTAGGGGCACATATTTCTGTTTGGAGTAGGATAGGGGACTTGGAGGGTGGGTAATATTTGAATTACGATTTGAAATATAGATATGACCTGATTATGAGCAAAAACATAATGAAGAAGCAGTCCTAATAGTTGAATTAAGTGAAGATAAGTCCATGGTAGGACAAGACGGCTATTCCTTTCCTGGAACAATGGTCACACTAATTTGATCACTAAATATAATTCATTGAAAGCACCAGGTATTGAGGGTCTTAAATGACAGGCTGAGGAGTAAGAGTTTTATCCTCTAGCAGGGGGTTGCCAATTCAAATGTCTTTAAAGGCCAGATAGGAAACAAAAAAGAAAACTTAATTTGGATAGGAGTCCACCGTATCTAGATGAAAAAACAGGCTCAGTTCCAGTGGACTGTTGCCATGTAGAAATGCACCACCAGCATTGCCCACGAGAAGTTGGAAATCTAAGTTTTTAGTTTTTATTTGGAAGTTACGGTTTTTAAATGTTGGCAGCACATGCACATGAGAAAAGAAAAGTGTGAATCAAAGCTAATTTGGAAGCCCACATGTAAAATAAACTTAGATCTGCGGGGGGACGGGGGGAAGGTTATCATGAGCCTATATTCTCTCTATTCTTGAGCCAACTGGGGGGTCTCTCATCAAAGAGTGGACTTTAAATACTCCTGCTACTGATAATAGGAAAAGATAAAAGACATACATTTTGTATGCATTGTAAAGATGCATGCACAAAGACAAGAAGTATTAAATGAAGATATTTTTGTGTGTAAAAAGATTTTTTTTCATGTATTATGCTTCATATTATAGCATAAAATTTTAAATTAGAGACACATTAATTAAAATATTTTTAGAAGTTTAGAAAAAAAATTTTCTTCCAAATCAGTAGTTTAAAGCAGAGAAAATTCAGGCTTGTGAACTTGAGCAAAAACATAATCACATCTTTATCTCCATTATCCTCTAACTTAAGTGTAACGCTTCATTCAATTATGAAATATTTAACAAACCATAGAAGCTTAAGTGGTACCCTTGTGACTTTGTCACCAATGGAAATCCCAGGAAATTTTCATACTGTTGAAATGCAAATGGCTGGAAGTCATAGTTAGGCTCATTACTATAGATACTTAAAAAACCATAGCAGTTAGCAGACTCAGATAATGTTCTTCCATGCATTAATAAAGAAGTACATATACATATACTATATGTGACATATACTATGTCACATATTTAAAAAATACTGTTTTACAATAAGTGCTTTCATTTTTAATCCATATTTTAAATGTTTAAATGATTACATGGAGCGGAGTCCATTGGCTTCACCAGATCGCCAAAGGGGTTTGTGACAGGAGAAAAGTTAAGAAGCCTGGCTCTGAATCAGTAAATAAAAAGATTTTCCATTGTGGAGGTTCTGAGATTGCTCTTTTATTTTTTTTACTGCAAGGTTTCCTATCTGGGGTACTAAGGTAAGAACAACCTTTCCAATTGGAGTTCTTACTGCTTATAAAGATTCAGGAGTAACTGGGATAATTCATTGTTGTGAAACAGAACAAAAAAGAATAAAAAAAATTTGTAAACAGTTGAGTTCAAATGTAAAAAAACAGAATAAGGGAGGGAACTGACAGAATGTTGCCATATGTTTGTACCTGCGGCAAACCAAAATGAGGAAATAAAAACGTGATCAAGTGGGACCTCAAGTTGGTCAAGCTGGCTCGCATAGAAACCATCCAAGTGCACAATTCTTCAAAACAAAAGTAGGGCATCAATATTCTGGACAGTGGCTGGGAAGCAGGGAGCACTCTCTTAGCTATTTAGAAAAAGCATCTTCTGAAGCATTTTTTTTTTTTTTACCTGAGTAGTGATTAAAGGACAGAGTTTCCATCTCCTGGGGAAATGTACTGACTGTGACCAAATTAGCTCTGAATTTGCTATTATTTAAATGCAGGTTCTTGTATTTATTAAAATGAAGTGACTGTCATATTAAAATTGAAAACGAGCAGTTGCACATGCAAATTATTTCTAAAGTTCAACTGCTGCTAAATGAGACGCAGTGCTCCTAAACTTAGAAATGCTTAACATAAATTATGACCTAATTAACATTTGCATGGTAATCCGGACTTCCTACAGCTTATTCTGCTAATTAACACATGATAAATGAGCACACATTAATATTTTATTGTAACATAACTTGTCCAGGAAAGCTTCTTAACTCCTTGGAAAATATTTTGTGTATGTGTGGTTATATTTTTCTATTTCCTGCCTGAGAAGTATCCTATTTTGGCTTCTGCTATTATATAATTTTGATGATAAAACTGTTTCATGTTGTAAATTTAATAAGACAATGAGGCAAGCTCTAGGAGTGCTTTTCTCCCCTTCATTTAAATTCTTTTTTCCATACTCTTTCTGGGAAATATCTGCATTTTTTAGAGAGAAAAAGGATGGCCTTGGTATGTACATTTCAGCTAATTATCACTTGTCATGGTTAGTTTTTTTAATACCTGCATTGTGGTTGTCCTGCACTAAAGGAGTCACGAGTGACTCTAGATGTGTTGAGTAGAGCAAAAATGTATATAAAGGTATGGATTTTGTACTTAGCAAATGATTTCCTATTGGTCATATATTCAGCTAGTTTGTGTCTTTTAACCAAATCATGACAGCCATCAAGTAAGTTAGGGAGACAAGAAAGCTTCTGTCTCTATCAGGGACAGGAAGTATCTTTCAGTATCCATCACTTTCATTGTTGTTGGGTTGCAATTTTTGAGTTTTGGCTTACCTACCTGGTATACTGTAGGGGACCAGATGCCATGATCTTCGTTTTCTGAATGTTGAGCTTTAAGCCAACTTTTTCACTCTCCTCTTTCACTTTCATCAAGAGGTTTTTTAGTTTCTCTTCACTTTCTACCACAAGGGTGGTGTCATCTGCATATCTGAGGTTATTGGTATTTCTCCCCGCAATCTTGATTTCAGCTTGTGCTTCTTCCAGCCCAGCATTTCTCATGATATACTCTGCATAGAAGTTAAATAAGCTGGGTGACAATATACAACCTTGATGAACTCCTTTTCCTATTTGGAACCAGTCTGTTGTTCCATGTCCAGTTCTAACTGTTGCTTCCTGACCTGCATATAGGTTTCTCAAGAGGCAGGTCAGGTGGTCTGGTATTCCCATCTCTTGAAGAATTTTCCACAGTTTATTGTGATCCACACAGTCAAAGGCTTTGGCATAGTCAATAAAGCAGAAATAGATGTTTTTCTGGAACTCTCTTGCTTTTTTGATGATCCAGTAGATGTTGGCAATTTGATCTCTGGTTCCTCTGCCTTTCTAAAACCAGCTTGAGCATTTGGAAGTTCATGGTTCACGTATTGCTGAAGCCTGGCTTGGAGAATTTTGAGCATTACTTTACTAGCGTGTGAGATGAGTGCAATTGTGCGGTAGTCTGAGCATTCTTTGGCATTGCCTTTCTTTGAGATTGGAATGGAAACTGATCTTTTCCAGTCCTGTGGCCACTGCTGAGTTTTATGGGGAAAGAGTGGAAACAGTGTCATACTTTATTTTTTTGGGCTCCAAAATCACTGCAGACGGTGATTGCAGCCATGAAATTAAAAGACACTTACTCCTTGGAAGGAAAGTTATGACCAACCTAGACAGCATATTCAAAAGCAGAGACATTACTTTGCCAACAAAGGTCTGTCTAGTCAAGGGTATGGTTTATCCAGTGGTCATGTATGGATGTGAGAGTTGGACTGTGAAGAAAGCTGACCACCAAAGAATTGATGCTTTTGACCTGTGGTGTTGGAGAAGACTGTTGAGAGTCCCTTGGACTGCAAGGAAATCCAACCAGTCCATTCTAAAGGAGATTAGTCCTGGGTGTTCTTTGGAAGGAATGATGCTAAAGCTGAAACTCCAATACTTTGGCCACCTCATGCGAAGAGTTGACTCATTGGAAAAAACTCTGATGCTGAGAGTGATTGGGGGCAGGAGGAGAAGGGGACGACAGAGGATGAGATGGCTGGATGGCATCACTGACTCGATGGACGTGAGTTTGTGTGAACTCTGGGAGTTGGTGATGGACAGGGAGTCCTGGTATGCTGCGATTCATGGGGTCACAAAGAGTTGGACATGACTGAGTGACTGACCTGAACTGAACTGATCCTGTAGGGGATTTTGTTTGTTTTAGTTTGTTTTACTTGGGACTACCAAGGATGATTGCCAATTGGCATCTTACTTAATTACATAAATCTGAACATGGGGTCTTTGGAAGAAGATTTTCTAAATCAGACTGAGAGCAATTGACTATGATGAGCAGTGCATTGAGTGTTCTGTAAGCCCATTAGAGGGGCATCTAATGAGTGATTGAGAGGGTCTATAGTGTGTTGCTCTGTTTTTAAAGACACCATTGGGATCACTGAGCAACTTTTCTTGCCTAATGCCTGAATCTTACTCGTGGTCTTTCAAACTCATTCCTTTTGAAAGTATTTTCAGCCACACTTCTTACACCAACTGTGTGAGATATTCTTCTCCACCATCACTGGTTCTCCAACTCTCTGGTCAAACTACTGGACATCCTACAACCCAGTTCCATTCTGACACTGTCTACTTGGATAGAGGTTAACGGCTCAGTCCCACAGAACTGCTCCTCACCCCTAGCAAATGTTGATCAAAGTCCCAAGCCTCCCATAGTTCTGAACAACTGGGTATACACTGAGGGTTCCTACAACCCCTTCCTCAGACTAGCAGATTTCCTAGAATAGGTTATAGAAGTCAGGAAACACTTTACTTACCATTGACAATGTATTTTAAAGGATATTAGAAAGCATACAAATGAACAGCCAGATAAAGAAGTACACAGAGTGAGGTCCAGAAGGGTCCCCAGCACAACTCTATCCCCTCTATGGTGGAGTATACTAACTTTCCAATACCTGCATGTGTTCTCCAACTTGGAAGTTCTTCAAACCCTACTGTTTAAAGATCTTTGTGGAGGTTTCATTTTGTAGGCATAATTGATTAAATTATTGGCTGCTGGCTCTGGGCACTGGTAACTAGAGACTAAGAACTAATCCATACCAGACAAACACTCCTGACTTGAAAAAAAAAAAAAAAAAGAAGAAGTTTTGAACTGACTATTAGGTAATAGATAAGTTAAATAACTGATGCATTCAAAATAAGAAATACAAAGTGGAGCAAGATTTTCAACTTGTGGATGACTGTAGTTGAGATGTCATTCTGTCCATCAAGGATCTTCATGCCCTCATGGGCATAACTTTCTTGTAAATCTGCTCTTTCAGAACTAGACATCTATTTTTAGCTCAGAGTCTTCTTGTTTATATTAGCTGGCTCTTTCTGCTGTTCTGAGGCTTCAGATATCATTGTATGACAATGCTGATGGTTCTCAGCTTTTAAATCTTTAATCATGCCAATTCCTGTACTTGGGGTCATGTTACTTAAGTAGGCGCCACTATTCTTGGGAACAGAGCTACTAAAATAAAAGTGTAACCGTGTCTTCTCATCCCCTGTGGTTTCCCTGTAACAGACCCCAAAGAACATGGCACTGGAAACCACAAACTTATTTCCTTTCAAAATTTTCTCTGTCTCATCAAGGGAGACCCGCGTGTTATGGTTAGTTACATGGCTTGCTTTCTCTCTTTCCGACGTTTTTTCTTAGTGAATAGAAAAGTTGTTCATGTTTCTTCTCCTTGGGTCAAATAGTAGTGAAAAACAACCATAATAATAATTGGACTAACATTTTAAGTATTTTGCTATGCCTTAGCTGATTTAATCCCCCACATTGTTACACGTAAGACTCTACTATGTAGATTATTTGTGATGCACGTAACCAGTCTCTTTCCTTTGAATTTCAAATCGGTAGGTCTGGAGTGAGATGTGGAAATCTGCATGTTAGGGATGATTTTCAGAAAAAAGAGAAACATGTATTCTTTATCTTGGAACACATATGCTGGATCATTCTGATGAAGGTGTTGCTAGGATTGCACTTTGGGAAACAATGGACTAGATGCACTATCAACCACTAGGATGGAAAACAAGAGCCTGAGACTGCCGACTACTATGTCATACCAGTAAGATGGGTGGAGTGACATTGGTAAATCATGGAAGACGCTGGAGGACGTGAGGTGTAGTAGTTAAGAACAGAACTCTGGAGCCAGGCAACCTGAATTCACATTCCAGCTCTGCCATTTGCTACATATGTGACCCTGAGCGAGTCACTTGTGCCTCAGTTTTCCCACATTAAAATGAGAATAAGAATGTTAATTAAAAGAGCCCTTGGTGAATATGGTCATTGGAAAAATGGAATGAGTTCATACTTGTAATTTGGTTAGCCTAGGAAATGGCAACCCACTCCAGTATTATTGCCTGGAGAATCCCAGGGACAGAGGAGCCTAGTGGGCTGCCGTCTATGGGGCACACAGAGTCGGACATGACTGAAGCAACTTAGCAGCAGCAGCAGCACATTATGAGTACTACTTAATTAGTTGCTTTTATTATGTTTTTATTTGAGGGTAGCTGAGATTTAAATAATGAGGAGGAGTCCGCCAGGTCACTTATCAGATGTAGTAGTAGCAGGTGGCCATCTCAGCAGAGCAGACATCATGTGTAAAAGCAGAAGAGACTCAGACTGCTGGACCAGAAAGCAGAGGATGTGAGGCCATAGAAGTAGATGAGGGTCCAGTCACTAAGGCACTTGGCTTTTATATTGTGGACTCCTTCACGGGGCTTTCAGGGGGTGATATATTTTAGTACTATTCTGGTGGATCTATGGAGCATTGGTTTGAAGGAAATAAGATGACAGTCCAGGTGACTAGTGAGGAGGACCTATGGGGATCCAGGTGACAGATGAAGAGGTGCAATATGAACACTAGTGAAAGGATGGAGAGAGGATATTTAAATGTTTAGGAGTTTGGGATTAATACATACACACTAGTATATGTGGAATAGGTAAGTAACAAGGACCTACTGTATAGCACAGGAAACTACACTCAATATCTTGTCATAACCTATAAAGAAAAAATCTGAAAAATATAAAATTGAGTCACTTCACTGTATACTTGAAACTGATATAACATTATAAAGTAACTATACCTCAATAAAAATAAAAAAAGAAATGCTTAGGAAATTCAGTAGGCAGGTCTTGATTGTCTGAGGGCAAGTTTAGAAGAACAGAAGAGTCAGATATCTGTCTTGAGAACTGGATGAACAGCAATGCCATTAACTGAGACATAGCATAAAGGAGTGCTTACAGAGTCAATGAGTTCAGTTTTGGACTGTGGAGTTTGTGGTACCGAGTAGGATGTCTGCATAGAGATGTGTACAGCCAGTTGGACATTATGGGTTTAAAATTTGCATCACTGGTTTGATCTGAAGTTTGGAACACATGGCATAATAAATGCAAAAGCTTGGGAAACTGAAAAGGATGCTACAAATATAAAGCATTCAGAGCAGTATTATCCTATTCTTGCAGTGTTCAGCAATAATTATTTATTTTAGGGTACAAAGAACTGCAGTGAAATTTTTCTGAAAAGGAATAATATGCTCTTCCCCCAGCTCATTAGAAGGATTTCTGAAGAGAAAACAGTATGTGCAGTGACACACATCTAAATTCTAGACTTTCAAAGGAAATTTTCAGACAGGCCATCCTTGTTCTTGGTTAATTAGAAAATAAGAAAAACCAGCAGAGGAGACCTCCTTTTGGCAGATTTTTCCATTTGTTGTGGGCTTCTATGAGGATGACTTAGACCTATGGCTTTATTGTAAGAAAAATAGCATTTTTATGGATTTACAGACTATTAGACTTAGAAGCACCCTGATAGTATATTATCTGTGATTTTAAAAAAAAATGAGAGAGACTCACTGAGGCTGACTGATTTACTTTAGATTTCGTAGCATGTATATGACAGGACCAGGCTCTAAGAGCAAAGCCCACTGGATTGGGACAGTGAGTTTCTCTGGGGTTCCATACTGGCTCTCATTTTTCAGTACTGAAATAGCTATCTCTATCTATCTAATCTTTGCACCCCTTGATTCTTTTTCCCCTTTCTATTATTTACCTTATATCTAAGGAGAACATAAAAGTATGAATACATATAGCACTACCAGGTTAGACATGTCGGCTTGGAAATTCTGCTCAGTGAAACATGGCATATTTGTTTCAAACTGTCCAGTAAGATTCGGTTATAAAATTCTGTTGGATTAAAATGCTTCCATATATTAAAAGGACAAGTGTCACAATCTTTTGCACAATCTTCCTTTTCCCCTAAGTACGTATTAGTAATGGTAGTGGTAGTAGAAATAGTAGTGAGTAGTAGCAGGAGTCATGGTAGGAACTATAGAAGAATGATCGTAGCAGAAGTAGTAACGATGATGGTGAGGGTGGGGATGGTGATATATATTTCCTAATTGCTTTCTATAGGCCAGACACTCTATACATAAAAGACTGTACAGAATATAACTCAAAACTTTAATGCTCAGGTTCAGATTCCTGGGCTTGTATCCCAGTGCAAACATTTTCTGGCTATTTGACTTTGAGCAAATACTTAAATTCTTGAAGTCTCAATTTCCACACAAGTAAAAATAGAGAAAATGAAAGTACCTGCATGAAATGGATAAAGGGAGACTAAAATGAACAAAAAAGTACATAAAACATCTGGCAACGCTTATAACCCACACTCTGTGATGAAGGCTTCGTTTTTATCCCCATTGTACATATGAGAACACTGAGGCTCAAGGAGCTGAAATAATTCCCAAGTCTTTTTTTTCATGGTAGTACTGGAATTCAAATCTAAGTCTATATGACTCCTCACCTGGTTCAAAACCACAATGTGTGTGTTCTTTGGGAAAAAGTTACTTCAATCTTGGTTTTTGAATATTGCTTCTTAAATCTTGAAAAACCTCTTTGCATTTGTTATCCGAGGGCTTTTGTTTTTTTCCAACATATAGGATGTTCCATTTCTGAATCTTCTGAGATTTTTGCAGCAAGATGCCTCTGTTGTCAACATTAGTCTTTTGGGTCATATGGTTGGCCTTTCCCAGGAACCTGACAGTTGACAAAAGGTACACATTTAAATTGCAAGACTGAAGACTGAACAAAGTAGTCACTGAAGATAGATTCGAGGTCAATAAATGCTGTTGTTAGAATATTATTTAAAACTATAAATCTGCCTGCTTCTTTTGTATACAATATTGTGTTGGGACTGGCCAGCATTGGATTCTTCTTTATAGGGACTGCAGAATTACTGCCTTCCCTATTAATTGGCACTGGGGATAAAATTAGCTGGTGTTTGACTTTCCACTGAAGTCTGGGACCCCTGTGACTCTGATTCTTACTCCTAGGCTAATAGACTATTAGTCACCTTCAGTGAGTTTTCTTCCTCTCTGTTTCTTTTCTATAGGCTGGTTCAGAAACCAACTTGTAGTTTGTGGTAAGAATATTGAAAACCTAACTAGGATGTTATATTCAACTCCACAAAGAAAAGATCACTTCAGTAGAATTATAATGAATTGCTTTCCTTTTACACCATTTTAAGTCCCAAGGATTTTAACAAGGGGGTTGTTGAAAGTAAATGCTGTTTTATTACACATTACGAAGGAGCAGCAATTAAGATGTTGTCTAAGTAAGTTAACCTTTTAACCCTTAGACATATTCCCGTTCTAGCAAGTGGATAGAAAAGTAGTAGGTGTCAACATTAGAGCTGAAGGACCAAGTACCATTTTCTTTCAGAGGAAAAAAAAAAGCCCTCCCAATCATTTAAGAAAAACTGCCATCAGCAGAATTAAATAAGCATCATTGAAATGTTGTGAGATATTTTTGCTCTGTTGCCCTTGAGAATTTTGTTCTGTTGCCCTTTGAGCAATTTTAGTGAAGGCTGAATGGAAGAGCTGGGACCTGAGACCAGCTCTTTTGACTCTTAGTTGTCATTGGGCATCAAAGTTTGATAAAAGAGAGCGAAATACCAAAATCCTCTCACAAAAACCAATAAGCCATCAGGAGTCTTTGCATTATTTCTATTTCCTAATTCAAAGTGTCCCTCATTTTTATTCCTGGAGCAATTTATATAAACCTTAAACATAGGAGCTGCTGCTAAGTCATTTCAGCTGTGTCCGACTCTGTGTGACCCCATAGACGGCAGCCCACCAGGCTCCCCCGTCCCTAGGATTCTCCAGGAAAGAACACTGGAGTGGGTTGCCATTTCCTTCTCCAATGCCTGAAAAGTGAAAGTGAAGTCATTCAGTTGTATCCGACTCTTAGCGACCCCATGGACTGCAGCCTACCAGGCTCCTCCGTCCATGGGATTTTCCAGGCAAGAGTACTGGAGTGGGGTGCCATTGCCTTCTCTGTAAATACAGGAGACACATCAATATAAGTGATTATAAGCCTGAACTTTGCTGGCTGATAAACCTGGATTTAGGCTTTAAGCATGACATGCTCTAACTTTGTGACATCAAATAGTTATTAATCCCTCAAAGTCTTTTTTCCATGTCTGTAAACTGGAGCCATTGGTAGTGCCTAAATTCTTTTGGTTGTCTGAGGATAGAAACATAGAATTCAAGTGAAGAAAACAGGAGAGTGCTAAAGTATACCTAAGTGTTGATGAGGATAGTGACGATGACAAAGATGATGATGATTTCCTTTGTAAAATGTGTTATAATGATTTGTTTCTGCCAACCTCCCCACTAAACAGTGAAAGCCTTTAAAGTAGGAGTGAATTGTATTTATGTTGTGTACCCAGAGACTTATACAGTGTTGACTGTCTTGTTGTTTAGTCACTCAGTAGTGTCCAACTCTCTGCGACCCCCTAGACTGAGCCCCCCAGGCTCCTCTGTCCATGGAGTTTTCCAGGCAAGACTACTGCAGTGGGTTGCCATTTCCTACTCCAGGGGGTCTTCCTCACCCAGGGATCAAACCCGTGTCTCCTGTGTCTTCTGCATTTGTAGGTGTATTCTTTACCACTGTGCCACCTGGGAAGCCTTGACTAATTTGGAAGCATCTAATAAATATAGGACTGAATTGCATAAATTAAAGTTTAACAGAAATTGAAGCCTGGCTTATATTACTGATTATGCTGCTGTTTGACATTGAAGAAGTCATCTCCTCCCTTGGTTTATCCAGTTTTCCATATATAAGGAGGAGGTATCCTACTTGCCCTTTAGATGTGCTATAAGAATGATTTTAACATTCAGTGGAAAATTGTACCTTAATTTGTGAGGGATTAATATTTAATATTAATGAAGTTCATAGCCATCCATTTCCCTCCATTCATTTTTTTTTTTTGTAGTTGCAATATGCTTACGAGCTTAAAGGAGCCTGAATGAAAGAGTGTGAAGGCCATGCCTTATGTCACACACATACCAAATGACTGAGTGCCTCTCAAATTAGAGGAGATATCTGTCCAGGCAAAAAGAGCATTGCAAGCAGTAAGAAAATTAATTGAGGCACTTAACTGCACCAAGCCCCAACCCTCACCTATTCATTTCCAAGCAGTTAAGTATTTTAGGTGATCATCACTTTTGTCTTTGCTTCAATTACTTGAATTTTAATTGCTTGTTTTCTATAGATCTTATATGAACATCATTTAAAATAAAATTATACATCAAAAACACCATGGATGAATACCTGCTAATGATCATTATGTGTGAGCAGTGAGATTGTAAGTGATTTCTTTGTTCTTTCTTATTGTAAACTTGCTTTAATTTAGCCTCTTTTAGTGGCATGAACAGACTTATTCAGGCTGGAGCAACTGAGTGAATGCTTATGGCCATGAGGCTAATGGGGAGCTCCTGAGAATCTGAACATGCATTGTTACACTGTTGAGGTTCTCCAGAAATGGAGATGAATGCAGAGCATCACTGCAAACCTCTGTCATCATTCCCTCTTCCCTGTGGCAGTTACAGGCTTCAACCACTTTATTGGTCTTGGCTCCTTTTGGTGTGTTTTCTTACTTCTGGTCCATTATCAACTAGCCTTCATTCAATCCTTGTTTGGTATTTTCTCTCTCCACTTCTGTTTCCTCATGGTCTCTGCTTTTTCATCAATTCAGCTCACTCACCACAAAAGATTCAGTATGAATCTTGCAGGTTATCACCACTCCTGGCTCTTACAAGAGACCGAAGATGGAGATAGTGCTTCTGCAGAGCTTAGATGTGAATTTTATTTATTTTTTAACTTTTATCCATTTCAAAGATTATACCTACCTATGTCAATAAATACAAGTTTCTGTCACATATTCAGAATTCACTAGAACTACCTAGTCATTCAGAGACTAGGAAAAATGTTTGTTACAACTTTAGATTGTCTGTAGTTTGAGCGGGTTTTCAACAAATGCCCCCAGCGGGAGGACTTTGATAATCATTCTTTGGAAGTGTCTTTATGGGGGCTGGACTTTTCCCCCAATTTTTTAAACACTGATGTACCAGTTGATGGACAACTACAGCATCCAGACACCCCTTCTGGAGCAGAAGTGCCCAGTGCGGATAATTCTAGCCACAGGTCTTGATCTACATTACAGAGCAGAGTGCTAATTCTGGTATTAGAGAAAACCAACACCAAATACTTGAAATTCACATTCTCTCCTGCCCTGAAGGGATTTTTCTTTGTTCATAAGAGGCACAGCCCATTTATAAATACTAAAATGGCCAGTCCTCAATCAAGACATCTGGAAGTGGAGGATAACCTGATGTTCTGATCTGATTGGTAGTTCAGAATCAAGACTTTCTGAAGAGGAAGCGAAGGTCACTTTCTCTCTTTTCCCAAAGTGTTCTGTGACCACTTTTCATGACCACAGACATTTCCAGAACATAGTCCTGGTTATTGAGGACACTGATGATCGCCTTCATCCGGGAGAGGGACCCCACCGGTGTCAGATGTAAGGAACTGTCTAGGGTCCTATGTTTGGAGCTTCTTGGAGATGCAGGTTGTTTCCTAGGTGGTCTATACAATTTGCAGATTTCTCACCTTTCTCTCTGCCTATTCATTTCATGAGTGTGAGCCATGAATTTTATACATCTCTATTGCCTGATTGCTGTCTCTCAGTTGCATGTTAAAACAGCAGTCTTGCCTCTCATATTCATTTATTCTTAAGTCAAAAGACTGACCAACTGCATAAAAAAGCATTCTCACTAGAATTTCCCCTCTGATTTCAAAATTGGTTTCTGAATTGTTGGCTTATTATTATTTTTTTAAATCTTTATTCTGTAATGTGCATGTGAGAAAAGGAGCATGAGATAGTCATTTACTTTTAATTTAGCCTAAAGAGTGATGTGGTCCCATCACTTCATGGGAAATAGATGGGGAAACAGTGGAAACAGTGTCAGACTTTATTTTGGGGGGCTCCAAAATCACTGCAGATGGTGATTTCAGCCATGAAATTAAAAGATGCTTACTCCTTGGAAGGAAAGTTATGACCAACCTAGATAGCATATTCAAAAGCAGAGACATTACTTTGCCAACAAAGTCCATCTAGTCAAGGGTATGGTTTTTCCAGTGGTCATGCATGGATGTGAGAGTTGGACTGTGAAGAAAGCTGAGCGCCGAAGAATTGATGCTCTTGAACTGTGGTGTTGGAGAAGACTTTTGAGAGTCCCTTGGACTGCAAGGAGATCCAACCAGTCCATTCTAAAGATCAGCCCTGGGTGTTCTTTGGAAGGACTGATGCTAAAGCTGAAACTCCAGTACTTTGGCCAACTCATGCGAAGAGTTGACTCATTGGAAAAGACTGTGATGCTGGGAGGGATTGGGGGCAGGAGGAGAAGGGGATGACAGAGGATGAGATGGCTGGATGGCATCACCAACTCAATGGACGTGAGTTTGAGTGAACTCTGGGAGTTGGTGATGGATTGGGAGGCCTGGCGTGCTGCGATTCATGGGGTCGCAAAGAGTCGGACATGATTGAGCGACTGAACTGAACTGAAAGAGTGACGGCAGCTCGTTGCCAATAATATGTGATTTTGAAGCTGTCAGTCTATTGTGATATAAACCCATTTTCCCAGATAGTGAGGGGCCCATTGGAGAGGAATTCTTTGATTTTATTGGATAAAAAAAGCTTTAGGTAGTGTTCTCTTAAATGATTTACAAAAGAAATCTTTCTCCTTGATCAGGATCATTGAGGTTAACATGAGAGTTAGAGTATCATTTTTCTTGCAAGATCATCATTTTATCAAAATAAAAAGAGTCTTCAACAAGACACCCCACAAATCCCAAGACAGTAATTACACTCTTGGAACTGGAAATCTTGCATGTTTGCAGACATTTTGGAGTTCGGCATTTGTGGCTCTTCACACACTATGAAATATTTATGCATTGTTCAAATAACCCTGCTTAGTTACCATTGGATACCTACTGTTGTACAGGAATTGCATTTAGAAAGCAACTGAATCTAATTTGCAAAATCCATAAAGCTCTCATACACATATACTTCAGTGGAAATTTTTCTGAGACAATAGTTGAACATACTAGTAAATAGTTGCTTATTTGGTTTGGAGGATTTTTTGTTATTTGCAGCAATGAAAAAAATTACTTACTCTCAACATATTGCAATTAATTTATAAAACATAAAGTTTCCAATAAAAATTGACTTTCTATACCAAACATTTTTAAAAAATGATTACTGTGCATGCAGTAATCCATTTTACTAATGCAAAAGCATAAAAATAAATAAGAGATTATTTATAACTATCACCTAGAGAAAGCATTTTAGAAAATACCCTTCTTGACTACTGTTTTGTTTTTCTTCCTTTAATTATCTCCTTTCCTTCCTTCCCTTCCCTTTCCTTTCTTCCTTCCTTCCTGGTCTTCTTCCATCCCTCCTTTCTGTCTATCCATTCATCTGTCCTTGTTATATTAGATATAAGCTTTTTACAGTTTGCTTTGCTAATGAAGCAGCATACTTTGAGTGTCTTCCAAGCCAGGAGATATACTTCTACTTAACAGGGATTTTATTTCATTGTATTAATGTTCCATAAATTATATGTCCAATCTCTTATTACTGGGCATTTATATTGTTTCTAATTTTTGACTAATATAAACATTTCTAAACAGATAAAGAGAATTAAAATTCATTTATTCAATAAATAGTTATTGAACTGACATTATGTGCCACATACTGGGGTTATAGCAATGTTAGAAACAGCTCATGTTTCTGTCTTTCTATAAGCCCATGATAAATAGATAAAACAAGATCTTTGAAATTTAGATTAGGGTAACATTTGTTTTTCCTGAGACAGTCTTTATCATCTATTAGAGAAGGTTAATACTTCTGATTATTATTTTCCAAGGCCATTAAAAGGCTTTATTCCTGATGTCACACTGACCAACTGTAACTCCAGTTACAGTTGACAAGGTGAGAGATGGCTGTGTTATCACTAGAGATGGTGAAAAATGGTCACATTCTGGATCTATGTGGAAGGTAGAGACGACGAGATATGCTGATGGTTAGGATGTCAAGTGAGAGGGAAAGAGATGTTCAGGTGAACTCTACAGTTTTTAGCCTGAGAGACTAGGCTGTCAGCCACTAGCTGTCAATCACTGATTGGTGGATAGGAGGGAGCAAAGGTTTCATGGAGGCAGAGATGAGGGTGATCAACATTTTGGTTGTGAGGTGTTTATTAAGTGGAGATGTTCAAGTGTGAAATTGGATGCATGAATCTAAATCTCAAGAGAGAGAAGTCAGAGTGGGAGATTTAAATTTGGGAATTATCATCACTGGCCAAGTGATCTTAATCAAGGCAATTAATCCTTCTGTACCTCAATTTAATCATCTATAAGATGGGTATAATGCTTTTTTGTAAAAGTTAAATGAAATAATACAAATTTTATAAAAATTTCAGCACACTGCCTGACACATGGTGAGTAGATAATAAATATTACCTCCTACTCCTCCTTCCCATGATGATGATGGATGGATGGGTAGGTGGATGATTGCAGTGTTGATAAATTAATTAATGTGAACATTTTTAAAACCCAGGTCAGAAGTTCAACTCATTTTGGAGAAATGGAGAAAACATGGGTTCATCTGCTTTCAGTGTAGGATATAGAGGTATAGGAGAAAAAGCAGATCCTAAAACACATTTAGATTAGAGGTTTAGTAACTATGGGTTATTAATTACATTTTCCAGGGAAACCAAGCCGTGAATCCCAGGGCTCATATTATCACGGCTGACTATGCCAAGTCTAATCTTTGTGGTTGAAGTGTGGTCCTGACCTTCCTTGCCTAGATGGAAATGTTAACTAAAAAAGCATTTTGTAGTCCTTGATGTGCTCAGGGAGAATCCTTTTAATAATTCAGTCAACTGTATTTACATGGTCCCTTGATGTCTGGGCCAGGCCTTGTTAGGAATAAAGGATAAAATATTAAAGAGAGAAATATAAACAATCCTGACTTGAATTACAATTTCTAGTTAAAAAAAGAGTTCATGACTCACAGAAGCTATTATGTGTGTAATCTCTGAAAATGGAATTGGCTGGCTGACCTCCTAAGAGCCCCTCTTAAACACTAAGTGAATATTTCACTGTAATGACCAAGACTTTGCAGTTGCTGTTAGCAGACTGCCTACTCACTAAGAATTTGCAGTCATTCATTCAATCACCAAAGCTGTGAAGAGCAATTAATATGAGCCAGACATCCTACTAGCTGAGAATTGCAGTTTTTGAAGTTATGATGGCCGAATTGTCTGCTAACTCAAAGTCTTCTCTCCAACACATGAAACACATTTCTGCAAAATATATTTCATTTTTTTAGAAAGCGAACATTGATTCTGAGATACTTGTAGATTTGCACACAAAAGATCCTGTGTACCCTTTACCCACGTCCCCTCAATCGTAACATCTTGTGAAACTATAGTTAATATCACTGTAGCGATATTGACAATTCATTTTTATATTAAGAAATGAAACCTTAAGACTATATTAAGATTTGGAATCACAAATGTAAGATTTAAATATACAAGTCTAAAGACATGCAAAGATATCTCAGCTAATGCTATTTTCCCTGTTTTGTACCCTATGCTGCTTCCCTCTGTCTGTGACCCTGAGTCTGGATACACCTTCTGTATATTGCTCTAGGGATTTTTGTATATGCCTCCTTTGTAACACTCAGCTCACAGGAAATTCCTTGTTTAAAAAATGTTTTCTTTTGTGACTCAAATCTCAAACGGCAAAAATTACATCTATTATTCACTACTGTTTCTATGGCATCTGACAAAGTATCTGATGCAGAGGGTCTTATTTGGATGAGAGAATCAATTAGTCACCCCTGTGACAGGTCATCGAAAACTAGGATGTTAGTGGTGATGCTTCTTCAGAAGTTAGTAAGACCTTTGCTTCTCTAATTACACATCTGTCCTCAAAAAGCTTTCCATCCACCAAAACAACCAAAATACGTATGTGGTCTAACACATGTGAGAAAGTTATTATTCTTCAAAACAATCTAATCTGAGTTAAATAACAATCCGTCAATTACTGAAATGTCTTGAAATCAGGTGTGAAAAGCAATCTATTCTAGAATATTTTTCTTGATGAAGGATTTTTTGGGTTCTCCAATGTTCTAATCAACTAGACCATCGTAGCTGAATGATTTCCCCTCTTAAATGACAGTATAAGTTAATGCTTCTTAAACCTTGCTTGTGAACATCCAGGGCACCTACAAGCTGGCTTCTCTCTGGGGGATAATGGAACTCTGATTATTTGGTGTTTTAAATAGCTTGGCAGATTATCTGAAACAAATAGTATAATAAAGAAGTATACCCTAATCGTTAGCTTCTGAGAACATACCTTAAAAGCTTTTCATTGGAAAGTTTTGTTATTTGAAGTTGGGAATAACTGGCTGACTTTCGAACCACTCTCATTTCTTCAGAACTCTGAGCCATAAGATGTTTAAATGAATATCTGTGTCTGATCTGAGACATTCCAAGATTGCTCAGTCTGTTGGGTGCTTTGTTCTGTGGCACTGAGAAGTCACTTGGGATAAAATTAAGAGCCAGTTAGTCATGATATCTATCTTAATGGAGCTTATTTTCTATAATAAAGAACAGGAAAAAATATTAAATGAGAAAAACAACAAATTAAATAATTATAATTTTTGAAAAGCCACTTCTAGTGAGTGAATGAATGAACATAAAGAGAGAAAAGCAGCCCTGAAAGGCAGAAACTAGCCTCAAACACACATAGGTGGGCCGTGGTTTGCTCCTGTTGAACATAAAAAATTTCACAAAACATCAACATCATCCTTTCCGAGACTGTAACTGATCAAAACAATGACGCTGTAATCATTTTTGAATACAGATAAAAACATGAACATTGTCCAAACCAGAAAAATGACCAAACATTTCTCCGTAATAGTTAATATGAGTGACTGCTGCTTTTTTTTTTTCTTTTTTTTCACAAATCACCGGGTGCTTACATTCTAGGTGAGAATTATTAAGATACCCAATCACAGAATTATCCCAGCTTCCTAGCAGCGTCCCATGCAGAGCAAAGTCTCACTTCCTTGAATCATCTCCCAGATGACCTAATTTCAAATCCTACAATGAACCCTTTTCAATACTTCCCCCACCCGCCTCAGCCATGGTGTTCCCCAGGGTGGAGCTCTTTCTCCTTGCCATAAGGCAATAAACACAACATTACTCAATTAAAATGTGTTCCTGCTGCTCTTTGGCTTGAAAAATGAATGCTGCTGCAGCTGCTAAGTCACTTCAATCATGTCCAACTCTGTGCAACCCCACAGACGTCAGCCCACCAGGCTCCCCTGTCCCTGGGATTTTCCAGGCAAGAACACTGGAGTGGGTTGCCATTTCCTTCTCCAATGCATGAAAGTGAAAAGTGAAAGTGAAGTTGCTCAGTCATGTCCAACTCGTAGCGACCCCATACCAGGCTCCTCCATCCATGGGATTTTCCAGGCAAGAGTACTGGAGTGGGGTGCCATTGCCTTCTCTGGAAAAGTGAATGAAAGAACTTTTTTCAGATGTTTAAAGCTTTCTTCACTCAGATTTAATTGCTGAGTCAGATTTAGAATAAAACTTACTAAAATTTGGAAACACACATGAAGAAGAAAATGGTTTATCAACAGTAACTTGTTACAGAGAAAAAAATTAGAAAGACTTGAAAACTTGAGTGATTCTCAGAGAGGAAGACTCTGAGCAGATGGAGGTCAGCATATGAATTGGGAAGAGGTCTATATGTGTCTAGGTAGACAATGGAAAGAATGGATACCAGCATGGGAAAGATTTCAGCTTATTCGAAGAAAAATTCTAGACCAATGAGAGAGCTCTTGTGACAAATGGGCAAGAAAAGAAGGAAATTGAGCCATGTTCTGCCCATAAGTTCTTCCTTCTCTCTCAAGTAAATCTTAAATGTAGCTTATTAAGCAATTTTTATCAAAGAGTTTGTAAGTACTTCAACAGGCAAAAGAACTCTTCTTCCTTCCAAAATACATCTCTCAGAAATCATAAACAGAAGTTCTTAATATCTGGACACCTACCAGAATAGCAATTGCACTCCCCAAGTGTGCCAAAGTAAAATCAGTTGGCTCTATGTGCATACAGAATAAGGCAAGATAAATCCTAATAGCTGAGTCAGGAGCTAAATCTTTATCCAGGGCTCAAGATTTATATACTACAACTCAGCTTTATTGTCTCTAGCTGCATAATGTTGGCTGGGAATAGCTTAATTTTAGGCATTTCTTTCACTGCTAATTTTAAACAGTCTTTTTCAGATTATCTCAGTTTCTTTTAGATACATATTCATAAATTAATATTTGAAAGTAACTTTCATATATGTTTATTTCCTCCCAAAAGTTTTCCCTGTTCTTCCTCAAAATCCAAGATGGCATTAGGTATAGATGAAGAGCTTTTGTGTACTCATAATGATGCAGAAAGGAAAGCTGGAGTGAGTGAGGATGGGTGGCTTGACTATCCCCTGGGTTCTTTTGGGCTCCATTGAGATCATTCTTGTCCAGCATGGTAACTGAACATTGTTCTCTGTATGTTTCTCAAGTTTACGGCTGGTGAAACTGTTCTTTCCACACAGTGGGGCCTAGCGCTTCTCCTTTCCACCTCCTATTTCACACTCTAGAACTGGGTCTCATTTGGCTCTTTCTGGCCCAGGTGATTCTCCTTGTTATCAGCTATGATAATAAATGGATGCTCATCGTCCTCATTTCAACTGTAAAAGAGAACCTAAAAATTACTCTAGCCTATCAGTGGCAGGTTCTGGGTTCTTGATTATCAGCTACCATTTGTAATATCCAAGAGACACTTTAAAATCTTTCCCATATCATAGACAATCCATTATATTCCATGCTGGTTTCTGGGAAGGTGGATCAGCCTGAAGGACTTACCTTTTGACTATGTCATGTGGCCAATTATATCCTGTGGAGCATCTCAAAAGGGTGCACTTTGGTTGTTGTTCAGTCACTCAGTTGCATCTGACTCTTTGCAACCCCATGGAATGCAGCACGCCAGGCCTCCCTGTCCATCACCAACTCCTAGAGCTTGCTCAAACACATGTCCATTGAGTCAATGGTGCCATTCAACCATCTCATCCTCTGTCATCCCCTTCCCCTCCTGCCTTCAATCTTTCCCAGCATCAGGGTCTTTTCCAGTGACTCAGCTCTTCGCATCAGGTGACCAAAGTATTGAAGCTTCAGCTTCAGCATCAGTCCTTTTAATGAATATTCAAGATTGATTTCTTTTAGGATTGACAAGTTTGATCTCCTTGTAGTCCAGGGGACTCTCAAGAGTCTTCTCCAACACTACAGTTCAAAAGCATCAATTCTTTGATGCTCAGTCTTCTTTATGGTTCAACTCTCAACACCTTGGCAGTTGCATTTTTTTTTTTCAAGTTAAAAGTAGAAACCTGCTTATGACATTCCATGTCAATATATCTTGTGTTTTTATTATTCCCTTTCAGGATTGGTCCTCAAAAGTGGATAGGGATTGATAAGAAATAAGAATTCTAACTGCTGGTGCCCTTGCATGCATTCTCTATTTCTCCTTTGATGGAAATTTACATCATGTTCTATTCTGAATTTTCTCTACCAAAGTCATATAGAAAAGTCCATGTATGCAGTCACCAGATTTGTCTGTTGATATGGAGAAGGAGTTTTGAGAATTTCTTTTTTCTTTTTTGACAAGGCCCAACTATCAGAACTATTATCTTGTTATAGACTCAAAATAAATCTAATTTGACAGTCAACATGAAGCATAGGTTTTGTTATTCTAGATGATTCCTTTTCTCTGAGGCACTGAAACCCATTAAGGTAGGAGAGCCCTAGGGTATTATGATTTAAAATGAATGAAAAGTACATCAATTTAATATTTTAAAACATATTGTACCTATCAAAACTCTAATTCCATGCAGTCATGATTCCCAACTTTGATGGGTTCATGGATGTTTAAATCATTCATCTGCTCTGAGTCAATGAATCTTTCTCTGACATCTTTAATAATTTGTTTATTTATTGAATGTACTACTTATTGTATCACTTCTTCCTTTACAATAAGATCCACAAGGACAGAAATCTTTGTTTTTATTTACTCACTCATGTTACTGGTGCCTGGAACTAAGTAGGGCCTCATAACTATTTGCTGAATGAATAAATAATGAATGGATACAAGAAACAGATTCTCTTATGCTCATTTAGCAACAAATATTAAAAAGATAGTCAGGTCTTACACACAGCTGAGAAAGTAAGTTGTAATAATATGCACTGAAGAATGCTTAGGAAGTGTCCATTAGGTACTGAGGTTACAACAAGGAACAAAGAGATATGTGTCAGTTCTCATGGAAGAAGAGAGGAAGAGATATTAATTGAAATCCTGGCTTTGCCACTTATTAACTATGTGATATAAGTAAAAGTATCCAATCCCTATGAGCCTTAGTATTTGAATCTGGAAATTGGAAATAGGGAAAATTTTCTATTTCCTATTTGAAATAGGAAATTTATCTTATAGTGCATTCTCTTGGCAAAACTGTATTAGCCTTTGCCCTGCTTCATTCTGTACTCCAAGGCCAAATTTGTCTGTTACTCCAGGTATTTCTTGACTTCCTACTTTTGTATTCCAGTCCCCTATGATGAAAAGAACATCTTATTTGGGTGTTAGTTCTAAAAGGTCTTGTAGGTCTTCATAGAACTGTTCAACTTCAGCTTCATCAGCATTACTGGTTGGGGCATAGACTTGGATTACTGTGATATTGAATGGTTTGCCTTGGAAACAAACAGAGATCATTCTGTCGTTTTTGAGATTGCATCCAAGTACTGCATTTTGGACTCTTTTGTTGACCATGATGGCTACTCCATTTCTTCTAAGGGATTCCTGCCCACAGAAGTAGATGTAATGGTCATCTGAGTTAAATTCACCCATTCCAGTCCATTTTAGTTCGCTGATTCCTAGAATGTCGACATTCACTCTTGCCATCTCCTGTTTGACCACTTTCAATTTGCCTTGATTCATGGACCTGACATTCCAGGTTCCTATGCAATATTGCTCTTCACAGCATTGGGCCTTGCTTCTATCACCAGTCACATCCACAACTGGGTATTGTTTTTGCTTTGGCTCCATCCCTTCATTATTTCTGGAGTTATTTCTCCACGGATCTCCAGTAGCATATTGGGCACCTACTGACCTGGGGAGTTCCTCTTTCAGTATCCTATCATTTTGCCTTTTCATACTGTTCATGGGGTTCTCAAGGCAAGAATACTGAAGTGGTTTGCAATTCCCTTCTCCAGAGGGCCACATTTGTCATTTCATGCAAAGATGGGCTCGATAAAGAACAGAAATGGTATGGACCTAACAGAAGCAGAAGATATTAAGAAGAGGTGGCAAGAATACACAGAAGAACTGTACAAAAAAGATCATGACTCATATAATCACGATGGTGTGATCACTCACGTAGAGTCGGACATCCTGGAATGTGAAGTCCAGTGGGACTTAGGATGCCTCACTATGAAAAAAGCTAGTGGAGGTGATGGAATTCCAGTTGAGCTATTTCAAATCCTAAAAGATGATGCTGTGAAAATGCTGCACTCAATACACCAGCAAATTCGGAAAGATCAGCAGAGACCACAGGACTGGAAAAGGTCATTTTTTATTCCAATCCCAAAGAACGACAATGCCAAAGAATGCTCACACTACTTACTGCACAACCACACTCATCTCACACACTAGCAAAGTAATGCTGTAAATTCTCCAAGCCAGGCTTCAACAGTACATGAACCATGAAATTCCAGAAGTTCAAGCTAATTCAGAAAAGGCAGAGGAACCAGGGATCAAATTGCTAACATCCATTAGATCATTGAAAAATAGAGAGAGTTCCAGAAAAACATCTACTTCTGCTTTATTGACTATGCCAAAGCCTTTGACTGTGTGGATCACAGTAGACTGTGGAAAATTCTTCAAGAGATGGGAATACCAGACCACCTGACCTGTCTCCTGAGAAATCTGTATGCAAGTCAAGAAGCCACAGTTAGAACTGGACATGGAACAACAGATTGGTTCCAAATTGGGAAAGGAGTACATCAAGGCTGTATATTGTCACCCTGCTTATTTAACTTATATACAGAGTACATCATGAGAAATGCTAGGCTGGAGGAAGCACAATTTGGAATCAAAATTGCCAAGAGAAATATCAATAACCTCAGTTATGCAGATGATACCACCCTTATGGCAGAAAGCGAAGAAGAACTGAAGAGCCTCTTGATGAAAGTGAAAGAGGAGAG
Organism: Bubalus bubalis; assembly: GCF_019923935.1. Classification (NCBI taxonomy): domain Eukaryota; kingdom Metazoa; phylum Chordata; class Mammalia; order Artiodactyla; family Bovidae; genus Bubalus; species Bubalus bubalis. Next base: position 33,329,755 of record NC_059177.1, on the reverse strand, counting down.
TGAAAAAGTTGGCTTAAACTCAGTATTCAGAAAATGAAAATCATGGCATCTGGTCCCATCACTTCATGGCAAACAGATGGGAAACAATGGAAACAGTGAGAGATTTTATTTTTTTGCTCCAAAATCAATGCGGATGGTGACTACAGCCATCAAATTAAAAGATGCTTACTCCTTGGAAGAAAAATTATGACCAACCTAGACAGCATATTAAAAAGCAGAGACATTACTGTACCAACAGAGGTCTGTCCAGTCAAAGCTATGGTTTTTCCAGTAGTCATGTATGGATGTGAGAGTTGGACTATAAAGAAAACTGGGTGCCAAAGAATTGATGCTTTTGAACTGTGGTGTTGGAGAAGACTCTTGAGAGTCCTTTGGACAGCAAGGAGATCCAACCAGTCCATCCTAAAGCAAATCAGTCCTGAATATTCGTTGGAAGGACTGATGCTGAAGATGAAACTCCAATACTTTGGCACCTGATGTGAAGAAATGACTCATTAGAAAAGACCCTGATGCTGGGAAAGGTTGAAGGCAGGCAGAGAAGGGGATAACAGAGGATGGGATGGTTGGATGGCATCACCAACTCAATGGACTTTGAGTTTGAGGAAGCTTTGGGAGTTGGTGATGGACAGGGAAACCTGGCGTGCTGCAGTCTATGGGGTCACAAAGAAATGAACACAACTAAGCGATTGTACTATGCTGATCCTATATTGTGTAAATTGCACATCACAGGTACTCAGTGAATGTTAATTTCCTATTTCACATCACCAGGTATCAACTTATAAAGTGATGTGAAAAATAGAGGGAAAAATGGAGAAAAGGAAAAGTAGAACATGAATTTTGATTCTCAACCATAAGTGGAATTTGCTCTAGCTCTATACTCTCTTGACATATACATGCATGAATGCTAAGTTTCTTCAGTCGTGTCCGACTCTGTGTGACCCTGTGGACCTCAGTCCACCAGGCTCCTCTGGCTATGGGATTCTCCAGGCAAGAATACTGGAGTGGGTCTCCATTCCTTCCTCCAAGGGATCATTGAAGCTGTATCTCTTATGTCTCCTGCATTGGCAGGCAGGTTCTTTACCACTAGCACCACCTGGGAAATCCCTATTGAAGTATAGTTGATTTACAGAGTTGTGTTAGTTTCAGATGTTGAGCAAAGTGATTCAGTTTTATGTGTATATGTATATAAATATATAATTTTTTAAGATTATTTCCCTTATGGGTAATTATAAAATATTGACTATAGTTCACTGTGCTATACGTTTCTTCCTTGTTGATTATCTATTTTATATATAGTAGTGTGTATATGTTACTCTCAAATTCCTAATTTATTCCTCCCCCTCTTTCATTTTGGTAAGCATAAATTTGTTTTCTATGTCCAGGGTCTATTTCTGTTTTATATATAAGTTTATTTGCATCATTTTTTTAGATTCCACATATAAGTGATAGCATATGATATTTGTCTTTCTCTGTCTGGCTTACTTCACTCAGTGTGGTAATCTCTAGGTCCATCCACGTTGTTACAAATGGTATTATTTCATTCTTTCTATGGCTGAGTAATATTCATTATATATATATATATATATATATATATATATATATATATGCCACATCTTCTTTATCCATCCTTCTATTGATGGACATTTAGGTTGCTCCATTGTAAATAGTGCTTCAGTGAACATTCAATAAACTCAAAATGGATTAAAGACCTAAATGTAAGACCAGAAATTATAAAACTCCTAGGGGGAAAAAAGACAGAACACTCTTTGACATACATTGCAGCAATATTTTTTTGGTTCTTAACCATAGCTGAAATTTGCTTTAGTTCTTGATAATCATTTTTCTCTGTCTAACAAGGAGTCAACCTGTAGCATAACTGTTGGGGGTCCCATGGAATTACTCCTACAGCAGTGTACAAGGCCACCCATCACAGAGAATGGACTGTGACCCTCTCAGAGGCCCTTCAGTGACTCGGCCTCAAGCACGTGACATTCTGGTCCCTCGTCTTCAAGCAAGCAAGATCTGATTGGCTGTTTTCCAAAGTGTGTTTGCAGCTCCCTGGACACTCTTGTTCTGCTCATGTTTGTTAGAGCTCTTAGGTTCTTAACTCTGCTGAGTACAGTCTCTACTTCTCACTTCCCATGAGAGGGAATTGCTGGTTCTTGATATCAGTTCAAGTGAAAACCTGCCCAAGTTTCTTTTAAGTGGTATTGCCAGTAAAGGGGGTTTTATTAATTCAAAGAGTAGGATTCAAAGATATTTCTGCAATGATACACCTTTGTCTGGTGCTGTTCAAGCCTGTGGACACTCAGTCTTGAAACACTTTTTACAATTAGTCCTGGAACCATTGATTTTTCATATTGTCAGTTGAATACCTTACTATTTACTGTCAGAGCCTCTCTTCCCTGGTGGCATGTCCTTACTCTGTAGGTATTTCACCTCCAAGTCCCATGATAAGCATACAAAATTACTAAGGTATATTTAGCTACCCAAGATCTGTCTTGAAGAAACATTTGTAAGCCATGGTTCCTGCCTCCAACAGATTAAAGATGATGGTGGTGGTGATGATAATAATAACATTGACAGTAAGTGACATTTGAGCACTTATTGTGTCTCAGAAAATATGTTAAAAACTTTGCATGCATTAATTAATTTATTCCTGGCAAAATGGTCAATGGATTAGGTACTCTTAGTGTCCCCATTTTGCAGATGAAGAAACTGGGCTCAAAGAGGCTAAATGACTTGCCATAATAGTGGAGCAGACTTCAGAGAATTTCCTGCCTCTCACTGTACCACAGTGCTTTGGATACATTATCTTACTCTGTTATTCCAGTAACTCTGTGAGATTGGAATATTAGTTACATTTTCCACCTATGGAAACTAATGCTCAGAAAGGTTAGGTAACTTCTCCAGGATCACACAGCTTGTAAATGGAAGACCTGGGATTTAAAACAACAAAGCCTATAATCCTAAACTTTAAATTAAACTATTATAGCAACTTGATAGTCAATAGAATACTCTATTACTATGGACCAAGTCTAAATAATACATATACACATATATTCCCTACACCTTCAGAGAGTTATAATCACAAAGCACTTTCATATAGATTAAAAGTGAGAGTTTTCGAAAGTTATTCTCAGAGATAATGATGAAGAGCCATGGTGAAGACTGGAGGGTTTTGTAAAACCTGCCATCCAGCAGGTGTCTACCCCCAGGCTCACACAACAGGTATAGTGGTGTCTTGGGATAAGAGTGAACAGTTCTTTCCCTAGATGTGCTTTTCTCTCTATACCATGTTTTTGTGAGCTGACGGATTTAATAACAGATGCTCTGGGATCATTCTTACTAAAGCAAAAGAATTGTCTCCATAGATTCATTTCTTGCCCAATGTTCACCATGAGCACATCCTAAAAGAAATGATCATCTGACAGAAAAACACAGTAGAGATCACAATGGGATTGGGTTTCTCATGATGATAATGACAGAATTGCCACTTCATTAACATAGAGTTTTACACAGGACACTTCTTTCCCATCATATCCCTTAAATGAAAGAAACACCTTTCAGCCTCAAGGCCATAATACTTATGTTCAGGTTGAAGAAGAATTTGTTTCTATATAAGTTTGAGTAAGCAAACAAATTATCTCTTCTGTTTGTTTTTCATCATGATCTACGTTTGATCCTGTGTTCACTTCATGGCAAACCAATACGAAACATTTCCCATTTGTCCTGAAATGAGCATCAAATGAAATATCTTTTCATGTACAGCTTGGGCTTGTATTCTGTTGCTCAGAACAATTATTTGGTGCTTTGAATACAGTTAGATTGAATTATCTCATCCTTCAATAATGATAGGAGAGTGAAGAAGGGAAATGTGTCTTTTTCCTTTATGTAGCTTACAGTCTGGCAGAAAGATGGATCAGGATATTTCATTGGTCTTGTTCCTGCTGCACCCAGTTCCTGGCACTTAATAAGTGCTCCATAAATGCTTGTTGAATGAGTATATTCACAGTGAAGTTTAGTAAGGACTATGATAGAGAGATTACCAGACAACCATGGAAATGTCTAGCACTGGACCTATTTCCCCAACAGAGATTTGGGGCAGAAGCTCTTTCTACCATACTTGACAGCTTCACTGGAAGAGAACCCTCACAGCATGGTGATCCAGACCACGGCCCCAGTGTCAGAAAAATATGGATCCCAATTCTGCTCCCTCACATGCTCTGCATAAAAATGTCGACAGGCTGTCCCTCCTGTTTTCTTATATGTAAAACGGTAAATGACTCATGTAATGCTCCTAGTGACCAGCACATGCTAAGCAGTCAATATCAGTAACTGCCATTGTCTTCAAAGGATTGGTTTGGGTTCTCATTATGTAGAACTATGTTATTCCTTCCAGGCAAAACTTTGCAGTGGATTTAGTGTCCTAAAAGACTCATGATAGAATGCCTCAAATAGAAAAAACATTCACAACCTCCTAACTGAAGACATTTTGAAGTGTGGTTATTTTTTAAAGGTTTATATTCAGCTCAGTTCAGTTCAGTTCAGTCTCTCAGTCGTGCCCGACCCTTGCGACCCCATGAATCACAGCATGACAGGCCTCCCTGTCCATTGCAACTCCCGGAGCTTACCCAAACTCATGTCCATCGAGTCAGTGATGCCATCCAGCCATCTCACGCTTTGTCGTCTCTTCTCCTCCTGCCCCCAATTCCCCCCAGCATCAGAGTCTTTTCCAGTGAGTCAATTCTTCGCATGAAGTGGCCAAAGTATTGGAATTTCAGCTTTAGCATCAGTCCTTCCAATGACATCCAGGACTGATCTCTTTTAGAATGGACTGGTTGGATCTCCTTGCAGTCCAAGGGACTCTCAAGAGTCTTCTCCAACACCATAGTTCAAAAGCATAAGTTCTTCGGCACTCAGCTTTCTTCACAGTCCAACCCTCATATCCATACATGACCACTGGAAAAATCATAGCCTTGACTAGATGGACCTTTTTTGGGAAAGTAATGTCTCTGCTTTTCAATATGCTATCTAGGTTGATCATAACTTTCCTTCCAAGGAGTAAGCGTCTTTTAATTTCATGGCTGCAGTCACCATCTGCAATGATTTTGGAGCCCAGAAAAATAAAGTCTGACACTGTTTCCACTGTTTCCCCATCTATTTGTCATGAAGAGATGGAACCAGATGCCATGATCTTCGTTTTCTGAATGTTGAGCTTTAAGCCAACTTTTTCACTCTCCTCTTTCACTTTCATCAAGAGGCTTTTTAGTTCCTCTTCACTTTCTTCCATAAGGGTGGTGTCATCTGCATATCTGAGGTTATTGATATTTCTCCCAGCAATCTTGATTTCAGCTTGTGTTTCTTCCAGCCCAGCATTTCTCATGATATACTCTCCATATAAGTTAAATAAGCAGGGTGACAATATACAGCCTTGATGTACTCCTTTTCCTATTTGGAACCAGTCTGTTGTTCCATGTCCAGTTCTAACTGTTGCTTCCTGACCTGCATATAGGTTTCTCAAGAGGCACATCAGGTGGAGTGGTATTCCCATCTCTTTCAGAATTTTCCACAGTTTATTGTGATCCACACAATCAAAGGCTTTGGCATAGTCTATAAAGCAGAAATAGATGTTTTTCTGGAACTCTCTTGCTTTTCCGATGATCCAGTGGATGTTGGCAATTTGATCTCTGGTTCCTCTGCATTTTCTAAAACCAGCTTGAACATCTGGAATTTCATGATTCACATATTGCTGAAGCCTGGCTTGGAGAATTTTGAGCATTACTTTACTAGCATGTGAGATGAGTGCAATTGTGTGGTAGTCTGAGCATTCTTTGGCATTGCCTTTCTTTGGGATTGGAATGAAAACTGACCTTTTCCCATCCTGTGTCCACTGCTGAGTTTTCCAAATTTGCTGGCATATTGAGTGCAGCATTTTCACAGCATCATCTTTCAGGATGAAATAGCTCAACTGGAATTCCATCACCTCCACTAGCTTTGTTCGTAGTGATGCTTTCTAAGGCCCACTTGACTTCACATTCCAGGATGTCTGGTTCTAGGTGAGTGATCACACCATCCTGATTATCTTGGTCATGAAGATCTTTATTGTACAGTTCTTCTGTGTATTCTTCCCACCTCTTCTTAATATCTTCTGCTTCTGTTAGGTCCATACCATTTCTGTCCTTTATCGAGCCCATCTTTGCATGAAATGTTCCCTTGGTATCTCTAATTTTCTTTAAGAGATCTCTAGTCTTTCCCATTCTGTTGTTTCCCTCTATTTCTTTGCATTGTACATCCAAATGAATGACTAGTGTTTTCTTAAGAAGAGCAGAATGTTGTACTCTGCTGTGCTGCTTCCCCTACCCCAACTGCCTTGTGATTTGAGAGTAGCCCTTGGAACTTCTAAGCCTCAGTTCCCAAAGCTCTGAAATGCAAAGAATTAAAATTAATGTATAAAGGCATTTACTTTTCTATCTCAGAGAATTTTTAGGAACCCAAGTCTTCTTAGGTTCTACTTCTTTGATTCATTGAGTCATCAAATACTTATTGGTCACTAGTAATTTGCAATGCATCATGCCAGTCATTAGTTCAGTTCAGTTGCTCAGTCGTGTCTGACTCTTTGCAATCCCATGGACTGCAGCACACCAGGGCTTCCCTGTCCATTACCAACTCCTGGAGCTTACTCAAACTCCAATCCATTGTGTCGGTGATCCCATAGAACCATCTCATCCTCTGTCCTTCCCGCCTTCTATCATTCCCAGCATCAGGGTCTTTTTTAATGAGTCAGCTGTTCACATCAGGTGGCCAAATTATTGGAGTTTCAGCTTCAACATCAGTCCTCCCAATGAATATTCAGGACTAATTTCCTCTAGGATGGACTGGTTGGATCTCCTTGCTGTCCAAGGGACTCTTAAGAGTCTTCTCCAACTCCACAGTTCAAAAGCATCAATTCTTCAGTTCTCAGCCTTCTTTATAGTCCAACTCTCACATCCATACATGACCCCATAGCCTTGACTAGACAGACCTTTGTTGGCAAAGTAATGTCTCTGCTTTTTAATATGCTGTCTAGGTTGGTTATAACTTTTCTTCCAAGGAGTAAGCGTCTTTTAAATTCATGGCTGCACTCACCACCTTCAGTGATTTTGGAGCCCAGAAAAATAAAGTCTGTCACTGTTTCCACTGTTTCCCCATCTGTTTGCCATGAAGTGATGAGACCAGATGCCATGATCTTAGTTTGCTGAAGGTTGAGTTTTAAGCTAACTTTTTGACTCTCCTCTTTCACTTTCATCAAGAGGCTCTTTAGTTCTTATTTGCTTTCTGCCATAACGGTGGTGTCATCTGCATATCTGAAGTTATTGATATTTCTCTTGGCAATCTTGATTCCAGCTTGTACTTCATCCAGCCCAGTTTCTCATGATGTATTCTAAATATAAGTTAAATAAGCAGGGTGACAATATACAGCCTTGATGTACTCCTTTCCTGATTTGGAACCAGTGTGTTGTTCCAAGTCCAGTTCTAACTGTTGCTTCTTGACCTGCATACAGTCATAAGATGGGATACATGCCTCAAGGAAGTGTGTGGTAGGGAAGTGGGTAACAACAAACATATGTATACATTATTATAAGGGAAGATAGTTATGGTAGAGAGAGGTGCTAAGAGTGCCAGTCATATATAAAGAGGCTTTTGGCTCAGTCTAGGACTCCTAGCGGAGAAGGCAATGGCACCCCACTCTAGTACTCTTGCTTGGAAAATCCCATGGATGGAGGAGCCTGGTAGGCTGCAGTCCATGGAGTCACGAAGAGTCGGACACGACTGAGCGACTTCACTTTCACTTTTCACTTTCCTGCATTGGAGAAGGAAATGGCAACCCACTCCAGTGTTCTTGCCTGGAGAATCCCAGTGATGGGGGAGCAGTCCATGGGGTCACACAGAGTCAGACACGACTGAAGTGACTTAGCAGCAGCAGCAGCAGCATGACTCTTAGGTCCACTAGATGGATACTGTGATTTCATAATCCTAGCCCCAAATTCAGTGTTTAAAACTGCTTGTCAGTAGGTCTGCTGTGAACCTTTAGACTGCATTCAGCTCAATGCAAATCTAAGCATTCTTTTCCTGATCATCATTTATTATTCCAGCTATCTGTTTATCCAACATCAATCTGTTAATTAATAAAGGGATATTTCCTGATATTCCTTGCAATGAATTGATAAAGAAATATTTCCTGAGCACATATTGTGTTTCCAGTACTACGCTCTGAAATCAGGGATAAGTGAAATTCCATTCCTCTCCTTAAGAAGCTCCTAGTTTGAGAAAATGCAGGGGAAAATGCAGATTGCTGTAGCCAGGAGCAGAAACAGAAGGCTGAGACACAGCAGAAGTTGGTGTTTTCACACTTGGCCAGCACCACATGCTTAGGGACGTGGCCAACCACTCCAGGTTCTGGAAGGTGTAGACCCTGTCCTGACTGTGGGAAAGGCGCAAGATGAATCTCTGAAAAGAAGGGAGGTCTCAAATGTCCCATACATCAAAATAGAGAGGTTATGCAATAGAAAGAGCCTCCCTCAGTTGAGAAAAGGGGAGCAGCAGTAGAACCAGAAAGCTGTCCAGCTCTTATAAGAAGGCTGAGGCTGGGAGGATTTTGCCCAAGGAGTATTAAATGAGCTTAGCATTTTCTTCAGAGAAGGGGTAGGGTGAGACTTTATTTAACAATCAAATGCCTTGTCAAAGACAAAAAGGCATCCCAGACTGTGTTTCACTTTTTACAAGAATAAAGATAAAGGTGTTACAGTAACTTTTTGTCATTTCTACTTGAAATTATAGCTTTAGATTCTGGTGGAAATGATTTCTTTCTTTCCTTCCGTGCTAATTCATTTCAGCAAGACACATCAAGAGTGGCTTGAGCTGTGAGGCTGATGGGATTTCTTAAAGTTTAGAAGAGACAATTCTCCTAAAATTCTCCCCCAACAAAAAATTCTAAAACCACTTTCTAGTTCTTTAAATACCCTGAGCTTAGGATTTAAAAGCCTGTTGCTTTACTACCATTCAATTATCTACCTCTCAGGTAACTGTGATATTATAATTTTGTGACATCCTATAGTGCTATCCAAGCATTCAATTATATGTATAGCAGGGTTTTATACTAACCTAATTAATAAGGGAGGGGACTGGGTAGAGGCATTAATGTCAGTTAACTCATCACATGCACAGGAAGCTTTTATTTCCCATACTGAATTGCTATCTATACACACAAAATTTTAGCTGGCACTGAGTCTCAGACCCATGGTTATATAATAAAATCTGTAATTTGCTATTCTGTATTATGATTATTAGAACTTCACTGATCAATTTCTGGAATGATAGGAAAAAGATGCCTGGCCTTGCAGGCTATCTCAGTTAGGAATCTATTTCCACCACTTGCCAGGAAGAAAACCACATAATTGTCTGGTTCTTAGATTTTTCATCACTTATAGCAATACCATCCTCACACCCAGGCCAACTAGCCCTGTTCTCGGCTTTGGTCCTTAGGGTCCAGCTCTGCTCTCTGCCAGTTGTGTCCCTCCCCATGGGAATCTTCAGGCCCTGAACTGTGTCCATCCAGAACCCATGCCCTCTCTACCTCCCAGGCTGTGAATATTTGAAACCCCAGGATTCTCAGTACACCCTGAACCTGTTTTCAGGCTCTCTTTGCCCGAGTTTATTCTATCAAGGTAAGGAAAGGATGTTGAGGGTGTATAGACATGGTGTGACCAAAGGGTAGATATTTCTGTGTTGGAGATAAAGGACATGGGTATCTGAAATCATGTGCTTAACTCTTAAGACCAGAGACTGGTATCAGGCATAAGAGAAGGGAGGCAGGCTGGAGAGAGGATCTCCATTTGTACTCTTGCTTCCTGCCCCTCCAGTGTTGGGTCAGGCGTGCTTAGACCCTTGAGCACCTGCTCTTTAGGAGGAGATGCAGCAGGATAAGCTGCTAGAAGGATAAACTTATGCTTTTAGGTTGGAAGTGTCGTGGGCTAAGTGTGTTTAAAGATTTTCTTGTTCGTAAATATGCTTATTAACTACTGTCCCAGTGATGTCAGCCTTAGCAATTCATTCCTTGAGTTTTAACACTGAATATTTGTTGAAATATAGAAAGTTCTTTGGGGGTGAAAATACATTTATATTTTTCACCAGCAGCAATTAACATTTTTGCATGTGTTTATCCCATTAGCCAGTCACTTACCAAGGCTCAGGGGAAACACACAGGTTTTAGTAACTTTCACGGGTGGTGAATTACTGTCTGGAAGATTATTAGAATTCCTAATTTACAAGGAATTTCTAAGTTACAGGTTTCAGCACTATAATAATAAGTAATAATATAATAGTAAGTAACTAATCAGCACTGTAATAATAAGTAATGAATAAGTAGTTAATATTCATTGAAGATTTGCTATGTACCTGGTTCTGTTCTAAACACCTTGTATTGTTCTGTGCTGTGCTTAGTTGCTCAGTCCTGCTGACTCTTTACAACCCCATGGACAGTAGCCCATCAGGCCCCTCTGTTCATGGGGATTCTCCAGGCAAAAACGCTGGAGTGGGTTGCCATGCCCTCCCCCAAGGATCTTCCCAACCCAGTGATTGAACCCAGGTCTCCTATATTGCAGGTGGATTCTTTACTGACTGAGCCACTAGGGAAGCCCAAGAATACTTGAGTGGGTAGCCTATCCCTTCTCCAGGGGCTCTTCCCAACCCAGGCATTGAACCTGGGTCTCCTCATTGCAGGCGGATTCTTTACCAGTTGAGCTACCAAGGAAGCCCTCTAAGCACTTACAACGATCATATCATTCAATCCTCATAGAACATAGGAAGTGGGTTCTTTTCTTATCCATATTGTAAAGATGAGAAAACCTGAGGCTCAGAGAGTGTAAATGATTTTCCCAAATCCTAGAGTTAATAAGTAGCAGAGTCAAGCTTTGAACCCAAGTTTTTGATTACTCCTTCCCATTGGCTTAAGACTCCTTCTTTATTTGCATATGTCTTTTGTCAACCTAACTTACTGACTTATCATTCATGTGTCTCCAGTGCACTATAGGAATTTGAAGTCTAATGTTAAGCCATCTTGCCTATAATAATTGATCTTTATTGCTTTTATTATTATAATTGTCCCATTCTAAACTCAGTAGCCACTTTATACCAGTCTCTTACCCTGATCATTAAGAGGCTTGGGAGACTGCCAACATTCATACTAATATGGGTCTACTGTGTTTATTTAACTAACCACCAAAGTGATAAACTGGCATTGAACAATTCCAAGGACAACTCCCTAAGAATCATTACATCATTCAATTAAGTATTTATTGTTTTATAAGATGTATGGCAGATATAAAAATTTTAAATGAGAAAAATATATGTAAATATTGTGAAATACATTAACAGAAAAACATCATTAATTTTTTATTGGAATTAAAAATACCACAAACCTAGAATATATTGTCATCTTTCAAGGAAGTGAATTACCTTTATATTTCATTTATTGTACACTATTACTTTGGAATGAACTTCCTGTCTTTTAATAAAATGGGAGTGAAGATCTTTAACTCTAAACCAGGGGCCAGGTCAGGCCCACAGCCTGTATTTTTTTAGGTAAAGTTTTATTGAAAAAAAACTGAACTAATTTGTTTACATATTGTCTATAACTGTTTTGTGCACACTTGTGACAGAGATCACTGGCATGCAAAGAATAAGATAGTTACTCTTTAGTCCCTTATATAAAAGTTTAAAGACTCTAAGCAATTTTCCAAACAGAATTGTTGGTTGATATATATTGCAATAATAATTTAAGAGTCCCATCTACCTGGAGACATTTCAAAATGACTAAAACACAGTTGTGTCAAACATTGTTTCAGTTCAGTTCTGTTCAGTTGCTCAATCATATCAGACTCTTTGCAACCCCATGAACTGCAGCACGCCAGGCCTCCCTGTCCATCACCAACTCCAAGAGCTTACCCAAACCCATGTCCATTGAGTCAGTGATGCCATCCAGCCATCTCATCCTCTGTCATTCCCTTCTCCTCCTGCCCTGAATCTTTCCCAGCATCAGAGTCTTTTCAAATGAGTCAGCTCTTCACATCAGGTGGCCAAAGTACTGGAGTTTCGGCTTCAACATCAGTCCTTCCTAGGAATACCCAGGACTGATCACCTTCAGGATGAACTGGTTGGATCTTCTTGCAGTCCAAAGGACTCTCAAGAGTCTTCTCCAACATTACAGTTCAAAAGCATCAATTCTTCAGTGTTCAGCCTTTATAGTCCAACTCTCACATCCATACATGACCACTGGAAAAACCATAGCCTTGACTAGATGGACCTTTGCTGGCAAAGTAATGTCTCTGCTTTTGAATATGCTATCTAGGTCGGCCATAACTTTCCTTCCAAGAAGTAAGTGTGTTTTAATTTCATGGCTGCAATCACCATCTGCAGTGATTTTGGAGCCAAAAAATAAAATAAAATAAAATCAGCCACTGTTTCCACTGTTTCCCCATCTATTTGCCATGAAGTGATGGGACTGGATGCCATGATCTTAATTTTCTAAATGTTGAGCTTTAAGCCAACTTTTTCACTCTTCTTTCACTTTCATCAAGAGGCTCTTTAGGTCGTCTTCACTTTCTGCCATAAGGGTGGTGTCATCTGCATATCTGAGGATATTGATATTTCTCCCAGCAATCTTTATTTCAGCTTGTGCTACCTCCAGCCCAGTGTTTCTCATGATATACTCTGCATATAAGTTAAATAAGCAGGGTGACAATATACAGCCTTGATGTACTCCTTTTCCTATTTGGAACCAGTCTGTTGTTCCATGTCCACTTCTAACTGTTGCTTCCTGACCTGCATACAGGTTTCTCAAGAGGCAAGTCAGGTGGTCTGGTATTCCCCTCTTTCAGAATTTTCCACAGTTTATTGTGATCGACATAGTCAAAGGCTTTGGTACAGTCAATAAAACAGAAATAGATATTTTTCTGGAACTCTCTTGCTTTTTCAATGATCCAGTAGATGTTGGCAATTTGATCTCTGGTTCCTCTGCCTTTTCTAAAACCAGCTTGAACATCTGGAAGTTCATAGTTCACGTATTGCTGAAGCTTGCCTTGAGGATTTTGAGCATTACTTTACTAGCGTGTGAGATGAGTGCAATTGTGCGGTAGTTTGAGCATTCTTTGGCATTGCCTTTCTTTGGGATTGGAATGAAAACTGACCTTTTCCCGTCCTGTGTCCACTGCTGAGTTTTCCAAATTTGCTGACATATTGACTGCAGCACTTTCACAGCATCATCTTTAGGATTTGAAATAGCTCACCTGGGATTCCATCACCTCCACTAGCTTTGTTCATAGTGATGCTTCCTAAGGCCCACTTGACTTCACATTCCAGGATGTCTGGCTCTAGGTGAGTGATCACACCATTGTGATTAACTAGGTCATGAAGATCTTTTTTGTACAGTTCTTCTGTGTATTCTTGCCACCTCTTCTTAATATTTTCTACTTCTGTCAGGTCCACACAGTTTGGGGTCTCTAAAATGTTCAGCCAATTAAAAACAGAGTGTTTTATTTTACTGCCACATTTATTTGAGAAAACCTGCAAACTCAAGGTGAGGTTCCCTCAATCCTATGGTTGTTCTTTAAGCAAAACTATGTTTATCAAATTTATTTACTAAGTGGAAATGAGAAGGCACAGAAACTAATGGAAGGTTTTGTGATAAAACCCAGAATCTGATATTTACTTTTTTCTTTAAAGCAGAATTATAATGGGAAAATAAAAATACCAAAGTTCATGTGAGAAATATATTTTTTCTACTAAATAAAGTAAAAAGAAAACATACTCACGCTTGTTTCCCACTATAGAGGTCTCTTTTCAGAGACCCATTTCTATATAATAATACAAATTAGTATTTTCATACTTTGGATCATTCAATTAGTTTCTTTGTAAGAGGCAGAATTTCCCTTGCAATCAAGCTGCCTCCCTGTGCAAACCAGGCTTAATCTACCTGGTACTCACAGATTAATCACCTAAAGCCTAGCAGACAGGATGTCAGAAACAGATGTTGGTTCAGAAGACAAAAGGTGGTAGAGAATACAGTTTTCACCAAGTGAATTTGATGACCCTAACTCAACCACCCTGGTGGCTCAGACAGTAAAGAATTCACCTACAATGCAGGAGACCTGGGTTTTTATCCCTGGGTTGGGAAGATCCTCTGGAGAATGGAATAGCTACCCACTGAGTATTCTTGGCTGGAGAAGCCCACGGGCAGTGGGTCTTGACAGGCTACAGTTCATAGGGTCGCAAAGGGTCAGTCAAGACTGAGTGATGAGTAACAGCTTTTTTTTTTTTTTTTTTAACTCAACCACGGTTTTTGGTCTCTAACAGTTTATCCTCAGGTATGCCTTTTTTTGAAAGAAATCATAAAAATGCCAAAGGTAAAGTCTTGTGTCTACTTTGACATACAAAAATTGTTATGGTAGTAAAAAGCAAAGTAGATTTCAAAAATGTTGCTGGAACAATTTGAAATTCATATGCAAAAACAAAGACTCCACCCATGTATCACACCATATACAAAAATTGACTTGAAATATATTAGAGACTAAATGTAAAACCTAAAGCTATCGAACTTTTCGGTGAGTAATGTACAAAAGGAACGGTACACCAAAATCAAAGTGTTCAGTAGCCACTCTGTCGGATAGAATAGCCACTAGTTAGTCAGGTTACTGAGCACTTGAAATGTGATTAGTGCAACTTAGGAACTGAAGTTTTAACTTTATTTAATTTTAATGAATTTGAAGTTAAAATATCTACATGTAACTGGTGGCTGTTGTACCGGACATTTGAGTTTCAGAAGAAATTACAGGAATATGTATTTGTAACTGGGATTTGGCAAATATTTTTTAGGATACAAAAGCAGATATCATAAATGAAAAAAAAAAAATGACAAGTTGAACTTTCAGTTCAGTTCAGTTCAGTCGCTCAGTTGTGTCCGACTCTTTGCAACCCCATGAATCGCAGCACGCCAGGCCTCCCTGTCCATCACCAACTCCCGGAGTTCACTCAGACTCACATCCATCGAGTCAGTGATGCCATCCAGCCATCTCATCCTCTGTTGTCCCCTTCTCCTCCTGCCCCCAATTCCTCCCAGCATCAGAGTCTTTTCCAGTGAGTCAACCCTACGCATGAGGTGGCCAAAGCACTGGAGTTTCAGCTTTAGCATCATTCCTTCCAAAGAAATCCCAGGGCTGATCTCCTTCAGAATGGACTGGTTGGATCTCCTTGCAGGCCAAGGGACTCTCAAGAGTCTTCTCCATCACCACAGTTCAAAACCATCAATTCTTCGGTGCTCAGCCTTCTTCACAGTCCAACTCTCACATCCATACATGACCACAGGAAAAACCATAGCCTTGACTAGACAGACCTTTGTTGGCAAGGTAAAGTCTCTTCTTTTGAATATGCTATCTTTATAAACACTAAAAACATGTGCTTTTTAAAAGATAGTAGCAAAAAATGAAATGACAATTTACTGAGAGAAAATATTTACAACCAAATACCCAATAAAGGACTTGTACTGAGAGTGTATAAAAAAATTCTCAAAATGCAATAATTAGAAAATAAAATAGGCAAATTATTTGAACAGACACTTCAACAGAAAGATGAAAAAGGCAAATAAGCATAAGAAAAGATGTTCAACATCACCAGGCATTAAAGAAAGTCACATTAAAACCACAATGTTACAAACCTGATAGAGTGGTTAAAATAAATTGCTTAAAAACTTGAATAATAAAAAATGCCAGCTAGAACGTAGAGCAACTGGAACTCTCATATATTGCTGATGCAAATGTGACATTTCAAAGCCCCTTTAGAATAGTTGGGCAGTTTCTTATAAAGTAAAATTATGATCATTGTTGTGTTGGAATCAGTCCTTAACTCACTCATGAAAATCATTCATCCAACTCCACTTTTAGTGGTGCCTCATGGGAAGCTTGAAACAGGCTAGGTGAGAGTCTATACTCAGGAACTGGCAAATGCTGCAAATAAAAGTTTTCTTCAGGGGAAACAATTATTAAATATCTACCATAATGCAGTGCATATAGCCTAGAAATTGTAGTCCTAGAGAAATTAAAAAGTATGTCCATCCAAGTACTTTGCATTACTGTTTATAGTAGCTCTGTTCATGCTTACACCAAACTGAAAATGAACAAAATGTTCATCAGTTGGTGAGTGGATAAACAAATTGTGGTACATCAACACATGAAATACTGCTGCTGCTGCTGCTGCTGCTAAGTCGCTTCAGTCATGTCCGACTCTGTGCGACCCCATAGACTGCAGCCCACCAGGCTCCCGCATCCCTGGAATTCTCCAGGCGAGAATACTGGAATGGGTTGCCATTTCCTTCTCCAATGCATGAAAGTGAAAAGTGAAAATGAAGTCGCTCAGTCGTGTCTGACTCTTAGCGACCTCTTGGACTGTAGCCCACCAGGCTCCTCCATCCATGGGATTTTCCATGCAAGAGTACTGGAGTAGGGTGGCTTTGCCTTCTCCAGTGAAATACTACTCAACAGCAAAAAGGAATAAGCTGCAGTTAAATGCAATAACATGATTGCTTTTTAAAAAAAACATTAGACTTAAGTGAGAGAAGCCACAAAAGATGACATTTTATAAGAATGGAACAGGAAAAATTATAGAGACATAGATAAAATTAGTAGTTGCCTAAGTAGACTAAGAGTGAGGGAAGAGGGATTAACTACAAAGGACCACAAAGAAATTTTAGGGTGATGAGAATATACTGTGTATACCTCTGTTGAAATGTATAGAATGTTACACTTCAAGCTGTTGCAGTTTTTATTGTATCTAAATTATATCTCAACAAGTCTCACTTTGAGGAAAAAAACAGATTTCCTCTGGAAAAATACCTGTCTTGTACTTTTTGGTTCTCTTGCAAAGAAACTTTTCTGAAAACTTATATGAAAGTAGTCACAATGTATAAGAGAAGTTGAGAGTTTGGTGAGGGAATCTCTGTCTCTATCTCTGTCTCTTTATCTCTCTCTCATTTAAAAATAAAACTGCAAACATGAATTAGTCTAGATGTTTCACTTGGGACCTGAATATGCAGTATTTTCTTTCAATACATTCCACATTGCCCCAATTATTTGAGTATAAAAGGTATTCTTGAATTACCAGGCAGCTGTAGTTGGTATTAAATCATCAAATGAGTTTTTAGAGACATGCCACATCTTCAGTTTAGTTCAGTTCAGTCGCTCAGTCATGTCCGACTCTTTGCGACCCCATGAATCGCAGCATGCCAGGCCTCCCTGTCCATCACCAACTCGCGGAGTTCACTCAGACTCACGTCCATCAAGTCAGTGATGCCATCCAGCCACCTCATCCTCTGTTGTCCGCTTCTCCTCCTGCCCCCAATCCCTGATTCAACTAGCATAGAATCAGGCCTATGATAGAAAAGCATTTGATTTATATGCAGAGGTCTAAGAAGTCAAGAAAACATAAATGATCATAAAAATCAGGTCCAGCATCTTGGGCAAGCTGTCTACGTAGCTCTGATGTCGTCATCTTCTCATCCTGATGTAGTGTAGTTTCTCCTGCTTGAGCATCATTTTAAGGTGAGATCAGGTCAGCTGTCTTCTCTGTAGACCAATCCACTGTAGGGGCCAGTCAGGGCACTCTGGCCTGTTGTCCGCGTCAGGAGGAGATCAGGGACAAAAGGGTCCCAGTTGCGGCAGCTGGGTCTGGTCCATTGGCAGGCAAGCTGGCCCCTGAGTATCCCGAGTGGTCAGGATGTCAGTCTCAGTGAAGAAGAGTCCCTGCCAGAGTTGCCATTTGTTGCAGGAAGACGGACCCCTTCCAGGGCCCGAAACTGGGCTCTTGTCTAACACTCGGAAATGAATTGTCCGAGGAGACACACGTGCTGAGAAAGCAAGAGACTTTATTGGAAAAGGGCATCTAGATGGAGAGCAGTGGGGTAAGGGAACCCAGAACTGCTCTATGCCACATCTTACATCAAATTAAAGAGCTCAGAATTCTTCATGTTTATCAAGTTTCAAGGAGTGGTTTGATTTCATATGATTTCTGATACTCACAAAATAGCATTGAATAACAAAGTCTAGTTTCAAATCCAAATTCAAAGGGCTAAAGTCTTTAATCATATAATTTAGCACCTGTTTCAATTTACTCCTTGTATTTTTCTTGATTTTACAGGGGCCCTTGGATAATTCTGTTTTAGTCATTAGGATACTAATTCTATTGAACATTTGGTGGTTTTAGTTGCTAAATCGTATCCGACTATTGCAGCCCATTTATTATGAACCAAATTATCTATTCATGCTCAGCCCTGGTGATTCAATGCTAAAGTGTAAGGGTCAGGGAATACAGAGATTAACAGGCTGATTGGATTTGTTTTCCAGTCATATTGTGTTTCAATATTCTCGGCCACATTTTCCAAGAATTTTGGGTTAGTAAAAGCAAAATCACCTTTAGCAAATAATTATTAGATAACTCTATGGGATGAATGTGACAGTGTATGACAGTTTATTGTTTTTCTTCTTAAAGTGTTTATTTTGTATAACAAAATGTAGACACTTGCTCAGACAAGGGCAATGGGAGCTGTTTTTTTAAGTGAGGTTTACCAGTTGAACTGACTGGTAAAAAGTATTATTGTAATAAGTATTATCTAATGCATCAGAAGATTCAGAACCCCTCAAAGTAAACTAAAGTATGTTCAAATTAGATAACTTCTGTCTGGAATGTCCAGTGTAATAAAGCCAAGGTAAGGTAGTGGGAGAGAGAACTGATTTGAAATTTTTTACAGAGTTAAGCATTACAACATGCACTGACTATCATTCATCCTTACCTATTTGTGCTTGGGATATCACAACATTGATTGGTGACTGGCAAGTTTCCTGAAGGAGCTTACCAGACTAGACATGAAGTGGGAAGAACAAATTAATCCAGACAGCATAAACCTTACAAATGTATTAGTAATTTTTAACACCTTGAGAATAGTGTCATTGCTGATTAGATGAAGATGCAAAAATACAGCTAAATGAGATGTTCAAAATTAAATGAGATGTGATATTTTAAATTTCTGAGTAGCTTCTTTTGTCTTTCATTATTATAAAAAAATAATATGTAGAATGAAATATTAAAGCAGAGATATAGAAATAGTAAATAATTTTTTCCCAATGGCAGTTTCACTTAGTAATATGTTACATATTTTAATATATGCATATATAGAGACATGTATTTTAAAAATAAAAGCTTTATCATTTTATATATCTACTTCTACAGTTTTTCTCAGTGAAAAGCTTATCATTAACTTCTTCCATGAAAATATCTTAAAGTCTTCCTCAAGACAGCATATAATTAAGCTCTAAGGTACATTTTGATGTACTTAGCTCTAAGAGAATATTTAGTTTTTCTTTTTTTTCCCCCTATCAAAGTGTATATTTTGTGTCAGTTATTTGCTTACTAATGTGACTGTTTCTTTGGATATATTACTAGTAGTTAATTCTTGTGGGGAGGGGTTGAAAAAAATTCTGTTTTATTGGGGAGGAAATTGAGTGATATTGAATGAGAGATTTGGAATGAAGTATAAAAGGAAAGGATGAATTCATAAGACCATGACTGGATGAATGATTTATGTATGATATACAGGTATCTATATTCTGACTTTCAGCAAATGTATTTAGATATCTTCTATATGCCAACATTCTGTCACATGCTTTTATGTGTTCCTTCTTTTTGTTGACTTAGTTTTATAAACAATTATGACATTTTCAACAGTGTCTCCCCTATATAAAAAGAGGTCTTTTCACATTATCATTGACTGGAATTTGTTGCATGGAATAAAAAGCATAATTTCAGGGATTGGTAAATGCTATTAATGAAGTTAAATGAGGCAAAGCACAAGAGTCCAGAGAGAGAAGGACTTAAATGGGATGGTGAGTGAGGGCCTCTTGGGTTTCTCTTCTTCTTTGTTTTTAGTGAAGTCCTCTTGTAAGACACAACATTCAAGGAGAAACTGAGGGTCCAAGAGGAGATATAATGAGGAAACTGCTCTTTCAGAAAAAGGAAACAGCAAGTACAAAGCAACTAAAGCAGAAACTAATTTGGATTATTCATTAAAAAAAAAAAAAATTTTAGTATGCCTAGACAGAAAGGCAGGGTCCAGACCATGGAATGCCTTGAAGGTCAAAGTAAAAAAAATTGCACGTTAGAGAAACAAGGCACTCCAAATTCAATGGGAAGCTCTTAGAGATGTTTAACTGGGGCATCATAATCTGGTTTATGTGAATTGTGTGGCTGATTTTAAATGTTTGGTGAATGGATCACAGGAGACAAGGTAGAAACAAGGTAGGATGATATTGAGGTCACTTAGAGAAGAGGTGATGAGGGCATTGCAGATTGGGAGCAGATACAGATTAATGATACATTTTTCCCAGTTTTTTTTTTTTAATTTTTTCACCAAAGAGTAATTGCTTTACAGAATGTTGTGGTTTTCTGTCATACACCAACAAGAATCAGCTATTGGTACACCCATGTCCCCTGCCTCCTGGACCTACCTCCCATCTCCCACCCCATCCCACCCTTCAGCCTGTCACAGCACCCCTGTGTGAGTTCCCAGAGTCATACAGCAAATTCCCATTGACTATCTATTTTACATATGGTATTGTAAATTTCCAGGTTACTCTCTCCATACATCCCCGCTTCTCCCTTCTCTCCTCCCCCCATGTCCATAGGTCTGTTCTCTGTTTCTCCAGTGAAGCAAAACATAGGACTTGCTGATGAACTCACTGTGAAGTGTGATGGAAAGAGATAAATTGCCACCATCAGAAAGTTCTCTGACAGAGAAGTACTTCTAATGGAGATTGAAAAAGTTGGAATCCAGAACCCACTAGGGATGGAGTCCATACAAAGCCTTTCTACTTTGGACTGGGATCCTGAAGGGTGGCATCCTGGGAGTGAAGATGAGCCACAAATAAACTTGATGTCACAGGGACTGTATCATAGTATGAGTTGCTTGAGTCAGCCTCAAAAATCTCTGTCCTTAACACTAGCATTAACATGATCCTAAATTGCTAGGTTCAAGACATAAGACTGAAAAAAAAATTATTATCTTTCCTAGAGAAATATAGGGTATTTATAAAGCTGAAATTATTTCTACAAATTACACTTTCAATAAAATTTCCATAGCACAATCAGAGATAACAAGGTACACAAGATTTAACATGCTGCTGTTTCCTGGGCCACATTCTAGGCAGGAAATACCTACCAGTAGACACTTACTCCTCCTAGGAAAGTTATGACCAACCTAGATAGCATATTAAAAAGCAGAGATATTACTTTACCAACAAAGGTCTGTCTAGTTGAGGCTATGGTTTTTCCAGTGGTCATGTATGGATGTGAGAGTTGGACTGTGAAGAAAGCTGAGTGCCAAAGAATTGATGCTTTTGAACTGTGGTGTTGGAGAAGGCTCTTGAGAGTCCCTTGGACTGCAAGGAGATCCAACCAGTCCATCCTAAAGGAGACCAGTCCTGGGTGTTCATTGGAAGGACTGATGCTGAGGATGAAACTCCAATACTTTGGCTACCTCATGCAAAGAGTAGACTCATTGGAAAAGACCCTGATGCTGGGAGGGATTGGGGGCAGGAAGAGAAGGGGACGACAGAGCATGAGATGGCTGGATGGCATCACCGACTCGATGCACATGAGTTTGGGTGAACTCTGGGAGTTGATGATGGACAGGGAGGCCTGGCATGTTGCGGTTCATGGGGTCGCAAAGAGTCAGACACAACTGAGCGACTGAATTGAATTGAACTGAGACTTCTTAACAAAAATAATGGGAGCCAGAGAACAATGAAATAATGTCCCCAATGAACCAAAAGAAAAAAAAAGCTGCTAATCATGAATTCTATGGCTATAAAAATAGCCTTCAAAAGGAAAACAGAATAGACATATTAATTGAAAAGAGTGAATGATTTGTACATAATACCCAAACTAAAAGCTAAAGGAAGTTCTACAGACAGAAGAAAACTGTTCCCAGAGAGAATGTTGGAGAAATAAGAAAAAATAAAGGATGAGAGAAGTAATAAATAGATTATGAGTATAAACTGCATATATAGAATTAAAATATATAGCAATTATAGCATATGGGTTATGTGGGGGTCAATTGGGCTAATGTGTTCTAAAATTCTTGAATTCCTTGGGAAGAGATTGTAATTTAAATTACCAATTAACAGTAGATTTAATATGCTAAAATACATGTATCCATTATAATAACTCTGGTAGCCATTATAATAACTGCAAAAATTACAATGTTTAAAAAGCTTAGTAAAATAAACATAGAAGAAAAGAGAAAGAGGAAACATAGAACAGGACACATTTAAAACATTAACAAGACAATAGATTATTTAAGCAGAAATATACCAATAATTGCAGTAAGTGCTCCAATTAAAAGCCAGTCATTTTCAGATGGTTATTCTACTAAAACAACAGGAAAGATACTCTATAAAATACTAAAGAGAGCTCGTGTATCTATAGTAATATCATAAATATAAAACCAACTATAAAACAACATTACTAGAGGCAAAATGGGGAACAGTATTATAATAAAACACTCAATTCACCAGGAAGATATATAACAGTTCTCAAGTTGTGTGCAGCTAGAAACATCGCTGAAATAATACATACAGAAAGATGGTTATAGTTATAAGCAGAAATCACAGTGGAAAATTAAAAACTTGTCTCCAATATATTCTATTTTTAACGATTCTTGCCCTTTTTGTTGGTTTTCCAAGCCATTGTTCAAATGCATCCTTCATCCTATGGGACACCCATATTCTGTATTTGACTAATTGCTTCTTCATAATCTTGTTTACCTTTGCTTTTCCACCTTTCATTTCCCAGTAAGTTGGTAGATAGTCCTGGAGAGTTGATTTGATGCAGGCTTAATTTATTTTAGAGTAGATTTCTTCCTGGACGGTGTTATATACTTTTTATTGCAACTCTTCATGAGGCATATGATTAATCAGTGGGTTTTGGTGAATAGGGGAAGTTTTTGATACCTCTTGCTTAGTAGCTAATATAACAAGCAGACAAAGTATCAGTAAGACTAAATAAGATTTTAAAAACTCAGTGGATTCTTTAACACTGTACCAAATAACTGCAGGAGACACCTTTTTTCCCCAGCACATGTAATACAGTTATAACATTTACATTATTTTAGAATAAGTAAGTTTCAACAAATTAAAAAAAGAAAACTATGTTATAGGGTATATGTCTTCTGACTAGAGTTTAATTAATGTAGAAACTGAGTACAAAAAGGAACAAACTTAAAGGGGAAGTTTTCAGTATCTAACCATTCAGTTCAGTTCAGTTCAGATGCTCAGTTATGTCTGACTTTGTGACCCCATGAACTGCAGCATGCCAGGCCTCCCTGTCCATCACCAACTCCTGGAGTTTACTCAAACTCATGTCCATTGAGTCAGTGATGCCATCTAACCATCTCATCCTTTGTCATCCCCTTCTCCTCCTGCCTTCAATCTTTCCCAACATCAGGGTGTTTTCAAATGACAGCTCTTCACATCAGGTGGCCAAAATGCTGGAGTTTCAGCTTCAACATCAGTCCTTCCAATGAACACCCAGGAACGATGTCCCTTAGGATGGACTGGGTGAATCTCCTTGCAGTCCAAGGGACTCTCAAGAGTCTTCTCCAACATCACAGTTCAAAAGCATCAATCCTTCTGCACTCAGCCCTCTTTATAGTCCAACTCTCACATCCATACATGCCCCCTGGAAAAACCATAGCCTTGACTTGATGGACGTTTGTTGACAAAGTAATGTCTCTGCTTTTTAATATGCTGTCTAGGTTGGTCATACTTTCCTTCCAAGGAGTAAGTGTCTTTTAATTTCATGGCTGCAATCACCATCTGTAGTGATTTTGGAGCCCCCCAAAATAAAGTCAGCCACTGTTTCCATTGTTTCCCGATTTATTTGTCATGAAGTGATGGGACTGTGATGGGACTGGATGCCATGATCTTAGTTTTCTAAATGTTGAGCTTTAAGCCAACTTTTTCCCACTTCTCTTTCACTTTCATCAAGAGGCTCTTTAGTTCTTCTTCACTTTCTACTATAAGGGTGGTGTCATCTGCATATCTGAGGTTATTGATATTTCTCCCGGCAATCTTGATTCCAGCTTGTGCTTCATCCAGCCCAGCGTTTCTCATGATGTACTCTGCATATAAGTTAAATATGCAGGGTGACAAGACAATATACAACCTTGACGTACTCCTTTTCCTATTTGGAACCAGTCTGTTGTTTCATGTCCAGTTCTAACTGTTACTTCCTGTTAAGTAAGTAAATTATCTACTTGTGTTTTAGGTGAATATGCTATATGAAATTAAAGAAATTCCCTTTTTGTTATTTCCTAGGAATTTTTAAAACTATGAAATAGCATTTGTTGGTCACTTTTCTGCCTTAATTGAAATGACTTCCCTCTTTTATTCTGTTAATGTGGTATGTTACACTTAAAAATCAATCAACTTAAGGAATTTTGAATTTCTTAACAAACCCTGCATGGCATTATATATGACTGGAATCAGTTTACTAATATTTGTTTACAATTTCTGAATCTGTATTGTAATTTACCTATAATTTACCTTTTCTGTAATTCCCTATTTGGGAGTTTTGGCAGGCTTAACAGGCCTCCTTAGGGAACTGAGTATTGCAATCTTTAATATTTTGTGAAAGAATTTAAGACTGTTGTTACTTCTTTCCTAAATGTTTGATCAAAATACGTGATGAAAGAATCCAGGCATCAAGGAAACTAAACAAAATTAAATGTAATTTCATAGTTTAAAAAATTCTTAAGAGATTAGAGAACTTTAATATATTCTATTCACAGAAAACACAAGTAGATATTATACTTCATGGTTAAATGCTGAAAATTCCTTCTTTGAGTTTGTTTTAAGTCACTAAGTTGTGCAATAGTTTTTCTGTCAGCAACAGTTAACTGAAAAAAGGGCAATAGACTTAAATGGGTACTGCACACAAGAGCAAAATGAATGACTAATTAAGTGTAGGAAGATGCCGAATCTCACTACTAAGGGAAATACAAGACCACAATGAGAGCCCTACCAGGAGAGCTAAAATTAAAGACTAACAATGCCAGTGCTGATAAAGATACAGAACAACTTCAGTTTTCATGCAGTGCTGGTTGGAATGTAAATTGACACAAAACACTTTGACCAACACATTGGCATTAGCTAGCAAAATTGAAAATAAAAATATCTTGTGAATCAGCGATTTCTTTTCTAGATATGAAAAACATGTATTTGTATACTGAGACATATAAAAGAATGTTCAATTCAACATAATGTATAATAGTCTTAAAGTGAGAACAATGCAAATATCCATCAATTTATAAAAATACAGTGATACATTTTTACAATGGAATAGAATACAACTATGGAAAAAAAATACAATTAGGTAAAAGCAACTACAGTTAAAAGCAGAAACTTGATGAATTAAATAGCAGAAATCAGATATATACCATATATTATATTATATAATTAGAAGAATATATACAATATATGTGTGTGTGTGTTAGTCACTCAGTCATGTCTGACTCTTTGCAACCTCATGGACTGTATAGCCTGCTAGGCTCCTCTGTCCATGGAATTCTCCAAATAAGAATACTGGAGTTGCCATTCCCTACTCCAGGGGATTTGGGCCTCCTGCATTGCAGGCAGATTCTTTACCAAATGAGCCACCAGAGAAGCCCCATAGTTTATATGTATTCGTCCAATTATATAAACCTCAAAAATAGGCAAAACCAAATTAGTATAATTTATAGTTCATAGATGATCAAAGTATTAAAAAGAAAAGTAATGGTAAGTATAAAAATCAAAACAGTGGTTACAATTATCATGGAGGGAGGGGCTGTAATTGTGAAGGGGCACCCAGGAGTTTTCTTGGATGTTGGCAAAGTTTTATTTCTTATCTTAAGTGATACTTATATGAGGCCATGCTATATGGTAACTTATTAATGTTTTGTTATGACCAGTGCATTTTCTTGGCAAAACTCTATTAGTCTTTGCCCTGCTTCATTCTGTATTCCAAGGCCAAATTTGCCTGTTACTCCAGGTGTTTCTTGACTTCCTACTTTTGCATTCCAGTCCCCTATAATGAAAAGGACATCTTTTTTGGGTGTTAGTTCTAAAAGGTCTTGTAGGTCTTCATAGAACCGTTCAACTTCAGCTTCATCAGCATTACTAGTTGGGGCATAGACTTGGATTACTGTGATATTGAATGGTTTGCCTTGGAAACGAACAGAGATCATTCTGTCGTTTTTGAGATTGCATCCAAGTACTGCATTTCAGACTCTTTTGTTGACCATGATGGCCACTCCATTTCTTCTGAGGGATTCCTGCCCGCAGTAGTAGATATAATGGTCATCTGAGTTAAGTTCACCCATTCCAGTCCATTTCAGTTCGCTGATTCCTAGAATGTTGACATTCACTCTTGCCATCTCTTGTTTGACCACTTCCAATTTGCCATGATTCATGGACCTGACATTCCAGGTTTCTATGCAATATTGTTCTTTACAGCATCAGACCTTGCTTTTATCACCAGTCACATCCACAGCTGGATATTCTTTTTGCTTTGGCTCCATCCCTTCATTCTTTCTGGAGTTATTTTTCCACTGATCTCCAGTAGCATATTGGGCACCTACTGACCTGGGGAGTTTCTCTTTCATTTTTTGCCTTTTCATACTGTTCATGGGGTTCTCAAGGCAAGAATACTGAAGTGGTTTGCCATTCCCTTCTCCAGTAGACCACATTCTGTCAAATCTCTCCACCATGACCCGCCCATCTTGGGGTGCCTCACGGGCATGGCTTAGTTTCACTGAGTTAAAGAAGGCTGTGGTCCTAGTGTGATTAGATTGACTACTTTTCTGTGAGTATGGTTTCAGTGTGTTTGCCCTCTGATGCCCTCTTGCAACACCTACCATCTTACTTGGGTTTCTCTTACCTTGGGCATGGGGTATCTCTTCACGGCTGCTCCAGCAAAGCGCCATTGTACAGGAGACAGGGATCAAGACCATTCCCATAGAAAAGAAATGCAAAAAAGCAAAATGGCTGTCTGGGGAGGCCTTACAAATAGCTGTGAAAAGAAGAGAAGTGAAAAGCAAAGGAGAAAAGGAAAGATATAAACATCTGAATGCAGAGTTCCAAAGAATAGCAAGAAGAGATAAGAAAGCCTTCTTCGATGATCAATGCAAAGAAATAGAGGAAAACAACAGAATGGGAAAGACTAGGGATCTCTTCAAGAAAATCAGAGATACCAAAGGAAAATTACATGCAAAGATGAGCTCGATAAAGGACAGAAATGGTATGGACCTAACAGAAGCAGAAGATATTAAGAAGAGATGGCAAGAATACACAGAAGAACTGTACAAAAAAGATCTTCATGACCCAGATAATCATAATGGTGTGATCATTGACCTGGAGCCAGACATCATGGAATGTGAAGTCAAGTGGGTCTTAGGAAGCATCACTACGAACAAAGCTAGTGGAGGTGATGGAATTCTAGTTGAGCTATTCCAAATTCTGAAAGATGATGCTGTGAAAGTGCTGCACTCAATATGCCAGCAAATTTGGAAAACTCAGCAGTGGCCACAGGACTGGGAAAGGTCAGTTTTCATTCCAGTCCCAAAGAAAGGCAATGCCAAAGAATGCTCAAACTACCGCACAATTGCACTCATCTCACATGCTAGTAAAGTAATGCTCAAAATTCTCCAAGCCAGGCTTCAGCAATATGTGAACCGTGAACTTCCTGATGTTCAAGCTGGTTTTAGAAAAGGCAGAGGAACCAGAGATCAAATTGCCAACATCTACTGGATCATGGAAAAAGCAAGAGAGTTCCAGAAAAACATCTATTTCTGCTTTATTGACTATGCCAAAGCCTTTGACTATGTGGATCACAATAAACTGTGGAAAATTCTTCAAGAGATGGGAATACCAGACCACCTGACCTGCCTCTTGAGAAACCTGTATGCAGGTCAGGAAGCAACAGTTAGAACTGGACATGGAACAACAGATTGGTTCCAAATAGGAAAAGGAGTATGTCAAGGCTGTATATTGTCACCCAGTTTCTTTAACTTATATACAGAGTACATCATGAGAAACGCTGGACTGGAAGAAACACAAGCTGGAATCAAGATTGTTGGGAGAAATATCAATAACCTCAGATATGCAGATGATACCACCCTTATGGCAGAAAGTGAAGAGGAACTAAGGAGCCTCTTGATGAAGGTGAAAGTGGAGAGTGAAAAAGTTGGCTTAAAGCTCAACATTCAGAAAACGAAGATCATGGCATCCAGTCCCACCACTTCATGGGAAATAGATGGGGAAACAGTGGAAACAGTGTCAGACTTTATTTTTCTGAGCTCCAAAATCACTACAGATGGTGACTGCAGCCATGAAATTAAAAGACGCTTACTCCTTGGAAGGAAAGTTATGACCAACCTAGATAGCATATTCAGAAGCAGAGACATTACTTTGCCAACAAAGGTTCGTCTAGTCAAGGCTATGGTTTTTCTTGTGGTCATGTATGGATGTGAGAGTTGGACTGTGAAAAAGGCTGAGTGCCGAAGAATGGATGCTTTTGAACTGTGGTGTTGGAGAAAACTCTTGAGAGTCCCTTGGACTGCAAGGAGATCCAACCAGTGCATTCTGAAGGAGATCAGCCCTGGGATTTCTTTGGAAGGAATGATGCTAAAGCTGAAACTCCAGTACTTTGGCCACCTCATGCGAAGAGTTGACTCATTGGAAAAGACTCTGATGCTGGGAGGGATTGGGGGCAGGAGGAGAAGGGGACTACAGAGGATGAGATGGCTGGATGGCATCACTGACTTGATGGATGTGAGTCTGAGTGAACTCCGGGAGTTGGTGATGGACAGGGAGGCCTGGCGTGCTGCGATTCATGGGGTGGCAAAGAGTCAGACAGGACAGAGTGACTGATCTGATCTGATTAATGTTTTAGGCATTTGCTGTGAATGCGTTCTATTTCACAATTGAAATGTGAGAGACAGAGTTTAAGAGTGGCAGGTGTGAATGTGTTGCTGAAATCCAACCACCCTACTGTCCCCCCTGCTGTTATGACAACTGTTTTGTCTATGAAGCAAAAATTTGGTTGACCGGGTGGATTTAAGTCCTCCTTTAGAATTTTGGGACTTCAAGTGCTAAAGGAGAAGCTAGTACAATTGGCACATCACAGCAAGGATTTAATTAATCCGCAGATACAGAGCTTGTAAATAGGGAATATGGACACTTTTATGTGTTTTTACATAAGGAACTTCAGCATTCATGGATTTTGGTATTGTAGCAAGTCCAATTTTGACACACAATCCAGATAATGAGCCCCCAAATTAGTGAGAAATGACATCCAATGGACCAAGTTGAGGTTTTGATGTAATCTGAGCAACAGCATACATGATCTGAGGTGCGCTTCGAGTGCTTTGCTCCATGCTTTCTGGGTGACTTGAGTCAGGCTTCATGTGTGTTCATCCCTGCTTGTCAGTCTCAGACTTGTCAGCAACAAACATAGGAGGATACAGATCAGAAGGTGCTTACGCCCGTGCTCATGCTCAGTCGCTCCATTGTGTTGGACCCCATAGACTGTAGCCCACCCGACTCCTCTGTCCATGGGATTTTCCAGGCAAGAATACTGTAGTGAGTTGCCATTTCCTCCTCCAGGGGATC
This sequence comes from Bubalus bubalis, assembly GCF_019923935.1. Taxonomy (NCBI): domain Eukaryota; kingdom Metazoa; phylum Chordata; class Mammalia; order Artiodactyla; family Bovidae; genus Bubalus; species Bubalus bubalis. The sequence goes on along the minus strand of NC_059177.1, from coordinate 33,299,969 downwards.
TTTTGATCCAGGGATCAAACCTGCGTCTCTTGCATCTCCTGCATTGGCAGGTGGATTTATTTCTACTGTGCCACCTGGGAAGTCCAAATAAGAAGGTACCTATGTCTTATCAGTTCATTCCACATGTACTGCTCCTCTATCTTATCTTTTTGTGGCAAGAACATTGTTTATCTGTGTAATTCAAAGCCTGTTCAGTATATCTAGGGTGATTGAAAATTGTTAGTAATACTGATACTTGTGTAGCACATGTCCTATTGTTCATAAAACACTCCTGTAAAAATAAAATATGGGAATGAATTACCCTCTACAATTGATGTGTAAAATTATCCTCCAATAAAAATGTCTACATCTGAGAAATTCTTAAGTACTAACATGGAATTTATGTCATACATGTAATGCACATGTAGTTAGTTTTCTTGTATGAGTGAAGTGTAAGTATTTCTATCAGCCAAACTGTTTGCAGTGCACATATTTTCTTCTTTGTGTGTTGAGGAAGCTAATTCATTAATAGTTCATTGATTCAATTTTGCTATTTCTTATTTCTCCATCATTGAAATTAATACTAATAATTTTTCTCAACCATACCTATAGAAACAAAGGTTGTTTGACCAGATATCTCACCTGCAGAACTTTCTGAAAAGTATTCCTCCTCAAGCTCTACCCTACACCCATTGAATGAATTTTTTTTTTTTCCAGATGAACTTCTGTAATGTGGGTTTTTGACAATCTATTAAGTAGCCAGGTCGAAACATTTAGTTTGGAAGATGTTGGAGCAAACTATTTTTGAAAGGAAATAACTCCATATCATTTAACACTATTTGAAACATCTTTGTTTCTTTGTGTCTCTCTCTCTCACTTTGTCTCTTCCTCCCTTCCTTTTTTCCTTTCTCTTCTGCATTCCTGCTTCCTTTCCCTCCCCCCTCACCCTCTCTCCCTGCTTTTCCCTTGTGTCTCTGGTGGAATATAAGCTTCATGAAAACAAGTCCTCTGGACTGTTTCCTAAAATGTAGAACAGAAGTTAGCATCTATGGCCCATGAGCCTAATTCGGCCCACCTGCCTATCCTTACGAATAAAGTTGTGTTGGGACACAGCATTGCTCATTTATCTAAGTATTATCCATAGCTGCCTTTATGCTACACAGACAGAACTGAATAGTTTGGAGACAGGGACCATCTGGTCTGCTAAACCTGAGATATTTACTATTTGCTCTTTTACAGAAACAGTATGCTGATCCCTGATCTAGAATGTGTGTAGTTGCTAAGTCGTGTCCAACTCTTTGGGACCGCATGGACTGTAGCCTGCCAGGCTCCCCTGTTCCTGGGATTCTCCAGGCAAGAATACTGGAGTGGGTTGCCATTTCCTCCTCCAAGAAGAATAGTTATAGTATAGTGAGTTCTACATAACTATTGAACATTGAATAAATGAAAAAATCATTTATCAGTGTCTCCAAGCAACTTTCTTTTGCCCAAATAAGTTTATTTTTGCAAGCTACCCTTAGTGAATCATTTTTATTATACTGTGGTCTCTCTTAGAAAACTTACTCCCCTCATTGTATTATTAAATGCCCTTCATTTCCCTTGGAGCTAGTGTGGGGTTTTTGTTATGCTAAAGTACAATGAGATATGGGAGTATATGAATCAGTTTAAGCATAACTACTCAGGAGTATATTAATTAGACACTATAAGATTTGTTCCAGCTCTCTTTCATTCTCAGGAGAGTGGCAATAGTGTATCAGATTACAGGTTAAATGCAGAGCCAAGAATGGAATGTGGTGTGTTACAGCGGCAAGTATCCCAGTTGGATTTAATGACAGGTTATCAGTATCCAGGAATGAAGTGCATTATCTTTTAACAGGTGGCTAACAGAAAATATCGTGGACTGATTTTTAGGTTTGTCATTCCATTAACTGTTGATAAACTTGCACAGTAGACCATTTCCCCGTATTCCTTGGTTCTTCCTTATTAACTAAAAAAAGAAATCGAGGTTAGTTGATGTTTGTTTATAGTTGCTTATTATTTTATTGATTTATAAATAGGAAACTAGATAATAGCCAGAAAATATGGTAGAATCAAAGTTTAATGTAAAGGTTAGGTTTTAGAGGTTTTCAATACTACATTATAGAAATTTTCATACAGTCTAAATGACCTTTGATTTTTCCACAAGTGACACATATATTTTTGTTAAATTGTGGTAAAATACGCATCACATAAAATTTACCATCAAACCATTTTTAAGTATGCAATTCAGCAATGTTAAGTACATTCACACTGTTGTGCAACCAGCCTCCAAAACGTTTTTGTCTTTTAAAGATGAAATGACAAGTGTCATTTCAATGACAATGCTGCTTTTCCCACTCTCCCCAGCCTACTGCCCTCTCACCATTCTGCTTTGTGTCTCTATGAATTTCACTATTTTAGGAACCTCTCATAAGAAGAATCATGCTATCTTTGTCCTTTGTTGAGAGACTTCTTTCACTTAGCACTATGTCCTCAAGGTTCATTCATGTTGCATTTATAGCATGTGTCAGAATTTCCTTCTTTTTTAAGCTGAATAATATTCATTTGTGTATGGGCTTCCCAGGTGGCACAATGGTAAAGAATCCGCCTGCCAGTTCAGGAGATGCAGGAGATACAGGTTCAATGCGTAAGTCAGGAGAATCCCCTGGAGAAGGGAGTGGCAAACTATTCCTGTATTCTTGCCTGGAAAATTCCATGGCAGGCTGTCCAGGGGGTCCCAAAGAGTAGATGTGACTGAGTGATTGAGCACATATGTGTATACCACATTTTGTTTATCCACTCATCCTTCAATGGACATTTGGGTTGCTTCCACCTTTTTGATAATGTGACTAACACTGCTATGCACATGGGGGTAGAAATCTATCTCTTTGAGATTGTGCTTTCAATTCTTTTGGGTATAGAATCAGAAGTGTAATTGCCAGATCATATGGTAATCCTATTTTTAATTTTTTAAAGAATTTCTATACCATTTTCCATGATAGACATACCATTTTCCCTTCCCACCAACAGTATACAAACAAGCATTCCAGAGTCTATCACTAATACTTGTTCAGTTCAGTTCAGTTCAGTCGCTCAGTCGTGTCCGACTCTTTGCAACCCCATGAGTCGCAGCACGCCAGGCCTCCCTGTCCATCACCAACTCCTGGAGTTCACTCAGACTCACGTCCATCGAGTCAGTGATGCCATCCAGCCATCTCATCCTCTGTCGTCCCCTTCTCCTCCTGCGCTCAATCCCTCCCAGCATCAGAGTCTTTTCCAATGAGTCAACTCTTCGCATGAGGTGGCCAAAGTACTGGAGTTTCAGCTTTAGCATCATTCCTTCCAAAGAAATCCCAGGGCTGATCTCCTTCAGAATGCACTGGTTGGATCTCCTTGCAGTCCAAGGGACTCTCAAGAGTCTTCTCCAACACCACAGTTCAAAAGCATCAGTTCTTCAGCACTCAGCCTTCTTCACAGTCCAACTCTCACATCCATACATGACCACAGGAAAAACCATAGCCTTGACTAGACGAACCTTTGTTGGCAAAGTAATGTCTCTGCTTTTGAATATGCTATCTAGGTTGATCGTAACTTTCCTTCCAAGGAGTAAGCGTCTTTTAATTTCATGGCTGCAGTCATCATCTGCAGTGATTTTGGAGCACAAAAAATAAAGTCTGACACTGTTTCCACTGTTTCCCCATCTATTTTCCATGAAGTGATGGGACCAGATGCCATGATCTTCATTTTCTGAATGTTGAGCTTTAAGCCAACTTTTTCCCTCTCCTCTTTCACTTTCATCAAGAGGCTTTTTAGTTCCTCTTCACTTTCTGCCATAAGGGTGGTGTCATCTGCATATCTGAGGTTATTGATATTTCTCCCGGCAATCTTGATTCCAGCTTGTGTTTCTTCCAGTCCGCTAATTCTTGTTATTTTCTGTCTTTTAAAAAGTTAGTAGCCATCTTAATGTATGTGAGGCAGTATCTCATTGTGGTTTTTGTTTGTATTTCCCTAATAATTAGTAATATTGAGCATCTTTTCAGATGCTTATTGGCCATTGTACAACCTTTTAGAAAATATCTAATTGACACCTTTGCACATTTTAAAATTGAGCTGTTTTGTTGTTGTTTTAGTAGGGGTCCTTTACACATTCCTTGTATAAAGCCCTTATCAGGGGTTGTAAATATTTTTGTGATTTTTAAATATTTTCTCTCATTCTACTGATTGCTTTTTCACTCTGTGGATTGTGTCTTTGATGCACAACTTATAATTTTTATGCAGTCATATTTATCTGTTTTTACTTTCGTTTCATGTGCTTTTGGTGTCATATCCAGAAAATCATTGCCAAATCCAATGTCAAGAAGAATTTCCCCCATCTTTTTTTCTAAGAGCTTTATTATTTTTTTAGCTCATATTTTTAGGTCTGATCCATTTTGAGTTAATTTCTGTATATGGTATAAGGTTAGGACAAAATGTTATTTTGTACATGTGGATATTCCGTTTTCTCAACATTACCTATTAAAAAGACTGTCCTTTTTGCATTGAGTAATATTGGCACCCTAGTCAAAAATCATTTGACTATATACACAAGAGTTTATTTGGAGGTTTTCTATTCTATTCTTTTGGTCTGTGTGACTGCTTTTATGCCAATACCACAATGTTTGGGTTACCATAGCTTTGTAATAACTTTTGAAATTGGGAGACCTCCAATATTTTTCTTTTCAGTATTATTTTGGCTACTCAGCATCATCCTTGCAATTTAGTATGCATAGTTTCTTGCAAGTCTACAAGGTATGTTTAGGTTTATAGAACTATTGACATGTTAAAAAATACAATGAGGGGAGGAGATCCATATGCAAATATCTGGTAGGAGTTTTTGGTTGATCCATTCTTCCTTTAGGAGAACTGTGAAATCCTCAACACCTGGGACTGGGTAAAGACTGGTCAAGTAGCCCTTTTTGCAGCCACAATTTTGCCAGTCAGTGTTCAAAGTAAGTCTCCAAAACTTAACTTTTGTGTCTAGATCTGTTTACTCTAGTGAGGGTTACAGAAAGGATACAGCTTCACCATACCTGAGGTAAGATTGATAACCTTGGGGTAAAAGGCCATTTGAAGACACCACTGTCCACCTTCATGTCTCCATGCCATATATACTTATTACGGGTCTGCTCTTTTATGAAACTCATGGAAGAAATGTGTTTTTCTGTGTGCCTTTGAGGATCATTATTCTAGAATCATGGTAGTAGATATTTTCAGGGGATGTAATTATCCTAAAAGAATGAAAATGACTATATGAAGTACTAAAAGGGTAATACACTTTTCCCAGGGACCTGTCACCTTTGAGATTGTGAGGGTCTGCCTCAATCTTTTATTGACAAATGCCTGAAAAGCTACTTAAAGACCATTTAAGAACTTTATATGTAACTTGGATTGAGAGCTGAATTGAAATTCAAATCCTATATGGAGTCAATAGTCTCTTCTTTCTCCCAGTAGCTTTGTTTTGTCTCAGCTAATTTCCATTACTGAGTCAGCGGAGTTGCAATAACAAGCCACCATGTAAATTCTCCAAGTCTTAATAAAGAGAAGTACATTTTAGTTCCCTTGCTAATAATGTTTCTATAGGCTGTAGGCTAAAAATGCTTTCTATAATGTATTTCGTCCTAATTATTCAAAGGATACGATTTATCAATAGAATTTTCAAATGTTGCTCATGAGTGTGTGTGTGTGTCTGTGTGTGTGTGTGTGTGTGTATATATATATGTATATAAAAGAGTCGGACACAACTGAGCAACTGAACTGAGCTGAACTGAATATATATGTGTATATATATATATATGTAGAGAGAGAGAGAGAAAGAGAAAGAGGCCCTGTTTAGAACTGGGGCCTCATATAAGTGAACTCAGGATATTCTGGCTTGATAATTATTAAATGATGGAGAAAAAATAAGAATGCTTCCCTCTGTTTTTAAAAACCCCAGCAGAACTCATTATTCTGTGTCAGTGGCTCTTTCACATATGCAAGCTTATTTTTGGTGTTCCAAGAAATCTGAAGTTCACTAACAAGGTTTTTGAAGAACGCTCTTGAACTGAATGTACGAGCTGTAATTGAATAAGAACAGTATGTGTTTGGAGTGCGAATGAACCAGCTGGGCTACAGAGTTCTCCATGGTGCCCCTAATTCAATAATCACATGTTTTCTTTTTCTGTCAAAATGAGGCACTGTTCATGGTTGAACATAAAAATATTATCACAAATGGACATAATTTACTATTTTGTGCAACATTATAACTCTGTCATCTAGATCAATTAAAATACAGCATACACGGTGATTTCTAACAACAAATGACAGTGAAGTGTAAATGGAGTGTCCTTTACTTGAGAAGCTTAATTCTTTATATAGGCCTGAATTTTGCAAGCAATCATTTGGAAGTATAGCAGGAAAATTAATTGCAAGATGTTTATATGTTGGTTCTTTGTATCTGTAAAAATACCAACTAATGTTTCTAGAGCTCACAATATATGCCAAGCATTCCTTTCTTCCTATTAGACAACATCCCTCTCAGGTAGCCTGGGAAATAGTCAAACTATGTGGAGCCTTTGGCACACCTTTAAACAGTATCCTAAAGGCATACACCAAGACTATATACTTAGGTATGTAGTCCCTTTATATTCACATCTATCTCAAGAAGTGGGCTTCCCTTGTGGCTCAGCTGGTAAAGAATCTGCCTGCAATGCAGGAGACCTGGGTTCGATCCCTGGGTTGGGAAGATCCCCTGGAGAAGGGAAAGGCTACCCACTCCAGTATTCTGGCCTGGAGAATTCCATGGACTGTATAGTCTATGGGGTCTCATGAAGTAGGTGTTCTTTTTATCTCCATCTTGTAAAGAAGAAAGCTGAAGTGTGCTAATAAGCTGTGAGTCTGGAATTCAAGAGTCATTTCATCTAACTCCAGAATTGAATTTTCGTGATGCTCCTACTGTATTGGTACTCTGATACAACTCTTCTTTATATTGTTTTTATATTATTTATTTTCTAGGCTCTCTCTATATTTTAACTCACCTCATAATTTTGAATATTTCCCACTTAACAATACATTCAGGTTTTCATCTCCTCCATGGCAATGATACCCATACTGAAAGAAATTATCCATGTCATGTGTAGATTTCATCCTATTTATAGATGCATTGGCCCAGAAGGAGTTTTGTCTTCTATGCAGTGTAAGTTAGAAAAGATTAAATAATCATGTATGTCCCAGGAGAAGCACAGACTGGAAAAGAATTGTAAATGAGATGAAGATAATAGAATGAGAAGATTCCGAGCTAAACATAATATGCAGTTTAAGGAATCCACATGGCAGGAACACTTACTCTTGTGTGAGGAGAGAAAATGAGTTAAATGTGAATTTAGGACCATGTTCTAATGAAAACCAACGTCAAGATAAACCTAATAGTTTGCCATTGGCATAGTTTATGTGTTTAACGTAAAAATGCAAAGCCTGGAAAAAAGCAAGTTGCTTAAAATTCTATGAGCAGAACATAAAATAAATGAGAAATTTATTTATTTTTATATTAAGATTTCAGCTGCTCTTATTCACTATAACTTACTTCATGACATTTATAATGTGGAGTGTGTGTATGTGTCTCACTGAAGTTTCATGACTCATTGACTAGTGGGTACTGACCTACTGGAAATAGCAGTGAAGAAACTAGCAAGGTTTAGAACCTTCTCTTTCAAAAATATTTCCGTAGATTTATTCCTTTTTTCCTCCCTTCCTTCCTCCCCTCCCTACCCCAGACAGCTCTTGCACATGAGTTTCTTCTTGCTATAGGAAGGTGTGTTATTCTTCTCCCTTTTCAACCTTCCATCAAGCTCATTTTCTGGTCCACCTCCTCAGGTGCTAAAGACGTGTTTTGAGTGCAGAGAAGTTAAGATGGTTAGAGGAGCAGGGTTGACCAGAAGCATGGGAAGAGTGGGCTGCTGCCTTTAGGATACTGTTTAAAGGTGTGCTAAAAGCTCCACGTAATTTGATTATTTCCCAGACTACCTGAGAGGGATGTTGTCTAACAGGAAGAAATAAATGAAGGACTCTAAAGAGAACAATGGGAAGAATGGAAAACAGTCGTTTCCTGTTGCACAGCTTGCCCAGACCTAAAGGAGTCCTGCCTGAGATGATTCAGAACTTAGTATCGTATGCCCAAAACATTAGGGTGGATAGTCGTGTTTGCAGTCAGCTTCAGGTCTGGTGAAGATGTCTTTATTTGTCTGAAATGCAGATGGTCTGTTCTTGATGATAGAATAGACCAACGATTGAATCTATTTCATTCAGCATGTGTTCATCTCTTCTCAATTAATGCAATGGCTTGGTCTGTTGTTGATTTAATAATCAGCTAGTTCAGTGGTGTATCCACTGGAAATATTTCTAAATCCATACAGTTGTCCATCTGATATTTGCTTGTAGAATTTATAATAGTGATTGTACTGATGTTTCAGGCAACCTTTGCTTTCTTAACCAGCTGTGCTATAAGAACATTTACACTACTTTTGTACTCTGATAAAGAACAACATTTTAAAATGTGTTTCACTCACTAGAAACTTTAGGAATCACTGTCCTTGAGATCTCTTGGTTTTGTCATGATTTCCTTAAGTCAAACTATTGGACAAGTGTGAGGATTGTTGTTCTTTAGTTGAAACCCTTGCAATATTTGCTGATTTGCTGACCTATGTTAATCACTATGTATAAAGGGTTTTTTAAGATTAAGTTAATGTTGCCTTCGGCTTAATTAATTAAAATTTTAATTGTGCTGGCTGTAAGCTTCACCACTCACTGGTAATAAGGATTTTATAATTAGTAGAGGCTAAAAAATGAGAGAAGATTCTTCTCTTTTTTTCCCTTTTGTGTTCCCATGGCTTTTAGCAGTTGCAGACTCTGGTCCCCCTATGTTTTCTCCAACACCTCCTTGGGTAAAATTTCCTTTGGAAATGTCTTCACAGGCTCCACCTAGAGATGTCCCTATGTGGACCATGGGGATGCTTAGTGAGTTGTGATGTCTCTGAGACTGGATGAAATCATGTGTATGTGTGTACTTGTGAGGGAAGGGTGTCCACAGCATCACAAAATCTTACATGGAGACATAAGCCACTAAGTTAAGAGCAAGGGCTCCTTTCACAAAGAATGTGTGGCAGTGGAGGAAATAGTGACAATATCCAGTGATTTCCATGTTGAAGACACTGTGCTATAGAATTTTGAAATATTTTCTAAGACTTTAGGCACTGTTATAATGCCCATATTGCAGGTAAGGAGACCAATGCTTGGGAGAACTTACAAGAATCAAGATTTGAACCCAGGAAATGTAAGTCCAGATCCTGAGCTCCCAGCCCTTCTATTGAACAGGGGCTATGGAACCTGGTCTGTCACTGCCCAGCTATGATGTGTCACTACCCACAAAGAGCAGAATTTTTGCTACCTGGTAGCATCTGTTAGTATGGATATGAGGGTAAGAATAAGGGGTGAAAGGTTGGGATCAGGGTCTCAGTTGATGAGCTCTCCATTTCCTCTCAGTTCTGGAATAAAAACAAACTGATTCTTCCTCCACCAGGCATTGACTGAGGCTTTTGTGATATCTGAGAACTCTTGGTTGCATGCTAGACACAGACAGGGAAGAGATGCAGATGACTGGAATAGGAGTGATGCCTGATCTGTCCATTAGGCTGAGACAGACTGCAAGATGTGGTGAGTAAGAATTCTGAAATCTGACTGGTAGGCTTGAGTCTTTGTCCTCCATCTCACTAGCTGTTTCACCCTGGGCATATCTTAAAATTTTGCTGTGCCTTGGTTGCCTAATCTGTAAAATGGGGGTGATAACAATGGTATCTTTGTCACTGAATTTTTGTAAAGATTAAGAGAGATGAACTAGGTTTACCACTTAGATCAGAGCCTCGTGCATCTGAGGGAGTAAATTGTGCTACTATTGTTATTCTTGCTATTGTTTTTACCACCATTTTGTTGTTGTTGTTTTGAAAAATTAGCACTTAATGTGCTTTGAAAAGTGAATCTGATCACCAAACCTGTTTATCTGATCTTTGGCTATGAGCTAAAGGATGTTCTAAATGGGCAAGAGAAACACGGTCCCTGTCTGTGGACATGTGGGATCTAAATGCTGAAGCCCTTTGTGTTTTTCAGCTCACATGCAGGATCCTGGCACAGGGCCTGTCAGAGAGGCAGGCCCTTATTGAAATTTCTGTAAAAGGGTGACTGTCACTCTGCCTTTAGCATCTCCTGTCTCATTCCCTCAGCTTACCCCTCATCTGAGCCACAGCTGTGGTGGGCATTGCCTTGGGGTCTCAAATTCACTTCGTGCCAGCAGCACCTGCCTCAGATGCCCTCAGATTGTCTGCTATGAGGTCTTTTCCAACACTGAGGGAGCCTATGTGTGAAGGTGGCCTCAAAGAAACCCTTAACCAAAAAGGATACTTCCCACCCTCCAGATGGACAGTCCTAGAAGGTGCTTTCAGAGTACCTTCTCCTAGAACAAAGGCATTCAAAACACTCCCTCATCTTGGGTTTTACCCTTCGCTGTATCACTCTCCCTGTTCTCTCCCTCCTGTCTATAGAATTGCCTTCTAAGTAAACAACTTGCACGTAAGTGCTTATCTCAGCCACTGATTTCTGGGACCCACACTAAGACATGCCCTCTTCTAAAACTCTAATTCCAAAACCAATATCATTGTGCAAATCCCCTGTAAACTCCATTCCCTTCTTTTGCTGTGGTTTCCAGTGCCTAGCGTGCAGTCTGATACAGCCTAGACACTCAGTAAATGCTAGTTGAGTGACTGAATCAATGAACAAATAAATCAACATGCTTCTTAGTACTTGACAGTGAGCATGTAGGTTGGGTACCACTCAATCTTATTTACTAAATGCTGTACCAAAAGCATGGCGACTGATTGTCAAAATCTTCCTTGGAGGGTTCTTATATCTTAACTAGTTTCTTTCATCTTTAGTCATGGAAAACATTGTTTTTCTTTGCAATCCTGAAGGGAAAAAGTGATCAGTTCAGTGATTCTCTAGCTTTACAAAAAATGTATATTTCCAAAGATAAAAATGTTTTACATGTCAGCAAATATTCATTGGTCTTTTATAGACCCTGTTCCAGGCTGGGATAACAGATAATGGTGAACTGTTTGATGCAAACCTTATAAGAGGGAGCTTATAGACCATATGTACAGTCAATACTATACCATGGGGCAATGTCTGGATGCCAGGAGGTTATAATGCAAGGTGCATCATGTTATATGGGAGCTTGTTTGACCATACACGTCACTTGCTAACAATAAGAACACAGAGCCCTCCCAGGCTGACTTGAGAAAGTAGAATATACTTCAGCGTGTCATATTCCTACTTCATTACATGAACTCATTTGCATGAACTCCTCAATGCAGTAAGTTCACAACCGCAGCCTTTCTAAAGGGAGATTTGAATTTTAGAACATTTAATCTGCAGAATTCTGTGAACTCAGTGTTTTTGCATATTGATTTCAAACAATGATATAACTACCACACCTGAAAATACAAAATGTGTACAACAGGACTTCACTGCAAAAACAATTAGTACAAACTGAAAAACTCATGAATGAGCTTTATTAACTGGCTTCTGACTTGATCAGACCACAAGCAACTTTCACTAATAGAAGTTTAGAGTTAGTGCACACGCCTGTGACTCTCTGGATCACTAAAGAGAAGGAGGAAGTCTTTATAAATAAATTTTTAAAAAAAGAATGAGTTTTACTTAGTGGTTCATAATGAAATATTAAGGCCATTGACAATGTCAGAGAGACAGAAAAATGGTTTAAGGGCAGGACATTTGATTTAAGCTCCCTAAAAGAAACAAAAATGGGAAGTATTAAAGACCTCAGCTAGTTGCCCCAGTGGCTATTGCTTAATGTCTTGTTAGCTTTTAAATCTGCTTTTAGTTGTAATATGGAAAACTTGAGCATAGGTGAGATGGATATGAGAGAAAAGGAAAATATCTGGACTCAAGAAGAAAGGAAAGAGACATTGCTGCTGCTGCTAAGTCACTTCAGTCGTGTCTGACTCTGTGTGACCCCATAGATGGCAGCCCACCAGGCTCCGTAATCCCTGGGATTCTCCAGGCAAGAACACTGGAGTGGGTTGCCATTTCCTTCTCCAATGCATGAAAGTGAAAAGTGAAAGTGAAGTCGCTCAGTCGTGTCCGACTCTTAGCGACCCCATGGACTGCAGCCCACCAGGCTCCTCCATCCATGGGATTTTCCAGGCAAGAGTACTGGAGTGGGGTGCCATTGCCTTCTCCGGAAAGAGACATTAAGTGGGTCTTAAAAAACTGGACTAATGGGTTTGGGTGGACATGACATTTTTGTTGCTGCTGATAATGGTGAAGAAGTAGAGACAGTAAGTGGATCTTAAAGAACTCAGCTTTTGGGCTTGGGTGGACCATGGTGTTTTTGTTGCTGCTACTGCCTTTGCTAATGACCAGGGTGGTGATGATAAAGGTAGCGGTGATGATGGTGCTTCTGAGTGTGGTGATAATGATGATGAGGGAACGGTGGCGGTGCTGAAGGTGGAGGGAACAGTGGTGACGGTGATGTGACGGTGACAGCGGTCATAGCTAATATTTATAATCCAGGAACCATGTTTCTCTCAATTTTTGTAAGTACTCACTGAAGGAATCCTTTTTATAATAATTATCATTATATTATTATAATTAGTTTTCAAGCTTCAAAACAGGCTTAGAGAGGTCACACAGTTAACAGTGGAGACAAGACTCAAACCCAGGCAGGCTGACTCCAGAGGCCAGACACTTAATTTCACGTAGTCTTTATCCAAATCTGCATCTTGTGCTTCAGTTTAAATTCATCAAGATCCGAGACCTTCCAAATTCAGTTTTAAGCAAGACCCTACATCCTGCTGCTAACAGACTTAAGCGTAATGAATAGAAAGCTGTGCTCAGATCTTGAAGTTAATGACTAACAGGCAGGACTTCAACCACAACTTTGTTAGCCAGGCAACAATTTCATTAAGTAGACAAGCTACTTACAGAAGGATTGTGAGCAAGGTGATATTGTGTTTTAAAGGTCAAAACTGGTTTCATGTAGATCTAACAAAGCCAAGAATAAAGTGTGATTTGAAATCAGCAGCTTTCTTCATAGTCAGAGCAGACTCTCCTCCCCACACATGCACAGATATCACTCCTAATTGTCTAGCAAGTCTCATTATCTGTCCTCCCTGTTCTTATCCCCACCTGATATGATGTAGATCCATTCCATGGAGAGGAGATGTGTGGTACTTAGACCAGTACCTCAGGAATCATTTAGCCATTCAGTAGCTATGTCCTTAACTCAATTTTCTTCATATAACTCAGGCTTAGTGAATTAACCTTAAACCAAGTGTTCCCAGCTTTGAAAAAAGAAAAGAAAAATAAAGGCTTTTACTTAAAGTTTACTTCTAGAAAAAAGTAGTTTCCCAAGATTAAGTGATTATGTGCAGCTTGTCATTTCAGCCTGCACTTTGACATCAGAATGCCTGCCTGCCTGCTAAGTTGCTTCAGTCATGTCCGGCTCTTTGCCATCCTATGGACTGTAGGCTGCCAGGTTCCTCTGTCCATGGGATTTTCCAGGCAAGAATACTGGAGTGGGTTGCCATGCCCTCCTCCAAGGGATCTTCCCGACCCAAGAATCAAACCCCCGTCTCCTACGTGATAGGCAGATTTTTTTTTAACCACTGAGCCACCAGGGAAGCCCTTGACAGAATACAGCAAGCTAATTAAAACTCTGAAGGGAGAACGACTTATCCTCATATTATGATAACCAGTATTCCGTTAGGAGCATCTTCTCCTCAAAAATATCATACTATACAAATGATATTGTACAAAATAATAAGATCACACATTTAAGAGGTGCTCCTATTTTTCCAGGCGCTGGGCTAAGTATTTGACTTGTACTGTTCCATTTCATCCTCATGACAAACCTTAGGGTGGGTGGGATCTTTGCTGTCATCTGTCAGGTACAGATAAGTTAGCCAGGGATCAGAGAGGTTAGGTAACTCACTTAGCATCACACAGTTACTAAGTGGTAAAGCCAGGATTTAAACGCTTTGACTGCTTTGCTCTGCTCTTGCCTCTACTTGTGTTGAGGATTAGGACAGAGGTCATACTAGCCTAACCACTGCTATACCTCATCCCAGCATTTAAAAAGAGCCATTGGGTATAATGCTTAGAAGCACACATGATGGTTACCCATCAGTTGGATGAACTTATGCATGTAACGCAACCGCTTCCAGGTTCAGTTTTTTCATCTGTTATTTGGGGATCATAATGGCTACTCCATAGGCTTCTTGTTAGAGTCAGGAATACTGTGTTCCCAAGATGTCTTACCTAAGCCCCACTTTTCATTTTGTTCTGCAATGGGTATTTTATGTTTTTGGTGCCTAAGCAAGATATTGACCCCCTAGCCTGGTAATTATTATCCAAAGGACTGATAATTATAATGTAAGTGCAACATATTTTCTCTGTTGGAAGATTTTTAATTTTAGAAGTTCTCCTGCTGTCTCAATAACATCTTTTACATCTCTATAATATTAATACAATGCTTGCCAAACTGTGTTCTACAAAATCCCTAATCAGGTGGTTTGAAAGAAAAGAGTTCCTTCTTTAAATAAGTAGGAAATACAGTATTCTATTGGTGATTCATTAATTCACTAAAAAGCCATACGCATTAATGCATTAAAGGCCCTGATAAATCCTGCAATATAGAAGTCTAGAAGGGTATTTGAATATCAAATGCTTATTTTCATATCTTTTGAGCACATATTCTCCAGTTTGGGAAATACTGGGATAGGGGCGTAATGACTTTTACTTTATTACTCATTAATTAAATTTTCACAACAACCCTGCCAGGTAGCCAGAACTGTAGATGTAGAGCCCGATGAGCTTCAGTGAGGTTAAAAAGTTGACCTACAACAAAGCAGCCATTCATGTGGGAAGCTGAGGCTGGAAGAGAAACTACTTAATATCTTTATCTTGAATTAGTTTTGAACAAAACTCGTTATCTTTTTAATTATTTAATTCCCCAAATTTTAGGCATTAGAGAAGTTTGCTGCTGACGTTTGGAGCAGTGAAGCCTTTGGGCAAAAGGTACAAGTTATTCCTTCTCCGAGACACAACTCAAACTTTTTCATTTATTTCCATTTTTGCTGCTGCCACATTCGCCCAAACCACCTGGGCCTCCACCTCAGCCTCCTAACGAGCCTCCCTGTTTCTCTTCTTCCTTTTTTATCCAGAAACTGAACTGCAATCCACTGCACGTCATAATGTTCTCCCACTGTTGTTGTTCTGTCACTAACTCGTGTCCGACTCTTTGTGATCCCATGGACCTCAGCTCACCACGCCCCTCTGTCCATGGGATTTTCCTGGCAAGAATACTGGAGTGGGTTGCTATCTCCTCCTCTAGCTCATCTGGTTCTCCCATACGACCCCCTAAAACTCCCTTTTCTTAAAATATAGCCCCAAGGTTAACCCCTGGACTACAAATTCATCCTGTCTGGCTCCTGTCCATCTCCAACGCTTTCCTGTCAATTTCCCAGCCCTACTATCTTTCTTTTCATTCACATTTCTCTTCCTCAAGTGCATCAGAACTCTTTTCTGCCTTGGATCCCTCTGCTTCCAAGGTTCTTTCCATACCAGCTCTTTGCAGAGATGATTCCACCTCATCCTGGATGTTTCAGCTTCAGTGTTACCTTCCCCACAAACCCCCCCCTCCCCCCCCCGCCATCTACCCAGGCCCACTCTAGCCCATTACACTGTCCCTTTCCTTCGTAACACAGTCCATGTCTTCATCCATTAGTTATCTTGTTGGTTATCTACCTCTCCCAAATAAAAGGCAAGCTGCATGAAGGCAGAGACCTTTTCTGACTCTTCACCATTTCATCCTTAGTACTGTGTAACACATGGCACATAGTTCTCTTAATAAATACTTTAGGGAAAAATCCATGTAGAATGAATGAATTGCTGAATTATGCTCTCCCAAGATGATTGCTTGCACTGTATATGACTGGTCACACATGTGATCTTTGAAACCATCTTTAAGTGGTGGTTTTTTCCTTACTCATCAGTGGCTCTATTATAGCTCCTCCTAGGGGATCCCACATTCTCCTCCACTCTCAGTAATGTGTAAAGTCTCTCTCAACGATCACCCTTAAAATCACACACTCATCCCCAAAAGGAGAATATGACTTTAAGGTGGCGGTCAGAACTGGCTAGCCATTTAGTTGACCTCTGTTCTCCCCAGCAGAAGAGCTTAAATTAATTACCTTTGAGTCTCACCCTTCCTGCATCCTTATTTTTATTTTTAGACTCCTCACCATCATGCTACTGCCCTTTGTCAGTAGCTTAGTTATCTGCTCCTTACTTATTAGTGCTTCTCTACGGTAGATTAAGCAAACTTTTTAGCTGCTGCTGTAAGCTATTGGGTTTTCCAGTGGTACTAGTGGTAAAGAACCTGCCTGCCAATGCAGGAGACTTAAGAGATGTGGGTTCGATCTCTGGGTTGGGAAGATCCCCTGGAGAAGGAAATGGCAACCCACTCCAGTATTCTTGCCGGGTAAATCCCATGGACAGAGGAGCCTGGAGGGCTGCAGTCCATGGGTTCACAAAGAGTCGGACATGACTTACTGACTGAGCACACACACACGTGTGTGTGTGTGTTAGCCACTCAGTAGTGTCCAACTCTTTGCGACCCCATGGACTGTAGCCTGCTAGGCTACACGCACACAGGAGAGCTGTTAAATCCACAAAAATCAAGCACAGGCATGACTACTGATCAGGCTGTGTTGGATGGGTCATGAGTCCCACTGCAGGGGGCTGGGCTGCACAGAACCTTCAGCAAGTTCGCATCTTAGAGTCACTGTAATTTTGTGGTTACAGTTCAGTTCTTACAGCCCAAGGGCCTGCTTGAGAGTTCTGGCTCTGCCACTACCAGATGTGGACTGGGGTATGTTACTTAGTTTCTTTGCCTCAGTATTTTCATCTGTGAAATAGAAATACTTATAGAACCTCCACATCTGCTGAGAAGCAACATATGAAAGAAAACATTTAACCTAGTATCTGGACTGTACTAAGCAGTCAACATATGATTTAGGAAGCAGTTAACACTGACTTTCTTTGGACCCTGTGTGTTTTTTCTTCCTTATCACAGTAGCTACCTAATTCCCAACTTCCAAGAAACTAAGATCCAAGAGCAAACAGTCGAGATAACAAAAGTTTATTGGTGGGATCAGACACCATGCCAACAAGCAGAAATCAAAGACAGGGAAGACACAGTCCTTGCTCTTAAAGATCTTAGAAACTAGATGATGGAAGATGATTTTCACATGGTAAATGACAGTTCTAAGTAAAAATACAATTGATTGGACAGAGAATTAGGAAGAGAAGGAATGGAGACTTTTCTGAGGTTGTAGTGGTTAGGACTGGCCTGTAGTGTGTCAGATTCAGGCTTGACCTCAGAACAGAGGTGAAAATTAGTTGAAATGGCCAATTCATGATGATAACTAGCAGGAAACTCTATGAGTGGTTAATCAATAGACATAAAGGGAGCTAAAATGGAATTGACTTTTGATTGATTCATGTAATCAAAGCCACCAATATTTACTGGTTGAAAACATCTCATGTAGCAGATACAATGCCAAGCAAGTTCATCTCTGACCTCTAATCCTCCCATCAACTGCATGAGGTCATCTTCTTGGCGTTCCCATTACCACTGGAGAGGCTGGCTTTAGAGAAGATTCTATAGCTGTAGAGGAAAGCCTTCTAGAATGACATGTACAGAAGGAAAGGGTGAGAATGCAAACTAGGACAGGGATTTGGAGATTTCAACAGCAAATAGATCTGCTGTTCTGAAGTGGAACAAGGACTTGGTTCTATAGAGGAACAAGAGGGGAAATCAGATCAACACTCAAGTGGCATTCAAATTCTTAATAGGATGAGTTTCTGAAAATACCTCTGATGTGTGTACAAAAAGATGCTCCTTTGCGAGTATAATCTAAAGATCCACAGGCCTCCTTTGTGAGCCACTGTCACTTGGAGGGACAAATTTGATTTTGGGTTTCCTGATAGCACAGTTGGTAAACAATCTGCCTGCAATACAGGAGACCCTGGTTCAATTCCTGGGTTGGGAAGATCCACTGGAGAAGGGATAGGCTACCCACTCCAGTATTCTTGGGCTTCCCTTGTGGCTCAGCTGGTAAAGAATCTGCCTGCAATGTGGGAGACCTGGGTTCGATCCCTGGGTTGGGAAGATCTCCCGGAGAAGGGAAAGGCTACCCACTCTGGTATTCTGGCTTGAAGAATTCCATGGACTATATAGTCTCAAAGAGGTAGATGCAACTTTCACTTTCACTTTCTTTTGTTTTCTTCAGGTTGAAGAACAGTTGGTTCTTGCTGTCAGTCAGTGTAAGTGGCCTGCTGGCATCTCTCCAGAATAAATTTTTTTATAGTTCATTTAAACTGGATTTAGCTTTAAAAATGACATTAAGAAAGATGGACCTTCCTTGGTGCCTCTTCTAAGATATCTACTTAGTTTAAGCAAACAAGTAACCATAGATCTCATGTTGTTTACATGGAAAGTCCAAGTGATGAGGAGAAGATATAAAAGTAGATGTAAGAGGAGGGTCTCCAACCTTAAGGTAATTATCATGGAAAGACAGGGACATAAATCCTGCCTTTTTTCTCTCCTAGCAGGATATGTTTTAGTTGGGACTGGTTTTGAGTTTGTATAACAGAAACCCCAAATAATAATGTCTTAGAATAAGATATAGGTAATTTTCTTTTGTGTAACTTGAAGCCTGTACTTGTCTCCAGGTTTTGTGTGGCCTCTGGCTTCTGAGTTGCCATATAATTATGACTGTGGCTCACCTTTCAGTCATCGGATGAGTATTCAAGACAGTAGGAACAAGGCAGGAAGTAAAGCTAAAAGGGCACATGTCCATCAAATAGAACCCTGTTAAAAACCTTTGCTGAAAAGCTTACCCAAATCTTCTAATTACATTTCCCTAAGCACATAGATGGGGAAACAGTGGAAACAGTGTCAGACTTTATTTTGGGGGGCTCCAAAATCACTGCAGATGGTGATTGCAGCCATGAAATTAAAAGACGCTTACTGCTTGGAAGAAAGTTATGACCAACCTAGATAGCATATTCAAAAGCAGAGACATTACTTTGCCAACAAAGGTCCATCTAGTCAAGGCTATGGTTTTTCCATTGGTCATGTATGGATGTGAGAGTTGGACTGTGAAGAAAGCTGAGTGCCGAAGAATTGATGCTTTTGAACTGTGGTATTGGAAAAGACTCTTGAGAGTCCCTTGGACTGCAAGGAGATTCAACCAGTCCATCCTAAAGGAGATCAGTCCTGGGTGTTCATTGGAAAGACTGATGCTGAAGCTGAAACTCCAATACTTTGGCCACCTGATGCAAAGAGTTGACTCATTGGAAAAGACTCTGATGCTGGGAGCGATTGGGGGCAGGAGGAGAAGGGAACGACAGAGGATGAGATGGCTGGATGGCATCACCGACTTGATGGACATAAATTTGGGTAAACTCCAGGAGTTGGTGATGGACAGGGAGGCCTGGAGTGCTGCGATTCATGGGGTCGCAAAGAGTCGGACACGACTGAGCTACTAAACTGAACTGAGGCACATATATTTGTAAGATAGCCTGGCAAATACAGTTGTTTATCTGGGCACATTGCCACCTCTTATGTAAGAGGAGGGTGGATGGATTTCAGTGGTCATCTATCAATATCAACCAAAACATATCTCCTGGATACCTAGCTCTGGCCAAAAAAAAAAAAAAGTATAATTTCTTTTCTGACATTGTTCCAGGATTCAGTGATGGGCCATGTACTTTCCATGACTGAGGTTATGCATTTGAATTTTGGCATTTCCTGATTTCCAGGCAGCATGGAAGAAGAAGCGCAGACTCTGGATTTTCAAGACCCTGGTTTAAACCCTCTGTGGCTACGGTATGAAAGAAAGAACCTGGGCAAATTGCTTACCCACTCTACGTCTCTATTTTCTTATTTTTGATGAGCAAATTCAGTTATGAATATATAGTATCTAGCCTTGTTCTTGGAATGTAGTAGATGTTTAAGAAATTTCAGTGGTATCTGTTGAATGCTAAGAGTTGGAAGCTGACTCATAGGGCTGAAACCATTTGAGCTTGCTGAATAGCAGTTTATTTACATGGTTTGTTGGAGAAGGCAATGGCACCCCACTCCAGTACTCTTGCCTGGAAAATCCCATTGATTGAGGAGCCTGGAAGGCTGAGTCCATGGGGCCGCTGAGGGTCAGACACGACTGAGTGACTTCACTTTCACCTTTCACTTTCATGCATTGGAGAAGGAAATGGCAACCCACTCCAGTGTTCTTGCCTGGAGAATCCCAGGGACAGGGGAGCCTGGTGGGCTGCCGTCTATGGGGTCGCACAGAGTCGGACATGACTGAAGTGACTTAGCAGTAGCAGTACATGGTTTGTGTTAAAATACAATCATGGTTTCCTCTTTCCTTTCAATCTATCAGGATTTCTCTTTTCATTTTTTATTTAGGCAACTGTAGGCATGATTGCTACTGCTAAGTCACTTCAGTAGGCATGACTACAGCCTACAGTCATGTATGCATGACTACAGGTGGATATTTCACACATATTTGGGGGGAGAGTAAGTGTGTATCTCATGTGTGCATAAATATATTTCCTTTCACTAAAACTCAGGCAGTTATGCTGAAATGTAATAAAGGAACTGAAGTTTGCTTACATATTCTTTCAATAAGTCTCAACCAGCAGAGAGATTGGATTTCAGAAAGATGAGCTTGTACATATTGCTCTGGTTTTGGCTAATGCCCCTCAAGAGTGAGAGACAGACGTGGTTACAGTGGGAGAGGGAAGGGGAGAGGCGGCACAGGCACAGGAGGTTAAGAAGTGTGAATTATTAGGTGTGAAATAAGCTGTAAGGATATATTGTACAACATGGGGAATATAGCAAATATTTTATAATAACTATAAACAGGATATAACTTTTAAAAATTGTGAATCAATGTATTGTATACCTGTAACATATATAATAATATTGTGTATCAACTCTACTTCAATTAAAAAATGAGAGAAAGTATAGCTAAGGCAGCACATGATGGATCTATGTTTTCCTCACACTAGGGAAGATCAGGAGACAGAGTTCAACAGTTTATCCCACTGTAAGAAAACCCAATACCTTGAAACCCTATTTAGGAGGGGAAAAATCTTTAAACAAAGGATTGCCATTAGGGTTCTATTAAATATGACACCGTGTATATGCTTTTGAAATGTACTTTGATTTAAATCCACGGAGTCAGGACACAGTTCTTCTGTAAAGCAAGGCATCCTCACAAAAGGACAGAGTGTATTCTAGATATCCACAGAATCATGTTGTATTTAAATTAGTGGGGGCAGAACTTACGATCTCTCGGGGATTGCCGCAGCATTTCCTCTGACAAGTTACATGCCACTTTTCTGTAGTTGTAGTGTCTATTCTTTACCTGGAACAGCTTCTCCATGGCAACCCCATTCACAGAGCGCCTTCATTACGTCTCTCTTTGTAACTGAACACATTGGAAAGGAAGTAGAATATATATATTTTGTGTGCATAAAGGAGAAAGGGAGGGACGACAGGCTCTGAGGAAAGAAAAGAGGATTTTTTTTTTTTTCTCAATTTGCCTCCTTCCTGGATGGATATGTCAAAAAGAAATGAAAATCACCAGTACTTTGGATTCTTTGATTTGTTAGTGAGCGTCCCAGTGAGATATGGTCTGGACCAAAATTCGTATGTATCTCAGTTGATACTAAGTTTTGACCCAGTGGTTTGCTGAAATTTTAGTCACCTTTTCACCTGTTCATTGAGGGCTGTCTTTAGCCACCCAGGCCTGGAGCATTTGGTTGAGGGGAAAATCCCAGAATAGTGTTTTCAAGGACATAAGTTGTCAGAAGAGAAAAGTGAAAACACTAGAAGGAATGATTTTTTCCATTATTTCAGGAAAATATTGTTTTCTAGACTTTTTTCTCCAAGGTCTAAATAAGAGTACTGTGTAGGAAAATCTCTCTCTTCACATGGTATAATTTAAGAGGCTCCTCTAAACAGAAAAATAACACAAACAAAAACCGTCAAGAATTCAGTCACTTTACTCCATACAAATGCCCTGATTATTTTTATCTAAGTCTTCTATTTTTCATTATTCTTTCAATTTTATGATTAAATGGAGGAGTAAGCACTGACTAGGTATTGACCTTCCTTCAATGTTGTGTCTTTCTTAAATAATTTATCCCATCAGATTATATTCAGCCAATGAGAGTTGGATTTTAAATCAAGAAAGTATAGTGCACATCACAGAATGCCTGTAAGTAACAACAGCAGTAGGGGATACAATATTGCATGAAAGAAGGTTCTAGAAAATAGGAAGCCCTAGAGTACACAAAAAGCAAAGAAACCCAGATCAGTAAATTGATGGGTGCAGAGGTTTTCTTGCTCTGAAATTTTGCTGTAGAGTGAAGTCAGTTCAGTTCAGTTCAGTCGCTCAGTCCTGTCTGACTCTTTGCAACCCCATGGACTGCAGCATGCCAGGTCTCCCTGTCCATCACCAACTCTCAGAGTTTACTCAAACTCATGTCCATTGAGTCGGTGATGCCATCCAACCATCTCATCCTCTGTCGTCCCCTTCTCCTCCTGCCTTCAATCTTTCCCAGCATCAGGGTCTTTTCAAATGAGTTAGCTCTTTGCATCAGGTGGCCAAAGTATTGGAATTTCAGCATCAGTCCTTCCAATGACTATTCAGGACTAATTTCCTATTTAGGATAGACTGGTTGGATCTCCTTGCAGTCCAAGGGACTCTCTAGAGACTTCTCCAATACCACAGTTCAAAAGCATCAATTCTTTGGTGCTCTGCTTTCTTTATAATCCAACTCTCACATCCATACATGAACTACTGGAAAAACCATAGCTTTGACTAGACAGACCTAGAGTGAAGTAGAGAACAATAAATGGAAAGGTTGCCTATCACACAAGTCGTCTCCCCTGATGTGCACTCTCTTTGGACCTGTAGTTGTGCTGGTCAGCGTGTTTGGTTAGAAAGTTAGGGTGTAACAATAAGTCATGCGAGAGATGTAGAGAAAGGCCCGAATGAGCCATCTTGTCATCTGGCTGACACTAAAGCTTGATATTTTCCCATAAAGACTGTTGAGTGAAAATTGGATCTGTGATATTTGGCAAGAAATGGCAATGTTGTTGTGTTGGTAATAGGGTAATAAAGATATCCAAATCCATCTCTTGACAACCCACAGATACATTTATTAAAGGTATTTTCTTGTTGCCAAATATCCTGTTAACACACATGATTAACCTTAGCTACCATTTACAGTGAAAAAAATGTGGATCCAACAAACAGATGATTACCTCCAAAATATTAGGGCAAAGAACTTGAAAATGTGTAATGAAGTATGTTTTTGCAGGTGCCCCATGTATAAGCCTCCTCCTACCTAGGAATCATGAGAAAGGTTACATGGCAGCAGCATCTGTTGTTCATTGAATATCCATGTGCCCTTCCCCAACATTTTCCCATCTTTTGGCATTTGGGCAGCACTGTGGACTAAGGCCAATGGACTAAGAGCAGAATTGGTGTGTTCTTTGTGGGCTGAAGCATTTGAGCTAATGCAAGATCCCCCAGGTTTTACATCGCTTGCCATGGGTATCATGCAACATGATGGAGCCACAGGGCAGAAGGATAGGATACATACTGAAAACACATGCATAAAGTATGGAATTTGGAAATGCAGGAATGGTGCCCATCCTGCATCAGATTCTGTGGCATAAGTCAGAGCTTCTAGCACTTTCTCTATCCTGACTAATAAACCTGAATGTTTGTTACTCAGTCTGAATTTCTGCAGCCACTCGTTTAGTATGAAGGAAGCTTATGGAGCAGGTGTTATAGTTGTAGGCTTTGTGGTTAAACAGAGCGGGATCGGAATCCTAACTCTACCACTTACAAGGTGATAGATGATGGGAAAGTGATTTGCTATCTCAGGGCCTCAATTTCTTCATGCATAACATGCAAACTCCTTACACAGGGCAGCTGCTATGAGATAACTAGTGGTGTGAAGCACTTAGCATTTAGCGCTCAGCACAAGATGTGTATTCAGTAGTATCGGCAGTTGTCTTTGTTGTTGTTACCAATAGTTGGTTTCTGTGATAGTGAGGCTGCATTTAGTAGGGAACTGAATCATTGCAAATCTTTTCCAGGTAGAATTAGGATATGTTTGACATTGCTGGAAGTTGCTAGAACTGGTGGAATTGGGGCTCTGAATGCCATGATCAAAGGTAGAAAATCTGAATGACTCAGGATGTGACAGTTCCTCTGCTCTTTGAATTACTGTTCCTGAGTGTGGCCATGTAAAATCAGATTGTTTTTATCTTCTATTTTAGATTTGCATGGATGTACCTTTAGAATTCTGGAAACTATTAACTTATTTCAATTGTTAAGGAGGTCCATTGGGAAATGAATTTCTACTGTGTTGTTACATCCATTATTATATATAATATTTATTTATGTTAACACATGCAAACATTGACATACCAAATACCAGGTCAATTAACCATAGAAATTAATTGTATATGTAAATAGCAGTAAGTGGAGAAATATGCACCGCTGGAAATTAGAGTTGGGAATAGGTTCTATAAAGTGAGCACTGTTTCAATAATATGTGGGTATGAATAATTCCCCTTGAAATACCAAAGTAATAATGTACTGTAAGCATTGCTTTCCTCTGCAGAATTTGCCAGGAATTCAGTGGGAGACAAGTAACATTATGGGAAAATATTGATTCACTGCAGGCACAGTGAGTCTAGTTATGGTAAAGAAAGTCTGTGGCCATTTCTTTTCTCACTGTATTCTTATTTGGAAACTAACTGTGTGCATTTGCTTACAGTAATTGGAATATTTATGTTGCTTCATTTGATGAAGGAACTAGAAAATTCCTTGATGAAGGAATTGATGAAAGATGAACTAGAAAATTCCTTGGGCCTCAACAATTTTTTCATGCCCTACATACATTAAGGTCATGAAAAAGTTGAGCTCACACAGTTATGTCAGATCTGGCTTTTGCATTTTGATTATGCATGGAGTCTGGTATAGGAATATCTTCCAATCAGTAGCAAAACTTATCTTACTTATTTGCATTCATCTCCTGTTCCATCTCAGTCCATGTCAACATGGGACACTGAGCATTTAGTGGTTAAGAGATAAGCTCTTCCACATTGGCTGATTCCTCTGCTTTTTAGCTCTATGTGACTTGTGAGCCTCATTTTTCTTATCTGCAAAATGGGGATGATAATGAAACTAAACTGATTGTGAATTGTCAGGACTAAATGACATAATGCACGTGAAATTCAAATAAGTCTTCCTTAAACACCAGGTATCACCTAACTCTCCTTTCCTGTGTACCCTGGGCTCAGTTTCACAGTTGAATCTCCAATTGCAGTGAATAACACATACTATATTAGTGAAATCAGTCTCAAGTTCCAGCCTGTCACACCATCTGTCTCTTCAAAACTTAGTTGGGAGGGTTATTTGGTGACAGTAGCACTTGACATGAATCATCAGAATTGATTCAGAAAATGAGGCAGCTTGGGGGCCAGTGCCCCTCTTTATTCATTGCACACAAAGGTGATCTGTTTCTGAAACTTTGAAGGACGAGGACCAGGCCTTTTACAGAGGTAGCTGAGTATGATGCAGTCTGACTAGAATAGCAAAATAAATCTCCTCTTCCACAAAGCCCTTCCAGATTAAACTACTGCATATCCCAATCAATAATCACACCTTTTGGTACTGAAATGACAGTCATCCGAAATGATATCTACTACTTTGGAATTACACATTTCTTAATGGAAGTGCATCTGTCACCAACTCTTCCCATCTGTGAACTTTTTTTTGATTGGCCACTATATACAAGGCTCTGTGCTGAATACTTTCCTGCCATTTCTAGAGGTGCATCCTTGGTCAAGTTCCTGAACCCACTGTGTCACCATGTATAAAATGGAGATATTAAGAGAACCTACCTCACAGAATTTGGTATGAGGATTCAATGCATGAAAGCACATTTTTAGAGTAGGCATGGGGCAAACTGAAAATGTTCAGTGGGCAGTAGTCATGCCACTTTACAGAGGAGGAAATGGTCTCAGGAGAGTTAGACAGTTTGCTTAGGGATTGAGAGCTCACTCTGTCTACCTTTAAAGTCTCAGAATTTAGGTCTTTTGTTGTTGTTCAGTTGCTAAGCCATGTCCGACTCTTTGCAACCACATGGATGGCAGCTCATCAGGCTTCACTGTCTTTCACTATGTATCACACATGCCCAAACCCATGTCCATTGAGTTGATGATGCCATCCAACCATCTCATCCTCGGTCTTTTACTACCCTGCTTCATAGCATCCACTGTGAATAACTACAAGTCCAGGGACTGCCATCCTTAAAAGCTCCTTATTGTCAGTTGAAGTGAGCCCAGCGAGCTTAAGAAGAAATGTACCAAATCTTTGTTGGAAATAGACAACAGCAGAAGTGCCCTAGAATAAATCCAGATTTCTGCTGTCTGAGATTCTGAGACCATGGAGTTATGGAACCTTGTACCTAAGCTAAGTCTCCTCTTCTTACTTTGACAGTCTGAACTCTTTGGAGCATGAGAATAACTAGAGGGGAGCCACAGGTCAGGTGCTGGCAGGAACTTGTGAGAGTCTGCTTTTCTCATGCAGCCAAGCAGCTCCATAAGAGACAGCCGACGTGGCACATGGGACCTATTTCCAAGGAGGATAATTTCAAACAAGACTAAAATAGCACACAAGAAAAAAAACTCCTTTCAGCCCAGCTGTGCATAATCTATTCTCATTTCAACCCCTGCTCAACTCATTCCATAACCACCCATGTAATATAAACGGAAGAAAGAAAGGAGGTAAGTCCTTTATCAAGAAAGAGAACATGGGTGGTCAGCAAGTGCAGTGGGTGCTCCTGATTTTGCCTGATTGGCATCTATTCTGCCATTTCCTGGTTACCCCTCTGCCCCCTCAGTCTACCTGGTTCAGGTGTGGTGCCAATTGCAGGAGTAAGCACATGATCCAAGCCTGAGCAAGGCGAACTAAATACTGAGACTTTCACTAGAGTGACTGGGAAACACACGTTATGTCTGCTGGGCTTGACGGTGAAAGAATGTATGTTTGAACCTCCTGGGGGTCACCACTGCAAAGGGTCTTGATGAGAGGGAAGCCAACAGCAAGGAAAGAAAAGTCAAGAGATGGAAAGGCAGATTCCCAATGATCTCTTGAGCAACAGGAGTCTGCCTAACCTAAAGCTTTCCACTGGGCTTCTCATCTATGATAAGAGTCGACAGATGTCTTCCTATTTATTCCTTCCAGCAGTTTTGACTTTCAATCACCTGCCACTGAAAGAGACCAGATTAGCAAATTTGAGATATCTTCCCTCCCAGGTCACTTCTTGTGATCACTTGGAATTATTTGAGACCATGTAAGTTGTCTTTGAAGAATCTGAGGTCACTGAGCTTCTTGACTCTTGGATTTCACTCAAAATTTTGAAGATTATGCAAGTTTTATTGGGAAAAGTGAAGAGTCTATGTCAAGGAGAATAGAGATCATCTATCTACAGGACACTTTTATTTCATACATGAGAAAAGAATAATAATTAATAGAAAAAAATTTCTATGACTCATTCAAGTTCAAAGTCTCAAAAGAGAGGTATTAATATCAATCTCTATTGCATATGGGAAAAAGCAGAACCTGGACAAATTAAATAAGCTGCCCAAGATGACATAGTTAATAGCTGGTGTGCCTGGGATTCAGAAGCGTATAATCTTATTTGCACATGGCAGAAAGGCAAGCTGGAGACCTGTAACCTTCTTCATGCCAGGGCATCTTTAATCCAGATCTGATGCTTTGGTGTGGAGCCCACAGCTCTTCCCTTACTTTGGTTTCCATGGTGCGCCTTGCATCTACATTCCTTGAACATTCTTGCATTTGCTGGGGGTGGGAAGCCTTTCTCCAGCCCTCAGCTTCAGATGCTGCCCACCCAACCATCTGTGGCAACAGATTTGTGTGTTATCAATTAAAGTCTAAAGGAAGTTGGCAAAACCTCCTACTCTAACAGGATGGGCTAAAGCAGTTCCTGTTAAAACAGAAATGGGTTGTGTCTGTGATATTGGTAATTGGTAGCTTTCCAAGAGCACTTTAAATACACCCCGTGCCATGAATTGCTCAGCTTTGATTATCTTTAAGACATTCCCCTCAGACAGAGGTGGCTCATTTCCAAGGAGTGGACCATGCAGAACTACATAGGGTTCCCCTTGTGGAACTCAAAGCAACATCCACAATTAACAGAATCTGTCTGGCCTGAGGTTTTTCACTTTGGGACTAATGTTGGAAACCACAATTTTTTTTTTTTTAAATCTACAACATCTTCATACATATGGTGTGTTGTGCCCCATTTATAGTCACCAAGACTCCTTAGTTTCAGCTGCTCTGAAAGACTATCTATGTTTGTGAGAGGCCTTACTCAGGGACTCCAAAATATCATGTATATGAAATAGCCTGTAATTTTAAGACAGACCATCTCTAGCACATGCCCCTAATTCTGTGACAATCTGTCTCGCTGTTTTTACATAACTAGATGATTTGAATTTTCACATAGAGATTTGCAAAATAAATCTGAGTGCTAAGTGCTTAGTCACTCAGTCGTGTCTGACTCTTTGCAACCCCATGAATAGTAGCCTGCCAGGCTCCTCTGTCCCTGGCATTATCCAGGCAAGAATACTGGAATGGGTTGCCATTTCCTTCTCCAGGGGATCTTTCCAACCCAAGGATTGAACCAGAGTCTCCTGTGTCTCCTGCATTGCAGGTGGATTATTTACCCACTGCACCACTGAGGAAGCCCCCCGCAAAATGTCTACTACATGCAATTCTCTGTGATAGGCCCTAGGGGAATAGAAATTAACCATGTATGGTTCCTGCCTTCATGAAAAAATGTACTGTCCAATATATAAGACTGGCTAGAGAATTAGGTCATTCTGACTACCAAAAAAAAAAAAAAGAGTTCCACATCATCTTATGAAGAAATGTGTTTCTGAACTTCTGAACCATGGAACTTCAGTCCCACTATAGGTAGGTCCTTGTGCCGTATAGCAAAATGCAAGGAAAGACGCTCTCGCCTGCTCATTGCTCTGTTTCTCAATCTCAGTGTGTTTACTTGGGGGCCTGATAATTCTTTATTGTTGGGCTACCCTGGCATTTTATGGTGTTTAGGGGTATCCCTGGCCTCCACCTACTACGTACCCTTGTGGTTTAGCTGGTAAAGAATCCGCCTGCAATGCAGGAGACGTGGGTTTGATTCCTGGGTTGGAAAGATCCCCTGGAGAAGGGAAAGGCTACCCACTCCAGTATTCTAGCCTGCAGAATTCCATGGACTGTATAGCCTATGGGGTCACAGACAGTTGGACACGACTGAGTGACTTTCACTTTCACTAGCCTCCACCCACTAGATGCCAGTAGCAGCCTCCTGTCCAGTTGTGACAATCAAAAGAGTGATCCAGACGTTGTCAAATGTCCCCTGGGTGGTTGGCTGGCTGCGGAGCAAGAAGGGCAAAGTCACTCCCAGCTGAGAATTAAGACCAAAGGTAAATGCATAAGAGTGGAGAAGTTTTCATGTGTTGATCCACAGAAAAATCTGCTTCCCAGTATTTTCTAAAAGAGAATGAATTTGTCCTATGGTGGTCCAATTTAATGGGGAAAGGTGAGTCCTTCCTAGAGACAGAGGAATGGACTAAGTGACCTCCCAAGATCCCTATGGACCCTCGAACTCTTGGACACTGTTTATTCATGACCTGGCCTGATTCCTCTCTCTCTCTGTCCCTGTGGACCTGTACTAATGATAATGCTCGTCAGCAGCCTTACCATCCAGCACACCTTTATGTCCGCAGGAAGCCTGGAGGGGTCTTTTTTTTTTTTTTGAGAAAACTTGGCAGAAACATTTTTTTTTTTGAAACAGAGAGAAGAAAAATTAAATCTCAGGGTTGTGGAAAAATAACTTTCTGTGCTCTTAGGTACCAAAATCGACCATTTGTTAGAACCGAGCTTCTGCTAAAGTGTGAAAAATTCTTGGAAGGCATTTCCTCAATTTTGTCATTGTTGTTTTATCAGTTCATTTCCATGAGCCCTCTAGCTTGCTGTCTGTCAGCTGTCTAGGCTAGGCTAGCCAGCCAGAAGTGTACCTCTCATCTTTTATTCTTAAGGTCCTAACATTTATCCCACGGTTGGTAAGTGGGTTGTGCTGCTGCAAAGAAGCTCAGGATTTCAAAGTTTTAAGACCTGGTTTTGAACCTTATCACCATTACTTCTGGACTTGGAGATTTTAGGAAATATTCTTAAAATTTTCTGCCTTCTTCTGTCCCTAAAACTGGAGATGGTAAAATTTTCCACTAGACCACAGTGAGGATAAAATAGAGAGTAGCTGTTTGTAGATTTCACAATGACTATGCAAAGTATTTGTCAACATGATTAGACATTGTAATCATGTAACAAATATTTGTTCAATTATTGTCCACTTATGCAGGGTTCTTAATTTCAAATTAGGGCGAACCAAGACCATGTCCCCTAGAAACATATTGTAGTCACAGTTTTTTAAGAAATTTTATGTATTTATTTTTATTTATATTTGGCTGTGCGGCATCTTTGTTGCTGTGCAGGCTTTCCTGTAGTTGCAGCGAGTACAGGCTACTCTCTAATTGCGGTGCCCAGGCTTCTCATTGTGGTGGCTTCTCTTGTTGTGGTTCCTGGGCTCATGGGCACAGGTTTAACTGTCACGGTGCATGGGCTTTGTTGTTCAGCGGCATATGGGATCTTCCCAGACCAGGGGTCAAATCCATGTCTCCTGCACTGGCAGGTGGATTCTTTACCACTGAGCCACCACGGAAGCCATACCACACTTTCTATACCTAATCTGTTGTCAAACATAATTCCTAAACTCTCCTGTAATTTCCCACCTCAATATTCTATTCTATTCTATAGATTTTTAAAAGTCAGCTTTTCTGTAGTAAGAACATACTCTCTGGAGTTAGATTTACAGTCAAATCTCAACTCTACTATTTGATGTTGAGTATATAACATCATTTATAAATCCTTAAAAATCCCCTTGTCTTTATCAGTAAATGGGGATGATAATAGATGTTGATAATATAATGACTGTAAAGTGACTTGAAGATGCCTGGACTCTATTAAGTGCTCAAAAAGTGTTACTGATAAACTTGACTAATAAGAGTTCTTTGACAAAACTGATAATACAAAATGAGTTGCCAGTCCAGGTTCGATGCACGATACTGGATACTTGGGGCTGGTGCACTGGGACGACCCAGAGGGATGGAATGGGGAGGGAGGAGGGAAGAGGGTTCAGGATGGGGAACACATGTATACCTGTGGCGGATTCATTTTAATATTTGGCAAATCTAATACAGTTATGTAAAGTTTAAAAATAAAATAAAATTTAAAAAAAAAAAAAAAACTGATAATACAAAGGCTCTGTCTTCCACACAGTAGAGTGTCAGTTTTGAAAAGACTTCTTGGTTCTGTATAACTCTAGAGACACCGTGCACCCTATGTCCTATGTGACTGGCGCCCCCTGGAGTTGTAGAGCCACAGCCCAGGGTTTTCCTGCCTTTCCGGGGAATGTTGAAGATACACTGCAGAAGAAATTACTGTTGATGCATGAAGGTTTCCTCAAAGCCAGAATGAAGAAACCCAGGAAGGGGTTTAAAAAGTGATGGATGAGAGTAGGGCTTCTTAAATTTTAATGCATCTAGTCTTTCTTGAGGATCTTGTCAAAATGCAATCTATGGTTTAGTGGGTCTGGAACAAGACCTGAGATTCTACGTTTGTAACAATTTTCCTGAGCTGCCGCTGAGGCTGTTGCAGGAACCACACAGTATAGCAAGGTTCTAGACTAGAAAGATTATCTTCATCACATCTTTTTTCTTTAGGTGCTGTCCTTTTTTTTATGAGGTGCCTTAGGGTGTTACTGAATTCAGACTCCATCAAAATATCCCTTCTCCTGTCCCAGAACACATTAAGTCACTGTGGAACAAGAGTCCCTGGAGGTGTTCAACCTCAATGCTGCTGCTGCTGCTGCTGCTGCTGCTAAGTCGCTTCAGTCGTGAGTAACTCTGTGCGACGCCATAGATGGCAGCCCACTAGGATCCTCTGTCCCTGCGATTCTCCAGGCAAGAATACTGGAGTGGGTTGCCATTTCCTTCTCCAATGTATAAAAGTGAAAAGTGAAAGTGAAGTCTCTCAGTCATGCCCAACTCTTAGCGACCCCATGGACTGGAGCCTACCAGGCTCCTCCGTCCATGGGATTTTCCAGGCAAGAGAACTGGAGTAGGGTGCCATTGCCTTCTCCTCAAAGGACTCTAGAGTGAAATAAATATGCCCAACACTATAAACTTCCCATCTTGGAGACCCACAGGATACAAGAGTGTATTAAAAACTCAGAAATCCTACTGTCAAGAAACTAGCTAAAAAAACATTATACATGGTTAAATATAGAATGGTGGTGGTGGTTTAGTCTCTAAGTTGTGTCCATCTCTTTGACCCCATGGATTGTAGCCCACCAGCTTTTTCTGCCCATGGGGTTTCCCCAGAAAGAATACTGGAATGGTTGCTGTTTACTTCTCTAAAATATAGAATATCTCTTACATATTCTGCAAGTGTCTTCAAACTAGGTTGGTTACAATATCTGAGTCTTAGGGACAGGCCCCAGATATCAGATATTGCCTCCCCAGGTGATTCCAATGTGTAATGGGGACAATGGTAAAGAGGACATTCTACAATACATAGAGCTCGAGCTCATTTGGGGGAATTCCTGGCGGTCCAGGGGTTAGGTCTCCAGAGTTTCACTGTTGAGGGCCCAGGTTCAATCGCTGGTCAGGGAACTAAGATCTCACAAGCCACACAGCCAAAAAATAGGAAAAACTAGATCCCCCTTAGGGAGTCAAAATACTTCATATAAAAACACATTGCTGAATCTAATGCTAAAGATGACAACTCCTGACTTGTTAGGCCTACATTTATACAATAGGTGCCTTGTTTGAACAGATTTAAATGGCTTAAATCAGGCTGGGAATATGGGGACAGTGGAGCTGACAGATTGGGTGAGGAAAGACGGCAAGAACTTTGAAACACTCTCAAACCCTCCATACTATTGACTACATATCTCTGTCTGCTATAGGCTCTGACTGGATAATTTTCTTACCATCCTTAAAATATTTGAAAGAGAGAGATTTTTCATAGCTATACTGGACTCGAGCTCTACTCTTGGCTCTTTTATCCATTTAATGATAGACCTTTAGCAAAGACATTTAGTTCTTCTTGGTGCCATGTTCCTTAGTTATCAGGTGGGACTCACCACTGTCCTGTCTGCATCTCAGACCTGTTGTGCAAAGTAAGTGGGACCTCCAATGCAGAGAAAACGCTTGGTAAACTATTGAACCAAACACATATAAAATGTTATGAAATATTCTCATCGTGCGAGGCAAATGTCATGTACGTTTCTGAGGATTTGCTATGTTGTTTGATGTCTTCATTTGCTGCAGAAATTTGTTTAGTAAAAAAGCAGGACTCTGTGCTTCTGCCAGTATTCTTATATATTTTATTTCTACCCAATACCTGGGTACATATCAACTCTAATGGAAAAAGGCAGGAGAAATTTTGTTATCTGGTATTTCTAACGAATAGCCACAGATAGATTTATCATTTGCTTCTCTTAAAGGTGATTGGTTTCTGACCAATGGATCATGTCCCCAAATAGTTCCATAATGTGTCACAAATTCACCCTACCACAGACAGAAATATGACCTTTTAATGACCATTTGAAGTAATACAGCAGTCTCTACCTCACTAGAAGCCTTATGTATTTAACATCTCTCTCCCATGTATTTTGAACCAGTGTTTTCTTCTCGCTAGGTCCCTCATAATAAGCAATAAACTTTGACACATGTTCAGAGTAGTTTGTTTAAGAAATTCTGTGTTGACAGCATATTTGCATTGTCCTTTCCTCCTACATTTAAGGAATAGGAACCAAAATACCTAACATGAGGGCAGACCCTTGACCACTCATCTATGAAATGATGGGCAGTTGAGAAAGTCATTTCTAAAGCATGTTATAGAGGTTTCAGGAAAACATTTGGCCTGGATCCCTGTAACTTCTCAGCTCTGTCTCCATCACATCCTCTGCTATTTTCAGCTTTCCTCCCAACTCTGGTAGCTTTTCTAAAGTGGCCTCCAAATTCATCCTCATCAAGTACTGGAGAATTCCAAATGCAGCTCTGGTCAGCTCTCTCCAGGGAGGTAAAGCTACAGGGCCTCCCAGTAACGTACAGGGCATCTCTTATCCAAGGGATTTTTATCAAGATTCTGTTTATTCAAGTCCAGGGTACTTTGTAAAACTTCAGTCCCACAAGAGTATCTGTATCAAAATACCCAAATGAAAGAAAATTCTTCTAAGTAAATGATAAGCCCAAGAGTTGGGATTTTTACACACACACACATACGCTTTAAAAATTAGCAGTGTTTATTTTTTGTCCAGCCCTTTAATACTTATTTATTTTATCTATTTGGGTACAATGCTGTCATTACTGTATCTACTGCTGACTAGAATACGGAGTGTTTTACGTGTGCCTGGACATAATGCACTTCCCATACATTGTCTCATTTCATCATCTTGACAATCGTATGTGATGGATGATGTTCTTATCCCAGTTTATGGTTAAGGAAACCGAGGCTTGGAGTTGTTAATAGTTAAAAATTCACTCACTGCTTTCTCAGTGCCAGTCATTACTTGAAGCACTTTACATGCATTAACTCAATCTTTTCAACCTTGCGAGGTAGGCATATTATTATCCTATTTAACGGATGAAGACATTGAGATATAGATATAGAAACCTTACCTCAGTTTTCTAGCTAGCAATGTCAAACGTGGGCCCAGTGTGTACATTTCTAAAGCTTATGTGTAAGCTCACTTCTCTCTTGATGGGAAACTAGAAGTTGGAGACATGGGAGACAGAACTGGGTTCTGGGTTGTCTGCCATATTTGGTCCTTTACCCTGACATATAACTCCACCTATAAAACTGTCATTTATTTCAGTGGATATGCTGCAAAGGAAATGAAGCAAAATCTCTAGTGCTGAGAGGCAAATACTGTAATCATCTGCATGACTTGATTCTTTATTCAAGTAATATGAAAATTGTCAATTATGGATGAATTATGGATGCTACAGATACCTGTAATTTGTGGCTGCAGTTTTGTAAACACATGCAGCTGCCTTTAATTTTATTTCACCAGTCATGTAATTCATTAGCACACACCTGCAGTTACCAAAGATAAGGAGGCTAATGAAGCTAGTTTTCAGTTTCCACTATTTATGTTTTATGCACCTCTCTGTTTAATTACCGCTCTCAGAGGTTGAGAAATTGGTTAAAAACAGATGCATTTCAAGAAGGAGCCTGGTGATTATCCTTTAAGAACATACTCAAATTTCCACCTCAGCCATTGACTTAAATCATTGCTTTATCAGCCAAAGCCCAGGCATTTTGGAAAAGGAGAGGACTGTGAAATTGATTTTTTTTTTTTCTTCTTGCAACTGTTATGGCAGCAAAGGCTAAAAATGTATTTGGGAGATAGCCCTTGAAGGTCCATTAACATCAGAGCCATTTTTAGTGCTCATGGGTTCTTGCTGCTCCACCATGTGTACGGGCAAAGCCAGTGAAAGAATTGAGGGCATGTGACACTGGACCAGCAGGCAGTACTTTCTTAAGCCTGCCTCTTCTTTATTTCTTTCGCCACTTGTTGAAATTAATTGAAATTAATGCCTTGGGTTCTTTCTGATTGTTTCTTCTCCCTACTCTCATGTCTATAGAAATATGAAATATTTTGTATGTTTTTTCCTATCCTCATCTTGCTAATTATTTTTAAAAGTAGTACCTCCATGGTAAAACCACAGTAATAAGAATAATAGTGCACTCATCCTATGTTAACCATTCCATTAAATATTTTACATCAGATATTTCATTGAGTCCTGAACACAGCCTAATGAGATTGGCTTCATTTTCCTCTGGAAACCAGAAGCTAAGTGACTCATCAATGTCGTGGCTCTTCTAGTAAATGGGGCCTTGGTAATTTAAACTTGGAACAACCAGTCCTTCTTCAAAGCCTGTCCTCCATGTCAGGATGACTTGGAGGTATGCTTATTTCAGGTATATACAGATATAC
The DNA here is from genome assembly GCF_019923935.1 of Bubalus bubalis. NCBI lineage: Eukaryota > Metazoa > Chordata > Mammalia > Artiodactyla > Bovidae > Bubalus > Bubalus bubalis. The sequence continues at coordinate 33,263,567 of NC_059177.1, read as the reverse complement.
ACAGGTATGCTCATTTCCTCCACAACTTTCACCATGAACATCCTCCCTTGTGTAGCTATGCCTATCATACAAGCTTCTAAACCAGTTCCATTGCCTACTTACTTCTGTGTTTAGGGTATTGTTATTCTTTTTTTAAACAGGGAAAGTTTAGGCATTGCTATTTAATGTAGAAGACTTTTCAGTGTGAGGCCTAAAACTGTACTGGTAAGCCATTAAACTTAAGGACATTAGTCCTAAGTGGCTTTAGGCAAGATAATAGGTGAGGTAGGATTTTTTTTTTTTTTGTATTTTCTCATCCTTTGTACACCAGAACTTTTATCAGGCTGAGTCTCTGTCCTCTTTTCCATACCAAAATTTATATATTCTGTGTTTCATTGCTTCAAGGTCTTGTATATTTCTAATTAGTAATAATTGGTTTATCTGAGAAGCTAATCCATGTAAATAAATTACCAATAGATACCATTGTTGGAGTCTTATGGTATGACAGGGTTTGTGCTAAATACTTTATAAGCTTTATCTTGCAAAGCCCTCTATGATGGCTTTATTATCTTCATTTGTAAATTAGGAAGCTGAAGCATAAAAAGATTAAAAGATTACCCTTTATCCCAGGTATGCCTGTAGGCAGTAGAAACAGGATTTGAAATTCATTTGTATATTATTTTAGTCCCTGAGTTCTCATCCACTTGTCACAGTACTATTTCATAAGGTTTGGCTACCTGTATCAAAATCGTCTAGGCTGCTTGATGAGAATGGTGATTTGTGGAGTGCTCAATGGTCTCCTAAATCAGAATCTATCCATAAAGAACTTCAGTTCAGTTCAGTTCAGTTCAGTCACTCAGTCGTGTCTGACTCTTTGCCACCCCATGAATCGCAGCACACCAGACCTCCCTGTCCATCACCATCTCCTGGAGTTCACTCAGACTCACGTCCATCGAGTCAGTGATGCCATCCAGCCATCTCATCCTCTGCGTCCCCTTTTCCTCCTGCCCCCAATCCCTCCCAGCATCAGAGTCTTTTCCAATAAGTCAACTCTTCGCATCAGGTGGCCAAAGTACTGGAGTTTCAGCTTTAGCATCAGTCCTTCCAAAGATCACCCAGGGCTGATCTCCTTTAGAATGGACTGGTTAGATCTCCGTGCAGTCCAAGGGACTCTCAAGAGTCTTCTCCAATACCACAGTTCAAAAGCATCAATTCTTTGGCGCTCAGCCTTCTTCACAGTCCAACTCTCACATCCATACATGACCACTGGAAAAACCATAGCCTTGACTAGATGGACTTTGTTGGCAAAGTAATGTCTCTGCTTTTGAATATGCTATCTAGGTTGGTCATAACTTTTCTTCCAAGGAGTAAATGTCTTTTAATTTCATGGCTGCAGTCACCATCTGCAGTGATTTTGGAGCCCAAAAAGATAAAGAGCTTAGGAATCTGCAATTTTTACCATTTTCCAAACTGTCCCTGGAATCCATATAACTTTTCCTTGGGTTAAAAAGCTCATGACTTTTTGGTAAGTCCCTCAAAAAGTAACTACTAGTATGGTGACACTGGTATAAATCAGTGAGTGAAACAATTTTGGACAGCTTATAAGAAATGATACCTGAATACACTGCTGCCAGGAAATCTGACCCTGTTGCTATCAGCTTAATTCATCCCCATGATATTAGACTTGTTACTTTTAGAGAAACCTAATGGTGACTGGAAGAAGCATAAAAGGTAATTGATTTGCTTATGTACAATACATTTTGATCAAGGTGCTTACACACAGAATGAATTGTGCTTTGGGTCACCTCTTCTATGTTTGGGCTTCATTCTTAGGTAGCCACTTCCAAGGAGGTATGGGGTTGCCTCCACCACCTCCAAGTTTATCTACTGCCAGGTTAGAATTTCCAATGGGAAGAGTATATCTTTCAACAAAATTCCGTCAAGAGCCAGATGACTACCATAACCTCCCTGAACCAAAGAAAAGAAGGGGATGACATGCCCGCCCCCCCAAGTTTGGCTAGATTTGGATCCTGTCCACAAGATTCTGAAACTGCAGGGAAGAGGGAATGAAAGGTGGAATCTAGCCATTGATGAACCATAAGAACTGATGGCAAGAGAGGCTTGGTTCCCAAGGGAAGCTTGAGTCTTAATACTCCAAGTAAAGGGAATGATGGACAGGCAAATCAGTAATTATCCTTTTTACCATGAATAAGTAAAACAAGCCACACTCTGCTTATGGCTCTGCTATTGTTTTTCTCCTTGGTGTTTGGATGTAGTATAATTTTCTTAGCAAATATTTTTAAATGTTATAAAATCTAATGTAATCTGGTGCTCTGTGAGGTACATCTCCCTAGAGATCAATATTCACATCAGACCCAATTAGTGCTCTAATAGAATTTATTTCCCAGATGCTTCAAATCAGTTAAATGGAAAAAGTGGCCATGATAGTTCATAGGACACTTTAAAGGACCAGCTAAAAACTGCTGCAGGTTGAGGGCAACAGGATCGTCCTAACTGGAAGCTGACAAAGAGGCCAGATGAGGGGCTGGAGAGAACAGGGACTTTGTATGAAAGTTGAACGATATGGATCGAGATGAGGGTGTTTCTTAGATGTAATTTGAAAAGCTCTCCTATAGCTTTGAAGAATTTTGGAATTGAGTTCTTAAAGTAAGTTTATTTCGTTTGTTCATATTTTATTTATTTTAAACCTCCAGGTATTAGCATCATGCATATTTTCAGAGAGTACTCCATGGGTGGTTAAGATTTTTATGCTGGTCTGATCAATCTCTCGTGTTCTCCTGGTAGAATGGCTGAGATGGCAACTCTAACCCTGACACTTTTCTTGAGCGAGAAAACCATGTCATATGACTCAAATGAATTTGTTATTAAAACAACCTGTGATGTAAAATACTTGCTTTTTATGATGCTTTTTGCTGGTATGTTACTTAGACTGTTACATGGAAAATCCAATTTTTGTAATATTAAAGCTGTGTACAAACTTAGGTGTGAATCATATATTCTACATGTTCATTAAATTATTTTTGTTTTCTTTCCTTCACATTTTAGGGCTGATGAAAAATTCTGTGTCAGGTGTTTTATTAATCGGTAATTAATGTTAGCCATTGTATTAATAATAAACAGCATCCAATTCTTTGTGGCTTAATATCATATGCATTTATATGTCTCAGCCTTGTCATATATAGTCTGATTGCATACTCGGCAAATGATTTTTCATATGGTGGTTCAGTGGATCTTTCCATCCATTTTCTAAATGTCCTCATATTCTCTATCGCATCAGTCAGCTAGTGAGCAAAGAGCAAGTGTATAGGACATCACCTGCTGAGTTTCAGGTTGAATGTTGCATGCATTACTTCTGCCCGTATTCCAGGGGCCAGATCTGGTAAAGTTAATTTCTCTGTTCACCCAAGAGAAAGAAATGGGTTTAATGAATATTCGGCCACTTCCTGCTACCATCATTCCTGGGACCTTTTGCTTCTGGGCTGCAGTAAGATCTCGGGCAGAGGAGGTGATGGCACCCCACTCCAGTACTCTTGCCTGGAAAATCCCATGGACGGAGGAGCCTGGTAGGCTGCAGTCCATGGGTTCCCGAAGAGTCGGACACGACTGTGCGACTTCACTTTCCCTTTTCACTTTCCTGCATTGGAGAAGGAAATGGCAACCCACTCCAGTGTTCTTGCCTGGAGAATCCCAGGGATGGGGGAGCCTGGTGGGCTGCCATCTATGGGGTCACACAGAGTTGGACATGACTGAATCGACTTAGCAGCACAGCAGCAGCAGCAAGATCTAGGGAATTTAAATGCCTGCTATGATCACAGTTAGCAAAGTTCTTATCCTCTTACCTAAGCCCATGACATTTCACTGAGGCTTCTGTTCCTCTTCTCCCTTACCTATGGTAAATAGGACAAGTTGGGCATGCACAGGATATATGAGGATTAAGTTAGATCCAAACCTGAAGAAAATACTTACAGAAACCTTATCCACAGCTATTTTCCTTTATTTGCTGCGATCCTCTACTACCTTGCAGTTTCACGAAGTAATTTCAGGGTTATTAAATGTGAACAGCTTAAAGTTATGTAATTAATTGCACTCAGGTTTGGTTACAATTCCTGATTGATCCAAGCCTGCCAGCTTAGCACCTGGCAGCAGTCAGGAACACGACAGTGATGGCAGGCAGGTGGTTGCAATAATTAGGTTGTTACTTTTTTTTTTCCTCCCCTCCTGCCTCGAATACCAGGTGGTCTAAACCCCGGGGTCAGGTAGACTGTGTTTGGCCCACGGGTGCCATTTCTGATTCTGGAGTTCTTTTGAAGAAACTGAGAGCTGTGGCAGGACATGCTAGTCGATGAGAATAGGGTAAATAAAACACAAGAACCCTGCTGGCTTTCCTGAGGCAGAACTGGTGACCAGGATCCTGACAGAAGGTCCAGAGGAAGAAAAAGACTGCTTGACCTGCAGTCGTTGTATCTGAGCTTTTGACCTGCAAGCTTGCCTCTTCTAACCAGAGTCTTGGAAGCAAGGAGGGATGAAGGCCTAAAGGTAGGCATGTAATCTGAATGTATGGGCAATGTTACGTGGTGCACATAAATGTGGGATTTAAAATGAAGCAGTATTTTGTCTGCTTGTTTGTTTGCTAGCTCACTTGTTTGGGGCCTTTTGTTTTCCTCCTGGATTTGCTTCATATTAAATGTGAGACTTTAGGCAAATTGCTTGACTTTTTCAGGCCTCAGTTTTTTTCATCTGCAAAATGGAAATGGAAAATATGGTGTAGTCTCTACTAAATGAGAAAATGAGTAAACGTTGCTTAGCACAATGTCTGCTGTGCAGTAAATGGATCCACTAGTGTTAACCTGTTTCAACTATATTGTCTCCAAAAGAGGAAACCTGCACTTTGAGCTAGGATGATTGACAATAAATTTAAAGTTTGAAATGCGAAACATTATCATCTTTATTTTTATAATAATAGCCACACTTTATTGAGTATAAATTTTGTGCCGGGGAAAAAATTGTCTTACATTATCTTTAACTCATGTTATCTTTAAACTTGAAACAGATATTAACATGTCCAATTTACAGATGAAAAACCGAGGCATGGAGAGATTGTTACTTCTCTCAGGTTTATACCTATTTTTAGCTGCTAAATGAGGGAGATGAGTTAGAACTCAATTTTTAAAATTCTGTCACCATTAACTAGTATGCTTTTCTGACTTCATAAACTCTGGAAGTAGTGTTCTCAGGTTCTTTATTGCAATATGAACAAACTCACTTTTATGTTGGAGTGCCAGGTAATACTAGCTCAATGTGTGTTACAATTCAGATTACCCTCAGAAGCAATCAGTATGACTTTGAAACCATGCATTCAAAGCATACTCAGAAAGGATCCAGGGAAATTATTTTTTTTAATTTATTACATTTATTTTCTTTTATTTAGTAGCTTTTCTCTGTTTTTGTTTGCTGTTTTTGTGCTTTAAAACGTGCTCTGGATCATCCTATTGAAATCCGAGCTGAAGTCAATCTTCAGTGATGGGCAGGAAATTTTTGATAGGTCTGTGATCTTAAATCAGAAATTCATTGCCACAAGATATTAAAAGTAACTACAAAAATGGTGATTACTATTCTGTCAAGAACATCTGATAAATAAACATTTTCTTTACTGGAAGTGGAAGTCTCCCAAAAGCCGTAGAGAGGAAAGAAAAAAATAAAAGCCTTGCTTGGAAGACACACAGGAAAAATTATTGTTTGTTTTCTAAACAGTTTGGAGTCCTTTTGGAGCTGTCTTCCAATCAATAGAAATGACTAAAAAGTCCTTTGGTTTCATCTCCTAGGTTTTATGTTTCCCATTTATTTAACCAAGATAATAAAAACTCATATGTGGTCTCTTCAGTCACTTCCAAATAGGGCTGGCATCTTTAGTTTATCTCCAAATAGCTTTGGCTGCAAATTTCATTTTAGAACTGTCATTACCATAATCACCTGCTAGTTGGATAGCCAGACATCACCTTTGGTTTTCTTATTAACAGAAATAACACTCTTTGGTTTAAAAGCCTTGGGTTATGATCATGAAAAATTATATCTTGTTTTTTGGCCCTTGGAGAGGCCCGTGAGACCTGGGCAGCTTTCACATTTTGAGCCTTTCACTCTCAGGTGTATCCTCTCAGCCTTAAATTTAACAAGTTCCAGAGATCAATACCCTCAGTAAGAATCAGCTGAAATTAAAATCTGTGTTGAGGCTTCACTCAGCCCCCTTACAAAACCTGCCCTGAGGAACAGCCCAAATATTCAGGCCCCAGTGAAATGGTTTTTGCTGCTGCTTTATTCTCCTGACAGCTGAGATTGATAGGAAATAGGCTTCAGATTTTAGTGTATCTTTTTCACTGATGTTCATCCTACTGAAGTTTGCTCTGTGCTGTAGCCAGTTCAGAAGTGCCATGGAATCATGTGGTCCAAACAGCTCCACGCCCCAGCATTCCACGGGAGTCCCTACTTCTCCATGAGTCTGCCAACCTTGAACACGTGATGTGTACAGTGTTGTGGAGTGGTTTCTGTTCCCGGTGTTGATTTCAAGTTCAACTTGCAGTGTGTAAAATGTATAGATTACTTATAAAGGTGAAGACAGTTTCTCTTTATTGACTCTCGATGGCACTGATACTAGATACAGTCTGGCTATATTTATGCCAGGTTGGAGATGGATATGAGGACACATTGATTGAAAAGTCTACCAAGACGAACTATCAGGGTTAGTCAAGTTTACTCTTTCTTCCATTAAATATATGATGATAACTGGCTTGCATAGAGAGTCATGTAGTGTGAAAAATACTCTTAAACCCTAGAATCATTGAAATGAGACAGTCTCAATTTGAGAGGTCAGGAATTTGCAACCATTATTTTTCTCTTCTCTTCCATTTGCACATTACTTTTTTTCTTTTACAAAGTAAGTGCATTTGATTTCATGTAATTTGAATAAATGTATGCTATAACTTTATAATATGTATTTGTATCAGGAGAGGGCATTTTGCATGCATAGAGGTTTAAGAGAGAATCTTACAGTGTCTGTGGGAAATATCTGCATCTTTAAATAGCCAAGCCAGTGCTGACTGAATGAAGGAATTCCAAACACTGAGAAAGGGCCTGACTTTTTGTTCAATCTCCTGCTCAGTCAACTACTGATTATTGAGCACCTCCCATACTGTAAGCTTTGCTTAATTTGCTGGGGATACAGATGGGAAGGGTACCAACCCTGGTCTCAAAAAGCTCACAGCCTGGTCTGAAGGAAGAAAAAGTTCGTAGATAGCAAGGAAGCAAGGATGGTAGAGGAGCCCCACTGAGATCCATGATTTTCAGGCCTCTGGAGCAGGAGGCAGCCAGTGACAGTTTGTCGGAGCTATGCTGGCCCATCACTTGTTTTTGTAAATATAGATTTATTGGAACACAGTAACACTCATTTGTATAACTATTATCTCTGAACAGCTGTTATGGCACGGCAACAGCAGCGCTGAATAGTTGAAACAGAGGTTACATGCCCCCAGAGCAAGAATCCTTTAGTATTTGACATTTTCCAGAAAATTTTTGCCGATCACTGGTCTGGAGGTAGCCGGTGTCGCACATCACTTTTGGTGAGTGAGCTAGCAAAATAGAGAGTTGCTAAATTCAGTGTCCTAACTGGGACTTCAGTTAGGCTCCTCAACTCTTTTCTACATGTTTCTCAGCATGCTGGCTGACTGTTCGTGTGAGAACTATCATTCTCCCTACCAGAATCAGTAAACGGCTTTCCCTTTCCCCTATGGTTCAATAGTGTGGACTCTGTCAGCATTCTGACCATCAAATTACCACAATTACGCATTTTCTAGTTATTTTCAGCAAGTGTTGTTAACTATGTGTGCACCAGAGTGACTTAGTGACATTCTGAAAACATTCCAAGAGGAATGGTTTGAGCCCAGGCAAGAATCAAAACAAGAAATATACTCTCGCCTCAGTGATTATGTTATCTGAAAAACCTGAAGTGTTTTCTAGTGAGCTCTATGTCCAGACTCAGAATGAGGAATGACAAAATTTTTAGATAAATTGGTTTGTGAAATATTTATGTGCATTTTAGTGGCACAGACAGGAGGTAATCTGTTTTGTATTGAATCAGCTTGGGACAGAAAAAAGAAGCACAATGTTAATGAGATTTTTTAAAGCCACTTTTAAATTCATGTTGGCAAAAGACAAATAGTCAAGACGTTTAATTTCTATAAACTTAATGACTACAGAACAAATAAAGCTTTATTAACATAAATAAAAGTGGCTTTCCTTTCAAGGGCATAGCCATTTTTCTTTCGGTGTAATGTTCTGAAGGACTGTTCTTGTCTATGTATTGATCAGCCTTTTCTAGTGTGTTTAGTTAGATTTTAACAAAGTACTGTTGATTTTGAGAAAAAAAAATTAAAAGGAAAAGAAAGAAAAACATAGGATGATTACAGCTTGGTGCAATGGGAAAGCTTTTGATTTGGGTGTTAGCCAACAAGTATCCTCATACTATTTCTGCTGTGCTCTTGCTAAAAAGCCTTGATAAGACTGCATTTCAATGTGGCAGTCACTTTATTAATTAAGGTAAAATATAAACAAAATTAATGGCAAGTAACATTAAGCAGTTGGAACACCATTTCCATTCCTTTCAGCAGGGCAGACATGACAGGTCAATGCTTGTACACACCTTCTTTCTCCACAGAACCAATCTCAACATTTTTCTCCAGTGAGTGTTCTGAGCATCTAATGTTAAGAGATAGGAACTGCTATGTAAATTAAAACCATTTACCAGTAAACAAGTACATGCCCTCTGGGTTCTTTGATGATGTGCAGTGTCATAGGAATGTTTTTTTCTCAGGTATTCTGTAGTCTCGCCTTCTGCTAATAAATCCACATTTTAAAGACTGCATGTGTTACGGTATGGATCGAACCCAGAAGAATGAATAACCCTTGGTTATTTGAGGGAGAAGAAAACTACAATGAAAGTTTTAACTTTGCCTTGCCTTAAAAAAGTTCCTGGGAGATATGGGAGATGAAGAAATTAAAATTGTTAAAAAATACATTTACCACTGGTTACCGTTGAAGCATGATCTCTAGACACAGCTCTAATTTACTACTATACACTGTTTTAAATCCAGTGGTTAGTACATTAAATAGAAAACTTTGTCTAATATTCAAAAGATTGTGAGAAATTGAAAACATAAACCCCTGATATGTTAATGCTTTGGTAAATTTCTTCTTATTATATAGACCATATTTGGTTGCTCAGACTCTCAGCCATGTCTAACCCTTTGCAACCCTATGGGCTGTAGCCTGCCAGGCTCCTCCATCCACAGGATTCTCCAGGCAAGAATATTGGAGTGGGCTGCCATTTCCTCCTCCAGGGAATCTTCCCGACCCAGGGATCAAACCAGCATCTCTTATGTCTGCTGCATTGACAAAAAGATTCTTTACCACTAGAACCACCTGGGAAGCCCTTATTTATGAGATAAAAAATTTATGTACTTCTTAAAAAAATACTTTCTGCCTGAAATCTGTTTTATAGATATTTCTCCTCTGTCTCCAGTTTTCTGTGTTGGTTTGCGGTGTATGTGAGTGCTTGTGTGTGCAGCGGAATCCCTTACTATATAATGGAAAACTACCAACAGATGTTGACCTATCAGAAAGTGACCCTAGAGTTTCCTGAATTGATTAATACAGCCCAGAGGTGAAAGACACAGCCTACATATTTAAGAAATCAACAGAATGTGTCATTTCCACACAGAAAGGTGAATGGAGCTATAATTGTGGGCACTTTACTTGAGCACTGCATATACTCTTCACTAGTACATGCTTTTCTGGTTTGGAGACCTAAACTAAGGTGAACTAATGGGAGAAAATTTTCTTCATGTGAAGTGATTCCTACCCATGGCTATTTGGGTGCATGCTTGGTAATTTTTTCTTGTTCCCATCATTGTTCAATGCCTATTGGTGACTTGTTAGGAGAAAACTCTGAATGATAAGTGTAAAATCCCACCAGAGGGCTTGGCAGTAGTTATGTGCTCAATAAATGATAGCTAGCTATTATTTTGTTGTTTTTGTGCTTTCCATCTTTTGTGTCTCCTAAATATCTGTTCTGCAACAAATATTTGACCAGTATTTTAGTTCAGCTCATGTACTCTTGCCTGGAAAATCCCATGGACAGAGGAGCCTGGTAGGCTGCAGTCCATGGGGTTGCTAAGAGTCGGACACGACTGAGTGACTTCACTTTCACTTTTCACTTTCATGCATTGGAGAAGGAAATGGCAACCCACTCTAGTGTTCTTGCCTGGAGAATCCCAGGGACGGGGGAGCCTGGTGGGCTGCGGTCTATGGGGTCGCACAGAGTCAGACACAACTGAAGTGACTTAGCAGCAGCAGTAGCAGCATTGAAGATTGAATGGCTTCCTTTGAATCCTGGATCAATTGCTTTCCCTGGCTGACTCTGATACTATTATGGTCAAGCTCTATGATCTTAAGGAACTGAACTCAGTTCCTCAGATGTGAAATGGAAGATGATAGTAGTATCTCCTCTTAGGGCCATTGGGGAAATTAAGATGGTAAAAGTGAAGTATCTCAGTAGAAAGTAAATGATCAACTAATATTTACTATATTATTATCTAATTTATTTAGATGAGACAATAAAGGCTTTTTTAGTATTATTGCATTTGTCTCTAAATTCACATTCTAACCACACTCACTCCTGTCCTTTTCGTTTCTGTTCTCATGCTTGCCTCCTTTGGATGGCTTTCCTGATGAATCCACAGAAGAGAGATGACCCACCTCCATAAGCCTTAACTAGATTACAAAATACCAAAACTTCCTTTAAAACAGGATAACCTCCAAGGAAATATCTCTCTTTTAATTTATAACCTCAGGGTCCATCTGTGAACACATAACATGAAATCAAACTGACAAAGAGAGAGCAGTGATTCTCAATATCTGCATGTGTAAGAATCTTCTAGTGTGTGTTCTAAAAATGCAGATCCTCAGGCTTCTTCCTGATTGGGTCTATGGTAGGATCTGGGTATCTTTATGTTTAACAGTCACCATAGAACTGCCCCATCCAGTTTGGCAGCCAATGGCTACACATTTGTCTTAGTCCATTCAGGCTACTATACCAAGATACCTATGGACAAAGTGGCTGATAACCAATAGACCCTATTTCTCTCGGTTCTAGAGTCTGGAAGTGTGAGATCAGAGTGCTAACATGATACAGTAAGGGCCCCTTCTGGGTCACAGACTTCTTGATGGATGATCAAATAGCAGAAGAGGGGGCTAGGAATCTCTTGAGAGCCTCTTATGTCAGGCATAACCCATTCACAAGGACGTCATCCTCCTGAAGGCCCCACCTCCTGTTACAATCATTTTTGGGAATTAGGATTTCAACATGAATTTGGCAAGGACACAAACATTCAGAACATATAGTTAATATGTAAATCAAGATGAACTAAAATTAAAAATTCAAATCCTCATTCACAGCAGTCATACTTAAGCATTGAGTAGCCACATGTGGTTAGTAAATGTTTTCATCATAGAAGAAAATTTATTAGAAAGCACTGCCTTGTACTATTTTAATAAATAGTCTCCTTCAATCACACATTAAGAAATGTAGGAATAGAGCCATACTTATGAAAACTCTGTTGTATCTGGTGACTTCAAATTGAAAAACCATAATTATTTAAATTGCTCATGTCTAATAATATTAGTAAGCAGAGTAACTGCAACAGCAGACATAATACTGCAGGTATCATTTTATTGAGTATATTCTTGATGCTTTCTGTCAGATGTACCGCCTACATTAATTTCTTCAAATCTCTAAGTGTTCGTATAATTGGTATGTTATTCCTATCTTACAGGAGCTCAAGGCTAAGAAACTTGCTCAAGTGCTCAAGGTCATTCAGCTGGTAAATAGTGAGCCAACTTGCAGTCTTGTTTTAAGGCCAACACTTACTCTCTTCACTTCATCAGCTGATTCTACCCATAAATAGGCATTAAACTGGTTTTAATGTCTGAAGTTGATGCTTCACTTTGGACCTGAAAAATACTCTAGTGAAGTATACAAAAAGGGAAGTCAACCCTAAGATCCTTAAGTCAAAGCTTAAACCTTTCATTTCATTTACCTCCTTCAACCCAGGTCAAGGATCTCATCTCTGCATTTCCATAGTTCTCTCTACTTATTCATCTCTATTAGTGTATAATTCATTCCAGACTGAAATTAGGCTGTATTCCCCTTGTAAACTATGACATTTCTTGAGAGTAAAGACTGACCTTAATTTTCAAAGTATCCCAAGTACCTGGTATATGGTAGATGCTAAATCAGTTTCAAGTATGTGAATTCATTAAAGAGACAATTTTTGCTAATCAGCTGGAAGATCAACTGTAAGGATGGGAATGACCATGTAAACTGTCAAAATCTGCCAGGGACCACGCTAAAGAACACCCTTCTGGAACTTGTTAGGCAAAAAGAGACTGGATTCAATTTGGAGTTCCACAGATCGTTTAGGTCACTATATAATTCCTTGAAAATTTTCTGACCCTATCTCCTAATCTTGTTATTTATGCAGATATCCCTTTTCTGCTGACCAGTGGCAGAATGCTTATGCATGGCTGAATGTTCTTATTTTTTTTTAATTTTTTAACAAGTATGCTAATCTTAGGGATGATGCTTTCAAGCTCTGGCATCACTAAAATACTATCCCATTGCCATTCTGCAAGTCACTGCTGAGTCAGCACCTTCACTACACTCTTTCTTCTCCAGGCTTTCTAATTTGGCCATAAAAATTCACTCAGGTTAGAAACTTAATCACAGGAGGTCTTACTTCTGAAAGGTGTTTTTTTCCAAACAGAATCACAAACTACATTGCTGAATATGAACAGTATTGTGGGGTTCACAAGTATTCCAATGGAATTCTGGAAAGGGCCTTTAAGGCATTATAACTTATGGCATTACCTGAAATGTTGACACTTCATCATGGAGGAGTCATCAGGCAAGTTTTGAATAGATTTTTTCTCCCATCTTGGGTAATTGCCCAGGGTATATTATGTAGACTATTTCCAGTTTTTGTAAAATCAACACATTTCTCATTTTTGCAGAATCTCTTCTTTTTCATTATATTCTGTATACCATTTCCATTTGCCTTTGCTCTTATTCAGCTTTTTCCTCATGGTCTCATCTACCATGTCCATTGTCATTGCAAAATGCGTGTGTAAGAGGTGTCTACGTGGAGATTAAATTATTATCTAGTGCCTATGGTCAGCTCTCAGAATTTCCCATTATTACCCCCTGGTGAATTGTCTATGATAAATTTTTTCCTACAATTTGACTTTTCCCTACTTACCTGGATTATAACCAAATTACCTCTTTCTCCCATTTGAAAACCTCTAGTGACTTAAAAACCCTTTGTAGATTCTTTGAGATATGTCATTTGAGGAATGTATTTTGTCTTCCAAACCTCATAAAATAGGTTGAGTTTCAGTTGTTTAAATGCTCCTAAGAATACGCCACTAACTTGTAGTATCCGGAACTCCTTTGCATATTAGCAATAAACAAAGAATGACTGTTCTTGAACTTGTACTCTGAGCACAAGTGTTCATAATGGATAGCAAGGAAGATCAGGGGGTGAAGTTCAGGCCATGGTGCAGCAGCCTGAGAGCTTGAAAACAGGTAGACAGCTGTGAAATCTGCATTCATGCATGGAACTCCTGGAATTTTAGAATCTTCAACATAATGAATGACTTCCCAAATAAACCAACCCTCCTAACACTGAAAAATATTGTTGAGTTTGCTACAGGCTCTGTGGCAAATGGTGAGTATTCGAAAACCCTTTCTCCCACCAGTCAAACAGCCTCATCGGCAGCAGGGAGACCTCTCCACACACAGATTCTGCTTCTTCCCACATCTGTCTGAGGGCCTAAAGTAAGAGAAAGATTTCTTAGAGTAACACTTTGATCTTTAGCTATCCCAGGATGAATAATTATCTAAGTTGATCGGCTAGTTTCTGAACATAAGGTGCATGGATGTAGCTACAACACTAAGCTTAGAGAGTTTTATTTATCCGTGGGCATCTGGTCCCTGCCAGGTACATGGCTCTGCTCTGCAGATGCAAGACGTAACTGTGTAACCTCTACCCTCAAATCGCCTGCAGTCTGTGATGCAAAACAGATACCTAGCTGGCCTTTTTAGTCCAATGTAGTGTTAAAGTAAAGCTTTAAAGTGTTAAAGTAAAACATTCCTTAGATGTTTTCTCTGTGCAGGCAGGGTTCTAGGCTGTGGAAGTGCAATAATGCACTAAACAGACAAGACCCTGCTCTCCTGCTCCCAGGAAAAACAGACAACACGCAAGTCATGAAGCTTGGGAGGCAAGGGGCTTTGTCTTGCTCACTGCTGTATCCCCAGCATCTAGAGCAGTGCCCGGCACATTGTATGTACTCGACAAATATTTGCAAACTTGAATGGACATAATTATGAGTAAAATGGGCTTCCCAGGTGGCTCAGTGATTTTAAAAATATCCACCTGCAATTTAGGAGATAATGAGGGAGACACGGGTTCAATCCCTGGGTGGGGAAGATACCCCTGGAAGAGAGTATGGAAACTCACTCCAGTATTCTTGCCTGGAGAATCCCACAGACAGAGGAGCCTGGTGGGCTACAGTCCATAGGCTTGCAGAGTCGGACATGACTGAAGCAACTTAGTACCCACATGTATGTGTGTGCACGTGCGTGCGCGCACACACACACACACACACACACACACACACACACACACACACACATGAATAAAACAAGGGCTACAGTTGCTTTGGAAGAGAAACTATTTGCCTGGTGAAGGTGATCCGGGAGGAAGGAAGGTGAAGAGGTGAGAGCTCATTCTGTATGTGGGCTGGAGAAAGAAAAGCAAGAGGTGAAGCAGCAATGGCAGATGGAGGAGGGCAAAGTCCAAGCAGAGGCAGGTGTGAAAGACTATAGTTCATTCCAGACACTGAAATTCACTGTGACCAGAGCTCAGAGACCAGACAGGCGAGTTGAAACTTGATCACGAAGTTCTTATTTGTCAAGGAAAAGGTTTTGCTATCTCAGGGAGTCTGGGGACACTTAAAGGTTTTTAAGCAAGATGGGTCTTGATCCCATCTGCCTTTCTGGGTTCTTCCTTTCCTGAGCCACTTTCTCTATCACACTTGGTTTCTGTTTCCTCTTAGTGCGTTTTGTCCCTCAATTGTCAACCAATCACACAATCTCTTCTTCCTTTGAGGTTTTCTTGGATCATTTCTTAAAATGAGCAGAGTTCATTGTGTGCCCCCTTGTTTGGATAGTAACTAAACAGCTTAACACCTCAAGATCTCTAGCAACAAAAAGACACCTTTCTGGAGCAGCTAAAGTGATGCATTGCATAGTAAAAGAGAGACCTACTACTGGCAGTCTGGCTTCGCACATTAAAAATTAACAGTGTGCAATATACAGCAAAGCCTGCCATGCTCCTCCCTTGTGGAGTTCATAATGGGAGAAAACAGCCTTCCCTGGAGGATGGGAAGGGAGCACTTTCATGCAGAGGTGCCAACTGAATCATCAAAGGGAAATTCTGCACATCAAATAGAGGGCAGAACTCTCAGGAAGAGGCTGTAGGTTTAATTGCCCATTTGTGAGTCCTGAAATGCTCTTACAGGGTTGTATAAAGGCCAAGGGAAGTACATCTGCCATGAAGCCCTATGCAGAGTAGAATTGCAGTAAATATCTTCTAAATGATAAATAAGATTGATGATGTAACCTGGTCACTTCTGGCAGAGGCCTCAGCAGTAAGGATATTCTGAATATCATTTATGGAGTCTATAATTTACAAAGCCTTTCCTTCATGTTGCCTCTTTTGTCTTCAGCACTAACCAGAACGAGACAGAAATTTGCACCATGATCAGGAGGAGTCCTAGGAAGGTCAAGGGAACCACGGAGGGTCACATGACTAGTTAGTGCTGTGATTGGGACACGAACTCAGGTTTGCTGAGTCAGAATTTTGGCTCTGACAGTGTAACTCGCATACTGTAATAATCTAATTCCCAAACTATAGTCTTAGATGATTGCTTCAAAGTCACCTGGTAGGAGGTAAAATGCAACTTTGAGGTCCTCCATCAATCAACATCTCTGGAAATAGGGCCCCAGGAATCTGCATTTTTAATAACAGCACTCAAGAGAATCCTTACTGCAGAAAATTTTGAGAACCAGTGCACCAAAAAACCACCTAACATAGGCTGAGACACTTGGTAAAAGTTCTAAAAGTCTAAATTATTCCTAGATAAATCTTAGAAACAAAGGAGAATGTGTATGCAAACTGCAGAGTCACACTTGGAGTAGATCTAAAGATCATTTTCAGTGTCATTTGTCAGAGGATGCAGTCCAGTTTTATTCAGGTTTTGACTGCAAATATTCTGATTTGGGGTTAATTACAATTATGAATGTAGAAAATCTTGTCTGTTGGTGGTAATAAACTTCTTAGATACAAAAGGAAATGATAACAATGGCTTTTGGTAACAATGTTACCAAATGGTAACAATGGCTACACCTTATTTTGAATTCTTTTCTTCTTAGCTGGGTAGTATTTGCAGTAACCACGGGCACTTCATTTCAATGATGAATAAGTGTGTGACTGTGAGCCAACGTAGCATTTTCAGAGGAAATAATTTGTGTCTCCTAATGTTCAAGCAGATGATGTAGTAATCACATATTCATTCTCCATTTTTTATTTATATATTTTCCAGAGTTTGAAATAAGTAGTTTAAAACTGTACAGCTTTATGTTTCTGGAAAGAGTCATAATTTAGATGTTGCTTGGTGTAAACAGCATCCAGGTAATCTCTATCCAACCTAGAAAAGTGGAAATTCAGAAGACACTGGTTTTTCTTTAGATACTGGTGGCAGATTATAATTGTGGTCAATACCTTCTGGTTTCAGTGGTTTAGCTAAATATGGTAGTTTGAAGTTGCTTTGCCCACCATGAAGTTGAAAGTCTTTAGACAAAACATTAAAGAGTCTAAATCTGCTTCTAACTTAAGAAACTAAAATAAGCACCTGTTCCTTTCTATCTGCAAAGGAATTTATTGGAACTAATAAATAGGCAATCGTTTCCTGATTTCTCAGTCATAGCCAAGAGTCCCTCTCAGTAGAACACCCGTGTTAAAGAAGTTGGGTGCCATCTCTACCTTTTTTTTTTTGAATTCTTAAAGTATATAATCTTTCATTTTCAGCACATCATTTAGCTTAGTAGTATTGTTATTGGAACATGTGCCTCTTTATCCAAAAGGTCTCAAGCTAAATAGGTAGTGTAGCAATAAGCTGGTATCATGTCCTCAAATAATTCATGTCTCCATGTGCCCTTCCCACATTGAATCGGAGCTGGTATTACATGACCAACAGAATGTACCAAATGTGGTGATGCGTGACTTCCAAAGCTAGGTCATAAAAGGCACTGGAGCTTCTTCCTTGTTCTCTTGGAACATTAGCTCTGGAGAACACCAGCTGTCATGTCATGATGACCCTCAGACAGCCCTTTGAGATGAACTGAGACCCCTGAATAAAAGCCAACACTAAGCTGCCAGCCTTAAAATTGAATTGCCTGAAAAGTAGATCTTCCAGAGCCAGTCAATATCTGAATATGACAAAGTAGAGCCCAAGCTGGAACCATTCAACAAAGCAACTTTAATATTCTTTTCCACAGAAACCAAGCAGCAATAGCTGCTTGATTACATAGACCTGAACATCTATTTAATAGATAGGAATTTCTGGCTAATACATGATGATCATTGCTTTAAGCTAATACGTTTTAGGGTAATTTGTTTCTCAACAATAGATAACACAGAATTCCATGGCCAAAGACAAGAGCATGATGTGAAAGGTTCAAATTACTGGATGCATGCCAAACTCTGTGATGATCATGAATCTATATTTCATTCTGTTCATTTCGTGGAGAGAGAAGTTAGTTTTTAACTAGGTTTTAACAAAATAGATTATGTGGTAAGATAGAAAAAAGCATATTTAATTTGTGGTAAATTCTTAAAAGATTAATGGCAGGTTGCCTTCAGTGGTTTGTCTGAAGGTTTGCTGTCCTGGTAATGATAAAGTATGTTAGTTGCAAAAAGGACACAATTTGAAAGTTAAGAAGATGTTTTAAGAATCCCTTCCAGGAGTAAGGACCTCAAAAAATCTTCCTTTCCACAAAAGAAGTACTTAAGAAAGGAAGCAGAATATCAGTTTTAATGCAGAATGTCAGTTTTAAAAAAAATATCAAGCTTTATGATAACTAGGGATAGAAGGCAAGTTTTTAAACCTAATAAAGTATGTCTACAAACCACCGCTCCCCCCCACCCCCAACAATTAACATCACACTTAATAAAGACTAAATACTTTCTCATCTAAGATTAGGGACAAGAGAGAGACGTCTGTCCTCACCACTTCTATATTGTTTTGGAGGTTCTATGCATGGAATTTAGGCAGGAAAATGAAATAACAGACATATAGATTGGAAAGGAAAAAGCAAAACTATTTCCATTTGAAGATAGTATGATTTTATTTTATTTTTTTTAAATTGAGCACTTTTTAAACTTTTTAATTTAAATTTATTTATTTTAATTGGAAGCTAATTACTTTACAATATTGTATTGGTTTTGCCATACATCAACATGAATTTTTTAAATAAATTTATTAATTTTAATTGAAGGCTAATTACTTTACAATATTATAGTGGTTTTGTCATACATTGCCATGAATCAGCCACAGGTGTACATGTGTTTCCCATCCTGAACCCCCCTCCCAGCTCCCTATAGTATGATTTTAATATAGAAAATTCTAAGGAATCCACTAAAAACCCATTAGAACTAATAAATGAGTTTGACAAAGTTCCAGGATACAAGATCAATACGAAAAAAAAAAATTGTATTTCTATGTTGTAGTAATGAAGAATCCCAAGATGAAGTTAAGAAAGAAATTCTATTTATACTACAAACAACAAGAATAAAGTACTTAGGAATAAATGTAACAAAAGAAGTACAAGACTTATACATTGAAAATTACAAAACATCATAGAAAGAAATGACATATCTAAGTTAATTTGAAGCATTATATGTTCATCATTGAAAGTTAATCTTGTTAAGATGAAAAAACTGTCCAAATATTTCTACAGGTTTAATGTAATTTCTGTCAAAATTCCAAGCTACTTTTTTTTTTTTTTTTTTGCGTTTTGACAAGTTGATACTAAAATTCATATGGAAATAAAAGTGACCTGGAATAGCAAAAATAGGACAGTGTATTTCTGGAATTACTATATAATTTCAATCCTTATGCCATATATATTATATATTCTCTTATGGTATATGAAAATCGCTGTCGTGTCTGACTCTTTGCGGCCCCATGGACTATACAGTCCATGGAATTCTCCAGGCCAGAATACTGGAGTGGGTAGCCTTTCCCTTCTCCAGGGCTCTTATGGTATTGATTTCTTACATTTTTGGACAGTTGATTTTAACAAGGGTGCCAATTCAGCTCAATGGCTAATAGCTTGTCTATTCAACAATTAGATAGTTTCATGCAAAAAAAAAAAAAAGTAATTCGAGCTGAATCTCACATTGTATAAAAAATAATTTATAATGGATCATGCTGCTGCTGCTGCTGCTGCTAAGTCACTTCACTTGTGTCCGACTCTGTGCAACCCCATAGACGGCAGCCCACCAGGCTTCCCCATCCCTGGGATTCTCCAGGCATAGAACTAAATTTAAGAACTAAAACTACAAAACTTTATAAGAAAATGAGAGTAAACCTTAGTGACTCTGTATTAGGCAATAGTTTCTTAGGTATGACATGAAAAACAGAAGCGACAGAGGGAAAAAAATGAATTGAACTTCATTGATTGTTATTTATTATTATCACTGATCTTTTATGTTTAAGGGACACTACCAAGAAGTCAAAATACAACTCCAGAATGGAGTTGAAAATAATAATTTAAGATTTATTTGGAAATAATTTCAAATCACACAACTGACAAGTATCTAGAATATATAAAGAACTCATAACAATGAAAACAATAAGACAATTCAGTTAAAAATGGGCAACATATTTGGATAGACATTTCCCCAAAGAAGATTTGCAAATGGCCAATAAGCCCTTGAAAAAATGCTCAGAATCATTAGTCACTCAGGAAATAGAAATAAAAATTAGAATGAAATACCACTTCACACCCACCAAGATGGCCAATATAAAAAGAAAGACAATAAAAAGCATTGGAAAGGATGTAGAGAAAATGGAACCCTTATACACTCATGTATTGCCACTTAGATTGTAAAATGGTGTGGACACTCTAGGAAGTAGGTGATGAATTCCTTGAAATGATAAAAAGCAGAGTTACCATATGATTCAGCAATTCCACTCCTAGGTGTATACCCCAAAGAACTGAAAACATCCAACCACCCAAAATCTTGTATGCAAATATTTATAGCACTGTTATTCATAATAACCCAAAGTTGAAGACAACCCAAATGTCCATCAGCTACTGAATGGATAAATGAAATGTGGTTTATCCTAGAAGGGACTATTATTTGACCATATGAAGGTGTAAAGTGCTGCTACAGACTGTAACATGCATAAACCTTGAAAACCTTATGTTAAATGAACACAGCTGGTCAAAGCTGCTATATAATGTATGAAACTATTTATATGAGATGTCTGGAGTAGGCAAGCCCATAGAGATATAGAGTAGATCAGTGGTTACCAGGGCTGAAGGTAGGGAGAAACAGGGAGTGACTGGCTGGTTTTTATGCGGTCTTTTGGGGGTGATGAACTGTTCCATACTTGATAGCAGTGATGACTGCAAAACTGAATATATTAAAAAGTCCTGAATTTTATACTTTAGGGTGAATTTTAGGGTCTCTAAATTATATCTCAATAAAGCTGTAATTTGGGTTAAATGTAGCCATTTGAATTAAGAAAGCTATTAAATCATTGCCATGATGTGTACATTGAGCAGAATGTTTTACTGAACATTATTGGTAGAGATTTATTACTGTCCTGTCAACAAGGCAACACAGTATCAGAGTGAACGACTGCTGTGGGCCAAGAATAAGGGAGAACCTAGCTAGAATCCTAGTTCAAATTCTGACAGCATGTACATATGTGCTATCTGCAAGTCACTTCTTGATTCCAAAGTAAAATGTGGGGGTTGTATCAGACCAGCAGTAGAAAAGTCTGCTCCAGGTTGTCATCTTCAGGAGCTGAAGAATGTGACACGTTCTTGTGACAAGAGAGCAGAGCAGATCTGACTTGATCTGTTTTATGTATTATACAGTGTTTTGCTTTCTTGGCTAAAAAGAAAGCTTCAAACTTCCCAGATTAAATAATTTCTGAAGGACTTTTCAGCTATATCACTCTAAGATCTGTATGTAAAGACTTTCCTTTTAAATACATTTCTCTGTGTATTTTAAATATACATGTTTTCTGACAAGTGGGAGCTATAATCCCTCCAATAAACACAACAGAACATGTATTCATTTCTGTAGTGTGCTTGATAGCTTCTTCATATTCCTCTCTAGGTTGGTTTTTTAATCTCCCAGTATATTTGGATCATGTTATACATTTTGAGCAAATTTTCCAAGCTTAATAGCAGTGTTCTGTGTTCATAGCTTGTTTTATTTGTTTTTTTCATAGTAGAAGTTAGAATCTGTAGTCGTAGACTGTGGCCTATTATCAATGTGATATTTTTTCATACTGAGCTTAGGGTTTTTGAGCCAATCCAACTTCTAAGATTTTCCTTAAAGGTAATGGAATAGCCTTATATTGTAAACAGCATTTAATCATTTTGAGACATCAGACATGAAAGAAACAGAGGGACTCAGAGAAATAGTATAATAAAAGTTTCCTTGTTTATCCTATTTTAGATTTTAAATGTATGAGAGTTCACATATTTATGCACAGAGTGTATTTTGAAAACCTCAAACAATAAACTTTCAGTATTCAAGATGTATTTTCCTATAAGAGTACATTTAAAGGATGGGGAATGTGAATATTCAAATAATTGCTTTCATGCTGCTTTTTGTCTTTTTTTTTCTTTGTCTTCTCAGCATTAATTTCTTTTCTTAAGATTTTTTTCCCACTAAATTAGCAACGTGGTATGTCATTCTGGTTATTTGCCTTTCTTTGTGGTCTTTTTAAGCAATTCCCTTAACTTCCAGAGTCATTGATTTTCAGAAGCTTAAAAAAAAAGCAGTACTAGAACCACTATTGAAAGAGTGTTTAGGTAACAAGTTATAGAATTTTTTTTTTTAATCATTTCTCCAATTTTTAAGAAAACATACATTCTGGATGTGAGTCTGTCACCTATTTCCAAAATGATTTTTGAATGTTATAAAAATGACACCAAGGTAACTAAAATCTCTTGTAGAAGTTCCATTCCAAGTAAACAGTAACACGGACCAGCAACTTTGTCAGTCGGTTCAGTCGCTCAGTTGTGTCTGACTCTCTGCCACCCCATGGACTGCAGCACGCCAGGCTTCCCTGTCCACCACCAGCTCCAGAGCTTGCTCAAACTCATGTCCATCAAGTTGGTGATGCCATCCAACCATCTCATCCTCTGTTGTCCCCTTCTCCTCCTGCCTTCAGTCTTTCCCAGCACAGTTCAAGGCCCCATTACAAATATGCAGAATCAAAATATGAATTTTAACCAGATTGCACTTGGAAAGCACATTACATTTTGGGAAACACCGGTTATCACGGAACCAAAAAATGGTAGCTAGTATTACAGTTTGAAAGCCAAATTACTGCTGTTGGAGGCAGTAGAGAAAATAATACAAATGAAAATGCAACTTACAGATCATTTAGTATCCTTTTTAATTTTGGTAACTTTTTTTAAATTGAGAAGGTTTATATTATTTCAAGTGTTTTCTATAATGGCAGACAGAACCATTTTGATGTCACTCATTAAAAGCTAAAAGCTCCACACCCACACTTACCAATACTCTATTCCAAAAATATCCCACTAAGCCCTGACCCGTGTGCTTGTGCATTTAGACAATGCTCCTTCTGGGATACCCAGGCCACATAAAATTGCAAAGAGTTCATTAGAAGAGTGCCACCAGCATATAGCAATAATTAAGGCTGTATCAGCAATTTAAGGGCTGGTAACTGTGCTGTGAAGTTGTACTCTGGAATGAAACTCAGCACAAAAGCTCAACCTGGGAGTAGATTATTTGCCAGATCTGGGAGGAATGTGAGGGAAAATTGATTTGGTTGTTTATGATTCGCTATATGTCTCATCTGATTCTTGGTGGCATTTGAATTAAGATGTTTTATGGACTGGTGATCATCGTGAACTGGTATTTTCATGGATGTCTTCATAGACCTTACTCAAACTGTAAACATTACAGTAACTCAGAGGATGTCACTGTTTATATTACATAACTGGGGACAAGTATGCATAGGAATGTAGTTAAAAAAGAAAAAGGAGTAATTCTAATCAGGCAGAAATGGTAACATATTTCATTGAAGTAGGACACAGTGAATTCCTTAGTTGCCTCTACTTTTCTGCCAAGGAGACCCTAAGGCATGCTCCTATGGACTGCTCTGGGATATTTAATTGGTAAATCAACATTAATGCTTAGGAAAGTTTAGATCCAGCTTATTTAGAAAGCTACTATGCACTTTTGACTTCCTTTAGTTACAGCTACAGAGCTAGTGGCTAAAGGGAAAATTCCTCACTAAAAAACAAAAAATCCTGGAATTCTGTGCTCTTTTAGTATCACTTTGCTCTTTTGAAGAGAGAAACTTGACATCCTGAGACTTCTAGCTGTAGTAATCAAGAATATAATAGGAGTGCACTCTTTTTATAGTCAATTTGTAATTAGATACATCGTCATCTTGGGTACAAGTTTAAATGTGGTTTTAGGCAGTTATGTAAAATGTATCCCACTCTAAAAAGGAACTCTTGATTTTCAACCAGGGATTTACTATTAATATTAATGGTGTGTGTAATAGTTACGAGCTAGAGCTCTTGAATAAGACAGAACTGGGTTCAAACACTGTTCCTGCTCTCTCCACTCTGTCTGGGCTTTGGGCAAGGAACTCCTGTAAACTTCTGTTTCTGCTTCTATAATGTGATGTTGATAAGACTAGCTACTTCAGAGGATTGTTATAAAAGTTAACAAAATAACTTACATGTGACAGCTATCATTATGTTACGCAACAGCTGAAACAAAATGACTTTTCCATGTCATTTATTCACTCACTCACTCATACTTATCAGTTGTTTTCATTGTCCCAGACACTCTGATTAGATGCTGGTACAGTGGTGAATGGGCTTCTCGGATGGCACTAGTGATAAAGAGCCTGCCTGCCAATGCCAATGCAGTTGACATAAGAGATGTGGGTTTGATCTCTGGGTAGGGAAGATACCCTGGAGAAGGGAATGACACCCCACTCAACCATTCTTGCCTGGGAAATCCCATGGAGAGGGGAGCCTGGTGGGCTACAGTCCATAGCGTCGCAAAGAGTCGGACACGACTGAAGCAACTTAACGTGCACACAAAATGGTGAATAGGGTAGACAGAGTGCCTTTCTCATTTAGCTAATAATCTGGTGGAAAGAAGGAATCAGACAAGTAATCATGGATTATGATAGGTGTTAAGAAACAAACAAGCAAGGGGTTAAGATGGAAATAAACAAGGGAAGAGGGGCATGCTAATTAATTCAGGATTCAGAGAAGGCTCCTAGGAGGCAGAACTTATAAAGCTGATAATTGAGAGACAAAGAGTAGAAAAACTCAGGAAAAAGCATTGCTGGTGAAGGACCAACATGTGTATGTGCCTTGGTATGCCCAGTTTGCCTACGGCAGAGAAGATAAGGCAGAATAAGATTAGCTTGGAAATGAAACTAGGGCAAGTTAGCCCAGTTTCTTACTCATGTAAGTTTGGAAACACTAATTCAAAAAAGTACATGCACCCTAATGTTCATAGCAGCATTATTTATACTTGCCAAGACATGGAAACAGCCTAAATGTCCACCAACAGATGAATGAATAAAGAAAATGTGATATTTATGTGTGTGTATACGCTTACACAACAAAATACTATTCATCCATCAGTTCAGTTCTGTAGCTCAGTCGTGTCCGACTCTGTGACCCCATGAATTACAGCATGCCAGGCCTCCCTGTCCATCGCCAACTCCCGGAGTTTACCCAAACTCCTATCCATCGAGTTGGTGATGCCATCCAGCCATCTCACCCTCTGTCATCCCCTTCTCCTCCTGCCCCCAATCCCTCCCACATCAGAGTCTTTTCCAATGAGTCAGCTCTTCGCATGAGGTGGCCAAAGTACTGGAGTTGCAGCTTTAGCATCATTCCTTCCAAAGAAATCCCAGGGCTGATCTCTTTTAGAATGGACTGGTTGGATCTCCTTGCAGTCCAAGGGACTCTCAAGAGTCTTCTCCAACACCACAGTTCAAAAGCATCAATTCTTTGGCACTCAGCCTTCTTCACAGTCCAACTCTCACATCCATACATGACCACAGGAAAAACCATAGCCTTGCCTAGACGAACCTTTGTTGGCAAAGTAATGTCTCTGCTTTTGAATATGCTATCTAGGTTGGTCATAACTTTCCTTCCAAGGAGTAACCATCTTTTAATTTCATGGCTGCAGTCACCATCTGCAGTGATTTTGGAGCCCCCCAAAATAAAGTCTGACACTG
The DNA here is from genome assembly GCF_019923935.1 of Bubalus bubalis. Taxonomy (NCBI): domain Eukaryota; kingdom Metazoa; phylum Chordata; class Mammalia; order Artiodactyla; family Bovidae; genus Bubalus; species Bubalus bubalis. Next base: position 33,237,842 of record NC_059177.1, on the reverse strand, counting down.
TTTCCACTGTTTCCCCATCTACTTCCCATGAAGTGATGGGACCAGATGCCATGATCTTCATTTTCTGAATGTTGAGCTTTAAGCCAACTTTTTCACTCTCTTCTTTCACTATCATCAAGAGGCTTTTTAGTTCCTCTTCACTTTCTGCCATAAGGGTGGTGTCATCTGCATATCTGAGGTTGTTGATATTTCTCCTGGCAATCTTGATTCCAGCTTGTGCTTCTTCCAGCCCAGTGTTTCTCATGATGTACTCTGCATATAAGTTAAATAAGCAGGGTGAGTGATGTTGAACATCTTTTCATGTGTTTGTTAGCCATCTGTATGTCTTCTTTGGAGAAATGTCTAGTTTTTTGGCCCATTTTTTGATTGGGTCATTTATTTTCCTGGAATTGAGCTGTAGGAGTTGCTTGTATATTTTTGATATTAGTTGTTTGTCAGTTGCTTCATTTGCTATTATTTTCTCCCATTCTGAAGGCTGTCTTTTCACGTTATAGTTTCCTTCATTGTGCAGAAGCTTTTAAGTTTAATTAGGTCCCATTTGTTTATTTTTGCTTTTATTTCCAATATTCTGGGAGGTGGGTCATAGAGGATCCTGCTGAGATGTATGTCGGAGAGTGTTTTGCCTGTGTTCTTCTCTAGGAGTTTTATAGTTTCTGGTCTTACGTTTAGATCTTTAGAACTGCCTTATGACCCAGCAATCCCACTGCTGGGCATACACACTGAGGAAACCAGAATTGAAAGAGACACATGTACCCCAATGTTCATCGCAGCACTGTTTATAATAGCCAGGACGTGGAAGCAACCTAGATGTCCGTCAGCAGATGAATGGATAAGAAAGCTGTGGTACATATACACAATGGAGTATTTCTCAGCCTTTAAAAAGAATACATTTGAATCAGTTCTAATGAGGTGGATGAAACTGGAGCCCATTATACAGAGTGAAGTAAGCCAGAAAGAAAAACACCAATACAGTATACTAACGCATATATATGGAATTTAGAAAGATGGTAACAATAACCCTGTATATGAGACAGCAAAAGAGACACTGATGTATAGAACAGTCTTGTGGACTCTGTGAGAGAGGGAGAGGGTGGGATGATTTGGGAGTATGGCACTGAAACATGAATAATATCATATATGAAACAAGTTGCCAGTCCAGGTTCGATGAACGATACTGGATGCTTGGGGCTGGTGCACTGGGACAACTCAGAGGGGTGGTATAGGGAGGGAGGAGGGTTCAGGATGGGGAACACGTGTATACCTGTGGTGGATTCATGTTGATATATGGCAAAACCAATACAATATTGTAAAGTTAAAAAAATAAAATTAAAAAAAAAGAAAGCGAAAAAATAAAAATAAGCAGGGTGACAATATACAGCCTTGATGTACTCCTTTTCCTATTTGGACCAGTCTGTTGTTCCATGTCCAGTTCTAACTGTTGCTTCCTGACCTGCATATAGGTTTCTCAAGAGGCAAGAACAATTTTGTCATTTGCAAAAACATGGATGGTCTTGAAGGGTATTATGCTAAAGTGAAATAGATCAGATAGAGAAAGACAAAGACAATGATATCATTTACACGTGAAATCTAAAAATTACAACAAACCAGTGAATATAACAAAAAAAAGAGAGACACAGATAAACAGAGAACAAACCAGTGGTTACCAAAGGGGAGAGAGAAGACAGGGTAGTGTAGGGTTAGGGGATTAAGAAATATAAGCTATTACATATAAAGTAAGTTACAATGATATACTACATAGGTTATACAACCAACATTTTATAGTAACTATAAATAGAGTATGAAGAAGAAAATGGCAACTCACTCCAGTATTCTTCCTGGGAAATTCCTTGGACAGAGGATCCTGGAAGGCTACAGTCCAAGAGGTCACAGAGTTGAATTCAACTTAGTGACTAAACAACATTAAATGGAGTATAACCTGTAAAAACTGTGAATAACTATTATTGTACACCTGTAACTAATATAATATTGTACATCAACTATACATAAATTGTGTGTGTGTGTGTGTGTGTGTGTATTTAGAGAGAGAGAGAGGACCTAGTAAATAATCCTAGAAGAGGTAATATAATAAGGTTGACAGTGTAAGAAGATGCTTCAAGCTGCTGCCCTGTGGAGAATGCCCTGAAGAGAATCCAAGGTGTCGCCCTGAGCTTCCTCCTCACTGATCAGAGGGGAAATCCTCAACCTTCCATTGCTGGGGCTATTTTGTATCTGATGAACTATGAGACGTTAGATATTTTCTTCATTCTGCACGTATCAGGGAGCGGAGGAACTGGTGCTCAGAAGACATTTATTTGCTAATTAAGAGCAGCTTTTTATAGCATAACCACTTAAGATTGCACTTAACTATTGTTTTGAGACTCACTTCATCATTTAAAATTTCATTAGGTCATAACATATTTCCAGGAAAACTATGTTACATCTCCCCACCTTCCCTGCACAAAACATCACTTTGGGTATTTTTAAAATTTAAAATTCAAGGACATGTACCAGATCAGCATATTTCTCTGATTTTTCTCCTCTCTAGGTCAAAAATATTTTTAGGCATGTTACAACACTATAAGACTAAATGACCTTCAGAATTTAATTTGAGTGCATAAGTAACAAAGAGTGAGACTGGGAGTTTATTAGAACACCTGATCTTTTTTGTTTATTTTGTTCATCTTTCCTTTTTACTCATTTCACTTTGGCTTATATTTTTAGAGAAATAGAACTTGTAAAAAACAAACAGGATTTTCCTTTTATTGTGCTCACTGTATGCTGCTGAATTATTAAGTAATAATATAATAATGAGCACTTATCTAGAGCTTTACTCAAGGACTTCTTACTTGCAACTTTACCCCTGGAGAACACTGAAAATGTTTTCTTTTTATAGTTTCCAATGGAAACTTCGGAGTGAATCTGTTTCTTCTTGGTGTATCCCTGCAATGAAAAAATTTTCCATTTATTATCAGATAAATAAATTGGATGATACGTTGTTGTTCAGTCACTCAGTTATGTCTGATTCTGCCACCCCATGGATACAGCATGCCAGGCTTCTGTGTCCTTCACCAGCTCCTGGAGTTTACTCCAACTCATGACCATTGAGCCAGTGATGCCATCCAACCATCTCGTCCTCTGTCATCGCCTTCTCCTCCTGCCTTCAATCTTTACCAGCATCAGGGTATTTTCTAATGAGTCAGTTCTTTGCATCAGGTGGCCAAAGTATTGGAGCTTCAGCATCAGTCCTTTCCATGAATATTCAGAACTGATTTCCTTTAAAATGGACTGCTTTGATCTCCTTACTGTTCAGGGGACTCTCAAGAGTCTTCTCCAACACCACAGTTTAAAAGCATCAATTCTTTGGCACTAAGCCTGCATGGTCCAACTCTCACATCCATACATGACTGCTGGAAAAACCATAGCTTTGACTATATGGACCTTTGTTGGCAAAGTAATGTCTCTACTTTTAATATGCTGTCTAGGTTTGTCATAACCTTCCTTCCAAGGAACACATGTCTTTTAATTTCATGGCTGAAGTCACCATCTGCAGTTATTTGGGAGCCCAAGAAAATAAGGTCTGTCACTGTTTCCATTATCTCCATCTATTTGCCATGTAGTGATGGGACCAGATGTCATGATCTTTGTTGTTGAATGTTGAGTTTTAAACTAGATTTTTCACTCTCCTCTTTCACTTTCATCAAGAGGCTCTTTAGTTCCTCTTTGCTTTCTGCCATAAGGGTGGTGTCATCTGCATGTCTGAGGTTATTGATATTTCTCTTGGCAATCTTGATTCCAGCTTGTGCTTCCTCCAGCCCAGCGTTTCTTATGGTGTACTCTGCATATAAGTTAAATAAGCAGGGTGACAATATACAGCTTTGATGTTCTCCCTTTCCTATTTGGAAGCAGTCTGTTGTTCCATGTCCAGTTCCAACTATTGCTTCTTGACCTGCATACAGATTTCTCAAGAGGCAGCCCAGATTGCTGACTCACAAAATTCTCTACTGTTTTAAGCTGCTTAGTTCCAGAGTAATTTGTTATGCAGTGATAGATAAATAATATTCCATATTACTTCAGAGGAAGATGATGCATTGATTAGCATGTGCAAAACCTTACCTTGAGATGATATAAATTAAGGTAGTAAGTTTCTCTATTACCATGACTATAGTTTCCTTGTAATGGCTGATGTTGGAGATACTCAGTAACTAGGAAATGAATAAAAGTTGACCAGTGAGGACTTAAATGCTGTGAGAGACTTGCACTAAAATGTTTCTTACAATGCTACTTTTTCAGTATTGTTTGAGTTTGTTCTTCAGGTCTCTTTAGATGTGCTTCCAAATATTCTGATGATCAAAACTGTGTGTCAGCCATAAAAAGCCTGGAAAGTATTAACCACATTAAGTTTTCAGAATACCAGACTCCTATAGGAGACTACCAGAGAGGGCAATGGCACCCAACTCCAGTACTCTTGCCTGGAAAATCCCATGGACGGAGGAGCCTGGTAGGCTGCAGTCCATGGGGTCACTAGGAGTTGGACACGACTGAGGTGACTTCACTTTCACTTTTCACTTTCCTGCATTGGAGAAGGAAATGGCAACCCACTCCAGTGTTCTTGCCTGGAGAATCCCAGGGACGGGGGAGCCTGGTGGCTGCCATCTCTGGGGTCGCACAGAGTCAGACACGACTGAAGCGACTTAGCAGCAGCAGCAGCAGCATAGGAGACTACTCAAAATTATGCAGATATTTGGCATAGATTGAAGATGGAACCATCTTCAATCTATAAAATAGGGTGAAATCTAAGAAAGAAGCAGAGTAAGGCTAAACAAAGTCTACAAAGATCTGGATACGATTCTTAACTGATAAACTGGGTAACCCTTAGTGGATTACTCAGTATTACTTTGTCAATTGGAAAATAAGGTACTGTTCACTTTTGTATTTAGCAAGCTTTTTAAAAGCCCCTGTATGTAGCAGTTATTATGCTCAGTTTGGAGATAAAATGAATCAGTTATAGAGTGCTGTGCATGCTGTCTTCAGCCTATACAGTTGTGGTATTTGAATAAAGCCTACACACAATGCAGTAGTATTTTATTCAGAATTAATTTGACAGCATAATGTATTTGAATGTGGAGATGGGAGGAATTATCAGTGCTAGGTTGTTGCTTCAGCTTGTGTTTCTGCTAATACTTCATTCCTCTGCTCCTCTAGCAAGCTGAATTTTTTTAGATTAGCCTAAATTTCGTTTTAAAGTGAAATTATATTCATATATATAGATTTTAATGTGTGTTTTAATGTAATGCCTGGTAACCGTCAAACCGTGTCTTTGTATAAACCTTGCATTTCTGTAAACCTTAGGAAAAGCCTATGGCTTTATGCATTATACACACTTCTTAGTAATTTCACCAACTGAATTTCTTGTTTAGTAATAATGTCATGATTTATGAGCATTGTTTATATTTTATGCATTTATGTGGTGGTGATAAACATAGTCAAGGCTATGGTTTTTCCTGTGGTCATGTATGGCTGTGAGAGTTGGACTGTGAAGAAGGCTGAGCACCAAAGAATTGATGCTTTTGAACTGTGGTGTTGGAGAAGACTCTTGAGAGTCCCTTGGACTGCAAGGATATCCTACCAGTCCATTATAAAGATCAGTCCATCCTAAAGGAGATCAGTCCTGGGTGTTTTGGAAGGAATGATGCTAGTACTTTGGCCACCTTATGCAAAGAATTGACTCATTGGAAAAGACTCTGATGCTGGGAGGGATTGGGGGCAGGAGGAGAAAGGGATGACAGAGGATGAGATGGCTGGATGGCATCACTGACTCGATGGACGTGAGTTTGACTGAACGCCGGGAGTTGGTGATGGACAGGGAGGCCTGGCGTGCTGCAATTCATGGGGTCGCAAAGAGTCAGACATGACTGAGTGACTGAACTGAACTGAACTGATAAACGTGAGCTGGATTTAGTTGAAAATAAAAAGAAATACTCTTTGTATATAAGTTCATGCAGTTCATAGATAAAATGTTAAAAACATAAATCATCAAAATCATGCTTCTATTATCAGTTAGTTCTATAAACCCTCCTAAATAATTATACCACCATAATATCCTTGCACTATTCAACATATTTGACCTGAGGGGTGTGTATGTGGCTTTATCATCTGTCACTGGCCCTTGCTTCCGGTGAAAATGGTGGTCTGAAAGGGATTTTCCTCCTCAAAAAAAAAAAAAAAAAATTGTTTGACTAATCATGCCAAGTTCACCTTTTAAAGTTTTCCCAGGACCACTCATTGTCCGTTAAGTATGTGGAGCAGATCAAAGGTTAACAAGTCTTAATTGGACTTCATTAGGTGATAATATAAAATCTCGAGCTCCTCATTATGCCCCAGGATTGGACAGCAGTGTTGTAACATCATGGAATAATGAACTAGAAGGCATGCATTATCATGCCTTAGAACACTCCAGCAACTTATTATGTTCCAGATGTATTGTCTCAAGTGAGGTATAAAGTGAGGTGCTTATTAACAGCTCAGTCATGTCCCCATTTTGAGAACGAACTATATCTTCAGTATAATGGAGACTTCCTGATTTGAACTGTTAGGATTTGTAAGATCCTATTGGAGCCCATTTATCTTTCTTTACTGTTTATTTGCTGCCCCCAACCTTGAGAAACAAGGTTACTTGTTCATTCCAGAGCTTGTGCAATTCATTTGAAACATATCTTTTTGGTCATGCATCACTTTTGAATTTAGCGACTGTCCTTTTCTTCATCTCCTGTGTGTTGATTCCAAACCCACTTTCATAATATAGAGGATTCCGATAGTGTATTTTCTGCTAAGCACATTCTATTTAGATCAGAGTCAGTTCTATGGTTTCCCTTTGCTCTGAGAATGGGAATCTGTGCATAGAAAGCAGTCATAACCGTAGTTAACTTGTCAGGGAAAATGGATGCAGAAATGTGCAGTGGAGTGCCATGTGCTTCAGAGATAACCACAATGAGGGATAATGAGCTAACCTTGGCCTTTAGTAATGCAAAGCTAATATACTCAGAAAGACACTGCCCTTCATCACAGTTTAGTATAATTGCTCCTAATCTGTAACCTGAACAATAAACGCAAACATCTTATTCCAAACACTAACATTAAGCTGGTTTTCCCCAGAATGTCAGTATGACATTGTGCATTCGTATGCCTCAGAGAGGAAAAGGACAGCAAAAAGTACATTATGTGCTATGGTCGCTCTGAACTTTTCTATGCATTTCTGTGAATAAAGAATCAAATGACTGAGTTGACACTTACATTTATAACTCAGTTGACTGACAGAGGATGGCTTTGGTGGTGAAATAGATCACCTCCACAGGATACATTCCAGCCATCTCATCCTAAATCCTACATGAAAGCAATTATCAGATTCAATGGGCTTTGCAGGGCTGCAGGCTTAGAAAATTATTACAGTTCATATTTTGGAAACACCATGGCTATAAGGTATACCAATATATTTTTTCACATTTAAGATGATAAGCTCTGTGTGTGTATAAGAAAAACAGAATGAGAGTTTTATCTTTCATAAGTATAAACATTGAACTTTAGCTCAAGAAAATAATCCAAAATGCTACAGGGTGTCTTTTCTTCTATTCCTAAATTAGGTCTACTGATGAGCTCCAGTGTATACTGGGAACATAGAAGGCCCCCATTTGCTAGCAAAGCAGGTGTTGAATAAATATTAGGTTTGGGCAAATGAGCAAAGATTAACTACTCATTCTTGTGGAACTGCTCCAGAAAAAGAAAGATTTCAAGTCCAAAGTGTGGGTGTTGACTGTGATATGTATAGATCTCTCACAGTGGCCTGTGGACCACTATTTTACTTTGAAATATTAATACACTGGTTCCTGAACATAATGTAGTGAAGCAGGTTCACAGGGGCTGAAGCCTTGAAAAGGGTATTCTACACAGACACCCAAGAAATCATTGTATATGCTTTACTTGAACAACTTTGGGTATAAATTCTGTTTCTTGCTTGGGATGATGTTTTTCCCTTTCAGTTCAGATTGATAAATATTTAACTCTGCTTTGTGACTGTTACTCTCCCCAGAGAGTTGTCTCAAAGTCCCTGTTCCCATGAAAATCCTCAGGCTCTTAGGGAAGACAGACATCTGAACATGCAGTAAACATGCACTTGGACTAATCCCTGTTGGGACAGCAGGAAAGACAGCCCTGAAGATGACATTTCAAAGTCCCTTTAAGGATGAATAAGAGTCAGTCAAGGGAAGGAAAAGAGGGAAAGAGAAAAAGAAGGGACTTTCCCAAATAGAGAAAACCATATTTGTGGACCGGACCAGAGTCGATAAAACAGAGTAGATTTGAAAGATGGAAAGACTTAATAGTTGGAAAAGGGAGTGAGTGAAGTTTGGGGCTTGAGAGGGGCTGGGCAGAAGTGAAAATTACAGGATATTATAGACCAGTTCACTCGTGTTCGATATTATCATATTATGTTCATGGTTTTGTCCACCAGAGTTCCACTTGTACATTTCCTTAATACATTGCTGTACATCTATTTACCTCTTAAACAAATTTATTCTAAAGGAAAGAAAGTGTCACATCACTGTGTATATATGACACCAGCTTCTTCTCACGTAAACAGGTCACTTTTTAAAATGAAGCTGAAACAAAACAGAGTTGTTAAATCGTAACTCAGCATTGTTGCCCATGGGAGATGATGAGCATAGAGCCTGCTTTTTGACAAAAATGTAGCAAGTGTTAGGAAGGACGTAAAGTTACCCCAGCACCAACATGAGACTTCCTCCCTGGAAAGGAAGTTAAAAACCAAACCGCCTTCTTATTGTGAATTCATAAATACTTAGTGCCTTCATCATGTGCCACCTCCCACCCTTAGAGGACTGTCTGCTGTTAGCTTGAAGGTTTCCATAATACATTTCTCACTATTGGGGAATGATTATAAATCCTGTAGATTTAAAATTTTGTTCTAAAGACAATTAATTCTTCTAGGGAAGTACCCAGAACTGCCTGAAGCGAGAGAAGCAAGTTGAAATGGCTTTGAATTCTGCTCTCTTTTCAGCAAGTGTGATTTCCTGCTCTAAAGTGTAATACAGCCCCTTCTCATTATAATAATAATAGGTCATTGAGTAAAATTCATTTTACGAAGATGTGAGAGTACGCTTTTTCTTTCACTGTTGTTCCCCTTATCACTTACACAGAGACGGGCATATAGTGGTGTTCAATAAATAGATGTTAGTAAGTGGACACATTCATTGTGGCTTTTAGTGGCCTCTAAACACATGTGTTTTAAGGTTTCCCATACTGTAAGAAAATATGTTTTTGAATTGTCAGTGCATTGATATTTCTGTATTTAAAATATGCTTCCAAGCAGTCTCTGGCATCAATTACTAAGGAAATTAGTAAATGATGGGCTCTGCCATCTCCTTACTCAGGTTTACCAACACAACTCAGCTTCTGTGTTAACACATTGGACTGCGGGTCAGGTGTCCACTGCAGGAAAGGATCTTTGTTTATCCCCACCTGGAAACGGAAATCATCATTGATTCTACTGTAGTTATCTTTGCAGCCTCTTCACCTTCCTCCTGCATCCGGGTGTTTAACCTGCCTGGTCTATTTCCTTTCTTCTTTTCTTACTCCATCTGCCTGTCTTTTTCCCTTCCTTTTCTCCAGCTTCCCTCTCTGCCTTTCTCCTTGTCTCTAATTCATTCATCAAGGACTATTGTGTACTAGACTCTTTACTAAGTGCTCAGGATGTACTGAATTTCTTTTGGCTGCCAAGAAAGCTCAAACTTTTGGAAATGACACATTGATTTCCTCCTTTCCAAACTTACTAGTAGCCCTCACCCACAAAGTACCCTTCTAAAAATCCTCTGTCCTCTTTCCCTTTATGGGTGATAAGTAGATCTTTGAAAACATGTAAAACTTGTGAAGGCAGTGAGCCAAGCTAGTTCCCTAACTCTGCATCCCATCTTTAAGTCTGCACTCTTTGTTTCAGGCCAAACTTTCATGGAAATTTGGAGTATGTTTGAAAAAATTAAGCCGTCAGTTCTATACTAAGTCAATTTTGCCTATCATTATTTGGTATGGATAAAGAATAAAACATAAGCATTGCCATTTTTTTTCCTGCCCATGTAATTTGACATGATTTTCTCTGTATAAGCAGCCTCTCAAGGTATCTTTAAAATTTTAGTTTATGGAAGTATACACACACAGGGTATAAATCATTAATGTACTGTTTAATGAGCTATCACAAGGAAAACACATAGATCTAGAAATAAAACATTATCAGCGACTTAGAAACTTTCCTTGTGCCCTATCACCCCCAGCCAAAGGTATTATCATAACTTTTAACCCTACAAATCAGTTTTGGCTATTTTTGAACTTCATATGATGGGCTAATACATTGTGGCCCCATTTGTTCAGCAAAAGTTTTGTGAAGTTGATTAACTTGAGTGATGTAGTTTATCACTGGGTGGTATGATTACATGACAGTTTTTAGATGTCCTCTGTAATATTTTTTTAATTTTATTTTATTTTTAAACCTCAAACACTGTATTAGTTTTGCCAAACATCAAAACGAATCCGTCACAAATATCCTCTGTAATATTGAATTTCAGTCTGGGGCTATTACAAATAACAGTCCTGTGAACTTTATTGTGTGTATATTGGAAGCATGTATTTTTATTGGATACATACTTAGGAGTGGAATTTGAGGTCATTGTATACAATAATGGCACCCCACTCCAGTACTCTTGCCTGGAAAATCCCATGGATGGCGGAGCCTGGTGGGCTGCAGTCCGTGGGGTCATGAAGAGTCGGACACGACTGAGCGACTTCACTGTCACTTTTCACTTTCATGCATTGGAGCAGGAAATGGCAACCCACTCCAGTGTTCTTGCCTGGAGAATCCCAGGGACGGGGGAGCCTGGTGGGCTGCCGTCTATGGGGTCGCACAGAGTCGGACACGACTGAAGCGACTGAGCTGCAGCATATACAATAAGCATTTGTTTATCTTTAGTAGGAAATGGCAAGCAGTTTTCCAACATGCTCTGCAAGTTTATACTTATGCTAGAAGCGATGTATGATAATTCTTTTCTCTTTAAAACCCATGTCAGCACTTGGTTCTGTCCATCTTTCTAATTTTTGCCATTTTAGGGAGTATTGAGGTGGTATTTTGGCTTTAATTTGCATTTTATTAATTACTAATGAGGTTGAGTGTTTGTTTATTGACTTATTGGCCATTGGAATATTATGTGAGACCACTGTTTAAATTTCTTGTCCATTTTCTACTGGATTGTCTAGTTTTGTTTTACTGATTTTTAGAAATTCTTTTATATTCTGAGTGTAAGACCTTTCTTATCCGTGTTGCATATTCTATTCTGTGGATTATCTTTTCATTGTCTTAAGGGTATTTGCTTGCTTGCTTTGAAAATAAATGGGATTCTTTTTTAACTTTAATACAGTCAAATTTCCCCAGTATTTTTTGCATCCTGTACAGGAAATCTTGAATTAAGATAAACTAAATTCCATGCTCCCTAACTTTTTTGGACATTGGTAAGAGCAAGTTTACAGTGTTGGTTCCTCATATCACTTACTAGATTAATTTTCTAAATGGTTATTTGACTTTAAAAAAGAATATTGAAATGGACTATTTTCCCTTACTCCTATTCTTCCTGTTTTAATTTTTTTGTTTTATTTTGAAGCAGTCTTTCTAAATATTTTTCCATATAGTGTTTTGAAACTAGTAGCCCTTGTATCAGTTAATGTTGATAAAAGAGAATCTGGCTCTTACAAAGTAGTCTTTGTGTTTCCATTGAGCAGTTTAGAAAGAAAGAATAGTAGGTTTTCTTAACTCTGAATTAGATTCCACATCCTTTTGCCCTGAGGACAAAACCATAGATGGGTAGGGAAAGATGACTTTTTGACATTGATCAACATCTTGTGTGATGCTTCTTCTGGTTAATTTTTATTGTTCAAGGTAATTTTAGTCATTCCTTTTTTTGTGGCCTGCCATTTCTGTTTCATTAATGGATTGAAACCAGGTACATGCTGAGATTGGAGGGTAGGGGTTAGTGACCATGCTCAAGTCTTTATAGATCCTGGCTGTAGTTGTCAGGTTTAGACATTCAGACTCTCACGTTGGATTGCCACTAGTGATTATGTATTTAGGGTCTGAGTTATACCAAAATCCTTTGTAAAATGATCTAAAATCTTGGAATGCAAAATAATAGAAAGTTTTTTCAATTAATTATTTTATTTGGAGGATAAAATTTTAAGAAGATGCAGTCTACATCCTATTCATCTTTATATCATCAATGGCTAGTCACATGGTAAGTACTCAGTAAATGTTAGCTCAGTGAAGGAAAGAAGGAAAGATATTCTTGCATATCTGTCCCATCCTAGAACTCTTTAACTTCAACATAGCCACATGCCAGTTGTCTGATATATGGAATCTAGTCCCAGAGAGCAACATTTGTTTCAAATGTTGCTTCATATTGATCCTTAATAACATTCAACTCTTACCTTGTTCTTATTATATTTCATAAATTCCTGGCTGTGTATTGCCAATTTAAATATCAGCTCTGGGGTTGGCAACCCAGTTCAGTTCATTTGTCAAACATAGCTGTTCACTCAAAGCTGGACCCAATACCCTGATTTTATGGCCTAAGTGAAAGTTTCACAGTCCTAGAACTAGCCCTTTAGAAGTTCCCCAAATGGGTCAATGACTGACACTCTATTAAAGAAGGGAGAACAAATTAAGAATTATACAAGGCATATCCTGCATTGAGAAAAAAATAGCCTGAATCACTGGCTCCAGCTAATTAAATGTGACCTTCCTTCAAATTATTTAATCTTTCTGAGCCTCAGTTTCTTCAACTTTATCTTCAGGATAATAATTATACCTCCCTCATAGAAATGCTTTGAATATGAAATAAGATAATGCAGGATCCAGTCCCAGCACACAGGGAGTTGCCATTGATATTGATTTTGTCTCTTTTGTAATTCTTATTGGCACTATTGCCCCTATTAGTCATCTGCACCAGGGAATTTCTCCTGGCAGGTGAGTGAACTTTGGAGACCCAGTTATAGAGAAGATGGCTTTGAAGAGGATGGATTAGAATGAAAGAAGGTAGTGAACTTCACAGATACTTACATCAAGCTACAGTGGCTAAATGAATTGTCTTTCTCCACTTGAAGGAGATTCTGTCAGAAAAGCTACTATTAGTCATGTGGGATCAGCCCGCTCTCTGCTATGAATAGTGTCAGAAAGAAATACTAACGAATCCTAACATTTTGTCATTCTCTTTTTTCCCTTCAGTGTTCATTCTCAGTCACCAAAAGCTTCTTTTGTGGCTCTATTATCCTGCAGTGAAAGAAATGATTAATTAGATCACAGCTTATCTGGCATTTTCTACATTATAGCCTGGCTGTCTTTCTGATACAAAAAGGCTGGCTACAGTTTTGGATAAGCTGTAGGTGATACCAGCATGCCTTTAGGAAAACATTTCCAAATATTTCCTGATGGTGCTTCCACACATCTGTTTGATTTCTATGAGTTTTGTTTTCTGAAGAGAAAATACTGAGGTAGGAAGAGTGCCCTCGTACAGAGTCTGTGTTTCTCACAGTATGTTCTTCAGACCACCTGTCTCAAGGTCATTTGAGACATGAGTGAAACATGAAAAAACTAGGCTGTGCTCCAGTCTCCCTGTTTTTGTTCTTTGTCAATAGGAGCCTTTGCAGTTTTAGTGGATACTTATGTGATTCTGCTGTACATTAAATTTGAGAAGCACAGCCTTACCCAGATGGTAATAAATAAAGGTACATGTGTTGAGAGGATTTTGTGAGAATAGAATAGCTCACTACATGGGCTCTTAATATTTTTAAGTATATCTGTATGAGCCAGAAAAGTATGACTTCTTCATTTATTTCTGATTTAATATATATCTGGTGTTTCCTCCAAGTAATATGAACTTCTAGTGACACCAGAGTATGAATGACATAAAGTATCTATACCAAGACGCAATTTTAACAAATACCTCCACTTCACACTGACATCCTACCAGTTTCAGTTACTAAGTATGTTGTGGGATTGTTATTTTAGAGACCTTAAAAACTCACCTACATAGCTGGTTGAATTCAAAGATTCAAATTCAGCTAGTCTAAGATGGAGACTTCAAACATGCCCTAAAGCAAATCTCAGTGAGTGATCTTCAAACGACCCTTAGAAAAGGGAGTAGTAAATGCTGTTCTATGACGAGTCTACAGTATGTCTATCTTGTTGTTTTTTTTTTTTAATTTAGTGGCAAATACATTGTAATACATTTTATCTGTATGGTGTACTTTCTCTTCTAATATCCCTCCTATGAAATCCCAAATAACAATGCAAAGAGCTGAGTGTATCATCACACAGCATGTATCATCAATTTAGAGTTTAAAAGTGTTTCCCACAAGACACATAGGGATATCATCATGGAAGCATTTATTAAACCTTCTCTAACAGTACAAAACCATGACTACAGTCAAAGTGAATCATTTTTACTGGTAAATTGAAGCTGAATCTTGTGGTACACTAAAGGTGCTATGTTGAAGTTGAATCCAATTATTTTTGGCTTTTTGGTATCTTGATTGCTTCAGTTTTAGTGTAGTTACTTGTAGAACTGATGGAGTAGAATGTCTAAGGAAGTACTTGTAGATAGGTCAAGTTCAATTCTAGTAAGTTGGACTTTACTCATCAGCTCTGCTTAATTCTGTTGTCATCATGGAATGTTTTATTACAGCAAAGACAGTAGAAATCAAGGAGGGGGAGAGAGGACTCGTCACACAGGGCCATTACTTGACTTAAGGTCGCAACATGACAGATAAACTTTATGTCATGTAGATTCGGAGCCAACACTATGGATCCGTAAGGTACACAGTAATGGGCACTTGGTTTTCACTATGGGCGATTTAGGAGACCTGGCTGATGTAGTCATTGTACAGCATATGATCTGATGGTGTTTAGTCATCTCCACTGTGTCACAGTAGCTGCTAAAGGAATTTCTCACTTTCTTTGACTCAGTCACTCTTAGGTGAATTCTCATTGTCCCTATATTGCCTCCTTTTGTATTTTGTTTCTCTGCTTTTGTATTGGTTCCACGTTCCTTCCCAAAACCCTGCCTAAATGTATCCCTAGCTTTAATTCCTAAGCATCTGTCTTCTGAGCTATGAGGTTTATGTTCACTCTGGCACAATAGTTTTATACTGAGTGACTACTATGTGCCAGACTCAGGAATTATAAGGGAATAAGCAGCATGGCTTCTGTTCTGATAGGGATTACTATAATCAAAATTAAACTAATAACCTTCAGTTATGAGTAATTCTGAGGGTCTAGTATATTGCATAACCCACTCCAGTGTTCTTGCCTGGAGAATCTCAGGGACAGGGGAGCCTTGTGGGCTGCCGTCTATGGGGTTGCACAGAGTCGGACACGACTGAAGTGACTTAGCAGCAGCAGCAGCAGTATATAGCATGGTAACTATAGCTAATGACTGTATTATATATTATATATATATAATTTTGTAAAAGTAGATCTTAAACTTGTTTAAAAATGTAACAGTGAGGTGATATATATATTAATTGATTTCATTGTGGAAATCATTTCATGATGTATACATGTCAAATCATATTGTACATTCAAATATATTACAGTTTCATTTGTCAATTGTACCTCAATAAATCTGGACAAAAGTAAACAAATGAGATTAAAATTAGAATGAGGGATTTATTAAGAAGGTAAAGGAGCTTCTGAAAGCTCATAACAAGGGGCCTTATTTAGGCTAAGCAAGTGAAAGATGTGGTTTTGGAGGGTGTGATGGATCACCTGAGACCTGAAACTTGACTATGAGTTAAGTCAGGCATGGAGGGACCTATGGTTAATAATCCAGCAGAAAGAACAGGGCATGGAAATGTGCACAGTGAGATCCACGGTGGCTGAAAAGCAAATAGCATGAGATACAGTAGAGTATCCTGGAATGTGTCTACATGGTGGGCAGCGAACATCATTCAGGGCTTCTTAAACTTACTGCAGATTGTTCTCCGGGGGCAGAGAATGTCAGAATAACAGGAGATTTGGAAAAGTCTTACTTTTGCACATTATGCTATTAACTCTGGCACTTGGGGAGTGGGATCTGGTGGGAGAGAGATGGGCTTCCCAGGTGGTGCTAGTGGTAAAGAAACTACCAGCCAAGGCAGGAGACAAAAGAAATGTGTGTTCAATCCCTGGGTCAGAAGATCTTCTGGAGGAGGGCATGGCAACCCACTCCAGTATTCTTGCCTGGAGAATCCCACATCAGAGGAACCTGGTGGGCTACAATCCGTGGGGTCACAAAGAGTCAGACAAAACTGAAGTGACGTAGCATGCATGCACAGGAGAGAGATACCTCATTTTTATTTTAGGTACTTGTCTATCATCGAATGTTTATTAACCTTTGTATCAAGAATTTCTTTTTAATTTGAAGAAATAATGAGACATTGTGCCCTAGCTTCAACATTTTTGCCAAAAGTGTCAAGAAAGAAACCAAGAAGTTAAATAGAGTTTACACAGAGAAAACTTGCCCCAAAAAAGTTTCCTTTGAAACTTGAACAAGAAAACAAAAAGGCTATACTATGTGCTCTTCCAGTGAGCCTTCTTCCCTTGACAAGTTTTGATACTCACTGTTTCTCCCACCCCCTGCCCCCCACTGTCAAGGGCAAGGAGTTAGGCAGAGTTCTGAAGCCTGCTGCATTCTTGAGAGTATAGCTTTCATTGTTATTTCGAAGACATTTTTTCCCCAGGCAAAAACATCTCTGAAATGATTGTGAGTCAATAGGAAGACATGATTTTGTTGACAGAAATTTTGTTTTTCCCAAGTTTCTCAAGTTACTTAGGCTTTAAAACTAATTTGGGAAAGAAAAAAAGAACAGATCTTCTCTGTATCTATCTTAGACGCTTGCTGTTTTAGTCAGGTTTCTGTCGCTCTAATGCTATGTAACAAGCAATCCTCTGAATCCTAGCTGCTGACAACTGTAAACATTTCTTTACAGGCTCAAGGGTTTGCTGTTCTGAGACTCAGGGAAGATTAATGTCTATTTGGGGTATGTTCTTCCTTTGGCAAAGTGCTGAATCTCAACAGGGTTAGTGGACTCTTGCAATGCATCTTAAGATTATGGCTTAAACCCATTCCCACTTCTGCCCACTGATCAATATAAGTAAAGTGGCCAAGCTCAAAGTCATTAGAACAGAGATGCATACTCTGCTTCCAATAAAGGGACTCATTATTACCATGTCATACGACAAAGTCACTCAGTCATGTCTGAGTCTTTGTAATCCCATGGACTGTAACCTGCCAGTCTCCTCTGTCCATGGAATTCTCCAGGCAAGAGTGCTAGAGTGAATAGCCATGCCCTTCTCCAGGGCATCATTCCAAACTAGGGATGGAACCCTGGTCTCCTGCATTAAAAGCAGATTCTTTACCATCTGAGCCACCAGGGAAGGTGACTCAAACTGTGTGTGTGTGTGTATGTGTGTGTGTGTGTAGAGAGAGAGAGAGAGAGAGGCTTCCCAGGTGTTGCTATGGGTGAAGAACCCACCTGCCAGTGCAGGAGACATGAGACATGGGTTTGATCCCTGGGTCAGGAAGTTCCCCTAAAAGAGGGCACGGGGCAACCCACTCCAGTATTCTTGCCTGAAGAATCCCATGCATAGAGGAGCCTAGCAGGCTAGTCCATAGGGCCACAAAGAGTCAGACACAACTGAAGTGACTTAGCCACGTGTGTGTGTGTGTATATATATAAGAAAAAATGTTGCTCTAGGTATTGTAGGGTGCATGGCTCTACCAACAGCTTGGCTTCAGACTTCTAGCCTCCAGAGCTGTGAGAAAATAAATTTCTGTTGTTATAAGCCACCCAGCTGAAGGTAATTTGAAATGGTAGCTCTAGAACACATACTTCAATGTGTGAAAGCTTAGTTTTGTCTCCTTAAACTGGCAGTGGCACCAGTAGCTGTCCCCTTGGGTTGGTAAGGTTTTGTTTGTAAAGTGTATATAGCATAGAGACTGGTGTATAGGGAAGTATCATCACAGGAGAGGCTTTGCTATCATCCTCCTCCTCATCATCACCCTCAATCAGTGGTAGTTGTCTTCTCCTAGATTTTTTCTCTGATTGTTGTTATTGTTCAGTTGCTCAGTTGTGTCCAACTCTTTGCGAGCCCATGGACTGCAGCACACCAGGCTTTGCTGTCCATCTCCCAGAGTTTGCTCAAACTCATGTCCACTGAGTCAGTGATGCCATCCAGCCATCTCATCCTCTGTCGTCCCCTTCTCTTCCCACCTTCAATTCCTCCCAGCATCAGGGTCTTTACCAATGAGTCAGCCTCTTCCCATCAGGTGGCCATAGTATTGGAATTTCAGCTTCAGGAACAGTCCTTCTGATCAATATTCAGGACTTATCTCCTTTAAGATGTCCTTGTTGGATCTCCTTTCAGTCCAAGGGACAGTCAAGAGTCTTCTCCAACACCACAGTTCAAAAGCATCAATTCTTCGATGCTCAGCTTTCTTAATAGTCCAACTCTCACATCCATACATGACTACTGGAAAAACCATAGCTTTGATACTCATTCTTTAAGTACAGCCACTTAATTTCCTATAAATCTGTTAAAACTGGGTGTGTCCCCTCTGTGCTCATCTATGTCTGGATCCTCAATGTGCTTCGCTTGATGGCAGAGGAGGGTGTGTGTTTGAAGGGGTTGGGGATATAGTCAGAAATAGCCCATGACATTTAGAAATGTTCTTTCAGGCTTTAACTAAATTGGAGTTTATACCATAATATATGTGCATTTACTTAAATATAAATACACTCTGAATTACTATCTAGGTTACTTAACTTTTAAATCCTCAAATGGAGAGTTCAGGTCCTAGGAAGTTATAATATAAGGCTTCCTGTTCCCATCCACTCCCCCTACCCCCAGTATACCGTTGTAAATTCCTGGGCTTATCAATATCCTAGTCTGATAATGAGAGTTTGAGGATTTCTGTGTGGATGTTTCTGCCTAAGTCTTAGCTAGAATTTCTTATTATGGCCTTTCCGTTTCTAAGCATCAGTACCTCTAGGCCAATGGTTCTCAAGTCAGGAGTGCTTGGAATACCCAGGGGACGGACATATGACAACATCTGGAGGCATTTTTGTCATAGCTGAAAAAGCTACTGGTATCTAGTGTTTAGAGGTTGGGGATGGTGTATATGATTCTACAGTGCCTAAGATGACCCCATAAAGCAAAAATTATCTGGCTTAAGATGTCAACAGCGCAGAAGTTGAGAAACCCTACTCTAAACTATGCCAAAGATGATAAAGTTGTGTTGGGTCATGTCAGCCATAGAGATTTCTACTTTTCACTAGGATCATCACCATATAATATTTAATTATTTTCCCTCTGTCTCTCCATGCAACTTCATGTCTTAGGCGTTAGTGTATCCCTTTTAGCTCCTAGCACTGATCCTGGAACAGTAAGCTTCAGTACTTGTTGATAGATGGAGTCTACTGCTATGAAGATGACCTGTGCCTATGTCACTTGGCCACTCACAGATAGAAAAATATTTCTCTCTTTTTATGGTTCAGATAGCATTAGAAATGCATAGAATTTCAGAGGCAACAGGGTTCTTAGAATGTGGGTCACACATCACAGAGCTGAGGTTTGAGGGGGAAAAGTGATCCTTTAACAAGGGTAGGGTGGAAGCTGCTCAGGAATTAGAGACCTGGTTCTTCCCTTCCCGTCTGTAGGTAGGCAGCTTCCCACTGGGCCCACACATTACTCTGTTCTACTTGTTACCTTCCCCTAAGCTTCCTTCAAAGGAGTTCAGTGGTAATAATATTCTCACATCAATGGATGACTTGTGTTTAATTGGTTGAGCTGTCCTCCAAGAAGCATTCTCAGTCTCCAGGAACAATGTCATCAGACCCCAAATCCTCAAGGTACTCTGCACTCTGCAGTTAAAGCTGTCATCACATTATATTAAAACACCTTCCCTGATACACAGTGAACCCCTAATGGCCCTGTGTCTCTCTCATCTTTGTAAGTAAAGATTTTCCCCAGCACCTGGAACATGATGGGTGATCAGGGAATGTTTGAATGGATGGATGAATCTACTGGTCAATCCATAAATCATTCCATCATTTTGGATGATACTTATGTGGGGCCTACATCTCTTTTGGCTCACCTGTTTGCCAGTGTACATACAGCATTCAGCAACTGAGGAAATCAAGTTCCAGTTCAGTTCAGTCGCTCAGTTGTTTCCGACTCTTGGCAACCCCATGAACCTCACACGCCAGGCCTCCCTGTCCATCACCAACTCCTGTAGTTTACCCAAACCCATGTCCTTTGAGTCAGTGATGCCATCCAACCATCTCATCCTCTGTAATCCCCTTCTCCTCCTGCCCTCAATCCCTCCCAGCATCAGAGTCTTTTCCAATGAGTCAACTCTTCACATGAGGTGGCCAAAGTACTGGAGTTTCAGCTCCAGCATCAGTCCTTCCAGTGAACACCCAGGATTGATCTCCTTTAGGATGGACTGGTTGGATCTCCTTGCAGTCCAAGGGACTCTCAAGAGTCTTTTCCAACACCACAGATCAAAAGCATCAATTCTTCAGCACTCAGCTTTCTTTATAGTCCAACTCTCACATCCATACATGACCCCTGGAAAAACCATAGTCTTGGGAAAAATGGAGGATTATTGCTTTGGAAATTTTCAAAGAATCAACACGTAAGTGGATATGGGGAACAAAAATGATATTGTGATATTTCTATCTCTCATTTCTCCTCCTCTTTCTGCTTTTCTGTGTTGTATGCTGCATGTCAAACTCTCTGTGGCCCTGTGGACTGTAGTCCACCAGGCTCCTCTGTCCATGGGATTCTTCAGGCAAGAATACTGGCTGCTGCTGCTGCTAAGTCGCTTCAGTCGTGTCCGACTCTGTGCAAGCCCATAGACGGCGGCCCACCAGGCTCCCCCGTCCCTGGGATTCTCCAGGCAAGAACACTGGAGTGGGTTGCCATTTCCTTCTCCAATGCATGAAAGGGAAAAGTGAAAGTGAAGTCACTCTGTTGTGTCCAACTCTTCGCAACCCCAAGGTCTGCAGCCTACCAGGCTCCTCCATCCATGGGATTTTCCAGGCAAGAGTACTGGAGTGGGGTGCCATTGCCTTCTCCAAAGAATACTGGAGTGGGTTGTTATTTCCTACTCCAGGGGATCTTCCCAACCCAGGGATTGAACCTGCATCTCTTACATATCCCACATTGGCAGGCGGGTTCTTTACCAGTAACACCACTATTTTATTTATAATTTGAACCAGAGTCTTAGACTACTGTTGGCAGTGCTCCATGTCCTTGGCCATCTCATAAACTGAATCTCTCAACCTAGTGGGCAGTGGGGCCCTGGTGAGGACTAATGCCCCATAACCTTTTTAGAACAGTTCTAAGAACTTACAGGGCATTCACCAACAACTGAGCCAATCACGTTGGCTACAAGGATGGGATCATTTCATCAGGGCCAACCACAGAACCATCCATCTGACTGGAGGAGGTAGAGATAGTCCCAGCCAACTGTATGGAATGGATTAGGGAAGGAAAAGGTATTTCATCCCCAGGAGAAAGGGCAGAAAATCACTGCTGTTCAAGAGCATAGGGAATGCTCAGGATGTGAGATAGCCTATCACAGCTTCAACATGTGTCACTCCTCTGTCTTCTGCAAGGCCTAAAATCATGCTTTATATCCCAGCAGTAATTGGTGAATGTATATATAGCCACCAACTGAAGAAAATGTGTCATAATTTACTATGTAAGGTGTTGCCAACACACTGGTTTATTTAGGATGATTTGCCAGCATAGTGTATGAAAGATTTTCTAGCCCATAAATAGAACATTTATGTTCTGCTAAAATATGTCTCCCCCAGCATGCTTACTGTCTTGCTTTTCTTAACAATAAAATGGTGAAACTGAATGTGTAAGAGAATTGAAAGTGTAGGGTTTGGAGTATATGCCTTTATCAGATCAGGGGTATCTTTTGGAATTACTTGATTTTTACCTGGTAGGTCTGATAACAGTTTAATCAGAACAAGCTCCTCTGGGGCTCAGGAAATGGAATACTTGTAAGTTGCAATGGGCACCAATTGAAATTTAGGACCACAGTATCTCCACATCAGCGGCAACATCTAATTATTAAGAAGGAAAGGCAATTTTGTTGTTTTTGGCAGGGTAGTTGTATTAAATCTAACTTTGTTGACAGGGAATACTCAAGATTATCCTACAGAAATGTGCAATCAGACAATGAATAGATCTTTGTCAAAACAGCAAGCAGGGACTCTTTGTTTAAAAACATAACAAATATTGTGGCCTTAGGCTCTGGTGGTTAACTGAGTTCCAAATTCACTGGTGAAAGAAAAGCATTTCAGAGCTGAGATCTATAAGTCTTAGAGTGTTATTTTGCATTATGGATTTAATTGTTCCTGAATACAAATAGACGGGTTGGGTGGATCTGAGATGCATATCGTATATAATTAAATATAATATAACTCTGGTCCTGCTAGAATGTTAGCTCAATAGATGTAGAGCTTGTCTGTTTTGTTCAGCATTGCATCCTCAAGACAGCATGTAAAAGTTGTTCAGTACTCAGTAAATGAGTGAATGAATTGCAGTTAATCTTTTAAAATGAAAATCGTGATGTGTCACTTAATATGTAGATTTAAATATTGGACATATATATATTTCTTAGAACCACAGAATCATTCATCAGATCAGATCAGATCAGTCACTCAGTTGTGTCCGACTCTTTGCGACCCCATGAATCGCAGCACGCCAGGACTCCCTGTCCATCACCAACTCCCAGAGTTCACTGAGACTCATGTCCATCGAGTCAGTGATGCCATCCAGCCATCTCATCCTCTGTCGTCCCCTTCTCCTCCTGCCCCCCAATCCCTCCCAGCATCAGAGTCTTTTCCAATGAGTCAACTCTTTGCATGAGGTGGCCAAAGTACTGGAGTTTCAGCTTTAGCATCATTCCTTCCAAAGAAATCCCAGGGCTGATCTCCTTCAGAATGGACTGGTTG
This sequence comes from Bubalus bubalis, assembly GCF_019923935.1. Taxonomy (NCBI): domain Eukaryota; kingdom Metazoa; phylum Chordata; class Mammalia; order Artiodactyla; family Bovidae; genus Bubalus; species Bubalus bubalis. The sequence continues at coordinate 33,214,724 of NC_059177.1, read as the reverse complement.
GATCTCCTATGTGGTCCACTGGAGAAGGGAATAGCAAACCACTTCAGTATTCTTGCCTTAAGAACCCCATGAACAGTATGAAAAGAATCATTCATAGCATGTATTAATTCTTTTAATGTATCAACATATATTTGATGGGCAACTATTTCACTGGAGTGTTGAACTCACTTGTAGAGAGTAAATAACATCATTTCTGAATGTACTAATTAGAACTCAATCAGGAGCAAGTGAGCAAGCCTCACTTCAAATTATCTTAGGTGAGGAAGAGGAGCTTATGTTTTGGGAAGTCTAGAGGAGGAGAAATGACCTCAGGTATAGCTGGATCCAGAGGTCCTATTGATGTAAACTGGATTCTGACTCTCTCTTCCATTTTTTAAAAATTTCTGCTTTCCTCTGGTTTGGGTTTAGTTATTGGACAGAATCTCCTGACTTAGTAGCAAAGATGATGATGGGAAGGTCCATGCTTATATTGGCTTTAGAGTTAGTGATCCCAGAAAAATTAGTCTAGTCCTTCCTCCCACAGACCTGTAGACTGACCTTCATTTGTGACATCGCTCACCGCTGAACCAATAACTGTGGCCAGAGGAAGGGAGCCAGGAATGCTGTGATAGATCAGCCTGAATCATATATCATCACTTGGGCAGGGAAGGTATAACTGGGACTAGCAGCCCATGGGACTCCTGTGGAGTGAGAGAGTAGCACTGAGATATGTACATTACAATATGTAAAATAGATAGCTAGTGGGAAGTTGCTGTATATAACACAAGGAGCTCAACCCAGTGTGCTCTGACAACCTGGAGGGGAGAACAGGGTCGGGGAGGGAGTTTCAAGAGAGAGGGAACATACGTATACTTATGCCTGATTCACAGTGTTGTACATCAGAAACCAACACAACATTGTAAAACAATTATCCTCCAATTAAAAATATTTTTTTTTAAAGAAAAGAGGCAGATCCCAAAAGTAAGGACACAATAAAAGCAACAACCACAGATGTCCAGATGCCCACCGTATTCCCTCTAACAAGCTTCCTGTGTAGAGTTTGAATTGATTTTGATGGTGAACTTTTGCACCTCCCTTATGAGCAAACTGAAATTGTCAAGGCTGAAGTGGTTTGCTCAAGGTCATCCGGTAAGTTAATGACTAATCTATGAGATAACTAAGAGCTTGAGTTTCCTAGTCTCGAGCCTATTCCCATTGCACTATTTGGCCTCCCAGGTGCCCTATAAACCTGCTTCCCTTTTTTCCTTTCACTTGAAGCATAACTATTCCCATTTAGTATATCATATCTTATTACAGAATTATAAAGTAGACTGGCCAAATTGCAGTTCCACATACAGTATAAAACTGACCTTGTGTATAATGAGTTGAAATTCCATAACCTGGGTAAGCCCAAGAAAATGAACCATGACTTAATAGCACTGCAGTGCAAGGATTATGGGTGGGAGGATTTCTTTTAACTTATTCTATAAGGTATGGGTGGTTTTTAGACATCACACTCTTCCTGAGATGATTTAAATCAGTTCAATAGCAAGGGTTTGTGCTTTATGAGCTGAAACTCTTAGTCGATAAACCCAATGGAAATCATTGCAAGGAATGAGGCTCTGGCTGTGTTCATTTCACAGCCCCTCTTAACAGTCTGTGTTGTCCAGCCAGTATCCATGGCAATATTCTAGACTTTGTCTTCAAAGCAAATGACTATGAGGGAGTTTGGGGAATGGAAAAGAAAATAAAGCCGGGATCCCATCAGGACATTGTGACTCTGGGCAAGGCACATCACCTCTGAATGTCACTTTCTTCATCTGTAAACTGTGGATATTTATCACTGCATGGCAAATGGAAGGGGAAAAGTAGAAACAGTGACAGATTTAATTTTCTTGGGCTCCAAAATCACTGTGAACAGTGGCTATAGCCATGAAAAGTAAAGACGCTTACTCCTTGGAAAGCTATGACAAACCTAGACAGCGTATTAAAAAGCAGAGACATCACTTTTGCCCATATAGTCGAAGCTATGGTTTTTCCAGTAGTCATATATGGATTTGAGAGCTGGACCTTAAAGAAGGCTGAGTGCAGAAGAACTGATGCTTTCTAACTGTGATGCTGAAGAAGACTTTTGAAAGTCCCTTGAACAGCAAGGAAATCAAACCAGTCAATCCTAAAGGAAATCAACCCTGAATATTCACTGAAAGGACTGATTCTGAAGCTGAAGCTCCAATACTTTGGTCACCTGATGTGAAGAGTGGATTCATTGGAAAAGACACTGATGCTGAGAAAGACTGAGTAGAGGAGGAAAAGGGGGCAATAGAGGACAAGATGGTTAGATAGCATCACTGACTCAGTGGGCATGAGCCTGAGCAATTTCTGGGTGATAGTGAAGGACAGGGAAGATTGGTGTGCTGCAGTCCATGGGGTCGAAAAGAGTGGGACACAACTTAGCAAATGAACAACAGCAACAAGTTACTATCATCAGGCAAAGGTGAATTTAAAGATGGGAAATAATCCCTAGGTTATCTTTTCTTCAGACCACTAAATATGTTTATAATTGCTGTGACTTTCCACAGAAATGAATTACAAGTAACACAAGTGATTATAAGCAGTATACCAGAAAGCCAAAATGATTGTTCATATAAGAATGGATGAAGGGAAAAGAGGAATTAGTCATAAAATTGGTCCTCCTCACACTAATAAGAAAATATATTAGGTAGCAAAATACTAACATGGAAAAAGTAAAAAATAGGTAACGCACACATTTTCTCTTCAGTTGAATTGTGCTTTCAGGAAATATGCAAAAGCATTCTGAAGTTACAACACTCTAGAATCCTTTGCAGTCACCCTGACATAGAAACAATATAATTAAAGACATGGTCCAAAATTTTTTATTATTCCACATGTCACAGGGAAACTGGAATGATTTTAACTATTGTCATTCTTTGTTCTATGAATTATTTTTAAACCACAGATTTACACAGAAATGACCAACAGTCTTTGAGTAGTAAAGAGATTTGGGGTAGATTTTAAATTAGGTCTATGGTTATGACATGAGATACACTATGTGTTTATTAAGTGAGGAGGATAATTGCTGATATGAATTTACTTCTCTGTCAATGTGGACAAGATTGTCTAATGTGTCTGATTTTTCTTAAACTGCTATAAATTAGTATCAATTATGCACTGTTATTACTCATTTTATAGAAAAAATAACCATTCTAAATGATATTATTCAAGACTCGTCAGTGGCAGATAGAAAAATTGACTTAAACTAGCTTAAGCAGAAAAATGATTTATTGGCTCACATACATGAAAATAAATGATACCGTGGTTTCAGGCATAGCTGAGTCTGGTTGCTCAATGTCAGTATGAATTATGCTCCTTTCTGACCTCTGCCATCCTCTCTGTTGGTCTCGTTATCAAGTGAGGTCTTCCTGTGTGAACCCAAGAGAGCCATCATCAGCTCCTGATTTACATTCTTATCATCCTAACTACCTTAAACCCAAGAGAACTTGTTTTTCAATTCATTCCAGTCAAAGTGCTGGTGTTGTATCTCATTGAGTCAAGTTGGGCCACATGCCTGAACCTGAACCAATACTGTGGTTTGTAGAGTGAATTACGCTGATTGTCCAGACTCAAGTCACATGACTTCCATAGAACCTGGGGTCAGTCATACACAAATCATATTGACAAAGAGTGGAGATGACTTTCCCCCTGAAAGTGATGGATATGCTTTTTCTAAGAAGGTAGACTGCTTCAACATCAATAAAGTTCAGATGTTGTATGTATGTAGCATGTGGCAAACTAAAAGGTTAATAGCAAGCTACCTGGTGAGGATTACACTGAATGTTACCAAACTGTATGATTGATGGATTTTTAGAAAACAGCCATTTGTCAACCACAAATTGCCAAAAATTAAGAGATTGCCTTCTATTGAATAATACAGAGTGAATTCTTGGTAACCAGGATCCCTAAATTTACTATTGTATGAAAATTCCCCATTCTTGAGCAAGGCTTCAAGATCTAATACATTATGCTTTCTCTGTGTTTTCCAAATTAAATTATATTAAAATGTCACAGCTAATTAAAACTGGTACTGTTTCTATAGACCATCAGAAAAAGTTATAAAAGTGAAAAATACCACATGTTAAAGGTTTACCTGTACAGTGGAATATCATGATTACTGGGATTAACCTTTTCTCCTATTCCCTTGGTGAAGTGACAAGCTTCACAGAATAGACATTGATTATCACCATGTCAGGTCAGTTTTCAGGGCCACACCTCAGATTTACTAAGTCAAAAATTTTGGGAGTGGGTCTCATAGTCTGTGTTTAATTAAGCCTTCCAACTGACTGTAAAGTTTAAGAACCACCAACTGCTCAATGTCAAGTGTGTGTTGTCAACAATTTTATATCAATAAAAATTCCATAAAAATTTTATTCTGATAGTATTAGCAGCAGTAGCAGTTGTAATAATTAATTACTAATCTCTTACTATAAGTCAGACATTGGGCATAGCTCATCTATGATCACACCTGCAGATATTAGGTGGTCTTATTATTCCCATTTTACAGAAGAGGAAATTGAGGGGGAAGTGAGGTGATTATAAGGTCACACAGCTACTAAATACCATTAACCTTTATCATCCATCCTATTATGATTTTGTTGCTTAGAAAGCTACTCTCCTCAGGCAGCAATAGAGCAAGGGAGTAACAAGAGACTCAGACTTTTATAGATACAAAGCAGAATAGTGCAAGACCTTTCTATTCACATGAATGTAAACCTTGTCCATTTTTATTTTTAGTTGAATGAGAAAATAGAAGGTAGCGTTATTTTTAAATAGTGCATTTTCCATGGTAAAATGCAATATGCCTATCATAACTGTGTAGAATATGCAGGGATTGGGAGCTATCCTTTCCATTTGTGAGTGACCTGTGAACTAGTACCAACAGTGCCATTTTATTTCAGCAGCAAGCAGCAACAGCAGTGCCCACCACACATTTATTGTATTAAAGGTCACTATGTTGATTGGATCAAAGGGCTAACCAAGTTCCCATCCCTTTTGGCAAGGTGGTTATGACAAGCAGAATTGGTGCAGTGTACCTCAGTGTGGCTTTTCTCTTGGCTCTGAGTACTCTTGAGGTGCATAGTTTCAGAGAACCCCTTCTGTGCAGATTGCTGCTGCTGCTGCTGCTAAGTTGCTTCAGTCATGTCCGACCCTGTGCAACCCCATAGACGGCAGCCCACCAGGCTCCCCCATCCCTGGGATTCTCCAGGCAAGAACACTGGAGTGGGTTGCCATTTCCTTCTCCAATGCATGAAAGTGAAAGGTGAAAGTGGAGTCGCTCAGTCATGTCCGACTCAGTGACCCCATGGACTGTAGCCTGCCAGGCTCCTCTGTCCATGGGATTTTCCAGGCAAGAGTACTGGAGTGGGTTGCCATTGCCTTCTCCGTCTGTGCAGATTAGGGTCTTGCTAAATTTGAAGAAAGACCTGAATCCTCTCTTCATCGCTGCACCTTTTGTCATCAATCAGGAGAATCTATTCAGACAACTTAGATTCTCTCATTCAGGGAATGGCAAGCTCTTGAGGTGATCTGAACCCCCCACATACTTCATCCTGTTTATGAGAAGAAAGCAGTGTTACTTGTCCCTGAAGAATATCTTCACCTCCATCTTTTCAGTGTCCAATGAAGCTCATCTTCCCCAACCTCACTCCCTGATGTGCATGCCCTAAAAGTGGAATCCCCTCCTCTTGAGTGTAGTGGGTTTTAATAATCAGGTAAACCCTTTAGAAGAGGCTCTAATGATCATTTAGGCCACCTGATGAAAAAAGCCAACCCAGTGGAACAGATCCTCATGCTGCGAAAGATTGAAGGCAAAAGGAGAGGAGGGTGGCAGAGAGTGAGATGTTTAGATTAGCATCACCGACTAAATGGATATGAGTTTGAGCAAACTCCGGGAGATAGTGAAGGACAGAAGCCTGGTGTGCTGCCGTCTATGGGGTCACAAAGAGTTGCGTGGCTTAGCGACTGAACAACGACTACTGATGGTCAGAGCCAGAAAACTCTGAGACACTCAAAGATGCAGAGGCATGCATCCCGCTACTTTACTTTTTATTAAAAAAAAAAAAATAGTTCCATTTAATGAATAGGGCCACATGAAAAAGACCTGAGCATGACCTCTGGGTGCTGATTGACGTCCCCAACCAACAGCTCACCAAAGGAAAAAAAAATCGGGAACCTCAGTTGTATAGCTGCAAGAAGGTGAATTCTGTCAGTAAACTGAGGGAGCTTAGAAGTACATCTTTGTCTGGTCAAGCTTCCAGATGAGGACACGGCCAGCCAATACCTTAATATCACCTCTGTGAGACCTGGAGCAAAGTATCCAGCAGAAACCTGCCAGATTACTGACACACAGAACTGTGAGGTGATAAATGTGTGCTGTTTTAAACTGCTAAATTTGAAGTAATTTGCTATGCAGCAATAGAAAGCTAATACAACCTGTAACATGCTTAATCCTCTGTCCGGAATACTATATTATGTAGCGGTAATTTCTAAGATTCTTATACCAAAATGAGATAATGTGGTTCTGAAACAAATGGAATGCAACACAGAAATGTTGTGATTCTCATGGACAATTAAGTTAAGAGGGTAGCATATTATATTATCTGTTGTCCCTTCTTGCTTCTTAACCAGTTTAGTCTCCATTTCCCAGTGCAGTATTACGTTATGTGTCTGTTCTCGGCAGTTTGCAATTTTCTGGCTTCCTATGTGTTTACACAGTGATTCAAAATTGCAGTAGCATGTTTTGATTTTTTAAACTGTTGAAACACTATGATTCTATTAACAAATGCTACAGTATTCCTAAGACTTTTCCCCTTGATATTGCTCATGTCTACTGTGTTAGAGAACTTATATTTTTGTTTTATAATACAGATACATCCATGATAAAAGGTACAAAAGCCAACACAATTTATATATAATTTAATGTTTCAGATTGAAATTCAAAAATACATAGTCTAAATCAAAATATGTGAAACCTATACAGGCTGAAATTGCAGGCCTAACTTTTAAGCTCATTAATATCAGTTTTTAATTTTTTTCTGAAACATGGTTAAACATGATATGAAAGCACCATACTCTATGACAAATCTTTTTTTTTTTTTTCCTTTTTGCTGCCCTGTATTTGCAATGAGCTTGTGTTTTAGACAAAAAGAAAGAGAGGGAATTGAAACTATCCTTCCCGTTACAACCAAGCCTGGTTTCTGAAGATGTTTTTTCTATTATTTAACGTCTTCCATTTGTTTTACCTTACAAGTGTGATTCAGTTATCAGAACCTGAGGAAATTGAAACTGACATTTACGATCTCACCACGAACATCTCTACTCAAATGAGGAAAACTGAACTTTGTCACAAGACCTATTCCTTCAGGCCTTTTCTCTAAAATGAAAGTCTGCCTAAGTTAATGTCAATTCATGGGACCATCCTTAGAGTCTATATATTATCACCACGATCATCAATGTTAATTCACATTAATTATGCACTTCTGTGATCAGAGCTTTGCTAGGTGCTCATCCATTAATGGAATTTGATGGCTACTATCTTGGGATTTGCTCCCCGGGTTATCATGCCCTATGAAATTACCTGACAGACAGAGACTGAACCATGTGAAAGTTCCAATTTGTCACCTCTATCCACAATTGACTTGGCATAATGCAAGCCATTTTTGGAAGCCAATTTTTATGTCCACCACACACTGTCTCTGCTTTGCAGGTCTGACTATAAAGACTTAAAAGTTCTCTCTCCTACACTTGTACCCATCCTTCACCAGACTCGTTTGGGTAGCCACCCTGCTGTCACTGTTATTTAATGCAGCAGCTGCTGCTTGCTACTATTTTTTTTTTTTTTATAATACTTACTACGTTCCAGATACTGTTTTAATAGTGTATTGGTCAGCTCGTGCTGCATGGGAAATCACCCCAAGACTTACAGATAAAGAAACAACAAACATTTATTGTCTTATGCAGTTACTCTGGGTCACAGATTCAGGACTGGCTTAGCTGGGTGGTTCCAGTTTAGGGTGTCTGATGAGGTGACAGTCAAGATAGAGCCTAGGGACTGCAGTTTCTGAAGAGCTGATTGGGGCTGGAGAATCCAACTCTAAATTAACTTACTCATCTGGCTGGCAAGCAGATGCTGGTTACTAGAAAAAGCCCTTCCTTCCTTACCACTCAGACCCCTCCATGGAGTGGCTAGGATCTCTTCTCAATGTGGCAGTTAGCTTCCATTAAGGCATGGCATCCAGGGAGAGCAAAGTGGTCATAGATTTGTATTTTGTAACCTAGCCTTGGAAATCATACACACCCTTTCTATAATATCTTATTGGGTATGTAGGTTAGCACTACTCCATGCAGAAAAGAACTACACAAGGGCAAGAATACCAGGTGGCAAGAATTACGGGGGCCATCTTGAAAACTGACTACCAGATGTAGGTATATCATACAATTTTTGCTTACAGAATATATTTTGTGTATGCTCTTCTCAACTATTAGATAAATTTCCTGTCTTGAAAGTGAAGTCACTCAGTCGTGTCCGACTCTTTGCAACCCCGTGGACTATAGCCCACCAGGCTCCTCTGTCCATGGGATTCTCCAGGCAAGAATCCTGGAGTGGGTTGCCATTTCCTTCTCCAGAGGATCTTCCCAACCCAGGGATCGAACCAACCCAGGTCTCCTGCATTGCGGGTAGATGCTTTAACCTCTGAGCCACCTCTTCTCAACTATTAGATAAATTTCCTGTCTTGAAGGATGTACCTAAGAGAGTAGATTCTGAACATACTAATTTTAGTGCCTTCACTTTCATGATATTAATACCCAAATCTAGATATTTGAAAATAATTACTGAACTATAACAGTCTGTCTCCATTCTAGGCACCAGAGATGCTGTCATGATTGAGGTAGGCAAGACACCAACCCTCACAGAGCTTATAATTGAGGGACAAGAGACTTTGAATGAATAAATAGGGGTAATGCTGAGCATCATAATGAAAACAAGTTAGTGCTGAAATAGAAAATAACTGAGAAGTGGAGGTTACCTAAGATAGGGTCCCACCAATAACATTTAATCCTAGATCTCAAGGATGATTGTGGAAACTTATAGGAAAACGGGCAACCCTGGGGAGTAGGGTCAAGTCAGAGAGAACGAGCACAGTCATGTGCCTTTAGAGGAAGGAGCCTGGCCTGTTGAAGAGCCGGAAAAAAAAAAAAAAAAAAAAAAAAAAACACCAGCATGGCTGAGACACACTGAGTAGAGGGAGAGGACTGAACAGAGGGGAGAGGACTGAAGAGAGGGGAGAGGGATGAGAGATGAGAATGAAGAGAAGACCAGATGTGGAGGACCCGCTTCCAAGCTGGCTGCTGGCAGGAGGCTTCAGTTCCTAGTCATATTCATATGGACCTCTCCCAGAGTGCTGCAGGTCACTTCTAAATGCAATAGGAGTCCTTGAATTTTAGTAGAGAATCAGAAGGATGTTCTTCGTATTTTGGGTTCATCAGCCTTGCCACTAAGTAGAAAACAGATGGTTAGTTTCAGCTGCTTTTTTCTTGCCCTTTTTGTCCTCTTATAGGGCCAAGTGTCTTTAGCTTTAGACCTTGCAATGTGCAGTCACTCTTTTTCCCCCTACTATTAGAATATTGTTAAAACCATCAGCACTTTTTGAAAAGTCAATCACTGAATGAGCCTAGCCAAAGTGAGAAGTTGAGACAATGATGGGGATGTTGGAGCAAGGAGATAGTTGCTATGGAGATATTCATCCTTATCTAGTAAGCATCTTTGCTTGGTTCTGTGTGTGTACACTCAGCCCTGTGGTTGCTCAGACACTGAGCAGCTAGATGAGATGACAACACACCCTCCAAGCCACAGGGGGAGCTGTCATCTCTCCACCATCTCAGGATATTGAACTCACCCTCAATAACATTCCTCAGGGTGCAGCATCCTTGAGTTGCAAATGGTGGTTTTTATAAAAATATTTTAGGCAGAGAAAAAGTATGACACAAACCTAGTAGTGTTACCAGTTACTCTACACTTCAACAGAAATTGGTACTCGATTCTTTTGAGTGATATAATTAATCAGTTTTAGTACTCCATTGCCAGTAGAAAAGAAACCAACTCCAGCTAATACAGGTAGAAAATAAATTTATTGGATGATGGCCAGGAGACTTGGGAAACTGAAGAGAATGTTGGATATAGAACTTTGGGGGGGGTGGGGGGGGCAGATAAAACGTAAACCTAAAATCACCATCTGTCCATGAATTAAGATGTAGCATCTAGTTTAGTGTCTTCAGATTGTCAATTCTGGAATGAATGGGTTCTACCATTCATTTTTGTTTATTTTCCTTTTTTGTGTCATTTTTATTCATATTAAAAATCTTAAGAGAGAGCAGTATGTAGTTTCAGTTCAGTTCAGTTCAGTTCAGTTGCTCAGTTGTGTCCGACTCTTTGCGACCCCATGAACCCCAGCACGCCAGGTCTCCCTGTCCATCATCAACTCCCAGAGTCCACCCAAATCCATGTCCATTGAGTCTGTGATGCCATCCAACCATCTCATCCTCTGTCGTCCCCTTCTCCTCCTGCCCTCAATCTTTCCCAGCATGAGGGTCTTTTCAAATGAGTCAGCTCTTCGCATCAGGTGGCCAAAGTATTGGAGTTTCAGCTTCAACATCAGACCTTCCAATTATTCAGGACTGATTTCCTTTAGGATGGACTGGTTGGATCTCCTTGCAGTCTGAGGGAATCTCAAGAGTCTTTTCCAATACCACAGTTCAAAAACATCAATTCTTCTGCACTCAGCTTTATAGTCCAACTCTCACATCCATACAAGACTACTGGAAAAACCATAGCCTTGACTAGACAGACCTTTGTTGACGAAGTAAAGTCTCTGCTTTTTTTTTTAATTTTATTTTATTTTAAAATTTTACATAATTGTATTAGTTTTGCCAAATATCAAAATGAATCCACCACTCTGCTTTTTAATAGGCTGTCTAGGTTGGTCATAACTTTCCTTCCAAGGAGTAAGCATCTTTTAATTTCATGGCTGCAATCACCATCTGCAGTGATTTTGGAGCCTAGAAAAATAAAGTCAGCCACTGTTTGGAGAAGTAATATTTCAGAAGAAAATCAGGGTGCTGTTACCAGAAGTGATACTTTCCCTTCTACTCTCAAATCCCTAAAGTTCAGCAGATAGGATATTGCATGTATGAAAGATATTAAATCTTACGGAAAATGTCATTAAGGCTGTGGATTCTACTAATATAGTCAAGAGGACATTCAACTTACATATTCAAGTTAATTTGATCAGTAAACTACAGAAAGTCATATGCCATGTCTTTCTATGTAATAAACCTTCAATTTAGGAATTATATCCATAGTAAATGCTTGAAACCAGAGGGTGTGGCCTGCTTAAATCTTCTTGCCATTTGAGTCCCTGAAAGTTCTACTTTAATCCAGAAGGGCCTTTAGCACATTCTTCCAACGTTGAATCAAATGAACTTTGATTTTAAACGTACTTGACGTTTGTTTGCCTGTTTTAGCCTCAGATGGGTATTGTTGTTGTTGTTTAGTCATTAAGTCATGTCTGACTCTTTGTGACTCCATGAACTTTAGCACTCCAGGTTTCCCTGTCCTTTACCATCTCCCAGAGTTTGCTCAAATTCATGTCCTTTGAGTCAGTGATGCCTGATGGATGTTATTATATATAAAACACAACCATGTAAAAATGACTTAACTTCAGAGTTGGTATTATTATTCATGTTATCATCTCTTTCTATATATATATCTACTGTGCTATACCATTGAGTTGTATTGAAGATAATTCTCAATTGATTCCGACTATCCCAGTCAAATACATTAGGATTGATTTCTTGGATTAGTTTAGAAATGGATTAATTTTCATTAGAAAGAATGGATCAGCTAGGCTATTGGTCTTGTCTTTGACATACTTTGACAACCCAGCATTCCACATCAACATCATACTGGGTGCCTTTGTCTACCTTCTCATTCCTTCCAATTACTTAAAGAATAGTCATTTCCTTAACCTTCTGGGCATTGTTGGAATGATAATAACTTATAAATTCAATCAGGAATTAAACTCTATAGAAGCTGTGGTTCTTTGTGGCATAGGTAACACAATTTGGGTAGTCTTCCAAAATTTTCCAATTAAATTCCTTAGATGCTGTGAGATCTTTCCCCTTGTAAAAAAACTTGGCATCATAAAGTTCTAGTCTTCTAACCACATGATCTCCACAGGGTAGAAGAATAGTGCTTCACAGTACAGGCTCAGGGTTCAAAGAGACCAGAATTCAAATCCTAAAACCATTTTTCTGATCAGGTGACTCTGGGAATTTTACTTTATTTCTTTGGGCCTCTGTTTCCTTGCTTTCAAATAAGTATAATAATAATAATAATAAGTGAGGTTAAATAATATTATACAAGTTAAGTTCCTGTGTTTTGCACACAGTAAGAGATCAGAAAGTGTTTTAAGTTAGCAGCTGCCACTTCACTTTGCCCTTACAAGATGCTTTGTAAGATGTTCCCAATCTCCTCTTATACAAACAGTCTTTGGTTATTTATTGTACTCATAAGAGAATCCATTGCCCCAGCCTTTTAAATAATGAATACCAGATGTTTTCTTCTGATGGTGACAAGGAAAGAGACCCCAGGGAGCAAGTGGGATCTTTGCTACAATCTTAACTCAAGTGTCATAATAAAGAAGAAAGTTAAAGTTTTGTTTAGAGTCTGTATATACTGTTACTGATCTGTGAAATAAAGGGCACTCAGATTTCTGCATTATTTAATCATATCAATATAAAGCTCCATAAAACTAAATTCAGTGACGCATCATTCATCCAGTGTGCCAAAGAGGTTCATTTTAAATTAGCGTTGTTTTAACTGAAATCAAACCTATAAGGTAATGCTTAAGAGGAATAATAATAAAAACAAAACAACAACAATAATAAATAGATTGTACTCAGTGGGCCCAGAGTACTTTCCATGCATTATCTCACTTACTATCACACTAAGCAACATGGTTTTTAAAAGACATAAAAACATGCTAAGAAATAGAAATTGAGGCTACGACAGTCTGAGTTGAAATTCAGGCTATGTAGCATCAGCCAGGTTATTCTTCATGCTATGGGAAGGGGGGGCCCCTCCAAAGCCCCAAGAGTGGGCTCTTGTCTAATACTCAGAAAAGAATTGTCTGAGGAGATATGTGCTGACAAAACAAGAGACTTTATTGGAAGAGGGCACCCAGGGGGAGAGCAACAGGGTAAGGGAACCCAGGAAAACTGCTCTGCCGCATGGCTCGCACTCTTGGGTTTTATGTTGATGGGATTAGTTTCCGGGTTGTCTTTGGCCAATCATTCTGGCTCAGAGTCCTTCCTGGTGGCTCATGCATTGCTCAGCCAAGATGGATGCTAGCAAGAGGGATCCTAGGAGGTGGATGGACACGCAGTGTCTCCTTTTGACCTTTCCTGAACTCTTCCAGTTGGTGGTGGCTTATTAGTTCTGTGTTCTTTACCAGGACCTCCTGTTGTAAAACAACTCACACAAATGATTACTAGAGAGCCTGGCCAGGGTGGGCAGTTTCGGCCAGTGTGCTTCCCCTAACACTGACATTCTACTTTCGCCATCTGGAAAAAAAGAATTATATAATGCCTGAAAAATGGAGGGTTGGAGAAAATCTAGGCGATGGAGTGTTTAAGTTTTTAGATAAAACATCAAAAGCATGATCCATGAAAAAAATACCGATAAACCAGGCTTTACTAAAATAAAGCATCTGCTCTGTGAAACACTTTGCTAAGAGAATGGAAAGACAAACTGCAGACTTAGAGAAAATATGTGCAAAACATATATCCAATAAAGCCATTAGAATGGCAGAAATCCTAGAAACTGACAACAGCAACTGCTGCCAAGTATGTGAAGCAACAGGAATTCTCTATTTACTGCTGCTGGAAATGGAAACTGGCCCAGCCACTTTGAGAAATGTTTGGCAGTTTGTTACAAAGCTAAACGTTGTCTTACCATGACCAGCAATCATGCCCCTAGGATATATGCACAGCTGATTCTAAAGTTTATGTCCACACTAAAATGTGCACGTAAATATTTATAGCAGCTTTATTCATAATCACTTCAAACTGGAAGATATCCTTCAACAGGTGAATGTATAAACAAAATGTGATATGTCTGTAACACAGAAGCCATAGCCGTAAAGAGAAATGAGCTATCAAGTCACAAAAAGATACAGAGAAAAGAAATGCATACTGCTCCATGAAAGAAAAGTTTACAGGCATGATTCCAACTATATGACATTCATAAAAAGTAAAACTTCAGAGATCTTTAGAAACAGAAAATAGTTCAGTGATTGCCAGAGATAGAGAAGTTCAGAGTTGAATAGATAAAGCACAGGGGATTTTTAAATGTGGTGGAACTATTTTGTATGATTCTCCAATTGTGGATACATGACACTGTGCATTTGTCAAAACTCATTGAAACTTACAAAAGAAAGAGTAAATCTTAATGTTTGCAAATATACAAGTCATTTGAGAGGTCTGGGTAATCCCAAATGAAAGCAAAAGTGATTTTTAAAACTATTTATAATAAAACATAAAATAGCCTTATTGAAAGGAGTGGGGAAAAAATAACAGTGATAAGTAATTTGGGGAATAAGTAAAGCTTGTAAAACAAAAGGTAAAAGAAGCTATATGTAAATACTGTACTCTAGCTGCTAATGATGTATCCACAAGAGTTAAATGTGTATAAAAATGTGTACATGGTAAGTGAAAAGTGTTAGTAACTCAGTCGGGTCCAACTCTTTGCGACTCCATAGACTGTAGTCCACCAGGCTCCTCTGTCCATTGGATTCTTCACGCAAGAATACTGGAGTGGGTTGCCATTCCCTTGTCCAGGGGATCTTCCTGACCTAGGGATCGAGCTCAGGTCTCCCGCATTGCAAGCAGATTCTTTACCATCTGAGCCACCTAAACACACATGTATTTTCTTGCACTAGTGCTCAGTACATCTAACGCTCAGATCTTGGTTCCTAATGCCACTATCTGATAAAAGAATCCAGGAATCTTTGAAGAAATGGCTAAATCAAGGATTGGGGCAGAAAATAAACAAGATGAGCCTAGGACATCTTACAGTGCCAGAAAGTGAGGAAGTGCACAAGAACCCAGACATCCCACGCTGAGTCAAAAAGATCATAGACACCAATTGAAAGAACGCCCAATGAGCAAAAGTGGGGGCAAAAATTTGAGCAAGAAAATAAAGTAGTAGTGAATTGTAACCCAAAGTTTAAAATAAATATCTGTGAGTCCGCAGTGTTTCCTGTTTCTGTGGGGCATGCATACATGCTAAATTGCTTCAGTTGTGTCTGACCCTTTGTGACGCCATGGACTTTGGCCCCCCAGGCTCCTCTGTCCATGGGATTCTCCAGGCAAGAATATCGGAGTTGGTTGCCATTTCCTCCTCCAGGGGATCTTCCCAACCCAGGGATGCAACCCATGTTTCTTATGTCTCTTGCATTGGCAGGTGGGTTCTTTACCCCTAGTGCTGCCTGGGAAGCCACTATAAGCAAATAATGGAATACATAAACACCTGGAAAAGAATAGACAAATCTACTATGTAAAATAATTCCAAATAATTTATGTAGATACCACCCGCCCTCAAGGAGATGGGTGCAAAACTCCCCATGCTTTAAGTGTGGGCTGTTTATAGTGATTTCCTTCTAAAGTGAACAGTGTAGAAAGGGCGACAAGGACCAGTAACTTTACAGTGAAGAAATAGAGGCAGCATTACCTCAGCCAGGTGACTGAGACTGACATACACGGTGATGCCACGTTGAGAGTATGTCCCTTTGTTGTAAGAGATGAACATGAAACTTGGTCTCTGTGGTTTTCCTCTTCAAAACTGGTAATCTCAGTCTTACCATTAGAAAAACATCTAAATTGAGGGATATTCTACAAATTATATGACTGGTGCTCTTCAAATCTGTCAAGATAATGAGAAAAAAAGGAAAATCTGAGAAACTCTTTCAGTCAAGGGAAACCTAAGAAAACATGATGCTTAAATGATAGGGATCCTGGATGGTGTCCTAGAATAGAAAAAGGACATTGGGCATAAAACTAAGAAAATTTGATTAAGCTCTAGTTAATAATAAAGTGTCAGTATTGAATTACTAATTACAACAAATGTATCACACTAATGAAAAATAATTATGTATAATAGCAAAACTGGAATGGAGGATATAGGAACTCTACTGTAGTCAGTTTTTCTGTTCAAAAAAATAAGGTTAATTTTTTTTAACAGAGAGTTGGTATAAGTGAGATAATGTACATTCCAAATATTTTACATGTATGGATTTATTTCATTCTTGATAAATGCACTTAATAACTCATATAATCTTCACAATAACCCTGTGTATTGCCTAACATGTTTTAGCATGTATTATTATCATTTTTATTTTGAATGGTATTTAGATTGGAAGAAAATGAATACCCTTCACAGTAAACCTCTAAAAATAGGCTAAGTGGTTTGTATTTGTATGGCTTTCTGGGGAGGGTCCAAAGCACTCACCATGTCTTCACGTCTTTTAACAATATGTTCCCCAGAAGTTGAATCAGCATCCTGCAGGACATGATGGTTCAATGTTCTAGCATTAATTCAGTGTGAAAAATTCCAGCTTTTCAATTCTAAATGTAGAAGCCTAATGCTGCTGCTGCTGCTAAGTCGCTTCAGTCGTGTCCGACTCTGTGCGACCCCATCGACAGCAGCCCACCATGCTCCCCTGTCCCTGGGATTCTCCAGGCAAGAACACTGGAGTGGGTTGCAATTTCCTTCTCCAGTGCATGAAAGTGAAAAGTGAAAGTGAAGTCGCTTCCTAAAATTTCCATTTCCATGTATTTAAATAGATGAATATTTCAGGTTATCTTCTCAACATTGAATGACAAGTATCTTTAAGCTATGAATGCTGTTCTAAAGTCTCAGTTCATACCATGTTTTGATGAAATGATGCATTTAGGAGAATCAAATGTGACTTCTTAATACAGAGGTTAATTATTACAGTTTTTAAAAGGGAAAAATGTTCTCCTGATAATCCAGATTCTTGGTTTATTGTGGTTAGTTCCCAAATTACCACATGCTTGTTGGGGAATAAGTAGCAGCTGCTCCTTTAGAGAACCTTCCCCGGTGGCTAAGCAGTAAAAGAATTGACCTGCAATGCAGGAGATGTGGGTTCAATCCTGGTTCGGGAAGATCCCCTGAAGGAGGAGATGCAACCCATTCTATATTCTTACCTGAAAAACCCCATGGACAGAGGAGCCTGGCGGGCTACAGTCCATGAGGTTGTTGGTCTTAGAGCTTATCGTGTGCTCATCAGTCCCATTGTCTTGTAACTTTATATCTGTGTGTAACTTCATGCTTGATCCTATAGGGGTCCAGTTTATGAAAGCGAGTAACTCCTACCTTCAAATATTAAAGTGCATCCAGATAGAAGAGAGACAGAACTTATTCTCTGGAGTGTTGGGGAGCAAAGCTTATATAAAGGTTAACACATTGACTTAAGTTTCTGCTTCATTAACCTGAGGCATGTATTGACTTATGAGGTGTAGATCTCTTCTGCCTGCAATAGCTGATGTAAAGGAGTATCTGAATTTGGGGTGGACTGAATGAATGGCCCCTGAATTCCTGTCACACTTTGAAAGTGTACAGTTGTTTCTCTGGTAACGTCAGTTTCTTACCATCCATGACTATCACAAATATAACTTCATTTCATCTTCTCTAAATGTGAAATCCTTTCGAGTGCCCTTGACACTGCTGAAGGATGTCTAAATAGTACTACTTAATTCCTAAGCATTCTTTTTTTTTGAAATTATTTTAAACCAAGATGTTCTCTAAAAGGATTTATAACTTACCATTAGAAATCCTCTTCATTGCATTTTAGCACTTTAGGATTTTGTTGGGATTACGAAGGGGATTTCTTTTTATCACTAGGGAAATATGGTTGCAGCTATTATATCTTAAAAGTATAAATCGTAGACATAGCTTGACAGTGAGAAATGAATTTATATTCCACACTGAACTAGGCTTCCTTATAACCCAAAGACATTTTTAAAAACAATTTTAATTTCACAAGAAGTATAATAAAAGAAAACCCAGGGGAGTTCAATCCACCTGTGAATGTAGTTTACTAATATATACATTATTGAATATCAAAATATAGTTTAGAATGTACAGAACTTAGGAAGCAGTGATATTATAGCACTCTGACTCGTGTTCAGCTCTGTCAATAACAGTTGGACATAAATACAGGTGTCTATATAATCACTCTAGTCCTGTTTCTGCATCCAGTCCCTTCAACCTACTTTCTTATTGACTGTCAGATAAGAGCCACTCTTTGCCCTTGGGAGGTCCCTCTTCTCACACGTGGCTGATTGCTTGCTTCTAGGCCTGCCAGAGAACGCTTCTCTCATATTTCACCTTTTAAATGGGTCATCTGATTCAGTCAGTTTCATCTCCAGGATGATCTCCCTTTTGATTAACTCAAAGTTAACTGATGCATAATCTGTAATAGTGAATGATCCCATCATATTCACTGATCCTGCTCATGGTCAAGGGAAGAAATTCTACAACATGTATATACCAGGGAGCAGGAACCTTGGCGACCACCCTCAATGCTTCCTGTCTCTGATAGGTACCAGGTTGGGCTCAACATTGGTTGTGAGTCTGGAGATTGTAGTTTGTTACCAGAACAAATAGGATACCTTGCACCTACTGGGCAGACTGAAAATAAGATCTTCAGCAGTTATCAAAGCGTAAGGAAGTCTTGTCCTCTCCAACTATTTTTGGATTTAATATGATAGTTGATAAGTTTCATATGGCCCCTTAGTTATTTATTAATTGTGTTATTTACCTGTGGCTTAATTACAGAAGTGACAATACAAATTGTAGTAGAGCGTGAATTAGACATTTGAAACCAACCCATCTTAATTAGAAAAAATGCCATTTAGCTTTTAGATTCAGTTAATTTATTAACTCAGTAGGACAAACTATTGTGTGTTCATTGACAGGTACCCTCAAAGAGCTGGTAATTTTGTAACATAAACATGCAAATAGTATCTTCACTACAAGGCTGAATGATGTCAGTGCAACATGGGTGAACATACAAATTGTCCTCCTGAGTGAAAAAGTCAGACAGAGAAAGACAAATAGCCTATATCACTTATATGTGGAATCTTAAATTTAAAAAAGGAGGGTACAAATGAACTTATCTGTAAAACAGAAGTAGAATTACAGATGTAGAAAACAAACTTATGAATAGCAGGGGGTGAGGAAGGGAGAGATAAATTGGGAGATTGGGATTGACATGTACACACTACTATGTATAAAATAGATAGCTAATAAGGACCTATGTATTAGTAAGCATGTGAAACACAGTGCTCTGTGGTGACCTAAAAGGGAAGAATAATTTTAAAAGTGGGGATATATGTATACATACGACTGACTTTGCTGCACAGCAGAAAGCAACACAACGTTGTAAATCAACTGTACTCCTTTTTTTTTTTTTTTCTAAGTAAGTGAGATCTTGTGAATCTCAGATGCATGCATGCAGTCTCGGGTGTATCGACCCCGTGGACTGTAGCCCACTAGGCTCCTTTGTCCATGGAATTCTCCAGGCAAGAATACTGGAGTGAGTTGCCATTTCCTGACCCAGGGATTAAACCCACATCTCCTGCATTGGCAGGTGGATTCTTTACCACTGCGCCACCTGGGAAGTGGCTCTCAGATGAGGAAGTGCTTAATTCAAACCGAGTTCATTCCCACAGATGTCGGGGCATGTGTACCAAGGCTGGCAGCAGAAAAGGGTAGCAAATGTAATACTTCAGCTTGAAAGTGCAGAGAGGATGGAATGTCTTTAATTTGTTTATAATTAATATGGTCTTTTCCCTAAATCCTTTACCCACACATTAGTGCAGTGAAGAACAACAACTCCGGGGGAATGTCCAATGTCAGGTTTTACAATTTGTCTGATCTGTTCCCACAGGCTCTTTAGGGAGATTTCAGGACCTTGTACAGAAATGACCAGGGGAAAACACATTCAGCTTCTCAGGTTGCCACCATCACCTCCAAGATATTCTCCAGGATGGTGCACATGTGGAAGAGCATGGGTCTCTCAATCTTTTCATGAAGAAGATGAGTTGAGGCCCTTGGGTCATGGTGTCCTGGGCTCCTCTGTCCACTGAGTGATAGTCCTTCTTCACTTCTTCCTTGTTTGCGCTGTTGGCTTTGGGAGTCTTGACTAGTCTCTCTTGTCTTCACTGGAGTGCATGGAGCTCCTGGCTGGATTAGCCTTACATTGTTCCTACTGGCACTATGGGTGCCTCTGCAGACCACCTGTGACCTCCATCAAGATCCAGCTTCCGTGGTTTGCATTAGGGCCTGAGTCACAGAACTCTTAATCCTGCTAATGCACTCCTGTCAGAAGCCCCCCAGTCACATCCTCAGCAGCCTCTAGTCCTATCCCTACTACACAAGAATCAAGTGCGGCTCAGGGAGGCTAAGTCTGAGGGCTTCCCTCTACCTGCTCTCGTGTCGAACAATGTCCTCAAACTGCTGTGAGAAGCGGCCCAAAGACCGTCTTGTTCCAGCACCAGATGTTCCAGCATCATTTGCTCATCTGATTACCTCCACACATTGGGCTCTGGCTGGAGTGAACAATTAATGCCCCGTTTTGCTCCCTTTCTCTTCTCTGCTCTCTTTGCTATCATTTACTAGGGCCCCAAAAGGATAGGTTTGTCCCTGTTCCTCTTTTGTCTGGATATTCTTTATATAAAATCCTAACACAAAGAGACTAGGTTGCCTCTTGATATGTTAAAGGAGAAATAAAATAATTTCAACTGTATTTTCTCAAGAAAATAGCCTGGCTTGAAAGGCAAGTGTTTTGCAACAACATCCATTTTCTTTTTTAATAACAGAAGCAAAAAGCTACCTTTCTCCACCACATCTCTGTCCCTACACTCCTGACACCCCTCCTCTTCTACCTCGAAGCAAATGGATGCACGAACAATTAAGGAAAAAGTAAAAAAAAAAAAAAAAACTCAAACTGAAAAGATAGAAAGCACATTAATGTCCTTAAAAGTCATTTCAGAGAAGGTTATGTAGTATTTCAACAAGCTGAGTATTTAGGTAGAGAGAAGAGAACAAGCAAATACACAGTGGGGACATTTTCAATGAATAGAATACCCAATAAATAGGATGTGACTGTGCTTTCTGATTCTTCCAACCTCTTAAGATGCACCACTAAAAATCATAATAATTTGCCATATAAGCTGAACACAAAAATCGCTCCTGATTTGTGTAGTAGAATGAGAATTCACGGTGTGTTTGTTGAACACAGAAATATAATAGGGAATGACACCTGGAGGTTGCTTTGGGGCCAATTGTTGAGAGCTGATTCCCTCAAGATGAATAATGGTTCATCCTGAGCAAGCCAAAAATTCTCCAACTTTTTATTTTCATGATTTTATTGGCGGTGAGAAGAATGCAAGAGAAAGCCTGACTTATTTAAGCTTGTGCTTCTGATTTACAAGAGAAAAGTTCACACAGGCAGCACCATGCATTTTCAGAACTGCAGGGAGCCTGAGGATAAAGGCTGACAGGGTTCATCTTGTCCTTTAGGGCAGACTTTATCTGATGTCATTGAGAAAGAAATCTGCTGTTAGATAATTGTTCTTTTCATAATATAAATTTCATGCCAGAGAGGAAAGCACTATATTGTCCTTCCCATCTCCTCGTCTGATAGATCTTTATTTGCAGAGTTTAAAGTAAGGCAGTTAGAGTTGGTCTTTACCTTATTGTCTCCTTCTCTGATGGCTTCTGAGGTCTTTGATGAGTAGGGCTACTTTTCTCTGTATTTCCTTGCCTTCTCAACCCTGCTGTTTCTAGCCTAGTTTTTCTTTTTTTTTCACCTGGAGGGTATTCGGTATCTATTTGATCCATTAATGTCATTGAATTAATTTTCTTGAGTTTATTTGCATAGCATCATTTTCTCTTACAATCTTAATTCCTGACAGATGATTACTCCAATTCATACTTTAAGACTTTTTTTTTGAACAATGAGGAGTATTTTTTTTAATATAACTCAGATTCTATTGAGCATCCTTAATGATCACATTCATTTTTATCCTTAAGCTTGATTTCCCCTTGGGAAAAAATCAAGACTTTCAAACCAAAGTTTGGTGATTACCATAGGTGATCGGGATGCATGGTTCTCTTTCTAGCTAAAATAATCATTGTGATTTCCTTGAAGGCCTATGAGATGATTTTTTAAATGCATTTCCAAAGTACTTAAGGGTGAGATAGCTTATGAAGCCTTTCAAAATTTTCACAAACACTTGGAAGGAAATCTCTACCAAACAGCAAGCTGGGGTTTCCACTCAGTGTTTTTTTAAGAAGGGAGCGCTTACTATGTCCCAGACACTATGCTAAGTACTTCATACACCTCGTGTTATTCGGTACAGTCATCCAGTATTTACAACCAAGGTAACTGAGCCATAGAGATAAAGCAACTTTAAAATCATTACTTATTTTGTTCAAGGGGTGTGTGTTTGTATACATATATTGGGCTTGCCTACTGGCTTAGATGGTAAAGAATCTGCCATCAGAGCAGGAGACCTGGGTTTGATCCCTGAGTCAGGGTGGTCCCATGGAGAAGAGAATGGCAACCCACTCCAGTATTCTTGCCTGGAGAATTCCATAAACAGAGGAGCCTGGTAAGCTAAAGTCCATGGGGTTTGCAAGGAGTCAGACACGACTGAGTGACTAACACATACACACATATATACACATAAGACTCCCATGCTCTATTCATGTCATAGCCATGCCCTTGTAATAAAAGTCTGGCTTTGCAGACTTTCATTTACAAAGATGTAGATAGCATGCAAGCTGTCCCCTGATGTCCCAAACATTTAGCCATTCAAGAGTTTTTTCCCCATGCCCACTGACAGAATGAGGAAGTTTAAATAATGGCAGGATTGTATCAGTAATGATTATTGATCTGGGGCCATGATGGATGCCAGTCAGGGAAAACAATTCATGACACAACCCAAGTTATTAGCAGCCTTGGGCTGAAATTTATGATGGATCAAAGCTCTCTGGGTTTCAAACTGATTTATTTTAATATCTGTATTTAAAATTGAGTACAGGGCAGTAGGGTCATGTTTCTGTGAATGCCTCAACATTAAATGATTTGATTAAACCTTAATCCATTGTTTTCTTTTTCCAGAATGTAGTTAATGAGAGTAAAATTTATTGAGCACCAATTTTATGGCCATTAACTATGTGAGCCTTGACAAACTGCTAGTATTTTAGAGTGTTTTATATCTCCCTTCTTGACCAATGTTTTCTGGTTGGCTGCTCACATTTGACATAAAGTCGAGCACACTTTAGAGAGATTTAAATGCATGTCTAAATCACATTCAGTAAATAAAGGTAGATGTAGGCAAATTTAAGACAAGCTTACACAAAATTAAGATTTTGTGTAAGATTAATACTAGCGCTGGTTCTTCTTCGAGTGGGTTTCTTCCTTCCCAGTACTCGGACCCCTCGCTTATTAAGTTTAAGTTCAAACACAAGCGATTACACTGACTCTTTCGGATTCCAGCTCTGACAAAGGAAATCGTGTCATTTAAATAAATTTTAATTCTTATGTTTTTAAAAATTGTGTCATCTAAGCTGAAGGGCTGCTAATTTAATTTTAGTTTCTGTGGCTAACCCTTGGGCACTTGAGAAATCCAGACTTAGAGGGGTATCAAACATGAGGTGTGTGTGTTTCTTGACAAACTTTGTGGCCTGTGGCTTTCACTCCCACGTAGAGCACACACTTGATAACAGAGCATCACGCAGCTGGACTGGCCACCAGTCACCCTTGTGCTGAGGTTCACAAGCTCTCACTTTTAACAATGCCCTTCATTGCTCCGTGCCTCAATCTCCCTGTCTTTGAAATGAGCCTTTTATCCTGAATGATTCCTGAAAGGCCTTTAACTTGTATTCATAGTCAGTAGAAAAGAGGAGACTTTAGATTTGTAATGGGGCAGGTGGTGGAAGACAGGGTGAATGGGCCTGTAATCATGTGCCTTGGTGTTTTACATTTCAGAAACCTCTGGGTTCTGACACTTTATTTCTTTTTTGGGTGACAGTTATATTGCTGGGTTCAACTTACATAGTCTTATGTGTGTGAGGGGACCAAGTAGGAGTTTTTATTACAATCTATAATTTCTAATCAGGATCCTATGCGCATGTATTTATAGTGACTATTACAGGATCATCTCTTTAAATTGACCTCCACCAAACAAATCCATGAGAGCAACAGTCAAAATAGATCACCTTATAGTTCCTGCCTGTGGTGGCAATATGGTACCACGGAAGGAGGGCCAGCTGGTGACCTTGAAAAGGTCACATCTCCTCTAAATATGTTTGCCCTCTCTGCCTCAGGGCATGGTTGCCAATAGTGATAAGAAATGCATATTCCCTGAGCACCTGCCAGGCACTGTATCAGGCATCCATCATGCACAGTAGACGGCAGTGTGGTGAGAGAGCAGATCAGCAGATCAGGGAGTCAGTCTCTTGACTGTGAGACCTCAAGCAGGCTATTTCATTTCTCTAAGCTTGACTTTCCACATCTTAAATTCTTTTTGTCTTTGTTCTTACTGGGCAACCTGTGGAATCTTGAACAAGTTTTCTAATGTTGCTGAGCCTCTGCTAACCCATCTCTGAAAGGGAAACAGTAATAATACCTGCATTTCAGGGTGGCCATGAACCAAATCAAATAAACATAACTCATATGAAAATTCTCTGGGAACCATCTGGCAAAATGGAGGGAAAAGATATTGTCATATGTCAGTTAACAGCATAGAGTGGTGATATGACTGAAAAAATAGTTTCACCAAAAGGAGTAGTTATATCAAAACACTCCCTTGGCATGTGGTCATTAAAAAGAAAGAAAATTCAAGTTTTATTTTTAGAGTTCAATTTACTTACATTCAAAGACAGACAGACAGATGGATGGAAACATACTGTTATTTTCTTGGTGTCAAGCAGCCCATCTTTCCGCACTGTTCCTTAGCATTCTTTGATTAGACAATTAAAAGCAAGGAGTCAGGTTATAGCTCAAAATGAAATGATTTCATGCCATGTACAAATGCTTTCCACTCCTCAGCAGACTGATAAGCTCAGAAGTGTTTGACACTCTGTCATGTTCATTAACAGAGAAACAGGACCAACCATATTATCAGAACGACAGGAATCCTGTCCCCGTGTCACTCGTTCAGAGGAATGGCTCTTATGCTTCTGAGGGACAAAGTTTGATATGGGCATATGAATTATCACTTCAAAATATTTCCTCTCCCTCCTCTTTCTCACCTCTTACTCTCATCTCTGTCACTCTTTCTGTGAAGTTCCAACAGAGGAGAGACACACGTGTTTAGTCACTAAGTCATGTCCAACTCTTTGGGACCCCACATACTGTAGCCTGTCAGGCTCCTTTGTCCATTGGCATTTCCAGGCAAGAATGCTGTAGTGGGTTGCCATTCCCATCTCCAGAGGATCTTCCCTCCCCAGGGATGGAACCCCGCATCTCCTGCATTGAAAGGTGGATTCTTTACCACTGAGCCACGGGCATTGACAAAAATAAAACTTGTGATATATTATCCTTCACCTCAAGAAGCTTGTAATTTAAATGGGAGAGGAGATCTTAATCATTCCTTCCCATCTCCTTTGGCCTTCTTCATTTTAGCTTCCACTGTACAGCACATTTGACAAGATACTTCAGTGTATACTTATTTCACTTAACACTCTGGACTTCCCTGAGATGAAGACAGAGCATGAATTATTTTCATTGTTTTGAAGTCTGAAAAATCTTGGTTTTTGGCCCAAGTCACAGATCCAGTAGTTCTCAGAGACTGGTCACTTCCAACTCAGCCTCTCCTGATGCCAGTACTTCCTCATTCTACCACACCCATCATGCCTATTCTTCTAAAACAGTTCTTAGAAGAGACAATGACCACCAAGAAGTACCATCAGGAAGCCAACTAGGAGTTTGGAGGAGCAAAGTGTACCAATCTGTCCTAGTTATTGTGGGGCACACGATAGAAGCTAATGCATTCTCTGTCATTTAGAGAATTATTGTTGGGATGAAGGAGCCAAGATGCAAGTGAATGGAGCACTGAGTTGCTGTGAGTCTGCAGTCAAGTGGTCATTGTTACTGGTGTCATTTAGTCTGAATATTTCAAGATTTTTTTGGGGGGTGGGCAAGAGGCAAATATCTAGTAAATCTGACATATTCAAATATTGCATGCCATATAATATATGATCATATATAATGTATCATGTAATTTTTAGTATTTGCAAAATTAATATATTTCCTAAGAAAAAACGTTTTTTAAAGGTAGATTAGCTTGTATCTGAATTGAACTGAGCTTGTATCCTAGCAATATCTGTTTTTGTTTCATACAACAGGAGTAGAACTAAAAATAAATAATATGTCATTAGATAATCTCACAATACATCCATTAATTTCCCTTTCTGCTAAAAAGCAATGAAATTGTGGTTTAAGCTGCTTTAAAAACATTACATGAAAAATGAGGAGCAGGGATGAAGACAGATTAGAACATAATTACAGGGGCTGGAACTCAGCCAGGTCCTTTTATGCCTTGCCAAGTTGGAGACAGCCAACCTCCAGGTGAACTTGGAAGATGAGTACTTCAAACTCAGAATGCCACCTCCCACATAGCAAGACTCCACGCAGCTGACTGGGGGAAATACTGACTCATAAAAGACCATCAAAGGGCAAAACTAAGTGTAAGACTGAATGGAACATGGAAAAAAAAAACACACACGCAATACAGATCACTTCTGTATTATAGCAGAGAGCGTTATATTTTTTCCCCAACTTTGGTCAGAGATGTTAACTTTCTCTCTGCAGATCTGGCTTAAATCCTTGGTGAATTCCCAAACAGGGTGTGAATTTATCACTCAATATTGGGAGCATGTGGGGTTTTTCATTTTATTAAAATGATTCTTTTTTTTCCCACCACAGATGCTCCATGGAGCAAGGTCTGTACATTATAAGTGAAAAGTGATTCCCCAGAAGGAAATCTTTTATCTCAAGCTGTAACTTAAAGTTGAACACGTACTTTATTTTGGAAGCTGCTTTGTGAAGAAAACAGCAAAAGGCTGAATGTAGAGACAGTTTGACAAATGCATTAGTATCTAGTTTGCAACTGGGTCTCCAGGATGGCAAGACAGACCACAGCCTAATTCAGCAGGTATATTTGAGGTTCACTCATGTGTAAAGCTGGAGAAGGCAATGGCAACCCACTCCAGTACTCTTGCCTGGAAAATCCCATGGATGGAGGAGCCTGGTAGGCTGCAGTCCATGGGGTCGCTAAGAGTGGGGCACGACTGAGCGACTTCACTTTCACTTTTCACTTTCATGCATTGGAGAAGGAAATGGCAACCCACTCCAGTGTTCTTGCCTGGAGAATCCCAGGGACAGAGGAGCCTAATGGGCTACCGTCTATGGGGTCACACAGAGTAGGACACGACTGAAGCGACTTAGCAGCAGTAGCAGCATGTGTAAAGATGGAAAACATAAAAGTAGTGACCTGATTAGGTAGTTGTGGAAATAAAATGAGATCACGCATGTAAAGAATCATCATGTCATCTGACATGGTGTAAACCCCTGATAAATATTAACTAATAGAATATCAAGGTAGCCTGATAACTAAACTTAGAAATATTTCTATGGAAGATAAATACGTTAATCACCATACAGTT
Organism: Bubalus bubalis; assembly: GCF_019923935.1. Taxonomy (NCBI): domain Eukaryota; kingdom Metazoa; phylum Chordata; class Mammalia; order Artiodactyla; family Bovidae; genus Bubalus; species Bubalus bubalis. Next base: position 33,186,850 of record NC_059177.1, on the reverse strand, counting down.
TCTGTTCTATACAGTGGTACCATATGGCTCTCTACTTCTACTTGTTTCCTTTGCTCTGGTTTAACTGACTGGAATTTGTTTACCCACCCGTGTGCCCTATCATTCTATGAATGTTTCAAGAACTAGATTTACTCTTATTGTCTACCACTGGCTCAACATGACTAGTTCTCAGTATATGCAAGTTTAATTGACTTGAAAGCAATGGTTTTTTGTTTCTTAGGGAAATATACCAAGACTGAAATAAAACCATCTGATCTGATGTTAAGTTTACAAGGGAAACAGACCAGGATGTGCTGGCTCTCAGAACCAGTGCAGGTCTGTGGCTAAGTGAAAGTTGAAGGAAGCAGGAGAATTGGGAGAAATAAGGAAAAAAGGAATACTGTGGGGGACTGTGTGCCAAAGGCTTGCCCCAGGAGAATGCATTTTGCCTGAAACAGTTTCCAACTCGCTTTTCCTTCTCTAACCCCATGGCCGCCTACCCTCTGCCCCCTCCCAATATGGCGTCTGACTCAACTTTGGAAAACCAGGCAGCTTGATATTCATCAAAGTTGAGAAATCTTGGCTACTGACTTTATATTTTTGAACCAAGTAAGCACAAGAGTCTTAGCAACATTTTGTGTTGCAGTATATTTGGAAGTCATACTGAATGTTTCTTCACTGATTTTCTTTATTGGCAGTCAAGCACGTAACTAGGATTTTCTATTGCTCTTATTTTTTTCAGTGTTCAAAAAAAAAAACCAAGTTTTACCTCTGTGAAATAAACATGTATAAGATATCCTTATATGCTAGCTAGAAAAATATGTAAATTCTTGGTAGGATGTCTAACTCTAAAACAGAAAATACACCTGTGGCTTTACAGTCTAAAATATCATCTCTTCACCATTCATTTATAATTGAAATAGGGGAAAGTACCCCTACAGTAACCAAAGTAGTAACACTCCAGTGTTGCAAACTACTTTGCAAATGTGGAAGCATAGACTGAAATACAGCATGGCCAAACTCATTGTAATACAGTGACAAGATTTTTTTTTTCTTTTCAAATTATCAATCTTACTTTTTGGTGGATGGGGTAAAATGAAAACTAATAAAGTTGAGATCATTGTCATGATTTTAGCAGCTCCTAATAATGTGCATCTATTAGACCAAAGTTGTGCTGTTAATTCTTCAAGTCAGATCTATTTCAGATGATAACTCCTCCACATATACGTGCATTTAAAACCCCTTAATCCTCAGCTTCTTCATCTGTATCATGGAGATATTTATAATGCCTGCCTCAAACAGCTATTTATGACAACTAAATGTGATAATGTATGTAAAATCCTCAGAACAGCAAATATATGGCAGTTTCTTTGTAAGTATCTTTCAATCTTTCTCTACTAAGTACCATCTCTAACCTCAAGAATCTTATCGTATTAATTGTATTTTTCTCAAAGATAGGATGTTTTTGTCCACATCTTTGTTTATTTAAATATATGCATGTATTTGCATATTTATACAGAGATATAAAAAGTGGAAGGTCTAATCCTTTCCACCAAGTGAACAGACACTAGTTTTTATAATATACTTTCCTGACATTTTATTATAAACATTTCAAATACTCATAAAAATATAAAAATTATACAATAAACACCCATTACCAACATGTAGCTCATGCACTTACCATTTTATTATATTTGCTTTACCACATTTCAGTCAGTCTATCCATCCCTCAATCATTCTTATTTTTGCTAACAGCTTTATTGAGATATAGTTTATCCACCATCAAATCAACTTGTTTTCAATGTGCAATTTAATTATTTTTAGCACATTTACAAAGTGCCCAGCCATCACCACTCTCCAATTTTAGAACATTCCCATCTTCCCAAAGAGATTCTTCATGCCTATTTGTAAATACTACCTCTTCTCACCTCAGCCCCCCGCAATTGTTAAGCTACTTTCCGTCTATATAGATCTGAACAGCCATAAGTTTTAACCAACATCACAAAGATTCATGAGGATGCTTCTGTCCTATGACTCTTGGGATTAAAAGATCTCAAAAGAAACTGTCTATAACCAAAGGGACCTAATATTTTTCACAAAGCAGAGCTTATGTGCAGAAAAATCTCCCTGCAGTATATGATGACCCTGATTCCTTATTCTCAGAGCACTAAATCACTCCCACTTTCCTGACGAGGAAATATAAGGCAGGAAAGAAGGGTCAGAAACACTGAAAGTGTCCAGAAAGCTATGAGAGTGGTAGAAACAAGCCAGGGGCTACCGTTTACCACTCTGCTCACTGCTCCGAAGCTGGCTTTGTTGAGTATCACTGTACCTCTATGAAACAAATGGCACTGGATGAAGGAGTGTATACAGATTACCCAGCAGCTGACATTTCTGTGGGTCATCGGCCAGGATGGTGATTGTGTGAACAGATTCCCCAGGATGGCATTTGAGAGTGAAATCAAAGAACAGTGATGGCAGATGTTTGGAAACCACATTTGGAGTTGGCCTCGGACAGAAAGGAGCTGAATACTGATTTGGTGGGTGGTGAGGGATGTCCATGGTCTTCTCAGAGGGGAGTTGCTTCTCTGGCAGGATTCCAGTCAAACAGATTTAGGTTTCTTTTACGTTAAAATCCCCTGAAGACATTTATGGGGATAGGAGGGAGCTAGAGGAATGCCAACATCATGTGTTGAGTATCTATTCTTTCAGAGATAAAATTGTCAGTGCTAACCCAAAGGAGAGTATTTAGGATTTATCAACTCCTTTTGTTGTTGTTTGGTTGCTAAGTTGTGTCTGACTATTTAGCGACCACATGGACTGTAGCCCACCAGGCTCCTCTGTCCTTGGAATTTTCTGGGTAGAATGGGTTGCCATTTCCTTCTCCAGGGGAACTTCCTGACTCAGGGATCAAACCCATGTCTCCTGCATTGGCAAGCAGATTCTTTACCAGTGAGCCACCTAGGTGCAATTAAAATATTTAAAAAGTACCAGTTCTTCTGCCTGCTGCTGCCACAGTTTCCATTTTTCTATTTACAAAGGCTATTAACTCAAGTGATCCTCCCCTGGGTTCCCTCTCATGACTGTCACCCAGCCCATCAAAGCTCTGCTCTTACTTCTTAAGTGGCGTCATCTCTGCCCACATTTGTCACTAGCAGGTTAATTTCTCTCATATTTTATTTTCAGCCTTGGAAAACTAAAAAAAAAACAACACACACACACTCACAAAACAAAAATTAGCATTTATGGCGGTTATGATAAATGTACTTAGATTTCCTCAGACTACTCAGTCTCTGAAAATTTCAGGGTGAAAACCCAAGTGGCAGACAGGTCACTTTTAATTCAAGCAATGTAGCTTTAGTGTCTATTTGGAGCAGCTTGCTTTGAATTTCTGGCATACTAGCCACACTCATTAAATACCTGTGAAAGGAGGGAATGAGACACACAAATGAACACTTAAGGTCTTTATTAAATACTTGAATCATTCATTCCTGGCTCTTTGTCCCATATATATGTGCGCACACACACAACATACACGCACGCACACACACACAGACATTCCCTGGAGTTTAAACCATTTAGCTCTTAAAGGCTAAAAGGCATTTTCATCTTAGTTCAAGGTGAAGGAGCTATTTGCTGCTTCTGTATAGGTCATAAGGACTTGAATGCCTCAAATATGACAACTCTGTAGAGAAACTTTGAGTTCAGTTTGGTAGAGTGTTAATTTATTTAAATTAATATAAGTGATTTACTTTTAAACACCTTTCCATCCCATTTGGTACCATGCTAGCTGCAGAAAGCATTTTGGAGATGAAGCCCTGATGACCTGTTATCTTTGTCTCTGTTATGTTGGTAGCATCTCTAACATGTAACTATGAATTCTGGGTATGGTTTTGAAATGTTTTTGGAGTAACAACAGTTTCATCCTTAAACCACATATAATAATCCTTAAAAATTAGGTGGTATTATGAGGATTAAATGTCACCTTGTAAGTTGGTTCCTAGTTAAATTACAACTGGCAGAAATTTGAGAACTTTATGTGTGTAAAACACCTATTTCCATTTTTCCTGAAGAGTAGATAGACCTTATGATCTGATTGGGGCCAGCCCTACTCAATGTCAAGTGTGCTTGGCCAATCAAATCTTGTGGACCATAGAATGCAGTGAGACTCAGACCTGGGACCTACCTAGATAGATTGGCAAAAGGAAACTGTCTTTCTGTTAGGCTTGAAACTGGGAGAGCATACACCTGGAGCTTCCTAGAACAACCATATGCATTGAAACTTCTTCATGGTGAAGACAGAGCACAAAAATAGAGCTGATATATAGCAAAGAGAAGGGGCTTCCCAGGTGGCACTAGGGGTAAAGAACCCACCTGCCAATGCAGAAGACCTTAGAGATGCGGGTTCAATCCCTGTGTTGGGAAGATCCCCTGCAGGAGGGCATGGCAACCCACTCTAGCATTCTTGTCTGGAGAATCCCATGGACTGAGAAGCCTGGTGGGCTACAGTCCATAGGGTCCAAAGAGTCAGAGAAGACTGAAGCAACTTAGCATACATGAATAGCAAAGAGAAAGATGGATTCTTTATCATGTGGGTTGAGTATCTTATTGTCACCTATGAAACTGGATCTATTCTAGGATTTTTCCATTAGATGACTATAAATTTCCCTTATTTGGTTGAGTTTGTCTTTGTTGGATTTTTGACATCTGCAGCTGGGAGCCTTAATTAATGAACTGCTATATATGTTAGCGGTGAAACCACCACAGCATCTCATCCTCTGTCAGTTTACCAGGTTCTGCATGATTGAAGCTTGATAAAATCTGATCATCTGAAAGCTCATAGTTAAGCAGAGTAGAACCAAGGAAAATGATCACTTTATTTCAAAAAGTTGGGAATTCTGAAGGCATTTAATTATTTATAGCTGTAATTCCTTAGGGCATATTGGATAATACTCTAAACTTTTTGGAAAAAAAAATTGGAAAGATTGTTTTGGTCATAGGTGATTTCAGTAGTTCATACTTTAAAAATATATATTTCCATACACTAGCCTATTTAGAATAAAATTAGAATTACTATTATTACTAAAATTAGGAAGTATCATTCTTTTTTTTAACCACTCCATGAAACATGCAGGATCTTAGTTCCCTGACCAGGGATAGAACCCATATCCCTTGCCTTGGGAGCACAGAGTCAACAACTGGACCAACAGAGAAACCCCAGAAATGGCATTCTTATATAGCAAAATACAGAGTTGAGGCTAAAGTCACCCCCTTTCATTTTTTTGATACTGTACTCTGTGGCAGAGTTACAGTAACAATAAGATGGGCTGAAAGGAGATATTAATGGAGTAGGTCTCAACCTACTCAGGAGACTGATATTAACTAACAAAGTACATAATGGGAAAAAATGATAGAGCTGTTGAAAGCCTCCGTATTGGACCAAATGTTTTAATTGCGGTTTTTCATATTCAGAGAGAGTTAATATCATTCATGGGAAAATGTACATCTTAAAGGGCATTTTAATTATTCCTCCATTAGACTGTCTCTGTCTGGTTACATAATTGTGGTTTCATGGAAGGACATCAACACTTAAACTGATTCTTGGAACCTCTGAGCTGAGTAATGTAAGAAGCAGCAGCACCTTCTCATGAAATCATGGTCATGGAATCCTTGATGGAGGATCATTGAGACTGGGTCAATAGGAGCTCATAAAATGTGTGCTGGAATTAATGGGGCCTCAGTAGGAATCTCAGTGATGAATTAGATGCTCTAATCAAAATTAGATTGTGTTCACTAAACAGTAAGCCAATGAATAACATCTCTAGCATATGTTAGTATTGTAGTACAAGTTAGACAATAAAGACTATTAATCTTTAAGCAGTTAAGTAACCAAGTTGGTTTGTTTTAAATGCTACCCACACATCAGGTGCATGTGGATAACTAGTCATGTATGTATGAATTCATATATTTTTGAATGTAATTCATGAAATACTGGTGAATGACACATCTTAGACATAGGTGATCTCATCATATACATATAATTAAAATCTGTACTTTTCTTACCTTCCCTTTTTTTTTTGCTTTAAAACTTCTTTGTTGGTTTTTGTTCATTTTCAAGTATATCCTCACTCATTATAGAAAAGTAAAAGTATACCCAAAGATATTGAATTAGTAGGGGTCCAATTAGAAAAGAGAAAACCCACATAGTAATTGGAACAGGAAGTTTAATATAGAAATTGTGAATTGTAATAGGAGATAGGGATATCAGGGGATTTGTTACTAGAAATTAAAAGAGAACCCTAATTAATGTCAGAATAGCAGATATAAGGAACAGTCACTACCCTTAGGGCTGAAATGGAACACTCTAGAAGAATTTTCCTCCCCTAGGTGGAGACCTGGACCTTGTTGCGTTTCATGGGCCTCGTTAATTTCAGCAGCTAATTTTCCTTATTGGTTACATGCACTGGATAGGGAAGAAATTCAGGATTTTCTCTGTGAGGCATTGGCCACTTGATGCTAAATATCATGACAGGCAGCAAGATTCTCTACACCAATTAATGCATCTCCTGCAGGTGAATTGTCCAGAAATGAAGCTTTCATGTTGCATGCATAATACATTATACAATCCCTAATTCAGCTAATTTTTGAAAAAAAAAATTTTTTTTTGATGTTTTGATGATGACAACTTGGTAGGAGTTTAAATGAAATTGTGACAAAATGAGATGCTGGCAGAAACTGACAAAGTACCAAAGGGAAGAGTGGAATTCTTTTAATTCTTTCCTTTGTCAAAAAGATAGCTGATGATTAGATGTTTGATAATACTTTAATGGGTTTCCCTAGTGGGTCAGCAGTGAAGAATCTGCCTGCCAATACAAGAGATGCAGGTTCAATTCCTAGGCTGGGAAGATCCCCTGGAGAAGGAACTGGCAACCCAGTCCGGTACTCTTACCTGGGAAATCCCATGGACAGAGGAGCCTGGTGGGCTCTAGTCCATGGGGTCGCAAAGAGTCAGACACAGCTTAGTAACTAGACAACACCAACAACAATTTCTTAATAGAAACATGGCCATTTCAAACAACTGTGCTTTTTTGGCATTTTATTTTAAATATAGCTGAGAGTACAAGTCATTCCCAAACTCCCAACCTATCCCCTGCCTTTGGTAAAGAGCAAAACAGGCAGGGAATAAGGCAAGGAAAAGACTTGCTTCTCATGACTCCAATTTTGTGATACAACTGTGTATTTTCTAGAGGAAAACATATCAAATATTGAGGGACTTTCCCCGTAGATTAGTGGGGGGTTTTTTGTTGTTGTTGTTTTTTTTTTTTAGTTTTTCATTCCACTCTTTGTATTTCTTAACACAAATTGTGCTTATGAGATTGAAAAAATACACAGGTGTTTTGTGGGAAAAAAAAAAAAAACTCGCTTGTATCCTTACATTAGAGTTCAACACATTTTCTGAAGCTGCCATGCATTTTTACAAAGCCTTTTTTTTCCAAAGAACTCATGGACTATCCTTTACTATTTTGTCTGGCCTGGAAAAAAAAAATAAAGCAGATATGCCTCTAAGTCTAGGCTTTGTGGCACAGAGGCAAATAAAATTAACTGTGGACACATAATTATAAAAAGCATTAAATAATTGTGAGTTTTGGCCTCATTTATCTCTGCCAAAGAAAGCTTTGAAGCTATGAAATGAGCTCTGGTGTGGATATTCTCATATTTGTTCTTTGATTGAGTGGGGAAAAAAGATCTCCACTGATATAAACCATCATAGAATATTTTTGGCTTGCCTTTTTAAAACTAAAGTATGAAATTTTTACATCTTCACCATGGTTAGGTCAGTTATCAAAGATCTAAGGGAAAAGTTGAAGTTATAATACTTTTTTTCATAAAATCACTATTTCATATAAAAATGTGCCGCTTGATCCTATTGGAAAGAGCAGGAAATGAGTGATGCCTATTTATTACAGATTTAAATAGAAGAAAAAAATAGAGTGGTTGTTTGGTGATCTTCTGTGTTATTTTTTCCATATACCCTGAGATGGTACAAGTATCTTCTGAAGATATCCCTGGACAAATAATTTCCAGTGATATTTTATTTTTAAGGCTTTCTGGACTCAATATGTAATGGAAGAAACTATGCTGAGAAGTCCATCTCTTTATGACTTTTAAACAACTTGTTTTCAGCTACGAATGAATTAGTGCCAAGGACAGTAGCACTTTGGGGAAAATAGAGCATGACTCTAACCTGAAAATTAATGTCCTTTTCCAAGGATATAATTAGTCTTTTCCACACATGGCTTTGGTGGCACTTGTTGAGTTGTTCTATCTTAATTCTCTGTGAACTGACCATTATACTTTCATATGACTCCTTTTTAGGAAAATGACCCAACTTTGCTTCTCTTTGGGAGGCAATGGGTAGGTGAATATGTGACTGGACAGAGGAAAGCATGTGGCAGGCACTTAGGCATCACACTCAATTTAATGCTTGATTCAGAGGTTTTATTTTACTTCTCCAGCAGAACAAAAACCCCCAGAAGTCCAACTAACTTCAGAGCCAAAGCCCAAACGCAGAACCAACAGGAAGCATAACATGTGAGAAACACATTTAAAAATCAGTTTTTTTAATATCTTGCAACTTTGCAAGTTATCTGAGGAGGGCCACATATTAGATACAAATTTGGATCCAGAGATTTTGTGTTGCCATTTTGTTGTGTTAATTTTTTAATCCTATCAACCTTGAGTTTGGCCTGACTGACCTATTGTGCTGTCTAAAGTTGCAGTAAAAGAGCCTAAGGCACTTTTAAGTGACTGGCAAGCTGGAGATGATTTCAGAGTAAAGGATTCCCTTGGCATGAATGAGTTTAGGGGAATCTCTTATTAAGGTCTGTTCCCTGTCCTTGTACTATCCTATGTCCCCCTATGACATGATAAATAAATAAGAAAGGTTTCTAATAACCTCTCCATTCTTGTACACACAAGAATTTCTAAAGTGTTCATTGAGTCTTTAAAAATTTGCTGTATTTAAATATTCTTCTTAGATACTTCTCTGCACAATTTACTTAGATAGTAAATCTGTCTTTTCTTAAATATTAGAAATAGTGATATGGGTAACACCCACCATAAGCTGTTGCAAGTTCTAAATTAGTAGAGTCTACATTAATGAGGTTTTACTGTACATCAAGTATACTACATCTCTAGTACTTGTGCCTAATGAATTTTCACCCCTAGTAATTAGGTGTTGTTTAATTATGGTTAGAATCTTTCATATCACCTAGGTTAATCACCATATTAAAGACTATTTGAGAGTTTAAGTCATTTGCTGATCATCACAGATTTAGTTACAGAACTAAAAATGTGGTTCCTTTTCCCTACTTCAGTGTTACTGATGAGAATTAAGTGCAGGCATATATTTTCCTATAAACTGTAATTTTGATGTAGACTACATAAAATCTCACTCTACACATTATATGTAACACTGAGCATATGGTGATTCCTAAGCAATGATGCAAGGTGTGGAGATGTGTGTGAATGTGTGCTGGAAGACGTGATGAAATGAACTCCCTTTTCCATCTCTTATTTCCCAGGAAGCATTTTGATATTTATTCTCCTGGATAGCTCAGGCACCACTGAGCTTTATGAGATTTCATCCTGAAATCGTATGTTTAATCCTTAAATCTTTGAAATCAGCATAATTTTTTTAAATTTTATTTTATTTTTAAATTTTACATAATTGTATTAGTTTTGCCAAATATCAAAATGAATCCACCACAGGTATACATGTGTTCCCCATCCTGAACCCTCCTCCCTCCTCCCTCCCCATACCATCCCTCTGGGTCGTCCCAGTGCACCAGCCCCAAGCATCCAGTATCGTGCATCAAACCTGGACTGGCAACTCATTTCATACATGATATTTTACATGTTTCAATGCCATTCTTCCAAATCTTCCCACCCTCTCCCTCTCCCACAGAGTCCATAAGACTGTTCTATACATCAGTGTCTCTTTTGCTGTCTCGTACACAGGGTTATTGTTACCATCTTTCTAAATTCCATATATATGTGTTAGTATACTGTATTGGTGTTTTTCTTTCTGGCTTACTTCACTCTGTATAATAGGCTCCACTTTCATCCACCTCATTAGAACTGATTCAAATGTATTCTTTTTAATGGCTGAGAAATACTCCATTGTGTATATGTACCAGAGCTTTCTTATCCATTCATCTGCTGATGGACATCTAGGTTGCTTCCATGTCCTGGCTATTATAAACAGTGCTGCAATGAACATTGGGGTACACGTGTCTCTTTCCCTTCTGGTTTCCTCAGTGTGTATGCCCAGCAATGGGATTGCTGGATCATAAGGCAGTTCTATTTTTTAAACTCCTTATGTTGCAATCATAACAGAGTCATAGCAATTTGTATCTAAGTGTCCAGAGATGTCACCTGTACCCTTCACCCAGTGTCCCCCAGTGATCACATGCTGCATTTATAGTTTATCGGTAATTATGCTAGGAAACTGGCACTGGCATAATCCACAGAGTTTATTCAGATTTCACTATTACTAGGTGTACTCGTGAGTGTGTGTGTGTGTGTGTGTGTAGATCAATGCAATTTCATCACATATGTAGCTTCACTAACAACCACTTCCACAATGTGTGTTAGTCTCTCAGTCGTGTCCAACTCTTTGTGACCCCAAGGACTGTAGTTCACCAGGCTCCCCTGTCCATGGGATTCTCCAGGCAAGAATACTGGAATGGGTTGCCATTTCCTTCTCTAGGGGATCTTCCCCACCCAGGCATTGAACCCAGGTCTTCTCCATTGCAGGGAGATTCTTTAATGTCTGAGCCACTTCCACAATGAATATGCTTAATTACACTGTCCCCATAATTTGCCTTTATATAACACTATAGCACTATCCCTTTATAGCCACACCCACTCCTCTTGCCACCCTAGCTCCTCACAGCTGCTGATCTTTTCTCTATTTCTATGACTATGTTATTCCACAAATACTGCATAAGTGAAATCATACCATATGTAACTTGTTGAAATTGACTTTTTTCCATTCTTTGAAGTTTATCCAGGGTGTTGTGTGTATCCAAGTTCATTCTTTTTTTAAACTATTGGGATAAAGTTGTTTATAATATTGTTTCTGCTATATAATGAAGTGAATCAGCTATATGTATAGACACAAATCCCCTCCCTCTTGAGCCTTCCTCCCACCCTGCCCCCCTCCCACCTCTCTAGGTCACCACAGAGTACCAAGCTGAGCTCCCTGGTGTATAGGTACTATACACCAGGTTCCTACTAGCTATTTTACTTATGATAGTGTATATACATCATGCGCTTAGTCACTCAGTCGTGTCTAACTTGTTGCAATCCCACAGACTGTAGCCCACCAGGCTCCTCTGTCCATGGGATTCTCCAGGCAAGAATACTGGAATGGGTTGCCCCTCCTCCAGGGGATCTTCCCAACCCAGGGATCAAACCCAGGTCTCCCATATTGCAGGCAGATTCTTTACCAGCTGAGCTACCAGAGAAGCCCGATAGATAGATAGATAGGTAGATAGATATAGTGTATATACATCATAGTTCATTCTTTTTTATTGCTGAGTAATATTCCAGGTTATGGATGTACCACAATTTGAAGGACATTGGGTAGCTTCCAGTTACTGTTTATTAGAAATAAAGATGCTATGAACATTCTGAAAAAAAATATAGTTTTTCAGTTTTCTGAGGAAACTGATTTCTAGATCATATGGTAAGTTCACTTTTAGCTTTTAAAGGAATTGCCAATCTACTTTCCAGAGTGCTTGTGCCATTTTCATTCCCAGCAGTAATGTCTGAGTGAGCTAGTTTCTCTGAGTCCTCACCAACATTGGTTTGATCACTAGGTTTTTCATTTCAGCTATGCCAGTGGATGTGTAGTGATACCTCATTGTGGTTTTAGTTTGCATTTTTCTAATGACTAATAATGTTGAACATCTTTTTGAGTGCTTATGTATCATTTTACTGACGAAGCTATCCTTCTCTTCCGTGAAATAACTGTTTTACCCATTCTCTAATTTTTCTTTAATGGTGAGGTTTAAACAAGTCCATCATTATACATGTGAATTGCAAAATAAGTCCTTTTGCTTTCTATTTTGTCTTTTCATCTTCCTATTGGGGTATTTTTACAAAGCATAAGCTTTAAATTTTGATATTTTTCTTTAATTGATCTTTTGCTGTCAAGTCTCAGTATTCTTTGCCTAGTCCTAACTAGATTCTGAAGATTTTCTTTTGCCTTTTACCTAGAGATTTGAATAATATATGTTTTACATTTAAGCCTATCATAATCCATTTTCAGTCATTTTTAAAGATGCAATAGGAGGTTTATGCTTATTTCTTTTGCTTGTGATGTCTAATTATTCCAACACCATTTGTTGAAATGTTATTCCTCCTCCATTGAATTGCAGCATATTTTTTTAAGATTTATAGATCTTAAATAAGTTACATGTGCTGTATAACAATAAATAGAAATGTTGAAGGACCTACTCAGTGCCAGGCATTTTAACTGTGCAGTCTCTTTACCTGCATTATTAACCGTATCTTATTTGCAGGAAAAAAAATGTGGGCAGTATTACTATCTTCACTTCAGAGATATGGAAGCTAAGATTTGAAAATCATTGTGACATGCTCAAGGACATGAAGGTGCTACAATATAAAGGTAGAATTAGAAGTCAGATCTGTGTGATTTGAAAGCACATATCATGCTTAATACTAAAATGTTTTACCATCAAAGGAAACTCAGAGTCAAAGCTTTTGATCTTTCAAGCCATTATTATGTTGTATAGTAAGAACTGATGACTTCTTTGGCGGGCACTTAAAAACATTTCTTTAGCTTGAGAAATCAGCTATGAGTTTGGAGTCTGGTTCTGGAATTTGACTAGGCTTTTGCCACATTAAATATAACCATTTTAGAAAACGAAATGGTCCCTTCATCTAGTATCAGTTTTTAACAATACTCTTTGTTATGCTCACTGGGAGACGGTGAAGGACAGAGGCATGCTGTGGTCCATGGGGTCACAAAGAGTCAGACACGACCTAACAACTGAACAACAACAACATGCCAATAGTAACGGCCAGAGCATCTGACCTGTTTTGGCCTCTTTTCATTCAGTTTGTAATATAACAGAACTTCTTCCAGAGCCCTTTACTTTTTCCACAAAGGTCATGTAGCTAAGGGTGACTTTCCCTATTTATTGAGCCTCTAATTCTTTTTAAAAATCTTGAGAGACGATTTTTCTGGACATAAACCCATAGTAACGATTTCTATGTGATTTACATGTTACACCCTCAATTTACATACATTTCCAATGTGCTACTTTTCATCTCATGGAGGCTTGCTTAGATGTTGCATATTAAAGCAAAATGAACAACAGGGGTCATCTAGTGCCATATGTTGCCCGGAAGATGATTAGCAGGTTTTTGTTGTTGTTGATGTTTTTAAATCATAGTTCTCCTTTTGTTCCTAAACATTTGGTACTTGGTCACCTGTTGCAAATAGGAAAACTTGTGGATAAAAATCGGAAGATGAGTTGCTTTTCTTCCTCTACTGATTACTTATTGTGTGACCTTGAGTAGCCTCCCATTCTGAACCTTCCATCTTTCTGGTGGGGATCAAAAAGAAAATAAATGCTTTACCCTTGAGAGTTAGCTTTTATCGTTTCCTTGTTTTGTGATATGTATGAGCTAGCCTTTCAGAAGCAAGAGTATGTAAGTTAGGGGGTATTTTACAGGAGCCATAAGAAGGGCTTATCTAGAGCAGTAAGCTAGACTCAGGCATGGGTAAAAGTTAACTGTGGTACAGAACAGCCTCCAGCAACAGAAGCTCACTGATAATAAATAAATAAATTTTAAAAAAAGAAGAAGAAGCTCACTGAGGGCAGGAGATCTGTGTGTTTGGCTCCCTGCTCTATCTCCAGAGTTAACAACAATATCAGGTACTCCCCACAGTCAGCTATTTCATTTCCTATTTCCCCATCTGCATGGAGAGCTTGTAAGGTAGTAAAACTAGCCACATATGCCTTGGAACTCCATGCTCCATCCTAAAGCAGTGTTCCAATTCCCTGGGTATCTATTGCTTGCACTATTCTCTCCAGAAAAGCTTCCCAAGTAGTCCTGATCTTCCTGGGGGAAAAAGGTAAACCAAGAAAAAGGAGTCCTGGATGATCTCAGTCAGTCAGTTTTCCCTCCCATGGTTTCAGTGTTCTGTCTGTAGAGTGAGGAAATGACTCTGGACTTCACTATTCTATTGAAAGTATGAAATGTATGTATGAGACTGTACAGTGACTGGATTTCCCAAATGGCAAAGCATCATAGCCAACTCTAAAGAGGACGGTCACTGTTATAACAGTGAAGTAGTACCATGGCTCTGCTACTGCTCAAATCTTAGTTTTAATGCCTGTATTAAAATAAACTGTAAATGGGCACAGTCTCATTTTTCCTTTATGTAAAATGGGGGTAAGATTGGGTAAATCAGAGTATTCAGAAGGATGATAAAGATGAGAACATGGGATCGAGCTGCTTGGGTTCAGATGCTGGCCCTGATGCTTACTGAACTTCTTGCCTCTGTTTCTCCATCAAGAAAGTGCCATACAATAATGTTTGTTCATGAGGTTGACATGAGAATGAAATGAAATGACATAAAATGATTAGCAATAGCCTTGGCACATAATAAATTTCTATAAGCACGAGTTATGATATTGCCTTGATTAAGACCCCTAGCTACCCTAAAATTTCTCTCTCCTTCCTCCTTTTCCCTATCCTGGACCTGGAAATATGTGATTCGAAACACAAAGAATTCTGTCATGTATCATCCTGAAGACAATCCACCTAGAATGCTCCCTCAGAAACTAAATCTCTTTCTTTCGAATGTTTTGTTTGGAAGAGATTCTTTCTCTTATTATGAAAACTCCTCTAACTTTTTCTACTTTTAAAGAAAAACATACAAAGACCAAACAAAGTCACATGCATGGATTATTTTTTTTTGTTTTCCCCAAAGCAACAGCAGAGCTCACATCTGTCCTATTTCCAGCTCTGGTGTCCTGGAGAGGACTTCCTCAGAGGGGCTGCATTTGGAACTTGGTCAATTTTACAGTGCTTTTTTGCATAAGGCAACTGAAATCCTTCTTTCTCTGGATTTTTGCTGAGAGGCCTGGCAGTGATGGGTTGGTCAGGATCCACACACACTGGGACCAGGTTCTGCAGAGCTGTAAGGTTGGGTATGTTTTACTCTCTCCCCACCTCCACCATTTATATATGCACTTTCTGAATTCTTTCCATTTTCACAAGTTCCTTTTAACCAATATCTGAGTGCAGCCCTATGGGAGAAAGGAATATCATAAACATGATTTTTTTTTAAAATAGCAACATAGCTGTGAATTTACCACAGAATGGGAAGAGGAAAAAAAACTCTCTTTCTTAATCAGATGATTAAATCAATGTCTGCAGGGCATCTTGGGCTCTCAGCTCTCTGCAATGTCCTGTACTAAACCTACATCAACTAGTCTGATCACTCTTTCTCTTCATTTGTGTGGAAATGAGTTGAAATTCTGTCCTTATTAATAATGTAAGTAACTTTGGAAAGGTGACTTAAATTTTCAGGCTGTGGTTTATAGCCCTTATAAACTGAAGCCAATTTGAGTATCAAACCACTATTAGCTAAAGGGCAGAATTACAGATGAGTAATTCTGGAGTATTGAGTTGCAAAACTGTTGGGAGAAAAATCTCATTTTGAGGGGAGGAGGGATAAATTAGAAGATTGGAACTGACATAATCACACTCCTATATATAGATAGATAAGTTTGTACATAAATAGATAACTAATAAGGAACTCTACTCAAAACTCTGTAATGGCCTATATGGGAAAAGAATCTTAAAAAAGTGTAGGTATATGTATTTGTTTAACAGATTCATTTTGCTGTACACCTGAAGCAAACACTACATTGCAAATTAACTATACCCTAATAAAAAGTTAAAAAAAAATCTTTTAATATCATCTTAAGATCTGGACACTGAACATAGGGTGACTGAGTCTTTAGAACATAACTGACTTCTAATGGATTATTGTAAGAAAATAATTCATCATATTAATTTCTAACACTAAAAATATTCATTATATTAATTTCTAACAAAAATTATGCAGTGAAAATATCACATGAAGATTTATTTGTAAAGTCAGAGGGTAGGATTATTTATTTTATAAAACTAAGACATTCCAAGTTCTGTTCATTCAAAACCCTAATAAGAACCATTAAGTGGAAACACTTCATAAAGTTATATAACTTTAGATCATTAGTAGAGAAGAGATTTAAATTTGCCTTAGGCTTAACATTTCTCGAAATAAATGAAATTATTGAGAAAAGATTAAGAATGAGAAAGAAAAAACGTTGAAAGAATAAAATTCATAAAATGACTGAAAGGAGACATCAAAGTAAACATCTTTTTAAAGTTGGCATGACTAGTCAGACAGTAACCCACACACAAGCCACCTGTCTTCGAAAACCCAATTGAAACTGGCTTAAGCACCAAAAGAAATGTAGTAGCTCAAGTGAGTAAAATAATACAGAAATAAAACCAAACCTAGGAACTAGATGATGTCATCAGGATTTGTTCTCTCCTAGTCCCTAACTCTGTCTTCCTTATGTGAATTTCACTCCCAGGGAGGACCTTCCTTTTAAATCAGGATATTTGAGGAGTTCTCCCAGATGTACATTGTTGCTGTTGTTCAGTCACTCAAGCATGTCCGACTCTTTGCAATCCTATTGACTGCAGCACGCCAGGCTTCCCTGTCCTTCACCAACTCCCGGAGCTTGCTCAAACTCAAGTCCATTGAGATGCATATTGAGATGGTTTTACTAATGTTAAAACATACAAGAAATGCATTCTATGGAAAAAAATACTTCAGTGAATAACTGTACATTCTCATCACCTCTAGTCATATTCCTGCCTCACTGTCTGGTGTAATGATTCTACTTTAAACTTCTCCACCCGCTAAATGTATCACCCTTAAGAAATAGTGCGCTGAACTGTCCACTGTGGGTAATAATAATACCTTCTGCAGAGGTTGGTTATCTTGGTGCCTGACAGAGGGTAATCATAGGTTGGCTGAAATGATTGTTGACGCATTTCAGCTTCATTTGGAAGTGATCTCAGAACTAATCAGACGTACTTGCTTAGAGTATTCCAAGAACATATAAAATACACTGATGCTCAGGATTAGGGTCCTGGGAACTTCACCAGGAGTCACACTACTCCTAGCTCAGCATGGCCTCTGGTACCTAGTTTATCCAAGGATTGCCCTTACCTTGTCTTTCTAGCCTTCCGAGAAATAACCAGTGATATTTCCTAGTTTCAAGAGACTAGTTTTCTTTGCAAAACATTTATGTACTCAGTCATCTTGCATACTTTGAAGTTCTCACCTATTATTCCTTTTTCAAGCAACCAGCCCCTAAGGCAAAATGAAAATTGCTTGAGTGGGAATTTGGAGGAGAAAGGCAGATTTTTAGTGAAATTGAGCAAGCCTAAGTGACCCTTTTAGTCATTTTTCTAGCAATTTCCTTCTTCTCTGGAGCCTGACCCTGTAGGACAAGGAACTAGTTCAAGTCAATTACTATTCAGAAAGGGCATAATTACATAAAAATCAGAAAAGGAACCTCATTTCTCTTATTATGGTAATATAATGGTAACTTTTGAAAGAACTACAATGCATATGATAAAAATGACATTTGCTTCCTTTGGATTTCTCATTGCTTTTAGTTTAATATTACCATTTTATTCCCAAATCTCTAATTTATCAGCAAAACAGCAGTAAGTGGCAGTTTGTAGGTTATCTTTAAGCAAGAAAGCAAAACAAAACAAATGATTGGCTAACAGCACACCATTGTGGCTAATACACTTCTTTAATGAACAACATTCAAAAATCTCCCCCAAAATTCAGAGGCTAACCCTTGAGAGCTTGGATGATGACAGCAGATGCAGGTTTCGCTGCCCAGGAAGCTGTTCACGGTCTTAGACTCCAAGCTCCAGGGCTTGCGTCCAGTTCCCTGCCGCCATCTTGTCATTTCCTATTCTTTTCAACTACTTAAAAAAAACTCTTTTCTCGGGCAACTTGAGTGCTTTACACATGTTCTTTCATTTAATCTATATACTACTTACATACTACTCTACATACTGACTCAATGGATATGAGTTTGAGCAAACTCCAGGAGTTGGTGACGGACAGAAAGGACTGGTGTGCTGCAGTCTGTGGGGTCACAAAGAGTTGGAAACAACTGAGCGTCTCAACTGGCATACTACTTCTCTGTTAGGATTTCTATTAGTCCCTTTTTTGGCATTTTCCTTCCATTCACTCATACACATCAATGAACATTCATGGAATGTCAGGCCACACCCTGGGCACTATGGATATAGCAATGTGAATGAAAATTTGCATTCTAATTGAAAGAAAGGCAGTAAATGGAAGGTGAAGAAGAAAGTGGAGGAGGAGGAGAAAGAGGAGGAGAAACCTCCACAGAGATGATATTTGAGCAGAGACCTAAAGGGAGCCATGATGTGAACTCAGGATGGAAAGTATTCCAGGTAGAGGAACCATCATGTACAAAGGTACTGTGGCAGAGACAGCGTGTAAGAACAGAACAACACCTCTGTGGGTAGGAGGGATGTGCGCTGGCAGAAGGGCCCAGGATCTCTTAGGCCAGGTAAACATTCTGGATTTCTTTTTGACGATAAGGAGAAGCCATACATGATTAACAGCAGGGGGATGACATGATTTACCTGCAAGGAAACAGAAACTAAAGAGATGTTAAATAACTCATTAATATTACATATTTGGGAAACCCAGAGCCAGGACAGGGTCTATTCAATTCCCGAGCCTTAATCATTTATAATCACAGTGCTGCTTTTCAGTTATTCAGTAGATAATTCTGTGTATATATGCTCTGTTACTGCCTTATAAATAAGCTTAACCCTTGAAACTAACTACTTTCTTCTATTGATATTCCCTCACTCAAAATCTCAACTGACTTCTTATTGCTTAACTTTCACCAAATCTGCCCTGCCAATCACAGAATCAATTATTAGTTCCTTATTAAAATCATAGGATGTATCTTTCCTGTTCCATCTGCTCTAGTACTATTAGAGCTTTAGCTGTGTGTATTCCATCTTCTCAAGATTTCTGAATACTCAACAATTTGGTACCAGTCTACCTTTTCAATCTCACCCCTCCTTATTCCCTTACATCTCTTATTGGTCACCTATCTGCAGGTTATATTTAGACCATACGGTCTTTTAAAAAAATGCATACAAAATTAGGTTACTGAATTCTCTTAAAAAAATAAATCACACTGGGGGCATATTCCCACAAGGCTGAAATTGAGCAGCATCCATCAATTTTGTATGGGCCATAAACTCAAGTTCTCGGCAATGTCCATAGTCAGACACCCACAGGCATCACTTGTAGCCTGTCTGATCCTTAGAAGCATTCTCATATATTTTGGCAATAGTTACGAATGGTGGCTGTAGGTACTTCCTGGAGCTGGACTACTTGGGTTCAAATTCCAGCTTTAATACTTACTAATCTTCCTAACTTGACTGGTGAATTAAGCTTTCTGTGGCAGCCCTGTAAAATATAGGTAATACGATACCTACCTCATATCTCTGCTGCTGCTGCTGCTGCTAAATCGCTTCAGTCATGTCTGACTCTGTGCGACCCCATAGACGGCAGCCCACTAGGCTCCTCTGTCCCTGGGATTCTCCAGGCAAGAATACCGGAGTGGGTTGCCATTTCCTTCTCCAATGCATGAAAGTGAAAAGTGAAAGTGAAGTCCCTCAGTCGTGCCCGACTTATAGCAACCCCATGGACTGCAGCCTACCAGGCTCCCCCGTCCATGGGATTTTCCAGGCAAGAGTCCTGGAGTGGGGTGCCATTGCCTTCTCTCGTGTGATTAAATGAATTAATACATACACAAACATTTAGAACAATGGATGGTCATAGAAAGCAGTCAGTAAGTGGCTGTTTATAATTCCTGCTGTTTGTCAGTAAAGTTGGTACACTTAGCAATTGAACATACCTTTTGCAATCCTATCTCTCTACTCTTGTGTGCCTTAATCTTCTATCTCAAATAGCTTATCCAATCTTCCATGATTACTGAATTCTATCCATCTTTTAAAATCTTCAGTCTTTCCCCTTTATGAAGTCTTTACCAACTACTCTAGCTGCTCGTTTCTCACTGCTCTCCATTCTTCTAACTTGGACTTTTTGTGCTACCCATTGTGTACTCATCTCTTCCTTTGCATTGGCATTTAACTGTCTTGTGTTGGTATTTCATCTCTGTAATCAAACTGGAGCATCCTAATGGAGATGTATGACAGGTGACGATTGGGTCTTGTTTCAACTTGCTGGCAGACAGTTGGCACCAATGTTATAGAGTACAAAATTTTCTGAAATCTCATGAGGGAAATTTTTATCATGACATTTTTCTTGGCTAACAAAACTAAGTTAGAAGGTCAGGTTTCTGTCTAATCAGTGAAATAGTGAAAGAGCCAGTTATGAATAACACAGTTAGAGCTTTGAAATGGCTTTTTCACCCCTTCTAATATAGGTTGATGTGGACTGAAGGTCATTACTGTGTAACACTACTTCCAAATTGAAGGTCATTATCATGTGGCAACTGTGTTATGATTTATTTCCTTCCTACCTTATAGAAGCAAGAAATCTAATTGGAAAATCTGTAAAAAATAACCAGGGGATCAGTTTCTTTGGAGTTTGGCCTTGGTCTTCAACATGGATGAAAGACCAAGGATGAGAATTCAACATATAATAGGTTATGTAATGGAGATGATGAAATTAGTTAGTGGGAAAGTGTGAAAACCAATTACGTATATCAAGATTGAACCTAACAAGATGTTTGTTAGTGGGGATGGGAGGTTCAAAAGTATTCTTGTTCACTAATGTCAGAGAATGCTTCCTAAAATTCAGTCAAACAGAAGAATTACTTAAACCTGAAAGGAAAATATGTGTCATTTTTTGCTTAAGTCTCTGAAATGAAATACTTTTCCATATGCCATCATGGTATGGAGTGAGCTATATTACTGAGACCACTTTATAGATACTACTGCTGGAATTTATCCATATGGGAACCAAAGAGATCCTGTGATAGATAGTTATTACCTCTATGGAGGAATATACAGGAATATTACAAACAAGCTTGACTTCCCTAATGGCTCAGATGGTAAAGCATCTGCCTACAATGCGGGAGATCTGGGTTCAATCCCTGGATAGGGAAGATCCCCTGGAGAAGGCAATGGCAACCCACTCCAGTACTCTTGCCTGGAAAATCCCATGGATGGTGGAGCCTGGTAGGCTACAGTCCATAGGGTCACAAAGAGTTAGACATGACTGAGTGACTTCACTGCACTTCACAAACAACCTTAGGTTTTAGCACTGGATCTGCCATAATTAAGTCCCAGTTTTCTGAATGTGACCTTCTAGAATGTTCATGTCTGACTCTATCAAAGGTCATGATCCCATGCAGGGAGAAGGGAGTAATGAAATTGATAAACTAGAGAAAACCCAATTAATCCTGCTGGAACCAAACCAAACCCACAGTGTCAGCTTATATAGCACAATATATAGATAAGGTAATCTGATACTCTGGTTAAAACTAGCTCTGAAAGTGACAGCCACTTGGCCCCATTGAAAAGATAAGGAGAAAATGAACTTTGTAATAAATTACTTGTCACTCAAGAGATCTTTGATTTGCAATAGGAAAAATAACACCTCAAAAGAGAGATGATTTTGTAACCACAACAAAGAAATAAATAAGTGCTAGTGAAATGGATGAAGAATATTCATTCATGTTTAGGTCATCTATAACCCCAAGCTATTAAAGTGGAATGATACAATCCTAGAAGTGTGACTAGGTAAAGAAGGAATAAAGAGAACACTGTAGTTCTCAAATAACTGTCTATTAAATATTGTTTTCATTTATTAGGTTTGTCCTAAAGACCTATATTTTACAAATCTGGTTTGTGTCCAATTTAAGGAAATGTAATCTATTTACATTTATTTGTTTGGTTCTGATGCAGGTAATCATGGAATCTAGATCGATAAGGATATTGGCCCACTATTCAGTATACCAAAGAATTGTGAATTGAGGACTTCAAAGTCTTGAAGTTTAATCAGCAGTCACCAGTGTTATTTCTTAAATGTGATACCAGTTGGAAAGAAACCTGTATATCCCACTTTACTTCTGGTATTGTAAGCTAAAACTGTTGTCTATAGGTCCATTTAGAGGTTACTAAAATCAATGACAGCACAGGAAATCACTACAGAAATGGAAAACCCATGCTAGAGATTTTTATAGTTTGTTTTGTGAGGGACAAAGATTTCTTTAAGGGTTCCTGAGCTTCACAGGATTTGTGTTTGTCTAATATGTTTGCAGAGTAAATGGCTGCAGGCAGGCTGATAGAAATGGAAACACTAGTTCATTTTCTCTGGCTGACAATGGCAGTTAAATCTGTTTTAAAAAATGGAGATTTCAGTTTCACCAAATATATTTTTAATTACTAGAGAAGGGTCTAATGAATCACTTTCTAAATGACTTTATTTACTAATATGGCTCTCTTTCAGAACCCTATCTCTGCTACAATACATACTATCTATCAAAGCCCCAAAATGGCATTAAAACATTTTCCAAATATTATAGTTTAAAATCAGACCAGATGGCTACTCCTACTGCTTTAAGTTGGAATAGTACAACAATCCTTCCAGGTGTGGAGTAGAATAAAATAATTTTTAGTCTAGGGATGACTTCCGGCAGGAGGTAATACTGCTCACTGGCTAAACAGTTCCCACATTTTCTAAATACACTTTGTCTCCTCAAAATGTCTCCCTTTAGCCACAGAGAAATGCCAGGGTTTCTCTTAAACTAAAATTCCATTAGCACTGAGATACATCATACTGGTTCAGAGCAAATAGACTGGCTGTGAGATCAAGACATTGATTAAGTTCCTTCCCATGATTGAATCTACACTTCTGTAAAGTGGGGATAATAATTGTACCTATCTTTTCACATGGTAGTATAAAGTCACATTTAAAATAGGGCTTGCTCTGTGGTGTTATTTATGTGCTGTTTCTGTCTTTTGGGGAGAATAATTGCTTTGTTGAGATGATGAGTAGCACTCTTTGCTAAAAGTCTCAAGTTGCTAAGATATAAGGGTGTCATGTAGAGCATCCTATTTATAAAATTATTTTTTAATTGTTTAACATACGTAGTCTTGTGTCCAGTTGAATGGAGACAGCCTTGACTTTGTGCAGAATGTTATTTGGGAACTGTGGGACAGGAGGACAGCAAATTCAACTGTAGGGTTTTAAGCCCAGAGGGTTAATTACGACATAAATCAGACTAGGTGATTCGGGAAGAGAAGACTGAAAGAGATTGGTGTCTATTTATGTTTATCAACTGGTGCATTCACTCCCCTCTTCCCTCTGCTACCGCCTTCTCGTCCCTGAGTTCTTGTTGTAGCCGCAGAAGTTAATCTCCTCCTCCACCCTGTTACCCTGTTTCCTACAATGCAGCCTGTGTGATTTCTTACGATTTTCTGCCACGTCACACCATCCCCCTGCTTAGCATCACATGTCAGTTGGACTTTGGATAAATAGGAAGCGCCAAGCTTCTGCTTCCCTCTCTAGCTTTGTCTCTCCTCACAGAATGCTCGTCTTCTCCCTGGTCCTTGAAGTATTTCCAGCGTCAACACATGAGCATGTGCTGTTCTATGTGGACATCTTCCAGTCCCCCTTTCTTTCCTACTCGCCCTTCAGACCACAACTAAACATAACTTTCTTACCAAGCAGTTCTTTGAAACCTAGCCTACCACATCATGATGCTAATTTTCAGAAATAGCATACTGACCCTTTTCTTTGTATAACTTATTCCAATATGTAGTGCTATGTTTTCCTATGTGTTTGTTTGAAACATCCATCTTCTCCAATAGACAGTTAACTCCATAAGCACAAAGACTGTCTTTTTTAAACTCTGTATCCTGACTCCCATGGTAATGCCTCAGACATGGTTGGTAGTTAATGAGTAGGTGATGAGTCAATGAATGCATGGATAAGTGAATGCTTCCTGTGTGTCAAACACTAGGTCAATATTCATGATTTTGTTTCATCTACAGAAGAAACTTTTGAGTTAATTACCATGAGAATCCCCATTTTACAAATGAGAATATAGTGGACCTGGAAAGGGCTGTTAAATCTCTCTAAAGATCTGGACTATGGGCTGAGCTTAGTGATTTGCTTCCAAAGAAGAGAGAAAGGAAAGGAAAATAAAAAATAGTAATAATGGTAGCTTCATACTGGATAAACCTGGAAGACACTGCCTGAACCGAGTGATAAAGTTTAATAAGTGGTTGATATCATGTACCTCCTGATGTTGGTGTGATAAGGAAGGCACTTCACTTGCTTGATATCCTCCCCCCTACTTCATAATCCAGTTTACTCATGAGGAAAATCAGAAAACCCCAATTAGAGTAACATTCTATCAAATACCTCTTCCAAACTCTCAAAATTATGAAAAAATTGGAAAGACAGGGAAACAGAGATCCAAAGAAAGCAAAGACACATTGGCACTAAATACTAAATACTTTGAGAGATCCTAGAAAAGGACAAAAGTGAGAAAACTGGTATAATTCAGATTAAGTCTGTAGGTTAGTTACTATCAAAAGTTAATTTCTTAGTTCTGATAAATGCACTGTCACGTATAAGATGTTAATATTACAGCAAACTGAGTAAAGGGTATACAAGAGCTCTTTGTAGTAGCTTTCTGTAAATCTAAAATTATTCCAGTATAAGAAAATTTATTCAAAATAGCTAAACTGGGTTCAAAACCAGTGGTGACCTCTGGTTAGTATACACTAGTTGTTTACCGCTGCCATGACTTAAGTTGATGTCACATG
The DNA here is from genome assembly GCF_019923935.1 of Bubalus bubalis. Taxonomy (NCBI): domain Eukaryota; kingdom Metazoa; phylum Chordata; class Mammalia; order Artiodactyla; family Bovidae; genus Bubalus; species Bubalus bubalis. The sequence continues at coordinate 33,161,881 of NC_059177.1, read as the reverse complement.
TCAGTTTTGACTAATCAAGGATTGTATGGTGGCATTGACTCTTTCTTTTTTTCTGTTTATTTATTTATTTTACTTTACAATATTGTATTGGTTTTGCCATACATTGATTTGAATCTGCCATGGGTGTACATGTGTTCCCCATCCTGAACCCCCCTCCTACCTCCCTCCCCATCCCATCCCTCCTGGGTCATCCCAGTGCACCAGCCCCGAGCACCCTGTATCATGCATCAAACCTGGACTGGCGATTCATTTCACATATGATAATTTACATGTTTCAATGCTATTCTCCCATATCATCCCGCCCTTGCCCTCTCCCGCGGAGTCCAAAATACTGTTCTATACATCTATGTCTCTTTTGCTGTCTTACATACAGGGTTACTGTTACCATCTTTCTAAATTCCATATATATGCATTAGTATACTGTATTGGTGTTTTTCTTTCTGACTTACTTCACTCTGTATAATAGGCTCCAGTTTCATCCACCTCATTAGAACTGATTCAAATGTATTCTTTTTAATGGCTGAGTAATACTCCATTGTGTATATGTACCACAGCTTTCTTATCCATTCATCTGCTGATGGACATCTAGGTTGCTTCCATGCTCCACTTTCTCTGTCTCTTTCAGAAAATGTATAATCAACTTTCTATTTACTCTGGAGAATTTCCTTTAAAATATTCTTTTCAGAATAATTAGAAACTCTTATATAACTTTAGCCATTTTGTTTAAGAGTGGTTGTCGTGGTGAATCCACATGTTCAAGGAAAATTTTCCAATTAAAATATCATATAAAGTTAATGCCAAGGCACAAGAAAAGCCAGCTGCTGATGATGTGGTTTTGAAATCATATAAAAACTATACAAATTTATGCCTAACATTGGAAGCCTTCACCTTCAGCATCATGTAGGGCATGTTTTGCAGAAGATGTTATCAAAGATACCCTAACATCTGTCCATTCCACATGCGGTACAGAGTCCAATAGCAGCACCTGGGAGCTTTCTGGAATTTAAGAAACTCCAGGCTCAACCCACAGTCATTGAGTTGGAATCTGCAGGTTATTAATAACGTCTGAGGATCTACCATATAACGTGGAGACCATTATTGATAACACTGTATTGTGTACTTGAAATGTGCTGAAAAAGTAGAACTTAAATATTCTTTCACATGCACAAAGAGATAAATATGTACAATGATGGATGTGTTAAATAACTTGATGAGAGAGTCTTTTCACAATTTATACATACATCAAATCATGCTGTACATTTTAAATATCTTACCATTTTATTTGTCAATTATATGTCAATAATACTGGGAAAAAGATGTAGAGTTTGATAATTATTAAAATCTGCTATAATAGCGTATGCCCCTCCATATAAAATTAGCATATTTATATGAAAATGTACACAAAAAATTGGGGCATTTTTTATAGACTATCAAAGTAAGAAATTAACATGCTGTTTAGCTGGCAATGCAAGAATTGTGTTCAATTTAGGATAATTTATGTCATCCCAATTTTGATTTTCATCTCATTGTAGTTGTGTTGAACTTGGAAACTCTTTTTAAAAGACTCTCATCAAAAACCCTTTCTGAGACTCTGATCACTTAGATCTCCATTTAATTTTCCTCAGTCATTATTAACATGTGTTGATTTCATTTTCTTTGTCTTAATCATTTCTTGCTAGGAATTCTAACCATGGCATTCTCGCTGTGTATTCCAAAGGGGCCCTGAGCCTGCTGCTTTCAACATCAACCTAATTTGAGAGGTCCTTTTATATGAGAATGACTAGCCATCATCAAGGGCAACCCATCCCTTAATTAAAGATGATTATGCACAGCCACCCAGCATCCTATCAGGACAAGCCAATTGACTTTTTGGCTGCGTCACAGTTTACATCCCCAGTGGGAATTTCTATGAATTCTGAAGTCTCTGAAAGATGTTTTGATCTCTCCCTCTAGGGAGAGGACGTTTTCTAGGACAGAGATGCTATGTGAAGCTTGAACTAACTGAGTTCATCTCCAGACCCGAGAAAGAGCACATGAACGGAAAAGCATAGCTTTGCAGCCAGTATGAAGGAGAGCTTCTGCAAGGCTTGTTAAGGAACTGGCACCTAACACCCAAGTCCCTTCATTCCCATGGCCTGTAAGCACTGCCGAGTGCCAGGGAGGCTAACTCAGCCCTCTAGAAAGGTCTAGTCTGCATGACTGGGACATGGGTAAAGAAAGTGCCAGGCCTGAGTAGTACTGGACTCTTTTTCTCCAAGGCACTTCACAGCTCTCATGTGTCATGTTAAAGGATTTATACCTGAAAGTAGAAGTTGTGAATATGGAGAAGAAAAAAATGAGACAGTAAGTGGAATGCTAATATCTTGAGTTTCTAAATAGAAAGCATACTTAGATTAAGCTCCCCAGACACAGTCATCATGTGCTTATTCTTTTTACATGGGCCTGGCTGCTTCCCTTAAGGCCATAAAACATTTCCTTCCTAAGGAAAAGAAGTGAAAGTGTTAGTCTCTCAGTCCCATCCTACTCTTCATGACCCCATGGACTATAACCCGCCAGGCTCCTCTATCCATGGGATTCTCCAGGCAAGAATACTGGAATGGGTTGCCATTTCCTTCTCCAGGGGATCTTCCCAACCCAGAGATCGAACCCAAGTCTCCCACGTTGCAGGCAGATTCTTTGGCATCTGAGCCACCAGAGAAAGAAAGCATCTACAATAAGGACAGCATTTTTAAAAAGTGGTCAGCGTTGGGACTGAATTGAGACAAAAGTGGAATGCCATCATTTTCCATAGTGCAGTTTAATCTACAGCCAGGTTGATGCTTAAACTTTTATAGTCTGTAACGAAGTTGCAGATGACACCACGCTTATGGCAGAAAGGGAAGAGGAACTAAAAAGCCTCTTGATGAAAGTTAAAGCAGAGAGTGAAGAAGTTGGCTTAAAGCTCAACATTCAGAACACTAAGTTCATGGCATCTGGTCCCATCACTTCATGGGAAATAGATGGGGAAACAGCGGAAACAGTGTCAGACTTTATTTTTTAGGGCTCCAGAATCATTGTAGATGGTGACTGCAGCCATGAAATTAAAAGACGCTTACTCCTTGGAAGGAAAGTTATGACCAACCTAGATAGCATATTCAAAAGCAGAGATATTACTTTGCCAACAAAGGTCCGTCTAGTCAAGGCTATGGTTTTTCCAGTGGTCATGTATGGATGTGAGAGTTGGACTGTGAAGAAAGCTGAGTGCCGTAGAACTGATGCTTTTGAACTGTGGTGTTTGAGAAGACTCTTGAGAGTTCCTTGGACTGCAAGGAGATCCAACCAGTCCATTCTGAAGGAGAGCAGCCCTGGGTGTTCTTTGGAAGGAATGATGCTAAAGCTGCAACTCCAGTACTTTGGCCACCTCATGTGAAAAGCTGACTCATTGGAAAAGACCCTGATGCTGAGAGGAATTGGGGGCAGGAGAAGGGGATGACAGAGGATGAGATGGCTGGATGGCATCACTGACTCGATGGACGTGAGTCTGAGTGAACTCCAGGAGATGGTGATGGACAGGGAGGCCTGGCGTGCTGCGATTCATGGGGTCGCAAAGAGTCGAACATGACTGAGCAACTGAACTGAACTGAATGAAGTTGTCCCTGCAGTTGGTGGAGATGGAAGTTTCATCTTTGATGAAGAAGAATGAGGTTGAGATATTTCAAAACTAAAGTCTTTAATTGAAGAGATATATATCACATGAGTTGCAAAGCTGAGAGTTTAATAAGACATAGAACTACTGTCTTGACCTTAAACCTAAGTTACCGTAAGTGTTGATAACTCTGTGTCCCACTTTCATGTCGTAATTAATGATCTGACATTTGGTTTGCTTTTTATGGCTTATAGAGAGATTTCACAGAAACTTGCTTAATTTTTGCCTCTCTGGTGTACACAGTATTGTTATTGTCTCTTTACCAAGATTTGTTTCAGGTTTGCAATTCTCCATTTCTAGAACTGCACTTCTAGTAGGGCTGCAAACTATTTTATGTGGAATGGGAGCCTGGGACATTCCAGGAGACAAAGAGAGGGGTCCCTGGCAAGAGCTGGGTAAAGCACAGTTCCCAGATGCGTGGGGTTGTGCAGAGTGGGGAAAGGAATGCCAAAGCATCTGGCTGCCCGTGTTTGGTTGTGGTTCTGCCTTCCAGAACCTTCCTCTCCAGGGACTGCTGCCCAGCTCCCAGGAATAAGTGTGATTTTAATTGGCTTGTTACCATAATTTGAAGCTACATGGCCTGCCTGACTGGTATTTAATGAGGCACATCCACTCTAGGGCTCAGTCAAGCAAAAAGAGGCTTCCTTGGATTAATGTACTCGAGTTTTTCCTGTGAATCTTGCCCAAGGAGCAGGGGGTTTTGGGTTCCAGGAGAAATAGATTTTCCACTGTTAGACTTCCTACATCCAAATGGTCCTCATTCCCAGGGGATACTTTAGCAAGACAAAGCTGAGTCTCTGTTCTCAGTTATCCAAACTTATTCCCACCCCTTGATGTAAAGTGGTCCATCAGAACATGTAGGTAAAGTCTTCTGAACCCATACTGTGAGGAAACCAAGCTTGAAAACCTCAAGTAGCTCATGCAAGTTACACAGAAAATTATGTATGAAGTCAAACCTTGAAGTGCAGCTGTGGAATCTTAGTGCCTGTGGACCTGGTGGTCACAGGACTGACCCCACCTAGGGATGGAAAGCTCTCTATCACAGCCTTGACGTAAGTGAGTTTGTAGAGTATATATATGTGTGGACTTTCCTGCCTGAAAAGATAATTGATTCTGTCAAGATTGCTCTGTTGAACGTGATACATCTCTGCTAGACAATTGACAGATATTATTAAGGTTGCTAGATGATGCTATGGATATGAACTGGCAAAGAGGACTTAGTTTTGGAGTTGTTCATAGTCATGAGCTCATTAAAAGAGCTATAGTCCCTTGCCATTGGCAGTCCAGACAGTTCATTTTATTTTCTCTTTGTGTTGGAATTTTCAGACTCTGTTGAAAAGGTGTTAAAAGGTGAGGCATATTTTGAGAATCGTTCTGTCCCTCTCTTTTATAACACCAGCTCCAAAAATAAAGTTCTTAGGTATTTGACTGCCATTATGAGTCCTTCTTATTGTGAAAAGATACCTAAAGTTTTGGCTCCAAAAGATAATATTGTAAAAAAAAAAAAAAAAAGACAAGCCAGGTCAAGATAGAAGAAGATAAGAGAGAGCACCATTTCAGTTTCAATGAAGAAAGATATATTTTCACGTGTTGCCTAAAGTTTGACATTTTAAGGGTTAGCAGATCCAAACCGGAGACCAAAAAATGCTTGGCCCTCTGACTCAATGCACTGTGGGAGCTGAGAAGTGGAGGGGGTGGGCAGGCAGTTCAATTGTCTGCTAAATATGAGTCCTTGAGGTATTTTCTTCCTGTGATATTTGACCTCTCTTTCATGGGCATTATCATCATTTTTCCCCACTGGGAGAAAATACAGTGAAGGAAATGAAAGGTGAAAGCAATAGAAAAGAAGAGAATGGATGAAGAAGAGGTAGAGGCCAGATACCCTGACCCCAGGAGAGAAGGGTCAAAGGAAGCCCTTTGGTTTTCTTCTAGAAACTTAAAAATATCCACTTCTTGACTGATTGACGTTTCCAATCTGCTTTCCATACGACATGCTATAGGGCCTAAACTCACTTGTTCCCTGCACTTTTCCTCCGTTTGAAAGAAACCAGTCAGTTGGATAATCATGATAATTAAAAAAGATGTAAACTTTCAGAGTGGCTGACACTAACTCATTACACTAAGATGCCTTGCTTGACTGAGCTAACATTAATTCCAATATCCCGTTACATCATGCACATCAGAGTTGCCAGCCAGTGGAGATATTTCTGCCTTCCTTCCCTTTCTTACCAGGAAATTCCTTCCCTGCTTCCTTCTCTCCCTTCTTTCCTCCCTCCATCCTTTCCTCGCTTCCTTTCTTCCTCATTCCTAATGAGGAAGACATTCCTCATGTCTCCCATTTATGTTGATGCCACTGGTCCAAGGACCACACTTAGACCGCATGTTTCAGACATTTTGAATGAGCCTGTGAATTACCTGGGGGTCTCAGTTCACTTCAGTTCAGTCGCTACAACTCTTTGAGACCCCATGGACTGCAGCAGACCAGTCTTCCCTATCCATCACTATCTCTTGTGTTGGTTTCAGTTTCAGGAATGATTTCTCCACATAGTGCCAAGGATGGCCATTAGCCAATCAAGATCTGTTTCCCATGAGGTCATAAAATTTCAATGAATCACAGAACTCCTGCTTCCTAAGAGGAACCATAGAAGTCCAGAGTTCAATTTTGTAAGCCTAGCTTTCACAGCCTCATCTCTGAATGAATTATGTGGTTGAGGATATGCAATTATTTCCCTCTAACTGTACAGAGCTTGGTCACATAAAGCACGTCACTACAAATGGGACAAAGATTATTTTCCCAGTAAAACTGGGCTATTGTTTCAAAAAAAAAAAAAAAGAATGAATGAATTGTGGGGTAAGAAACAAAACTGATTTCCAAGATCCAAAAGTCTGTCAAGATGATAAATTCCTTTAAAGAACTTGGTCAAGAGAGATTCCAAAACACACACACACACACACACACACACACAGAGATATTGAAAGGCTTTTCAATAAAGAGAATAAATATCATATTCTGATATCTATCACAAACAAGATGTTAGCAAATACTTTACAGTTTGCAAAGTGTTAAAGTTCAGGTGCTGAGCATGGGGGAAATACTTGGGTAACAGCTACCTGTATTTCATCTGTCAATTTCAATATCAGGGTTTACTCACACACTTACGTGTGTGTGTGTGTGTATATATATATATATATTTATTTATTTATATTTATGTGTGTGTGTGCGTGCGTGCTCACGTGCATGCTTAGTTGCTCAGCCGTGTCTGACTCTTTGTGAACACGTGGACTATATATAGCCTGCCAGGCTCCTCTGTCCATGGGTATTCTCCGGGCAAGAATACTGGGGTGGGTTGCCATGCCTTCCTCCAGGGGATCTTCCCAACTCAGGGATCAAAACCAGGTCTCCTGCATTGCAGGCAAATTCTTTACTGTCTGAGCCATCAGGGAAGCTTATATATATATATATATAGAGAGAGAGACAGAGAGAGAGAAAGTGTATATATAAGTATATATACTTATATACAGTAAGTGTATATGTGTATATACATATATATATAGTAAGTATACAAATATAAGTAAGTGTTAGAGTTCAGTCATATCTGCCTTTTTGCAACCCCATGATCTTCCCAACTCAAGGATCAAACCCAGGTCTCCTGCATTGCAGGCAGATTCTTTACCATCTGAGCCAACAGGGAAGCCCACAGACACACACACACGCATACACACACATTTATTTAATGTATACAATAAACTTATTCACCTCAGAAATGGGGATGTGATGCCAGCCAGAGGATTTTACTCAAATGACTGAAATGTGGTTAAGTGATTTTCAAGTATATAGCGATTTGCACTATGTAACTATAAATAGGTGCTCTGGGAAAATACTCTTTCCCCAATCCTATTGACTTATGGAGATGTATGAGGAGATCTGAGCTCTGAGCAGAGTGAAATATGATTTTGTACTAGAGTTTCTTTCTGCCAAAGATAAAAATCACTTTACATAAAAAGAGCCTTATTCTCACCAAGTGACAAGCTGCTCTTTCATAATAAAGCACAGTACTCTGGTAAAGCACATCAGCTCCTGTGTGCCATTGGAATACCATTCAGGGAGGCAGAGAGCAGGGAGCTCAAAACCTTTGGCTTTGGTACCAGTCAGCCTTTCTCGCCTGGGTGACCTGCTCAACTTACTAATAATGGGTTTCCTCATCTGTTTAATGACGGTAACCAAGCTATCCAAAGCAAAAGGAATCATGAGGACAAAAAGGATAAAACCTATTACATGGGACCTGGCATATTATGTAGTCACAAACAATTGTTAATGGGTGAAGATCCCCTGGAGGAAGAAATGGCAACCCACTCTGGTATTCTTGCCTGGAGAATCCCATAGACAGAGGAGCCTAGCAGGCTATAGTCCATAGGGTCACAAAGAGTCAGACTCCACTGAAGTGGCTTAGCATGCATGTGGCAACTCCCCCCCCGCCCCCCAGTGGCTCAAGCAGTGAAGAATCCACCTACAATGTAGGAGACACAGGAGACATGGGTTCAGGCCGTGATCTGGGAATATCCCCTGGAGCAGGAAATGGCAACTCATTCCAGTATTCTTGCCTGAAAAATCTAGTGAGCAAAGGAGCCTGGTGGGCTACTGTCCATGAGGTCACTAAGAGTTGGACACGACTAAGCATGCATGCATGTCTTGTCTTGCCTCTCATGTGGCACTTAGGTACCTGAGAATGCAGCAAGTGGACTGTAACAGTTCATTGCACATTAAGTAAAAATTGTAATTTTGGTCTATTTTTTCAGAAACTTACTGGATTAAAAAAATCAGTCAGTGTTAGATTAAGAGAGTATTAAGATTTTTTGATACTTATAATTCATCTCTTTGGGCTGTAATTTCCTCATCTATGAAATGAGAGATTCAAATACAATTTTTTAGGATCCTCTCAGACTTTACAACTCTAAAATTCTCAGTAGAACATTTTGATACCTTTAGTTTTTGAGCATTGTAATAACATACTGAATGTTTTCAAAATAGAGCTAACTTTTATGTTAGGCTAAGCAATAATTTAAGCATGACTGAAACTCCTGAAATATCATAAAAACATTTCTTCTAATACATTCACGTTCATACAGTAGGACATGGGAGGCCAGAGCTTTGAATTCAACTCACATTCATTCCTTTATTCCATAAAAGTAAACTGAGGGCCTCTGCATCCCTCACTCCATGATAAGCGCAGGACTTATATTTTAACTGGGAGGAGGAGGTAAAAATATGTAACAGAAAATACATTTATAAATCATGTCACAAGTTAGGAAGAAAAGAAAGTACACAAGAGAAACAAAAATATTACCAGTGTGGGCTGCCTTGTTTTCATTTAGCAAGCTCTCTAAAAGGAGGTGATACTTAAGCTAAGATACAAAGTAAAAGGAATCCAAACATGCAAAGGAGAGAAGGAAGCACATTCCAAGCAAAGGGGAAAGCAAGTGCAAAGGCCCTGGGCTAAGAAAGGTAAGTATATAATTGAAGAACAAAAAGCCTGGCTGGAGCATAATCTGTTGGGGAGAGAAAGTAATATGATATGTGATTGGAGAAAGGAAGGAGCCAGATCAATGAACTTGTGTTGTTGCCAAGACTTTGCATTGTTTTATGTGTGCACTGAAATACTGTTGAAAGAGATTAGAATGATTAAAGTAATGATTTAAAATCACTCTTGCTACTGTAGAGAAACACAGGAGGGTATTAAAAAATGAAAAGAGGGAGACCAGTTAGAAAGCTATCAGAGAAATCCAGAGAAGAAAGGCTAGTGAGCTATGTCAGATGGTGACAGAACAATGTAGAGGAAGAAATGTTTCCACCTTACCTCTATCTGTGTTAATTTGACATAATTTCTTTTCATCCCTGGGACTCCGTTTCACTATAAGATAAGCATGTAGAATGCAGTCTCTAAGGACTCTTCTAGATCAGCATTTGGTTCCAGCTCACAAGTATCCTAAGCCAGACCAACCTGTCCATAAAATCCATTTGACTTTAGTAGGACTCAGTGATTTGCTCTGACTGGTTCTCAGCCATCCCCCCAAGGCAGAGATGTGAGAATACTGACCAGCCAAAGATGTAAGAAACTAGTCTATGTCTTATTGAGAGCTGTGGCAGTTGGCCAGCCTTAAAATGGTGCTATATTCTGTTACCCTCGGAATAACTTCACAATGGTTCACTCAGGTCCACAAATGAATTTCCACTTCCAAATTCAGACTGTTAGTTTCATATGTCCAGATTATGAATGTTAAATCTCACTCCATGGTGTTTAGGGTGATGCTTTTCATGAAGAAGTGCAAAAGATGAAAAAGAGCTATCATGAATGTTTCATAAAATGAGGGATTCAAAAGAGAAAATTCTTCAAAACTCCTCCAACATTTTTCTTTCCAGTGTTTAGATAAAAACGGTAAATTAATAGATGAGCAAAACAGTATGGGATGCCAATACATTCAAGAAAAAGCCAAAGTTCATTTCAGCCTGCAGATTCAAACACTTGTCGGCAGATCAATAGGAGCTTCTCAGTGTGCTTTGCAAAAAATCGTTCTGCAACTAATACCTCAAGGACAAGACTTGTCCTGCTTTGGCTACTGCAGACGTTTGCCTGGATTGCTATGGGAAGTGATATTTTCCACTGGGAGGACTTCGAGGGAACATATAGTTTACTCCATCCATTAATCATCAAACCTCAAAAACGTAGTGAAAGTTTTGGTGTTTGCATGTTTTTTTCCACATAAAACTGTGTGTTTCTGTATGTATATGGAGGGTGTTGTGTGCGTGTGTTCCTAGTCTTAGAAGTTCAATTATATGCTTCTTCTTCAATTTAACTAGATTATGACTATGTATATATGCCCTCTTTCTCTCTCTCTTGTTTAGTTATACTCTCTAGAAGATCTTCCATTAGCTAAGGACCTTGTTTGCATTTTTGTTGTTGCTGGAAAATTATATTTAGTTCACACGCAGTTTGCAGAAGCACAGTAGAGGTGGGTTATAAAGTTAATGTTTCTTGAAAAAAACAAAGTAAAAGTTACTTAATGTTTTATTAGCTTTTATATTTAAAAATCAGTTGCAGATCTGCAGGACAGAGCAATTTAAGCAGTATATATTTGTGGAGCATGTATCATAAGGAAGGAATCAGGGTAGGCATTGGGGTGGCAACAGTGGACTGGAAGACAAGGGCTCTGTCTTCATTGGGCTTCTAGCCGTAAGAGAAGGCTGGCAAGGGGGGGGGGCGACAATTAAAGTGCAGTAAGGAATATTTGGGAGCAATGCAGAGGGCAATCTTTGTGGATAGTGGAAGAAATCATGCTTAAAGACAATTGCTGAAGGATGAATGGTTACTAGTCAGAAAATGAGGAGAGAGTTTTAGTAACAGCAGAGAGATGTCCAAAGGATCAGAGACTGCATATTCTGATGAAGAAGCTGATGAAGAATAAGACCAGTGTGGCTGAGAAGGAGAGAGAATGAGGGCAGGAGAGCTTCAGGTAAGACCACTCACATCCTCAGACCGTACATCTTCCAGGGCCTTGAAGAATCGGGGCACATTTTTCCAAAAGTCATTGTTGAAGAGACAAACACTAAATGAGGAAGCAAGATGTTTATAGATCAAGAGTGTGAAACAGGGTGGTGGGACAGAGAAAGCTTAGAAGAGACAATAGCTGGGGTGAACAGGAATGTCCTCTCTGAGGGGCAGACATACGAGTAGAAACCTGAATGGCACAAAAGAGCCAATAGAGAAGAGATCTGAAGCAAGGCTAATGCAAGCAGACGAGTAAACAGGGCAGACACAAAGGAAGCAGGACTGGGCTATGTGTTAATAAACAGAAATGAGGAAATGGTTAACTGGAATTTGGACCTGGGCCCTGAGTCCACATCCAGCGTTCATGTCACTACCTTCAAATGCCATCCCCTATCTGGGCCCCCTGCCCTCCAGGATTTAGGAGTATTTTCTCTCTTTTGGCTCAGTAAACATGTGGGTATTGGCTATGTCTGCTCACTTACATCTGTGCACTCACTCTCTGGCCACTGGCTAGTCCTTATTAGATATTGAGTAAAAATTTGTTGTGTGAAGGGATCTCTAAGAAAAAGTGGTCACATGTCTAGTGTTGGGATTCTAAGACTGGGAAAGAAAACACTTTCAATGTTGAAAACTAATTAGTAATTTAATAACCCAATAAGGAATCCAAAAGTTAAAGCAGTCAAATTACTCATATCAGTAGATATAGCCTAAATAACAAGATAGGGAATCTATGTGTGTGTATATGTGTGTATATATGTGTGTGTATGTATTTATTATATTTATTTATGGAGCTTCCCAAGTGGTGCTAGTGGTAAAGAACCCTCCTGCCACTGCAGGAGATACAAGAGAACCAGGTTCAATCACTGGGTCAGGAAGATCCCCTGCAGAAGGGCATGGCAACCCACTCCAGTATTCTTGGAGAATCCCATGGGCAGAGGAGAATCCCTGGGTAGAGGAGAATCCCATGGCAGAGGAGAATCTCCAGTATTCCTGGAGAATCCCATGGGCAGAGGGGCCTGATGGGCTATGCTCGATAGATCACAAAAAGTCAGACACAACTGAAGCAACTTAGCACCCACACACATACATATATATAATACAAACATACACACACACACACATACATATATATGTATACACGCACGCACATGTATATTCTCAGCCTCAGTACTGTGAGCATTTTGGAGTAAATAACTCTGTCATGAAGTTATCTTGTGTATTGTTTAGCAGCATTACTGCCACCTGCCCATGAGGTACCAGTATTATCTCCTCAGTGGTAGCAACCCCAAATGTCTCTAGATACTGCCTTATGGACCAGAGGAGACTGCTAGTATAAAAGTATTCATGCCATGATGCTCTAAAAAAATGTTGCAGAAATTGTTGCACCACCCAGAGGGGTTTCAGTTGATTTGTCTGCAGTTTTCCAGAGAGGTATGATAAATGTGCCCCCTGAATTGAAATACTGTACATCATACATGCATTTGTAGCAGCAGAAAACAAAGATGCTTAATTTTTTATTATTTCTTATGGTGAGTGTTCAGACATCCATCAATGTAAAAGAAACCATTTTCAAAATTTTTCTTTATAAATATGTAATATAATTGTAAAGTAAAACTCCTCTATCATCCTGATGGGGGAACAGACAAACACTCATCTTATATATCGAGCTTTATCAGGATCTCATTCTATTTTTTTTCAGCGGAGGGAGGGAGGTGGGGAATGGTTCGATTTGCAGTATGTTGATATCTATGGAATAATATAGTTTCACTTTATCATTAAGCCCTACCACACAGCTTTAATAATTTTTAAGAATAGTTCTGGGTTTTTTTTAACTGATTTTAAATATTCAGAAAATACAGGCAAGTATACAAAAGGAAATTAAAATCATCCATAATCTCACCATCTAGAGATAACTGTACATTACTCTTTTATAGATTCCCTTACTCTTTCATTAAATTATGTACCCAGCATTTTGCTAAGGCTGATAATTTATGGTGGACCAAACCTACATCTTTAGATGAAACTGATCTGCACATATATTGGTATTTATGTATCCGATCCCCACTTATGCCAGATGTACCTAGATCCCTGGGTAGTTAAATAATGCTTGAGTAGAAGATTGTTTGTCTGTAAGTGACAGAAGTCTAAAGAATATGAACAAATCAATGGCTTTATCTTTTTGATATAATGCAGAGTTTGAAAAAAGCCATTCAGGTCTAATTCATTCCACACTTGCTTTGGGAACCCAGGCTCCTTTTAGTTTTCCATTGTACCATCTCTAAAATCATGGATCCATTACCCCAGTGCTTGAAAAGTAGCTTCTCTTTTTCAGGTATTCACTAGTTTCCAAGCTAGAAGGAAGGGGAAGGGCAAAGAACAAACTGTAGGGACCTCCTGAATTTGGCCCTATCAACCAGCTTTCTCAAAACTTAAAAGAGCTTTCCCTGTGACACCCATTTATATCTCATTGGCAGGAACACTGTCACATGGACCAAGATACAAAAAGGATAAAGAGTGCAAAATTATAAAAAATTGAAAGCGATAGACTTCCTCCTCAAAATGGGCATATTGCTCCCCCAAGTAACCATTAACTGTTCAGTATTAGACTTCCAGATACTTGCCTATGTACATACAAAGAGAGCCATACACATAAACATTAGGAGTTTTTCTTCCCACTGAAAGGCATGATAGACATTTTTATCTTCTCAGTGATATATTATTGGCAGTCTTCTAGATCAGTACATTTAGATGTATCTTTAGAAATAATAAGTGTACAATTGACCTCATTATGAACATGTTTCATCTTTATAGTTACGTAGACTCCAAGTTACTTCTTATTACAAGTAAAGCCACCGTCATCTTCTTTGTATTGTATCCATACACAAATGGCTGAGTTCTTCTGTAGATATGCTTTCTAAAAATAGTTACTGGATCAGAATATGTGAAACATTTTTAAACAGCCTAGCATTTACTGTCAAATTATCTTCCAAAAGTCATAACTACTTGTACTCCTACCATCAGTGTATGAGTTTGCTTTTCTCATACCTTCATTAGCAATAGATATTATCCATATTTTAATGCTTTTTAACTACATAGGCAGTAATGTATCTCAGGATGCATTTATTTTTCAGCTTTTTATTATGAAGCGTTTCACGTATACTCAAAAGAAAAAAAAATAGTACAATACATTCTCATTACTCATCATCCAACTTCAACAATTACTAATAGAATGCTACACTTGTTTTATCTGCATGAGGTTTAATCTTTTCTTAATATTCCTGCCATAGTCTTTTTCATTTTTTGTTTGTTCATCTTTCACTCTTCATCCTAGTACTAATTCTGATTTCAAGCATCATACGTGTAAGTCAAGTTTTCCATCTAGAGCAGAAATAATATATGTGTAGCATGAGGGTTATCACCTCCCCCTCTGCACCTGGATAGATATCATGAACCAATGAATGCATCAGTTTGCCGGAAGCCCAGCCTATCTTTCTAACCCTTTTTAATACAGGGCTTTAGACCAGTAGGTCTCAAACATTACCATACTTAAGCATCACCTGGACAGCTTGTTAAAACACAGTCTTGGGACTTCCCTGGGGGTACAGTGGATAAGAATCTGCCTACCAATGTGAGGGACATGGGTTCAATCCCTGGTCCAGGAAGATCCTACATGCTGCGGAGCAACTGAGCCCGTGCTCTTAAGCCCCCGTGCCACAGCTACAAGTCTGTGCCACAATTACTAAGCCTGTGCGCTGCAGCTGCTGAAGCCTCGGCACCCAAGA
Organism: Bubalus bubalis; assembly: GCF_019923935.1. NCBI lineage: Eukaryota > Metazoa > Chordata > Mammalia > Artiodactyla > Bovidae > Bubalus > Bubalus bubalis. The sequence continues at coordinate 33,146,870 of NC_059177.1, read as the reverse complement.
GCCTGTGTTCCACAACAAGAGAAGCCACTGCAGTGAGCAACCCACACACTGCAGCAAAGAGTGGCCCCCACTCGCAGCAACTAGAGAAAGATCGTGCACAGCAGCGAAGACCCAGTGCAACCGAAAAGAAAAATTTATGGAAAAAAAAAGTATTAAAAACACAGTCTTGGATCCCTCCCCCATAGATTCTCATTCAGTTAGGTCTGAGATGGAGCCTTAGATTCTGCATTTCAAACAACCTGCCAGGTAACATTGATAGTGCCTGTCTACGTGTCACATTCTGTTAACATTACTCTGGGCCACGTCTGACTCTTACAACCCCATGGACTGTAGCCTTCCAGGCTCCTCTGTGAGATTCTCCAGGCAAGAATACTGGAGTGGGTTGCCATTTCCTTCTCTGGGAAATGATTTTTTTTTTTTTTTTATTCCGGGGGTTTGCTGCAGAGCCTGCAGTTAAGCTTTTCTAACAAGCTTCCAGGGGACACTGCTGTTCCATAGTCCAACTTTGAGTATCTAGGTCTTCAATGACCATTGCCAGAATGGTGTATCAGGTGAATCAATTGCCTATGTCTGACCAAAACAAAAGGGCTTCCTTTATCTCAAAGAGTCTTAAATATGACTCTACAAACCAGAACCAAACTGGTTACAAAATATGCAACTTAGAAACTTATATTGAAATTTACATTTCAGGGCCCTTCAATAAGAAATTCTGATTCAATAAGTTTGAAGTGGGGCCTTGAAGTCTCATTTCCTTTAGTCAATTCTGGGGCACAGGTAAGTGTTTGAGCCACTAGCTTACATGTCATAGATGATGATAGGTAAGTGTTCTTTCTTGAATGTATCTGGTCCCTCTCCAAACCATCCATCTTATCAAGACACTTGTATTTGCACTGACCATTTATTATACATGACTATGCTCCAAAATCACTGCAGATGGTGATTGCAGCCAGAAAATTAAAAGACGCTTACTCCTTGGAAGGGAAGTTATGACCAACCTAGACAGCATATTGAAAAGCAGAGACATTACTTTGCCAACAAAGCCGTCTAGTCAAGGCTATGGTTTTTCCAATGGTCATGTATGGATGTGAGAGTTGGACTGTGAAGAAAGCTGAGTGCCCAAGAATTGATGCTTTTGAACTGTGGTGTTGGAGAAGACTCTTGAGAGTCCCTTGGACTGCAAGAAGATCCAAGCAGTCCATCCTAAAGGAGATCAGTCCTGGGTGTTCTTTGCAAGGAATGATGCTAAAGCTGAAACTCCAGTACTGTGGCCACCTCATATGAAGAGTTGACTCATTGGAAAAAATTCTGATGCTGGGAGGGATTGGGGGCAGGAGGAGAAGGGGATGACAGAGGATGAGATGGCTGGATGGCATCACTGACTCGATGGACATGAGTTTGAGTGAACTCTGGGAGTTGGTGATGGACTGGGAGGCCTAGTATGTTGCAATTCATGGTGTCGCAAAGGGTTGGACACGACTGAGTGACTGAACTGATGCTGAATGTGGGGAGCCATGCAAAAATGAAGCAGGAGTTGAATCAGAGGTGTTCCTACTCCTCTAGGCCTGACAATCTGGTGAAAGGTAGAGACATAAGAATACATAACCAAACACATATAGGAAACCAGAGAAGAAAGAAAAATTCTTCCTTATTTCCTCCTTTTTGAAAGTTCATTCAGTACACTTAATAGGGATTTTTCCATTTCAGAAGGAAATATCACAAAAGCATAGAAATGCCAGGGTGATAGTTTTTTCATGTAACATTAAGTCATAATATGGGCTTTGCACACGGGTTGTGTTCCTGACTATTAGCTAGGCTTGAAAGTATAACACATGTTGTTCATTACTGGTACGTACTACAATGGGGAAATGAACACCACCTAGAGAACCATAGCTTCCTTCATTCCTTGACTCAGGGAGAATTTTAATCTGTAATCTTAATAATGTACAACTGTAGTTTTTGCATTTTAAATAATGTGCCAATTGCAGTCTTGCATAGCATTCTGAGTCTCCCAAAAACGTCATTTCACAAAGCTTTCTATGCAGGGTGTAAAAATCACAAAATGCTAATAACATAAATGATATGGTAACCATCTGCTGGATAATGCTATTTGCTGTCACTGAGATACTGATAGAACCACTTGAGAAAACGGAATAATGGAGAGGGAAAAGAATGGTAATCAAACATCACAGGACTTTTCAAAGGGGGAACTGAGACATCTTTCAGCAGTGACCTTTATATCACTGCTATTGGACTGGGACTGTAATTGTCCGTCATTCTCTTCAGTGGTCGATACTCCACTTGCCACAACTCATTCTTTCAATACCATTGATCCCTTTAACAACATTGGCTTGCAATCACTCTTTGTAAGTTACAAAGTTAGTGGCATTCCTTCTGCCCTGCTTTTCAGTTCACTGTTAGGCAGTCTCAACATTCTGTCTTGATGAATGCAGCCTGGTAAGTGAATTAGGAAATTCCTCAAGTGGTAGTATAGAGTGACTTTTAGACAGGTTATCATTGTGGTTAAAGGGAGGCGTGGGTATCAACTGACAGCCTCCCATCATCATTAAAAAAATTCTATCTCCATTTTTAAAGGAGTTGATCTAGTTTTGAGCAGGTCCTAATTTAATTGTCTTTTCTTTCCTGCACAGTGGGATGACTAGAAAGATTTTGATCTTGTGTGTACTTATTTCTTAACATTTTGGAATATTCTTATGGAATAAAAAATCCATACATTTCTAATAAACTATTTTATAAGATGTTACCAATTTAAAGTTCATACACAAGTCAATTTTTATGACAGCCCTATTTAATAGGCATGATAAATGTTTTAATTGGGGGTTTACAGATGAGTAAATTAAGGGTCGGGGAAGTTAAAAGAATGGCTGTGAATTGGCAGCCTTATACACTACAGAACAACTTAAAAGTTGCACACACACAAAAATGATGTTATGTGGCTGCTGCTGTTAAGTCGCTTCAGTCGTGTCCAACTCTGTGCGACCCCATAGACGGCACCCCACCAGGCTCCCCTGTCCCTGGAATTCTCCAGGCAAGAACACTGGAGTGGGTTGCCATTTCCTTCTCCAATGCATGAAAGTGAAAAGTGAAGGTGAAGTCACTCAGTCATATCCGATTCTTAGCAACCCCATGGACTTTGCAGCCTACCAGGCTCCTCCATCCATGGGATTTTCCAGGCAAGAGTACTGGAGTGGGTTGCCATTGCCTTCTCCGGTTATGTGGTTAAAATCCTCATTTTCTGACTCAAAGCTTTTTCCACTTTATCATTTTGCCCTTAGGGTTATCTTTTTAATATATTAAGATTTTATTTTTAGTGTTTTTCAAATCATACATGCTGATTTGTCACGCTGTGACATCAAGCCCTAGAACCAGTTATTTAAGATGTTTTGGTTTTGCTGGGCACTAATTTCCACATTAACCATTCTAAATGAAGCATAAAGCTACTGTGGGAAAGGAAGACCAGGGGAATGCAATTAGGATATTTAGTTTTATTCTATACATAGTACCATAGTGATACAGATGAACCCACTTTGCATTCATATTCACATTTTCCAGTCATCTGGACCATTGATCACAAACATCTATCATTAGCTCTCAAATTCAATTAAAGGCATGAGGACTTTGTGTTTGATGGAATAGCTCTGTTGGCATAGGTGAGTTTGTATTTTTCTTCCATGGAAAGTTTCTATATTTCTCAGGATACTTACAAGAGTGGATTTGTGGCATCAGTGTTCTACCACTTTGATTTTCATTAATATAAATTATCAGTATTATTTCTGTCCACAGAAGGGAGATGGCTTTGCTTTTATTATTATCCCTGATTATGACAATCATGAACAACAGGTGATGAGAACTTATCAGGAACTTTCTGAGTTCAGTTCAGTTCAGTCTCTCAATTGTGTCTGACTCTTTGTGACCCCATGGACTGCAGCACGCCAGGCCTCCATGTCCATCACCAACTCCTGGAGTTTACCCATCATGTCCATTGAGTTGGTGATGCCATCCAATCATCTCATCCTCTGTCATCCCCTTCTCCTCTCACCTTCGATCTTTCCCAGGCTCTTTTCCAATGAGTCAGTTCTTTACATCAGGTGGCCAAAGTATTGGAGTTTCAGCTTTAACATCAGTCCTTCCAATGAATATTCAGGACTGATTTCCTTTAGGATGGATTGATTGGATCTCCTTGCAGTCTAAGGGACTCTCAAGAGTCTTCTCCAACACCACAGTTCAAAAGCATCAATTCTTCTGCGGTCAGCTTTCTTTATAGCCCAACTCTCACATCCATACATGACTACTGAAAAAACCATAGCTTTGACTAAACAGACTTTGTTGGTAAAGTAATGTCTCTGCTTTTCAATATGCTCTCTAGGTTGGTCATAACTTTTCTTCCAAGGAGCAAGGGTCTTTTAATTTCATGGCTGCAGTCACCATCTATAGTCATTTTGGAGCCCAAGAAAATAAAGTATGTCACTGTTTCCATTGTTTCCCCATCTACTTGCCATGAAGTGATGGGACCAGATGCCATGATCTTAGTTTTCTGAATGTTGAGTTTTAAGGAACTTTTTCACTCTCCTCTTTCACTTTCATCAAGAGGCTCTTTAGTTGTTCTTCGCTTTCTGCCATAAGGGTGATGTCATCTGCATATCTAAGGTTATTGATATTTCTCCTGGCAATCTTGATCCCAGTTTGTACTCTGCATATAAGTTAAATAAGCAGGGTACCAATATACAAACTTGACATACTCCTTTTCCTATTTGGAACCAGTCTGTTGTTCCATGTCCAGTTCTAACTGTTGCTTCTTGTCCTACATGCAGATTTCTCAGGAGGCAGGTAAGGTGGTCTGGTATTCCCATCTTTTTAAGAATTTTCCACAGTTTGTTGTGATCCACACCATCAAAGGCTTTGGCATAGTCAATAAAGCAGAAGTAGATGTTTTTCCAGAACTCTCTTGCTTTTTCAATGATCCAGCAGATGTTGGCAATTTGATCTCTGGTTCCTCTGCCTTTTCTAAATCCAGATTGAACATCTGGAAGTTCACAGTTCACCTACTGTTGAAGCCTGGCTTGGAGAATTTTGAGCTATACTTTGCTAGCATGTGAGATGAGTGCAATTGTGCGGTAGTTTGAGCCTTCTTTGGCATTGCCTTTCTTTGGGATTGGAATGAAAACTGACCTTTTCCAGTCCTGTGGCCATTGCTGAGTTTTCCAAATTTGCTGGCATTTTGAGTGCAGCACTTTCACAGCATCATCTTTTAGGATTTGAAATAGCTCAACTGGAATTCCATCACCTCCACTAGCTTTGTTCATAGTGATGCTTCTTAAGGCCCACTTGACTTTTGCATTCCAGGATGTCTGGCTCCAAGTGAGTGATCACACCTTTGTGGTTATCTGGGTCATGAAGATCTTTTTTGTACAGTTCTTCTGTGTATTCTTGCCCCCTCTTCTTAATATCTTCTCTTCTGTTAGGTCCATACCATTTCTGTCCTTTATTGTGCCCATCGTTGCATGAAATGTTCCCTTGGTATCTCTAATTTTCTTAAAGAGATCGCTAGTCTTTCCCATTCTATTGTTTTCCTCTATTTCTTTGCATTGATCACTGAGGAAGGCTTTCTTATCTCTCCTTGCTGTTCTTTGGAACTCTGCATTCAAATGGGTTTATCTTTCCTTTTTTCTATTGTGTTTCATTTCTCTTCTTTTCACAGCTATTTCTTATGCCTCCTCAGACAACCATTTTGCCTTAGTATATTTGTGCCTATGTGTTTATTTGTGCCTAATCCTCTCAACTACTCTCTGGGGGTAGTTATAGTTAGCACCCCCATTTTATAGAGGAGGAAACTGAGACTAAACTATAGGTAGTGACTTGTCCAAGTTTACACAGCAGGTAAACAGTAGTACTGACATTCATACCCTATTTTCAAAGTCTAGCACCCATTCTCTTATAGACTGGATTTATTCCATCTCTCCTGATATAAAACAAAACTGTGGGCCTCTCCTAGTACTAGCAGAAGAAATCTCTTCTGACTTTGGTATCCCATGAGCTCCTATAGTCATATATCTGACCTCCTCTTATCAAAGTCATTTCCTTCGTACATCAGGAAAATGAAAACTATTTTAAGATCCTTTTCAATGTGTAGTCTCTCTCTCAGGCTGATGGTAGCTATTTCTTTTAAAGGTAAGGTGGCAGGTCCTCTTCTCCAGTAATTTTCCAATTGTTTTTGCCCATGCTCCTTTTTCTTACTCATCACCTTGAACACTTACTATGTGCTAAGTGTATGTTATATTATTTTATATTATCTAGGCACATTATGTATATTTTCAGTCTTCACCATAGCCTTATGAAGTAGGCATGAGTGTATCCTCATTTTAGAGATGAGGAAACCAGGATTTAGAATGTTGAACTGAGTCATCCAATGTCTAACAACAGAACTGAGATTTCACCAAAGAATTCTGACATTCTCTCTTCCCTAACTTTTCTTCAAAAGATCCGTGTTTGTCCAAATAAAGTCCACATAAGAGTATCATTCTCATAGGAATGGATGCCACATTTTATAAAGCTAGGGATTCTTGTTGTCCTCTAAGTTATGGATATATTAACAACAAAAAAAATCTCTAAGACCATCATTTGTGGATGACTCACTTCTTACTACAAAACTGAGAACTTCTAAGGTTCCTTAGATAATTTTTAACTCCTTGCAGTCTGCTATGCTCTCATGAGTATGAGAGAGATAGGTGTAGCTACAGCAGGCTCATGGGGCCTGCAACCCAGGGAGCATGTCCTCTTCCTTGAAGATCACCATCCATTACGAGGCTCATAGCAAAATCAAGGCTGGGAAGAACTGCCAAAGCATCTCACCTGTATCAGCAATGATTGGTCATCTTCTCCAGTGAGTCAAGTATTTGCCCAATGTGCTCAATCATTTCATGGGTAAACTCTCCCACCTGTTTTTCAATGAGACGTTCTGAAGTATATAAAATTCCAAGTTCTTGTTCAGTCACCCAGTTATGTCCAACTCTTTTCAACCATGGACTGCAGCACACCAGGTCTCCCTGTCCCTCACCATCTCCCAGAGTCTGCCCAAGTTCATATTCATTGCGTCAGTGATGCCATGCAGCCATCGCATCCTCTAATATCCTCTTCTCCTTCTGCCCTCGATCTTTCCCAGCATCAGGGACTTTTCCAATAAGTTGTCTGTTCACATCAGATGAACAAAATATTAGAGCTTCAGTTTCAGCATCAGTCCTTCCAGTGAAAATTCGGGGTTGATCTCCCTTAAAATTTACAGGTTTGGTCTCCTTGTTGTCTAAGGGACTTTCAGGAGTCCTCTCCAGCACCACAGTTCAGAAGCATCAAATCTTAGGAGTTCTGTCTTCTTTACGGCCCAGCTTTCACAACTGTACGTGACCACAGGGAAGACCATAGCCTTGACTATTTGGATCTTTGTGGGCAGAGTAATGTCTCTGCTTTTCAACACTGTTTAGGTTTGTCATCACTTTCCCCCAAGAAGCAATTGTCTTCTGATTTGATGGCTGCAGTCACAGTCCACAATGATTTTGGAGCCCAAGAAGAAGAAATCTATCACTACGTCCACATTTCCCCCTTCTATTTGCCATGAAGTAATGGGGCCGCATGCCATGATCTTAGTTTATTTAATATTTAGTCTGAAGCTGGCTCTTTCACTCTTCCTCTTTCACCCTCATCAAGAGGCTCTTTAGTTCCTCTTTGCTTTCTGCCATTAGAGTGCTATCATCTGCATATCTGAGGATGTTGATGTTTCTCCCACCTATATACTTGCCATGAGAACCTCATGAATTGTATAAAATTCCAAGTTTTCTGGTAGCTAAATCCTTGGCCTGATTCCTGGAATGGGTCTTCTACTTTCAGCTTTAAACAGATGAACTAGAATCACTTTCTGTCCAGCATATACTAGAGCTCTGGGCACATATCTTAAATCTCTCTAAACTCCAGTTTTACTCATAGTACAATAGGAATGCTATTGTATCCACATTTTACCTTTTGGTTGATAATGGAATATAACATTTTTCTTTGTAGCTGTAGTTATACTCTATTGTAAAATTCTCAGACCAACAGATGTAGTAGATGCAATGTGTTTTATGATTATAAAGGATCAGTACTTAAACCAAACAAGTAAGCTGTGCACACAAGGAGGAATGCTTGAGACTGTTCTGCCATACCTGTTCACCACTAGAGATTTCATAAGTCCTGTAAAATGCTAAAAAGAAGAGAGCCCTGAATCTGCATATATCATCTTATGTTCTTTCTTTTAGTCTAACTTACTGATTCTCAAGCTTTAGCATGCTTAAGAATTACTCTTTCAGGTTATATATACCAAGCCACTCTGCCCTACTGTGTAGACAATTCAAAGATTTTTAGGAATAACTTTTGTGTAAGTTTCTTATTATCTCTAAATTTAATCTAATTCATCCTCCTAGTAAGAGAAAACTCTGTGGCATTACTGCTTATATTCCTGGGTGTATTCTGGTCCAAGCACTTACAGTGAAAGCTCCTAAATGTTTCTGAGCCTCAGTTTCCTTCTTAGTAAAATGTAGTAATAAAACCCACCTTAAAGACTTTAGTGAGGACCTAATTCAAGACAAGGTACCAAAAATTCTGTGTGTGATGGGTGGCACTTTGTATCTGCTTAGTAAATGTTATTTCCTTTCCCATCGTTCATGCCCTACAGCCCATCCCATGCTGAAAATCAGAAATGGGTGGTCATTCCCAGGTTCAAAGCCATGCAGCTGTTTTCTGTTGTCCTTAATTTGCTTTCATACATTGTATAACTGCATAAACTCCAAAATACTCATTGATGAGTAGAATTCTTTTGGATACATGTTTGTGCAGTTTTGCATGTCTTGTCAAGTTAGGTGAGTAAAAGGATGGATACATGAACTTTAACCAGAAGCTAAGACCTGAGATTTCCCTAGAAAACCTGCTGCTCTATATGATCTGACAGAGGTTGACAGGCTTTTGATATTGAATCTGTTTAAATGCCCACTTTGGCCAAAGAATTTTGAAAGAGGGAAGAATTAAATGAGATTTGAGTCTTTCCATGTTTTTCAGTCTCACCAACCTTAATTGCATTTTTACTGATATCAGACAACACCACGTGAAAGAGCTTGTTCCTATTAAAGTCTCAACACTTGTGAAAGTTGTTGGCTTATTCTTAATTTGGGGTGAATCTGGGAGTTAAACATAAATGCTGGCACCGCTCATCCATCAATCAGTGCACACCCTACAAGATGACCAATATTTGAAAGATTGATAATATAAAATTAAGTACTGGTGAGGGTATAGAATAACTGCAACTTTCATACTTTTCTGGTAAGAATGTCAAGTGCTAAACAACTTGAGACAACTATCAATCTGTAACAAAATACTTGCCTCCTCTATAACCAAGCAATCCTACTCCTAACATATGTCCACAAGATATTAAACTGTTATGTCTTCAAAAAGATCATATATGCTTTTAGCAGCTATATTCACAATAGACAATATCTGTCCATAGGAAAATGGCAAATGAATCATGATGTGTTCATAAAATCACACAGCAATAAAAAAGAACCAACTACACATACATTCAACACATGTATGAAACTCAAAAATTTTATGTTGAATGAAATAACCAAGTTATAATACAAAAGAGTTCATAAGGTGTAATTCCATTAATGTGAAGTGAACAAATAGGCAAAAGCAATCTATGCTCTTGGCAGTATAGATATCATAGTCAGATAGTATCAGATACTATCATAGTCAGAATAGTATCTCTATTTGCCTGTGGTGGGTAGCTGATGGCTGGAAAGGGTCACATTTACATCTTTCTGTGGGATGAAAATGTTCTAAATATTGATATGGATAATGTCAATATATAAACATTTATAAATATGTGCTTTAAAAATTTGTAGATTTCATTATATTCATATTATACTTGAAATTCCAAATAACCTATATATTGCCATGGAAGAGACTTATTAGCATAAGATATATCACAAGAAATTAGTGACTTTATTTGAAAAACTTTCTGAATATCCAGTTTCTTCAGCAAATATGTAGCATTGAAAAAAAGGGATAGAGAACTACTATTAAAGGTTTAAAATTATTTAATAAACAATAAACGTCAGTCAAATGCAATTTATGTGAACTTTCTTTGGGTTCTAATTTATTTTTAACTTAGGTTTATTTTTTAGTCAATTGGGGGAAAATCGAATGTGGACTGGTTGCTAAATTATATTAACGGTATATTACTAATTTTATTAGATGTGATAATGCTATTGTGACTCAAAGTGAAATAAGAGTGTTTCTGGGATTTTCATTATATATTTCAACTAATACAGTGAGAGCAGAGGTGAAACAAGAAAGGCTAAGTGTTATTCAGGAGTAAATCCAGTTTTATGACTTGAGTGACTAAAATATAATAAAAATAATAAAGCAATATCAGAATGGCATGAGGGTATGAGTAATGAGTCCAGGTGTTGATGTTTCCAATACACCATTCAAGAGGAGATTGTTGGCTATGTGGCCAACAATTCTGGACTGGAGAGGAAGATGGAGGGAGTCACCAGTCCTTCAAATTGCAGCTCTGAGTTGTGTGGGGGTATTTTCTGCATTGATTCTTTTTTAAAATTTTTATTTTATATGGAGTATGGTTGATTTACAATGTTGTGTTAGTTTAAGGTCTATGGCAAAGTGATTCTGTTATACATGTATCTATTCTTTTTAAGATTTTTTTCCCATTAGGGTATTATAGAATATTGAGTAGAGTTTCCTGTGCTATATAGTAGGTCCTTGTTGGTTATCTATTTATATATAGTAGTGTGTATATGTTAATTGCAATTTATCCACCCCCCCCCCCACACACACACATTTCCAGTTTGGTAACCACATGTTGGTTTTCTTTGTGAGTCTTTCTGTTTTGTAAATAAGTTTATTTGGATAAATTTTTAAATTCCACAGATAAGTGGTATCATACAGTATTTGTCTTTGACTGATTTATTTGTTTAGAATGATAATCTCTAGGTTCATCCATGTTGCTACAAATAGCATTATTTCATTCTTTTTATGGCTGAGTAATATTCCATCATATGTATGTACCACATCTTCTTTAACTACTCATCTATAGATGGATATTTTGGTTGCTTCTATGTCTTGGCTGTTGTGAATAGTGCTGCTATGAACACTGGGGTGTATGTATCTTTTAGAATTATGACTGTCTCCAAATATATGTCAAGTTGCAGCTCTCAGTTTGAAAGAGAGCAGATGAATAGAACAGAAGGGGGCAGAAGCTGAAGTCCCTCAACCCTCAAAGAGTAGACAATGGAAGTAGAGACCCTCAAGGATGCTAAGAAGGATTGATGAGGGAGAACTGGGAGGAAAATAAAAACCAGTAAGCCCAGGAAAGTTGGGAATAGCAAAAAGTATCTTTTGAATATCACTCAGCAAATATTTTCTGAGCACCTGCTATCCAGGCACTGGGATTGGGCTGTTGACAAATCACTGATGACACCTTCCTGGGGCTGTCCCAGTGGGCTGCCTGGGGACAAGCACGAGGTGGCAGTAATGAAGAGCAATCAAGACATTGAGTGGTTGGTTACTCTTACCAGAATGGTGGGAGAGAAAGCAGAGTGGGCTGGTGATGGAAATTTGAAAATGCTCTCTCCTCTTAGAGCTGATGCAGCAGAGGATCATCTTCCTGCGAGAGCCAAGCCCCTTGACACTGCTCTCATCATAGGCCCATCCTTGGTATGATACATTTGGAATCGAGATTCATTGCATTTCAAGCAAGGAAGTTCAGCATAGGACCCTGCAGTCAACCACATTGCAAAAAAAAAAAAAAAAAAAAAAAAAAAAGCCAGAAAACAGTAATCTCTCCAGCAGAGAATTAAAGGTGACCTACTTTTAGACTTCTGGGCTTAGTATGCCCGAGTGGAGACCCTATTTGCCAAGTCTCGGCCCACGGTTAATTTACTTTCGTTTTATTTTTCCTACTCCTGGATTGAATTATCATCACCTTCCTGAAAAGCTGTGTGTGTAATGGAAAAGCTGACACCAGCCAAAGTGGATTGTAGCAGCCCAAATGAGTCTCCTATTATCGCCCTATTACATGAGGAACAGCCTTCTCTTTGCCCTTCATTCATCACCTGCTAACTATGAAAACCTAATCAAGCCACTGTGTTTTAATGGCAGAAGTTCTGCTCCCTGACTTGTGCTGCCCAACCCACCCCCACCCGGCCCCAATTCCAGGAGCAGACAGATGAGTTCCATTTGGAGCTGAAATTATTGTGTGAGAAAATCACAGTTAGGGGCAAGGAGATTTTTTTCCTTTGCCTCCATGGGACAGAAGGCATTAAAGTCCAAAACAGATTCACACACTCAGACCAGAGGACTTCAGCTTTGCCTTGTGCCTCCTGCTGAAGGCTTTCAAGATCCCTCCTGATGTTTTCATAAGCATTTTCAGGGTATTAAAAATATATCCTAGGAAATTATTTTAATCGTGGGTGTTTCCTGGCCTGTGTCACACACAGTATACACTTATGACAATTTATCCCGCCCCTCCACCGTGCCCTAAAGCAAGGGCCATTTGTGAAATCTAATTATACCTGTTTGTTTCTTTAAAAAGAAGGACATTTTTAGATCTTTCACCAGGCACACTTCTCACGCTTGGAAGATTTTTGATTTTTTTTTCCCCTTGGCGGGGCATTTTATTTATTTACTTGAGAGCCCCCAAATGATTGGAGGCCTGATATTTATTTATTTTAACACCAATTTCCACAGGACACTGTGTAGGAGACAATGTAAACTCTCTTTAGTGAAGATCTTCAGTTCTGAAAGCTTCTTGGCTGTCGCTTCCCATTAATTTTTTTTTTTTTTTTTTTTTTTAAGTCATGGGTGATCTCTCCTCTCCTTGCAGGGCTGAGAGTTCATGAGAGTTCATGGCTGTTTCTAACTCGGAACTTGCAGAAATAGAAAAATATGCTCCTCGAGATCATCATTCTCTCCTATTTGCAGCTGCTCACCTGTCACAAGGGCTTCCCTGGTAGCTCCGCTGGTAAAGAGTCCGCCTGCAATGCAGGAGACCCCAATTCTATTCCTGGGTTGGGAAGATCCCCTGGAGAAGGAACAGACTGCCCACTCCATTCCTCTGGAGAAAAGATAGGCTACCCACTCCACTATTCTTGGGCTTCCCCGGTGGCTCAGCCAGCCGCCTGCAATGTGGGAGACCTGGGTTCGATTCCTAGGTGGGAAGATCCCCTGGAGAAGGAAACAGCAACCCATTCCAGTATTCTGGCCTGGAGAATTCCACGGACTGTATAGTCCATGGGGTCCCAAAGAGTCGAACACACTTGAGTGATTTTCACTTTCACCAATTATAGGGCAAAACACAACTTGGTTCCAGACCCACGAGTGATCCCTGCCATTACCACAGGCAAAAAAATATATATGTATATTTTAAAAGCAGCTTTGTGAAGATGGATATATCCTTGGGCTAGTGTTTGTGTTGAATCTCAAACACTTGGTGAAAGCAGAAATGAGGAAAACAAAATGCAGATCGAATCCGGGGAATTTCCATTTCCTCAGTTTGGTTTACTAGAGAATCAGTCCATAGAAGATGATGTTGCCATTTGCACCAAGTCAGACTGGCTGTTTGTCAAGGGAGTCTAGCATTCTATTTGTATTCTTACCTAGCCCACATGTTTAATGATGTCTCTTCTCCATTTCTCATCCAGACATATTTTTTTTATCTGCTTTCAATGCTAATGCCTCCTTGTCCTGTTTTTCAAATTAAATATTGTACTTAAAATATTAATACTCCTTGCTCTTTGATTCTTTGTTTATTCATCTTATGCAAAACACAACAGTGAGCCCTCCATCTATATTAAATGCTACTGTATGGGCAAATTCAATGACTTATTAATGACTTTTCCATGATATGAAGAGCTAGGGCTTTATATAATCATGCAATTCTTATTCAGAAATGCTCTGCTGGTACTACCCTGTAGGGAAAAAAATGAAATATGTCTATCTTTTCAAAGAAAAAACGACTTGTTTTGTGAAGACCATTGTAGAGACAACTAAGCATTGAAAGTAGGCCAAGTTACTTCAGTCTCCAAGGAAGTTAGCTCATGTCTTGAAGTATCTGGGTATATAAATTTTTGTAAAATTTTTTGAAGTTAAAACCATGTACCATAAAGGTGTATAGTTCAGTGAATTATCATGAAGTGTACAGTCAAAAATAGTATATGTTTAAGGTGCCTTATTCTTGTCTCTGGCCCATATTCTATTGGGTTATTTCTGCTTTGTGTATGATTTATAGGTGGTGTTTGTATACATTTTTGTAAGGCCTAAATATGAATCTTCTGTCTATTGTATGTGTTAATAACCCACTATGGAGGCTAAATTTTCACTCTTTTGATGAATTGAAGTTCTTAATTTTATTGCAGTCCAATTTATCAAGTTTTCCACTATGGTTAGTAGAAAAAAAAGTGTTTTTTTGTTTTAAATATCTCTCTCTATTCCACCGTCATGAAGCCTTCACTATTACTTCCTAGAAGATTTACTGCTTGTCCTTCATAGTTAGATCTACTTTACTCAGAAATTTACTTTAGTATTTGTGTGAGAGTCACAGGATATCACTAGAATGTTTGTGGAAGATGCTTGCCTTGGCTAGTTTATCTCTTATATAGATCCTTCTGGCTGCAATATGAAAGATGGACAAAGTGTGAATCAGGGAGACTATTTTGAATCTTCTGCCTCGGTAGTTTAGGTGAGAAATGATTAGGGTAAGGAACTGGGTGGAAGCAGTGAAAATGGAGAGAAGTGGCTGGATTTGAGATACGTCTCAGAGGTTGAGCCTTCTAATTTTACAGTTGGAGGGAGAGAAGAAGACAACTTAAGGATGCTTCCTTGGTTCTTGACTTGAACAACTGGGTGAGTGATGATATTATGGGAATGAATGAGTGAATGAATGAACCAGTGGACTTGTCCAAGATAAATAGGCAAGTCGTTGGCCAAACTTAGGCTGCCAGGTGTTTAACTTTTTTCCATTATACCAGCATAATTCAGAGAATATGCCACTGAAGTCTAGTTTCAAAGTATTCTAGAAAAACAAAGTAACAATCTCTGGGTATGTAATTTGGGATATTTTATGTATTAACTCCCTTGGTGATTTAATATACATATTACTTAAGTCTCTGAGAACCTCTGCAAAAACAAAAAATATTTCTTTGGCTTTATGTAACCTAGTATTTCTCAATTTTTTTCCATGAAAGCATTTTAAAAGGGAGACTTGTTAATATTTCCATGAAATGAATGTTAATATTCTATGGAATCATCTTTAGGAAAAGTTTTTCTTCAATTTACTACCATGTTAACATACACAAAACACAAACACACGCACAGTAGACTGTGGCCTTACTGTAGTAAACATCATTGTTTTCAAGTTTGTCTATTTATGCAATCTTACACAAGTGGTAAAATGTCTTTTAACTGCCCTTTCTCAAGGGCAGTTCCCTGTGTTATAATAATTGAAAATTAAGAAGTTACAGAGTCGTAATTAAATTGTCCCCTTTGAACCTTTGTTGACTGAAGCTGCATATTAACCACATCCCATTCAGACAGGAGTAGCAAGAAATATTTAGAACACCAACTGCTACAAGATAACATAACAAGCTTTGACAGCTTCCTAATTACCTGACTATCCAGTAGTTAAGAACTCTTTAACACTGTAGCAATTCTCTTCTTTGCACATAAGTCAAAAGGTATATCTAATTTGCTATTTAATTGATATCTATATTGCTGCTTTAAAAGGAAATTACACTCTCCAGTATGTTTAACTATTAATTTGTAACCTTTGATCTGCATATGAGAAATAATTAAGAAACTACTTATGTTATCAACTACGATGCTGTCAATAATAGATAAATCTAGAAAATGCAACTAAAAATGAATCCTTTTTTTTTTTCTAAGCAAGCTTTTTTTCCTCAAGGTCTAACCCACTTTCTGTTTAATGGTTATGTATTCTTGCAAATTTCATTTCACCCTGCTAAACTTTCTTGTTCTCATCTGTAGAAGGGGGAAAATAATCAACTTAGGGTCACCACGGACATCAAATATAAAATGATGCATGTACAAGGATTAGAATGGAATCTGATCCATTGAGAACAATGACAGAGCTTCAGCATAGAGAGTACTTTTTACTTGCCTTGTGCTGTGCTAAGCTCTTAACAGGCATATTCTTGGCTGAAGTCCACAAGAACCCTGTGAGTTGGGTAGCATCACTGATCCCGTTTTATAACAACAGCAACAAGAAAAAAAAAAAAATGTGGCTTAAAGTCTCCAAGTAATGTAGCCAAGGCCAAAGAGCTAGTAAATGATGGAGGTAGACTTTGACCTAAGTGTATCAGTGTGCAGAAAGTCATACTCTTCGTACCGAAAGAATCTTGTGAAAATAATCATTCTATAAAAGAAGTAGAGGAAGCAGAGAGTATCTATACATTAAAGTAGTGTGGATGGACAGCCATTATGGAGAACGGTATAAAGATTCCTTCAAAATCTAGGAATAAATCTACCATATGTGTGTGTATATGTGTGTGTGCTCAGTTGTGTCCAACTCTTTGAGACCCCGTATAGTGCACCAGGCTCTTCTGTCCATGGGATTTTACAGGTGAGAATACTGGAATGGGTTGCCACTCTCTTTTCCAGGGCATCTTCCCAATCCTGGGATTAAACCCACATCTCTTGCATCTCCTGCTTTGGCAGGCGGATTCTTTACCACCAGCACCACCTGGGAAGCCCTAAATCTTCCATATGACCCAGAAATCCCACTACTGGGCATATATCTGGAGAAAGCCACAATTCTAAAAGGCACATGTACCCCCAGTGTTCACTGCAGTACTATTTACAGTAGCCAGGACATGGAAGCAATCTAGAAGTCCGTCTGCAGATGAATGGATAAAGAAGATGTGGTACATATATACAATGGAATATTCAGATCAGATCAGATCAGTCGCTCAGTCGTGTCTGACTCTTTGCGATCCCATGAATCGCAGCATGCCAGGCCTCCCTGTCCATCACCAACTCCCAGAGTCCACTCAGACTCACGTCCATCGAGTCAGTGATGCCATCCAGCTATCTCATCCTCTGTCTTCCCCTTCTCCTCCTGCCCCCAATCCCTCCCAGCATCAGAGTCTTTTCCAATGAGTCAACTCTTCGCATGAGGTGGCCAAAGTACTGGAGTTTCAGCTTTAGCATCATTCCTTCCAAAGAAATCCCAGGGCTGATCTCCTTCAGAATGGACTGGTTGGATCTCCTTGCAGTATTAATCAGCCATAAAAGAGAACAAATTTGAATCAGTAGTAGTGAAGTAGATGAACCTAAGCCTGTTATGCAGAGTGAAGTAAGAAAGCAAAAAACAAATATCACATATTAAAGAATATATATGGAATCTAGAAAATTGGTATGAACCTGTTTGCAGGGAAGGAATGGAGATACAGATGTAGAGAACGGGCTTGTGGAAACAGCAGGGGAAGGAGAGAGTGAGATGAATGAAGAAAGTAGCATTGACATATATGTACTATCATGTGTGAAATAGGTGAGAAGTTGCTGTATAACACAGGGAGCGCAACTTCATGCTCTGTGATAACCTAAAGGGATGGGATGGGAGAAGGGTAGGGAGGCACACGAGGGAGGGGAATATATGTATGCTGCTGCTGCTGCTAAGTTGCTTCAGTCTTGTCCGACTCTCTGTGACCCCGTAGATGGCAGCCCGCTAAGCTCCTCTGTCCCTGGGATTCTCCAGGCAAGAATACTGGAATGGGTTGCCATTTCCTTCTCCAATGGATGAAAGTGAAAAATATGTATAATTATGGCTAATTATAATTATTGTATGGAAGAAACCAATACAATATTGTAAAGCAATTTTCTTCCAGTTAAAAAAATAAACTAAAAAACAAAGGAAAACAGTAAAGTAGTAGAGACTGAAATAACTTGTCCATTCCCCACAGAAAGGATCTAGATCATGTATAAAGATTGTTTAAACTATTATAAACCAAAATGATATTTAAAACCTTAAACCCACCAATCTCACTAGACTTAATACTTCCTTTCAGATAAACACATGCTTGTTTAGAGAATTCTGGGTTAACTGCCATACAAGGAATATCAGAAATAAAATGAATTTCCTCCCTTTAAAAAGCTAATAGTCTAGTAGGAAGAGAATACAGTGTCAGGCATATATTATTTTATCCCTAAGTATATGAGAGGTAACTCCTTGAATATGATGATTTTAGACCAACACAGATAAGATTGTAACCAAACATAAGATATGACGTCAGTCAGTCGGCTCAGCATTCAGTCACGTCCGACTCCTTGTGACCCCATGGACTGTAGCATGCCAGTCTTCCCTGTCCATCACCAACTCCTAGAGCCTACTCAAACTCATGTCCATTGAGTCAGTGATGCCATCCAACCATCTCATCCTCTGTCATCCCCTTCTCCTCCTGACTTCAATTTTTCCCAGCATCAGGGTATTTTCCAATGAGCCCGTCCTTTACATCAGGTGGCCAAAGTATTGGAGTTTCAGCTTCAGCCTCAGTCGTTTCAATGAATATTCAGGACTGATCTCCTTTAGGATGGACTGGTTGGATCTCCTTGCCGTCCAAGGGACTCTCAAGAGTCTTCTCCAATACCACAGTTCAAAAGCATCAATTCTTTGGCACTCAGCTTTCTTTATAGTCCAACTCACATCCATACATGACCACTGGAAAAACCATAGCTTTGACTAGATGGACCTTTGATGGGGAAGTAATGGCTCTGCTTTTTAATATGCTGTCTAGGTTGGTCATAGCTTTTCTTCCAAGCAGCAAGTGTCTTGTAATTTCATGGCTGCAGTTACCATCTGCAGTGATTTGGGAGCCCCAAAAAATGAAATCGGTCACTATTTCCATTTTTTCCCCATCTATTTGCCATGAAGTAATGGGACTGGATGCCATGGTCTTTGTTTTCTGAATATGAGTTTTGAGCTAACTTTTTCACTCTTCTTTTTCACTTTCATCAAGATTAAATGAGATACTCCATATAACAGGGCATAGCTTGTTGCCTGGCTTAGTCAGTGTTTGTTATCATGTTCTTCATAAAACATTTGTATTTAGTGTCTCAGGCTTTGCAGTGGGAATGGAAGTCAGAACAGGGAAGCTGGTCTTTTGAGACTTTTGCGAAAATCTGAAGAGTAATTTCCAGGTCAAGAACTGTGGTGGGAAAAGCGTTTTTCATTTCATTTCCAGGCCAACCAGGGGTTGCTTCTTGCAGCCCTCTTATAAATGAGGTCAGGGAGAAAAACAAACCTTGTTGAAAAACACAAAGAAACAGAACCTGGTCAAAGCACAGAGAATCTGCCTGCAACACCAAGGATTAAGATTTAGGATTGTTTTGCTCATTTACCATTCAGAGGAGCATTACCAAAATATCCTCTTAGCAGTTAAGAAAATTGCCGCTGATTTAATTATCACTTGAGTCTTCCTTTATCTCAAGGAATATATTAGAATATCTGTTGTTGTCTAAATATGCAGCAAACAATGACAAGTCAGATTTTGGTATGCTATACACCATCCTCCCCAGGTCAAGTAATTGATAGGACAAGGTAATTCAGAATGACATTACTCAAGATAGGTACCAGGCAAGCCAGACCTGTAATTTTAGTATTTGGATCACCAACCCTCATAACTTTTTCTTTGAGTTCATCTGACCTCCATGTTTGTTGTTCCTACCGACAGTCTCAAAACATGATGTGTCTCTCCACGTATATATCTTCTTGAATTTCAGTTTTAGCTTCTTCCCAGTGTGGAGATGGCTGTCTTCTCCTTACATGTGGGAGGATGTCCTTACAATCATCCCTCTCATGTCTTTCCTTATTAGGGCACTAATCCCATCAGTGAAGGCTCTGCCCTCATGGCTTAATCAACTCCAAAAGACCTCACCTCCAAATATCATCCCACTGAGGGTGTAGGCTTCACCATGAATTTTGAGAGGACACATTCAGTCAATAGTGTGTAACCATGTGCAGACACTGTACTCAGTACTTGGTTTTCAGGATACATGGGGAACAGACCAAAATGACTGCTGCCTTTAGGGAGCTTGTTATTGGTGGGAGACTAGTTCATCCAGTAACCAAATGTAAAAAGTCAACTGTAATAAGTAGCATAAAAAGATAGGGCAAACTGATTTTGAAGATTTGGGGAGGAAATGACTTAATTGAAGAAGTCAGGAAGGCTTCTATGTTTGAGACTCAAAGTATGTAAAAAAATATTAACCAGGTCATAGGAGAGAGGAGGAGGATGGACCTTGTATGTACATGGAACAGCACATACAGAAGCTCAGAGAATGTACAGAATGAAACATAATGGCACATTCAAAGAAGTCAAGGAAAGCCCCTGGAGCTAGGACTTAGACAGCAAGCAGGAGTATGACACAGGATAACACTGAAGCGGTAGACAGGGACAGATTCTGCAGGACTTGGTAGGCTTTGTCTCAAACATTTATCTTTATCAAAATCTAATCTGATCCTCATTCTAATAGGGCATTCCTTTTCAGGGAGCCTGGCATGCTGCAGTCCATGAGGTCACAAACGGTTGGACACAACTGAGCGACTGAACTGAACTAAACTTTCATTAACTAAGGTTGTTGAGAGTATTTAAACCATCACTTGTCTATCTTCAATTTTTTAAGCAAACCATGAATTACTTTAGAATCTTCTTCTTATATCTTCAGAATAGTCACTCTAAATTCAGGATCTTTATCCTGGTGAGATTTACAACAAAGTAGATGATGGGACCTCCTCTCCCAACTCCTGGAGTTTCTGACTTCACAGATCTGGGATGGGACACAGACATCTTTATCATTTAAACCTTCTACTAGTGATTCTGATGGGCAATAAAGTCTGGAAACTATTGCCTTAGAAATTCACTTTTGTATATTACCAGTTTATTCACAGATAATATCAACATCAGTAGAATAGATAATATTACCAGGTGCTTTTGGAAATTATCTAATGGGGAAGTAATTTGCAGCAAGATCTTCCTTTCCCAATATAACTGGGCTTTGTGATATTTTATTTCTTGGGGATCTTCTCTATTAAGAATGTATCTATGTGTTTATAATCCCTTCTTTTGCTTTTCTCCTTGCAGAATTTTGGTTCTTTATAAGTTGGCATCTCTATTTTGAAACAATTATTACAACAAGCTCAGTGAGTCTAGCATTTTCAGATAGTACTATTTTTATCTTATTTCTCACTTAAAAAGAACTTGCTATAATTCAAATACTTTCTTGCAGTCAAAATTATTTATTTTTTTCTGAACACTGCAGAAGTAAGACAAAAATAATTCCTCTCTGACTAAATTAATTGGCTGGACCTGGAGATTTGTTTCTCTGACCTTATCTGTTCATCCGTTTTCACCTGTTAGGCAGATTGGTGTAACCATGCTGGAGGGCCTGTTCCCACAATTCTTGATAAACAAAGAGTGGACCAGTAATATGACTACCTTGGCATCAGTGAGGGGTGGACCATTTCTAAAAAGGGCCATTGAGATGCTTCTGGAAAGAATTTCAAATAGGGATCTAACATACATAATTACTTCATTTGGACTACTTGAAGTGAGAGGGCATATAGAATCGGGGCTTCAGGGGCTATCCAGAGGCCATGGACAGGTGGTTGTGCTTGTCACATGCTGAGAAGCTGTTGGGAGAGGGCGTCATGAAATGGGGAGAAAATTGAAATGAAAATGGCAGGAAGTAGCAGGAAGACATTGAAGGAGGCTGCAGCAGAGGTAGAATATCTTACAGCTGAGGTAATGGAAGGGGTGGAAAGAGGGACGGAAACACAGAAAAGGAGGAAACCTGAAAAGAAAAGAGGTGATAAAGAGAACGAAAACAGACAAGATAGTGGGGAAGAGATATACAGGTGAGAGAAATAATGATAAAAAGTAGTGGGAAAGAGTAAGGGAGGCCTTCAGATACATGGAGATGAAGAGCTGTTTCTTTTCTCTGAAGACTTTATCCCATCATGAGTGTATCTGGCTTTCTTTCCTGCCCTCGGATTCTCTGTTGGATTGTTAGTTAAACATCATTTTCCTTCCAAATGTTATTTATTTGTCTTTTTTCTTATTTGTCTCATTAGAACTTACCTATGTTATTTCTCTTTTCAAAAGTGCCATTTCCTTGATATTCTAATCTAACTCTGTAAACTTTGTTTTTTTAATTCTGTTTTAAAATAATTTTAGACTCAGATAACCACAAAAATAGGACACAGATTCATGACCATCACCAAAATCTGACACTTAAAAGGTGATATAGTCACGTAGTTTAAAAAAAAAAAAAACAAAGTAAAATAATATTAAAAGATATTCAGTGAAACATTGAAATCCTCATTGTATCCCATGATCATCTTGTTCCCTAACATAATGATCACTTTTACTATTCTTTTGTTTCCCTTTCATTCATCCATTTGAAAATATAAGCAGACTAGTGTGTATTTTTATGCTCTTTATGTAAAAGCTCACTTATATAATCTTCTCCTTTCTGTTTTCATTAATACAAGTTGGGCATCATTTCTTATTTTCACACAAAGCATTTCTTATTCATTTTATAGGTGTATAGAATCCCATTGTATGTATGCTGCACTTTGAATTTACTTACATGTTCTTGGAGTGGCTTTTTACTCCAGACTAAGATGCCATGTATCTCACAAAACAGGAGTCTTGGGGAAGCTTGAGAGAAGCTGTCCAAATGTGCCCCAGTAAACTGGGGCAAATCTATCAGATGGAGAGGAGCAAAGTGGCCTGGAAGCAGGAAAAGCAAGGCAGAATTGAAGCAAGAGTACATCTCTGCACTGAAAAGATGAATTTTTTCTAATCAAAGAGAATATCACCTGAACTGTTTAAGTTAATGGGATCATAACTGAGTTAAAAATTGACATTGGAGACTCAGTCCGCACTCTGAAAATTATCAAAAATCTATCAGATGATTGACAGTTGATGTTTATGTGGGAAACAAAATAAGAATATTACTTGTCTGTCGAGGCCAAGTTGAAGAAGAGCTTATATTTCAGAAAGATAGGATAAATTAAATGTACATATTTTAGAGACAGATCCTTTTACTACATTTATTCAGGTTGGTATTCTCTGTTCATCTTATCCTAGTTCATTTTATTGTTAATTATTCATCTGAATTTTATCACTTTACCATTGTGATAAACAAAAGATATTCAGGATTTATTCTATAATTTCTGAGTGTGTATACATATGGTTAACAGAAAGTCAAATCCATGTAAAATATCTTCTGTGATCACTACCATAGATCAGATATTTTCCTTTACCCTAATTGAAAGGAAGAGATAAATTCTCTTAGTTGGAGTTTGAAAGACCAAGGTGATATTACATTAAACCTTAACTCATTAACAAATACTAGAGTAAGAGAGATGTTTATTCCTAGCCCACACTGTCATCTTTTACTGCTTTTGAGATCCTGAGAGTTCCCAGAAAGGCAGTTGAATTTAGTGAATCTTTGTGAGCATCTTTTATTTGTCAGGCAGAGTATACATGCCCAGGAAGGAATTTCTTATTCAAAGAGTGCCCTGGTTGCTCCCCCAAAATGTAGCATGATCTCTTCATGCAGAGCTGTTATTTCCAAATAACAGCTAGCTACACTGGAAAAATGAATGGAATTTAGGTGCTGGCAGCTGACAATGGCATTAAGCTTTCCCAGCCACTTGTATACATCACCTTTTAAAAGCTTTCTTCTCAGTCCTATTTTGAATCTCTGTTCTCTTATTCATTTGTTTGCCTATCGTTTACTCCCCCACATGAAAATGAAAGTCCCAGAAGAACAAAGTCCATTCCAGTCTTGTTCACTATCATACCCCTCACATCTACAACAGATTCTGGCACATAAAGATACTCAATAAACCTTTTTGAATGAATGAGACAGAGGCAGCAGTCTAACCTAGAGTAAAGACCTCCATTCAGGGAGACCTAAATTCCCATTGCCTCTTTGACATTTTCTAACTATGTAAATCAGCAGGGAAAATAATCTCTGGGCCTCAGTTTCTGTATTTATAAAATAGGACTAATGGATTCAGGGTCAAAATACAAGTTCCAGAGCCAAGACACTCAATTCTATCATAGTTCTAGTACTTACTAGCTAAGTATGATCTAGGGCAAGCTACTTAAAACTCTGTATCCCAGCTGTTTCATTTGTTTAATAGGAGAAAATATGAATAATCTTCCACATAAGATTTTTGGAGGACTGCATATTCTCCTATGGTATGTAGCAAAGTATCTGGTATATACTAAATGCTCAATAAATACTCATATCACCATCATTTACTGTGAGAATCAAATGAAATGTACTGAAAGTACTTTCACTGTATAAGTAACTACACAGATTATATACTTCCTTATTACTATATTACCTTCTGAAGGACACACACTTGTCTTCTAGTACCAGGTTTCTAGAACCACAGTGCTTTTACAAACTCATACATATCATGGAGATCCTTCCAAATACTGGCATACTGATGGTGTGAGATTTTTGGAAAAGGGGTCTTTTGATCAGTCCTAATGTAGTACATCATACGAAATCCAAGGCTGGATGAAGCACAAGCTGGAATCAAAATTGATGGGAGAAATATCAATAGCTCAATAACCTCAGATATATGGATGACACCACCCTTATGGCAGAAAGTCAAGAACTAAACAACCTCTTGATGAAAGTGAAAGAGGAGAGTGAAAAAGTTGGCTTAAAACTCAACATTCAGAAAACTAAGATCATGGCATCTGGTCCCATCACTTCATGGGAAATAGATGGGGAAATAATGGAAACAGTGATAGACTTTATTTTGGGGGGGCTCCAAAATCACTGCAAATGGTGACTGCAGCCATGAAATTAAGAGATGCTTGCTGCTTGGAAAATAAAGCTATGACCAACCTAGACAGCATATTAAAAAGCAGAGACATTACTTTGCTAACAAAGGTCCATCTAGTCAAAGCTATGGTTTTTCCAATAGTCATGTATGGATGTGAGAGTTGGATTATATAGAAAGCTGAGTGCCAAAGAATTGATGCTTTTGAATTGTGGTATTGGAAAAGACTCTTGAGATTCCCTTGGACTGCAAAGAGATACAATCAGTCCATCATAAAGGAAATCAGTCCTGAATATTCAGAAGGACTGAGGTTGAAGCTGAAACTCCAATATTTTGGCCACCTGATGTGAAAAACTGACTTATTGGAAAAGACCCTGGGAAAGATTGAAGGTGGGAGGAGAAGGGGATGACAGAGGATGAAATGGTTGGATGGCATCACTGACTCAATGGACATGAGTTTGAGTAAGCTCTGGGAGTTGGTGATGGACAGGAAAGTCTGGTGTGCTGCAGTCTATGGGGTCGCAAAGAGTCGGACACAACTGATCTACTGAACTGAATGTAAAACTCAAAAGGTGATCATTTACTCTGCCTAAAAAGAGTACAGAGAAAATGCCTTTTGACCCAACTCTTACAATTATAGAGACTCTTAAGAATTCAAAATATGTCACAAAAGGCAAAATTCTTATAGAAGTCACTGGTTTGATGACATTAATTGAAAAGCAGTTAAACCACAGACGTTTCCCTTATTAAAATTATATCTTTTTAAAAGTAGAAGCTTTTATACTTGTGTTTTACTTGTGTTACCCTATTTCAAATATTAGAACTGCACCCACAATATGGTGCTTGGTTAACAAAGGTAGACATTACAGTAGTGGAAAACTGAAGTGTACTATAATAGCTTTACCCACAAAGAATAAGGCAGGGCTATTTGTAAATGATACAAATCTGAAATTGGATATTTAAATATGGCAAAATGAATGTGACTAAAAGAATGTGGAAATAGTATAACCATATTTTTACCTGTCTCATATTAAAGTAGAAAATACTCAATAGCTCTGTGATTTAAATGATATATACCTGATGTGAGCATGTGTAAAGGAGAAGGTTGCATTTAGAATAAGCTATCAAAAATCCAAATGCTGTTAGAATTTTATTTGTAAAACCCCAAGTCAATACAACCAAATATCTAACCACAGTGAAAAACCTTTTTGAAGTTTTGTTTATACTTGAACTAAGCTAAAAGCCATTCCCAGATGGCTTCATTGGTAAAGAATCTGCCTGCTGATGCAGGAGATACAGGTTCGATCCCTGGGTGGGAAAGATTCCCTGGAGGAGGAAATGGCAACCCACTCCAATATTCTTACCTGGAGAATCCAATGGATAGAGGAGCCTAGCAGGCTACAGTCCATAGGGTTGCAAAGAATCAGATATGACTGAGCTCGCACACAAAAGATCTTCCAGGTTATTATTGTATGCATTACTGGTAATTTTTTCAGTGTGTAACTCTTTTCTAAATAATATGAATAAGGGGTGGGATTTAGATCTGCAGCATGTCCTGTGTTCCCTCTACATATTGGTACATCCATGAAGTTTCAGCACAATACCTTATTTCCCAGATGTGTAGTAATAACAGAGTCACAACCATTCCTGAGGTGCTTAGGAAGTGAGATAAATCTTGAATAAACTGTCACAGTTTATCCTTTTCAAACAGCCACTGAAGTATAATACAAAAGTACTTAATTGCCTAAAGAAGTTGAAGAAAGCCTTGGCAAGATCACAGTTTTAAAATAGAGAAACAAACAAAAAATATTCCTGTTGATGGTGATGAATTACTTGGTTAGTTCATAAAAAGAAGTAAAGATGACCTTACTGAACGAAGAGTTTGCAGAGGA
Source organism: Bubalus bubalis (assembly GCF_019923935.1). Classification (NCBI taxonomy): domain Eukaryota; kingdom Metazoa; phylum Chordata; class Mammalia; order Artiodactyla; family Bovidae; genus Bubalus; species Bubalus bubalis. The sequence goes on along the minus strand of NC_059177.1, from coordinate 33,120,038 downwards.
GGGATTGTTTGGTTGTATTTTCATTTGTTTTGTGTGCTTGGCTGGCCAGGCAGAGTCATCTGGAGTAGACCCCATAGAATAGTAGCTAATCTCTATCAAGATGTCTCCATTTTACTTCTCATGCAAACAAGCAAAAAATAGAATATGGAGCACTCTGTTAGTTCCCTGGAAATGCCAATGCCAAGTACCATAAATTAGGAAGCGTAGCACATCAGAAATTCATTTGCATTCTCCCCCATTTTTGAAGTCTAAAAATATGAAATCATTGTGTTGGCAAGAGCTTGCTCCCTCTTCTGGAAATTCTGGATAGAATTCTTTCTGATTCTTTCTAGCTTTTAGTGGTGGCCATCAACTATTGGGATCCAAAGGCTTGCAGCTGCATAAATCCAATTTCTGCCTATGTCATCATATTGTTGTTTTACCTTATGTCTCTTTCTTCTTGTGTTCTACTCATTTTAGAAGGATACATCATATTGGATTAGAACCCACTCTAATTAGCGCATCCCAACTTGATTACATCTGCAAAGAACCCTTTTAATAAGTCATATTCACAGGTGCCAGAGGTGAGAACTGCAACATATTTTGGCTGGAGTTGGGTAGGATGAGGGCAGTAGGAGTTGTCACAATTCAACCCACATTGAAAAGGGAAATTACTAGATATTTGAAGTTGTTCTTTCAGGAAAAAATATAAACTAGAAGGCTTCAGATTTCAAGAGTAGATCCAACCATTGGGAGATCACTAGAGGTAGTTAAATGGTACCTGATAATTGTCTAGTCAGAGATCCCATGGCATGTTACCTAGCTGGTTGCATTTCTTTAAAGTTGGATTAAATTGTACCTCATTTTTACTGGGTGAGGTTTTTTCAGTGGATTTAGTGCCTAAGGGGAAATAACAAGTAACTCTCTGAGTCTGACCTTGCAAAAAATGTAATTAAGTGACAGTAATTATCAGGATGCTATTAACTTTGAAACATCTGACACTTGCATACCATCCAAGTTTGCCTGAGTCTGATTTTCAGACTTGAAGAAACACAGTTTTGAACTCAAATATGCAGCTGTGTGTGTGTTTAAATTTATATGCTATCAAAAATATTTTTTGACCGAACAGTTTAAACTTGGTCTCATACAAATTAATTGATTCTCCCCAATGGATAGATCCAGATCTCACAGGAGATATAGCTAGTCTCTGGAACCACAATGTGTGAAAACCTGTCCCAACAACAGCTATTTGTCTCTACTATTTGAACCACATTGCAGGCTCCTGAGGGTCAGGTTGCCCAAGACAGCCACTGTACCTCCTGAGTTGCTATCCTTGGTGCTGAATCTTCACTGTACAGGAAGGAAAGTCAAAGTTGCTCCGTCGTGTGACTCTTTGCGATCACATGGACTATCCAGTCCATGGAATTCTCCAGGCCAGAATACTGGAGTGTGTAGCTGTTCCCTTCTGCAGGGGATCTTCCCAAACCAGGGATCGAACCCAGGTCTCCAACATTTCAGGCTATTTCTTTACCAGCTGAACCACCAGGGAAGGGATCTTTTTCTAGAGTTCCCACATTCCAACCCCACCCTTACCTCAAGCTTCCCCATGAGACAAATTATGAATTAATTTGCATATTTTCAACCATTTTGTGTTAAACATTTGCACTTTCTTTTCTGTAAACATTTGGTGACATTTCAAGGCAGCATTATGTAGTGGTTAAGAAGACAGTCTTGGGAGCCAGCAAGGACTGGTTAAAGGACTCCACCATATGACATTGGAAAGCCATTTAATTTATATCAGCTTCTATTTATTTATTTGTAAAATGCTAATGATAATAGCATAATTGGAATAATGCATGCTAAAAGTTTAATATACATTGCCTAGCACATACCAATGTACCTCATCAACACTACTAACTTTAGATATTATTTATCATGTCACATTTTCTAAGATGAAAGTCCATTTTATCATGCAGTAATGAAAGCAAATTTCTTAAAATATTTATATTTACCTCATTATTCCAAAGTTGGGAATTATTTGGGTTAGCTTGAGGGAAAATTTTTGACAACTCTTGCAGTGCAACATAGGAAAGAAGATGAACAGTTTAAATAAGTTTTCTAGTATCCCAGTGCAAATCTAGAATAGTCTTGTATGTAAGTTAATCTGTAGGTCTATAAATAGAGAACAGCTACAAATTCTGCAATTCCAACAATATAATTTTTCTATAAATAACATATATTAAACAATAATATCCAATGACATATATGAATAACATGGCATTTTAATTTTCTCAGATTTACTAGATGCATGTCTTCATCATCCGGTTCTCATTTATGGGTTTTATTGGACATGTGCCTCCACTTCGCCTTGAAACAATTTTTGGATTTTATCTGTTTTATCTGATTGTTGCTTTGCTTATCTTAGCAAGGCAAAACATTTGAAAGGGCTGGAGATTTGAAGTATACCCCAGACTCCTTTCTTGATTCAACATATTAGTTTCATCTGAAGAGTTTAAACATGCATGAGAGAGTGGCTTCCCCAGGACTGGGAAGACATAGAAAGGGTATGAACTCCATGTGAGGTGAGTCTGAGATCAGGGTTAGAAGTATGGAAAGATGCATAAAAAATGGCTAATCATTGCATCCGAGACTCATAATTGCCCTTGTTACTTTATTGATTTGTAATATGACTATGTTAGCCTTCTTAAATGTCCCAAAATAATTATCTACTTTAAAAAGATAGTGCTGATTTTTAATATTACTGAGCGCTAAATAAACATATGTATAGTCACTCCCCTAAAATACCAACTACAGTAATAAGTTGGGTGATATGAATGGAAATTTCCTAATTTGAAAATGAGCTTTAAAATAATCAAACATGCAGACACTCAAAACCTAGGATTTACAAACCACTAACATTGTGTGAATTCAGAGCCCCCATGAAGGTGTGCAACTAAAGGTATTCCTTATACCAGACACTCTAAATCCCACAATAATATTTGATTGATTTCTAGTGCTTATCACTCTTTGAAGTTCTGTTTGCTTTCTTATTCATTTTTGCCTATTCTAACATAAGCTCTGTGAAAATAGAAAACATATCTTGTCTAGTCTGTTCACCACCATATCCTCAGTGTAGAATGTACTAAACATAGTGTTAGTGCTCAAGGAATATTTGTCAATAGCAGTAGTAATTTTATTCTTCAAGAGTAGCATAACCATAATATGTACAAATACTCTAGTATCTTAAAGAGGAAAGAAAGCTATAGTATTATGACTAAATTATTTCAGTTTTTAAATGAAGCTTTTATTTTATATTAGAGTACAGTTGTTTTCGGAGAAGGCAATGGCACCCCACTCCAGTACTCTTGCCTGGAAAATCCCATGGATGGAGGAGCCTGGTAGGCTGCAGTCCATGGGGTCCCACAGAGTCGGACATGACTGAGCAACTTAACTTTCACGCATTGGAGAAGGAAATGGCAACCCACTCCAGTATTCTTGCCTGGAGAATCCCAGGGACAGGGGAGCCTGGTGGGCTGCCATCTATGGGGTCGCACAGAGTCCGACATGACTGAAGCGACTTAGCAGCAGCAGCACAGTTGTTTTACAATATTGTATTAGTTTCAGGTATACAGCAAAGTGGTTCAGTTGTTCATATACATATGTTCATTCTTTTTCAGATTCTTTTCCCATATAGGTTATTACAGAATATTGAATAGAATTCTAAGTGCTATACAGTAGGTCCTTCCTTGTTGATTATCTGTTTTATATATAGCAGTGTGTATGTGTTCATCTCAGATGCCTAATTTATCCCTCCCTCCCCCACATTTCCGCTTTGGTAACCATAAATTTATTTTCTGTGTCTTTGTGTCTGTTTTGTAAATAAGTTCATTTGTATCATTTTCTTAGGTTCTACATATAAGTGGTATCGTGAAATTTGTCTTTTTCTGACTTCTGTCCCTTAGTATGATGATCTCTTGGTCCGTCTATGTTACTGGAAATGGCATTATTTCATTCTTTTCAACTTTCACATCCTCTCAGTGCCGCAGCACTCATAAATAGCTTAGATGGATTTGAACTCATGTTTGTCTTACAACAAAACCATGTCATTAAGTGTGAAAAAAAAAAAAAAACAAAACATAGTCATACAATGGGAGACTCCAGGACAAATTTACCTAACAGTTTTCCCTCTAGCCACCAGAAATCATTGTTTGTGCATAAATACTCTTTATGGAATTTGTATCATACAGATTTTTGTTAGCATTGACAATTTTCCACTTAAATCTGCTTGGTCAAAAATATAAAGTAAGATAAATAAATGCATCAGCCCAGAAAATTGAACAGATTGGAGGGTTGGCTCTAACGGAGGCTTGATCTAGTGCTCAAATTATATCATCCAGACCCAGTTTTTTCTCTCCATTTCTACACTCCACTTCCTTGGTGTTAACATGGCAGGTGGGGAGTTCTAGCAGCTCCAGGCATTATGCATTCTCTTTCATGTCAGTGGAAATGAGGAAGTTTACTTCCACAGTAGTCAAGGCTGCTGCCAGCCCATATGGCACGTTTGTGCAAGTTAGAAAAAGGTACCCCTTTCTCAAGGAAATTTCTAAAGTTGGTGGATGATTTAACAGTAATAATTATTGGAACATACATAAAACACTGTAAAAATTAAAACAAATCACACTGTTGAAAATAGTAAAGCAACATGTGTAATGTTTTAATCATAAAGATTAAGAATCCAAAGAAACTTGAATTGTATTTGGGCTTCCCTGGTGGCTCAGACAGTAAAGAATCTACCTGCAAGGCAGGATACATGGATTCTATCCCTGTGTTAGCGAGATCTCCTGGAGAAGGGAATGGCAACCCACTCTAGTATCCTTGCCTAGAGAATTCCACAGACAGAGGAGCCTGATGGGCTATAGTCCACAGGGTCGCAGAGTCGGACATGACTGAGCGACTATCCCTACTACACTATACACAATTACAGGTTTTCCTTTCAGAAAAACAAAATAGAGTTGTTTCAAAGGCTATCTGTACCAACAAATTATAGACTTCACCATCTTTCTAGTGATAGTGGAGACTATAAGTAGTGTTCGCTTTGAGGAATCATACTCTTGAACAGTGACAAATATTTACCAAGTTAACTATATCCTGTTTTAAAATAAAAGTATGTGAAATTTTTTTTCTGGTCAATATTTTCATACTTTTTAACAGGGTACATTATAAATGTTAGAAAACTATGTGTGAACAGTTGGTGCCTCATATTCTGATTTCTCCTCATTATTACAGTCCTTACTATGTTCCTCAGTTTCAAGTTTATATTTTACGTTGTTGGAGTAGTTCATGTTCATGTCAAAGTTTCACATTACATCTAATCAAACAGTAACATAAGCTACTATAAAGTTGCATTTTTAAGGTAATTTATGTTCATGTTAAATATATGAAAAACGTATTTTAAACTTTAGTTTTGAGTTATAGAAGGTACAATCATGGTATTCATATTTGAAATGAATTTCACATTTTCTATTCTGGAAAATGAATGTTAAAAAATATTTGGCATTTATGTGCCTTCAATTGTATATATTTTTAAAACATTACTTCATTTCTCTTCAAATAATTTATTTTTTCCAAGTGCTTTATATATGCTGAATTTTGATTGCTCACCATGTTACTTATAGCATTAGTTTTGTTTAAAATGTCATACTAAATTCATATTACACAAATATATTAGTAAGTGAATAATTTTGGAAGTATAGTGTTGTTTTGTACCTCAGAATCTATCTGCTTTTTAAGCTCCTTGCTTAGAATCACACATTATTTTTGCTGATACTAGGTTGGTAGTCTTTCCCTTCTCCTACTTGCTTCTCCTTCATAAGCCAAAGCATAATGATCTATAGCCACACTGTCAGAACAGTAGTCTTACTTTCATCTGTTTGAAACTTGTCCAAATATGCTGATTTTCTTAGAGCAAGACATCCTTGTTCCATCTGCCCTCAAATTGTTAAAATAAATATATAAATCACTTATGCTCAAGTTAACAAAGTTATGATAAAATTTTAGAAAGGTCAAAATAATGAAGATGTATGAATATAAATGGGACCCTCTCAGATATAATGCCTTTCTTCAGGGTACAACCTGGACAAATGTGTATATCCTGAAAACAACACCAAAAAAGTCCCAAAAGTCAATCTTTTTGACCCTTGATAGCATGACGTGGATCATTTGCGTAAGTCAGTCGCTATGACTGGGGCGTGGACTATCCTGATGACCCTTGCCTCTACTCTGAGGGCCTGGAATTAAAGTCAGTTTCAATAGAAGCCTGTGGACTAGGAGTAGAGAGATGTTTTCCCTTTAAGAAAAGAATGTAAATATTAGCCTGCAGAAATAACAATTGTGCCTTGCATGTTTGATTATGGAAATAACTAGAAATGTAAGAAGGAATCCATTTCTCAACATTAAGCAAGACCACAGTTTCCATTCCATTACTCTCATGTATTCCTGCAGAGTATGAAAATGACTCCAATTCTTGCTTATTTTCCTAGATTTTAGGGTTTTGTTGAATTTGGTGTTTGACCATTGTTTTTTCCTGTGATTGCCTATGAAAGATCTTTAGGAAGAAACAACCCTGTATGCTGAACACACGGTCCAATTAGATAGCAATAACTGACATGTGGGTGAGTAGACAAATGCACGTTTCTTTATAAAATTCAAATAGGAACACCTGTTCCTCTTCACAGAGGAGTTGGTCATATGTTCAGAGCTGAGTTTTATTTGGATACTTTATTCATAAAGGAAATCAATATCTGCCATTTTACAGTAGAGTTAGAGCAAACTCATCTGATCTGCACATAACCATTCCTGCCACTTCCTCAGTCCCCTGTGCTCTCATTTTCCTGATATTAATGTTCCACACATTAAGTGTCTACAAATAATTCTTACATCAGAATCACATATTGTTGGATAAGAAAAGGCTGGCAAATTTTTTCTTTCGACAGGATTGATTTTTGAAAGAGAAAACATTATAGTACACATACGTGGAGGATTGCGCACACACATACTGTTTAGAATAGCAACTCATCAATGAATGAAAGTCACTTTGCCAATAATATTAGTTACTTCACTTGTAAATATGCCTAGCAAGCACTTTTTTATTCAAAACACTAAAAGTTTTTTTTTTTTAATATATGACCTATGATAAGAGAATTTAGCCTGTCCCCTTCTTCTTAATGAAACAGGAGAAGATTTAGCATAGAAAAGATCACAAATAATATCTAAAGGCATACTTGGGGTCCATAGTTTGAAAGAGTTGGCTAAAATTATACTTGGGTCATTCCTGGTTCTCAGGATAATTAGGCATTGACAGTGATAATTATACATATAATATGTATGTATATATCAACAATGAATGGAGAATACAGTATATCAAGAAGATCATCAAATAGACATGAAAAATTGTCTTTCTCTGTTAAAGAGGACTTCAGTAAGTAAGAAAGTATGTAATATTCTTCCCTGAAAATCATGAAAACCACACTTACTGTGGTTTATCTAAAAGTTAACCATTTATATAAAAGTTCTGCTGTTTCTAGGGAAGAGTACCAATGCACATGTCTTTTAACAGTTCACCAAGCAATTAGATTCTATGATTTCTGATTGGAAAGTGATGCAATAGAGCTGTAGAATTGCCACATTAAATCAGCTTCACAGGAAATTGTCAGAGACGAGTCTATATGGTTCCCAGGTCGGTGGACACATGCTTGGCTCTCTCATGGTCAGTTCTTGGCTTGGAAAGCTATGATGTCCTCTCACACTGAGTTGGAATTGGGATCCTGGCCATCCGACTCCATGAGATATGTGTGGAAAATACATGAGCTTTGGTGGGACAGAGAACTTGGTTTGTCCTAAGGCCTTTACATTGAGTTAATGATGAATCCTCAAGCCTTAAAACTCTAATGATTTCTCCTGAAGATACATTACTCAATTAACTTTATTCTCCTTATGCCAGATGTGAACAGCTCAAAAAAATAAATAAAAAACTTCACTAAACTTCCTTTTAAACAGTTCCACATCAAACTTTCAACTATCCTAGAATCTGACAAATCAAATCATTTTAATGAACCACAGCAAGCAGCTCATGTTGAAACAGCTGTAAGCACAATATGCAAATCGTGTTTACTGGTAGCTTATGCTCCAGAGAAATAATCTTTATACGACTGCTTTATTATTTACAGTAGTTTGGAAATTTAATTTTTGTCAACATTGACAGATGCCATCCATGTTAATACTTGGACTGCTATATATAGGAAAGGCTAAACATATGCAGAAATCTCATGTTCGTGAGCTGATAATGTGGTTGACAAATGGGTTTAACAATATCGAGTCATTTCTGAGCAGTTGACGAAATTCACCTGAGGTCTGTGGTAACAGTGAGGAGGAAGGTCAGAGGAATATGAATGAAGAAAGAAGAAAGCAAAGGCTCTGGAGAGCAGTGCATATAATGAAAGCATGACAGAGGATGATTAATTATATTTCAGAGCCAGATAATTCCCAGAGAATATGTGTGTACGATAAAAAGTTTCTAACCTTTCCAGTTGTAATTAAATGAGGGATTCACTAATCTAAGTTGAGTAAAAAGTACTTTGCTCCGTCACCATACTAATGCACATATTGAAATAGTTTATTTTAAATAGGTCTTTTACTGCTTGACTTGTAAAGCTGACAAACTGGACACTACCTGGAGATGAGGAGGAGGTTTGCCCCCCACCCCACCCCATGCCCCGAAGAGAATGCTCTTCCTTAGAAATGATCAAAATGATTAAATAAAATTACAGTGCCTTGGAAGATTCACCTGCCTTAAAATATCTCATAATTTACTCTCAAGTGAAAAGGAAACAAAACTAATTTTCTACCAACAGTTTCTTGTTGCTTTGGATTTCAATCTTCCACAAAATAATGTGTTTATAATGTTTGGGTTTCTCATAATGTTCTGCCTTTTAGAGGTTGCTAGCTTGCAGTGTTCTGGACTTTTCTCTCTCCTTTTCTTGGTGTTTGCTTTCAGACAAGGAAAAGTAATGGGTCTAGAAAACCTACTGAAAAACCTGGTAGTTTTTATGAGGTGGTTTGAGTTCATACTAAAATTAATTAAATTCCTAGATTTTCCAACAAATATTTAGTGACCGTTTTGTGCATGTCTGATGCTGCATTAGGCCCTGGGGGATTGAGTGCCTACAACAGTGCCTGGCACACAGTAGGTCTCAGTAAATATATATGGAATGAATCAGTGAAAGAGAACCATGTATCATTATTTTGATTTGATGACTTGAGTCAATTATCAATCTGCTTTCTTAAGACATGAAGAAAAAGTAGAACATAGTTAATAAACATTTCACAAGTGTTTTGATGAATGGAAAAATAGCCTCACACTGCCATTATTTCCTTCTATTTTTCTATTACAGTAGGATGGTGGCATGAGTGTGACTCACAGCCAAGTTAACATTTGAAATAGATGGTACTATGTAGGACAAAAAATTAATCAAACTAAATACATATTCATTGAAGAGTCAATCATTTGTGGAAGGAGATGGCTGTAAAGTTGATTAATGGAGAGCTGTTTGTAAAAAAGGATTCCAGTGCTCACTATAAAAGACTGTAATAATTTTCTGGATAAAGTAGACATGTCGTGTGTTTAGAGGTCTCAAATTTCATGCTAAATCTCTGGGGATTGTAGAGAGGTTCCTCTCCCCAAGTGAAGTGCCATAAATTAGTGAGGGTAGATTAGATTATGCGGCATTAACAATCAACCCCTGTATCTCAGTTACTTGCTGAAACCAAGGCTTATTTCTCAATTAGGCTGCTTGTCAGCTGCAGCTTTACTCTGTCACTTGGCTCCCAGGACCCAGGTTAAAGAACAAACATCTATGAAGAATATTGCTGGTCCCTACAGCAGAAAGGACGGAAACCTGGAGAACTATATGTTGGCTTTTAAAGCCAGTGGAGCCTGGCGGGCAAGTCTACATAGGGGTGCAAAGAGTAGGACACGACCGAGGACACACAGCACCCCAAAGTGACCCCCAACACATCCATCCGTGTTTCACTGGTTACTGCAAGTTGAATGACCCCTCCCAAGCTCGCCTCAGGGAAGGATACCCAGGGACAAGAAATAGAATATTTGATAAACTAGTAATGCCACCTACCATAGTTGATTTTCCGAATTTCTCTTCAGCATATAGGGAATGACTTTATCAGGAATCTTGACAAGGAGTGTCAGGGATGGGAGGGTGGGTAATAATGTTGAAGTCATTGCAAACTCCCCAGGGGCTGAGATGTGCTTTCTTTTGTTCACAGTTAGGTCGCCTGTACCTAGCACAGTGCCTGGAAGATGCCAGATGCTCTGTAAATATCTGTTGTTTACATGATCAGCTTTAGTACCTTATTTGTGAAGCCCAGTGTAAAATGAAAATGCAGGGGTTTTGTTCCCCCCAAATAGGGATAAAAGTACTGTTAGAGCTATGAAAATGTATTTTCCTCTCTCTATCTTTGACATGGTGCTTTCATTTGCTATCTAATGTTGAGATTACTCAGGCACAGGGATTCCTGCTGGTGAGATCAGACTTATACGTGTGCCTGGGAGCCCCACCCCATGGCTCACCAAGTTCCCATGTCTCTACTCTGCAGTCTTTTGACTCTCTTATCTTGCCACTGAGGAACAAAGACCCATGAAGACAGTGACATAACTGTGGTCACACCATAGTGCTTTGTAAACACTTGACAAGGATTCAGTTCTGACCATCTTTCTAACGTTATACTATTTTGATTTACTCTTGTGTTATTCTTCCTCCCAGAGTATTTTTTTTCCTTTCTGTTTTGAAATTTATTTATTTTTAATTGGAAGATAGTTGCTTTACAATGTTGTGTTGGATTCTGCCATACAAAAACATGAATCAGTCACAGATAGACACATGTATCATCCTTCTTGAACTTCCCACCTCCCACCCCATCCCACCCCTCTAGGTTGTCACAGAGCATTTGATTTGCTCTTCCAGTTTCCATTAGATTTTATAGGAGAGAATAAATATTTTTAAAACTGAGAAATTTTTTTTAACCTAGTTCTTTGCACTTCTGAAGAATATATCTTTCCGTATGATTGCTCACAATATTCTAAGGTAGTCTGGTGTAGGTACACTTGTTTACTTGATAATTAATTGAATTTAAACCTTCTGAATTATGTTGCCTTCAATAAAGATGAACCATATAATGCATCTAATAATAAAATAATTGAATCCCAAAATTTAAATTCATAGCTAGAAGACAAAGCTCATAACATGGGTAACTGTCCAATTTTTCGAAGAATTATGTTAATGGAGAATCCTCAGAAGACAGCATTTTATTTTAATATTATTCTTTCTTCTCCTCCTCTTACCCTCCTACAAAAGTGTCCTCAGCAAATAAATCCATTTTACTTGAGGTATCTTGGCTCCCATTGGCCATACTGAAGCTTAATTTTTGGTTCAATGTAAGAACATGTAAGGAATAGCTATAAAAAGATTGAATCCTACAAACAGATTTGCTCCTTGGATGTTACTTCTAAACTAGTAGGATCCAGTTCAGTGTGTATGATTTTTAAAGCTCAAAATCAAACTAATTCAAGAGAAGTATAAACAGTCACAACCAGTAATAGTACAAGTGAGATAACTATAAATAGTGAGTTGGCCAAAAATGTCCTTCTGGTCATTCTGAAACGGCTTACGGAGAAACCCAAACAAACGTTTTGGCCAACACAATATCTACCACATAAATTATCATCTGGGAGTTATTTGTCCCATTCCCCCCCCCCACCACCTCAGAGGACATTTGATGATGTCTGGATTCATTGTTGTCATGACTGAGTGGAGAGGATTAATGGAATCCAGTGGGTAGAGACCAGGAAGGGTGTGAAGCATCTCATCTTACAAAGGGCAGCCCACAGCCAACAAATAACTATGTACCCCAGAATGTCACTACTGTAAGGCTAGGAAACCCTGACCAAGAGGGTCCATCCAAAGCATTAAGGAGTGTGGGCAACAGATTTAAAAAAAAAAAAAAAAAAGGTAGTCAGGTTTTATCCAGTATCACCTACACATGCATTGGTGGTATCTGTCATTCTTACCACTAAGGATTTTGACAAAGTTAAATTCACTCTGGGCTTTGTCCCTCAGGTAAAAATCATTTTTCCACATCCCCATTTCAAAATTAATTCATCATCCTCAAAACAGAATAAGTATCTTTTTCTTCTTTAAAGTTCAAAAGAGACATTTCTGTATTAGAAGGATTAAAATCCTTCATTCTGGTTTAGTATTCCAAAGATAGAAGGAACTAGCTAAGCCATGGTTTGGATCCAATTTATCCTACTGAGCTATTTAAAGTCTTCATTATCATAAAAATAATTGGTATTTTTCATAGTAGCATTAGAATGGTTGTTAGCTTTGATAAAGCAAGTAATGAGAATACTACTAAGACAGTGTTTCTTCTAAAATGATTTCACTTGAATACTTTATGTCCAATTTGAATATATATGTATATGTGCGCATTTGTGTATGCATGTGTATATATTTGTGTGTGTGTGTATATGTGTGTGTGAGTGTATATATATGCAAAACAAATCCTTCTGTGCTTACAATTTAACTGCAAATTTGGGGACAGAGGATAATAATTAAGCCCTCTTATCTCCCAAATTCCAAGTCAATTGAGGTTTAAATTATATACATGAAGATCATAATACCACTTTAGCTTTATTAATGATACAGCCAAGCTGAGAACAAGGCTTAGATACATGGCCACAATCTGGCTTCTTTGTGTCTTTCCCTTTATGTTGAACATGCCTACGTGTGGGTCCCGGCTCTTTCTGTTCTCAGATCCATGCATTACCCTCCTTTGCCCTGTCTGTGTAGTGAGGCTACATTGTCCTGGCTCCGGTGCTAGCTAGTTTCAAGTAACAGGAGGTCCGGAAGTGTTAGGAAAGAAGAAACAAGAGAGTTTCTCCCTCCCTGCCTCTACAATATCTTTGGCAGCAGCTCTCTCCCCTCCATAGTCCTAGACTCTGCTGAAAACACCTGCCATGGTTCCACCTGCTACTGGTAGATTCTGAAACTGAGGCCCCTGTTAAAGCATTTCTTTTCACTCTTCTGACCCAGAGCCAGAGGGGGCTCCCTGCTGCTGCTGATCCCCATCTTCTTTTAGCTTCTCACCTCTTACTCAGCCTCTGTGACCAGTTTTCCAATGAAAACCATGTTCTAAAGACTCTCTCACACCTATACTCACCAGAACCCAAGGTTGCCCCACAGAGGCAGGATCTCGAGATGACACCCCGAAAACAGGCTCTTCCTCAGTGGGAACCAGAAAAGGGTCCCTGCTCCTTTTCTTCCTCTGAATTCTCCCATCACATAAGAACCCCCCTTCCCAAGAGAACAAAGAGAGAAGGCCCTAGGGAGGAGCTGAAGAAGGTCTACCTCATCGATCTCCTCCTGGAGCATGACCTAGAAGCATCCATGTTTCTTCTACACTTGGAGGCAACATGGACCACACAGTTACGAGACTGAGCTCCAAAACCAGACTGGGGTCAAACCTCTGACCTGCCTCTCATTGGCTGTGCTATGTAGGCAAGTCAATTAGCTTCTCTTTTCTTAGGTCTCTTTCTTTAAAAATAGGAGCTAATGTGGCCTACTTTATAAGGCTATTACAAAGTCTATGTAATCTAATACACAAAATCAACTAGAGCATCACTTGGCGTCTACAACAGAGTCTAGGACCATAGAGGGGAGAGAGATGCTTCTACAGATACTGTGGAGGCAGAGAGGGAGAAACTCTCGTTTCTCCTTTCCTAACAGTTTCCAAACTCCCATCAGTAAAAGATACATCTCTGTCTTAAGATAAGTCCCTTTGCATTTCAGCTATGCCTGCTAATGTGTGCTAAGTCACTTCCTTTAAGTCCAACTCTTTGTGACCCCCATGGAGTATAGCCTGCCAGGCTCCTGTCCGTAGGATTCTCTAGGCAAGAATACTGGAGTAGGTTGCCATATACTTCTCCAGGGTATCTTCCTGACCCAGGGATTGAACCCGCATCTCTTGTCTCTTACCTTGGCAGAAAGGTTCTTTACCACTAGCACCATAGGAAAGCCCTATTTTAGCTATGTATTGTGCCTGCATGCTCAGTCGCTTCCAGCCCTTTGTAACCGTGTGGACTTTAGCCCACAAGTCTCCTCTGTCCATGGGATTTTCCAGGCAAGAGTACTGGAATGGGTTGCCATTTCCTCCTCCAGGGGATCTTCCTGACCCAGGGATTGAACCTATGACTCCAGTGTCTCCTGCATTGCAGGCGGATTCTCTACTACTGAGCCATCGGGGAAGTCAATATTTTATATTGTAATATAAGTAAATATATTTTAGCTATATCCATTATCAAAAGCAGAGAGATCTTTTTCCATAGCCATGTATAAAGATTGTTCCAGAACATCACAGAATATCTTATAAATATAGATGAGCATTATGAACAATGCCTAATGGCAGAGAAGGCTACTTTTCTAATTTCATGGGCTTGGAGCCACAAGCCAAATTTTCCTACTAGTACCTTTATGGAACGCATTTACATTTTTCTTCCAACTCTATCATTATTGTTTTACTACAAAAGAGAAGTTTAACCTACCTGCTAAGTAAATTAGTTACAGCTCAATCTTTTAGTAAGATTAATGCTTCCATAAGATTTGCTGAGTTTGCACCATGTCTTCCTGTTCTTCTCACAACCATAATATTCCTTTAGAAAGATACACACTTCACTCAAGATATCCAGAAAGTCATTCTGTTAGTTAATTCTCACTAAGATATCAGTGCCAGTGCTTCCACTATATTAGCATCTGCAGATCTGGAGAAGTGGTATGACTTGCCCAATCAAGTTCATATCGTTAGAGAGAGTTTGGACAAGAATTAAGTAAATCAAGTGAGTTAAAGAAGCCTCAGTTCCTCCCATTGTATTACAGGGCCTCATTTACCTCGAGGAAAATCAGGGCCAGCTGGGAATCTATAATCAATATTTATAATGTCTTGGAAGGGGTACCAATGCTTATATTAAAAGGTGTTTTGAAAAATTAATTGTACGGAAAATTCTAACACAATTTTGCCAAATTTCATCTCACCTTAAACATTGGCTTCACTCTGAACAGACTCTCTGCCCTAGATCCAGATAAAGTAAATGCATCCCTGGCAGAGATGCTATCTCCTCCAGACGAAATGGATCAGGATTTATGCGGCCACCTGTGTAACACATTAGCGGCCACCTGCAGACCTACCCAGCCTTGTAAAATTCATTGAAATGAATAGATTCAAGTGGCTAGAACTTGGAAACAGGTTGAAGAGACAGGAAATAGGAGCCAACACAAATGCAAAGAAAAACTGGGGACAGTCAGAAACCAAACAAAACAAAACATTGAATTTTATACACAAAAGATGTAGGGCCATCTAAGTTAAGAGCAGGTCAGTGATTGACAGTTCTTTGGCCAAAATGTATTAAATTGCCTGTCCTCATATATGGAGCTAGGTAACCTGGGCTGTAAAAATGATTATTTTTCAAGGCTGACATGCCCATAGTTGTCTTAAGCTGAAAGGGAGGGGGAAAGAATAACCAAGTATCAGAGATTGAAGTTGAACCAAATGGTACAAATATTTGTTTATTCCTTTAGACTGTGAGATCAGCTGGAATTCATTTCTTGAAAAATAATTCTCAGAAGCAGCATGACATAAGGCAATGTTTATCAAATGCCAGCACTTGGTGGATTTACTATGAAACCAATGAAACCATGCTTTGGAACTCTCCATTTGCACAGACCCCTGCATTGTGTTCCAGGTGGGGAGGGGGTGCCAGATTTCAATCAGGAGTAATTTCTGTCTAAGCATTTCTGATAAAGTGCCTAAAGGAATATCAGAAAAAGGGACACCTCCATCTCTAAGACTCCAGGAATCCTTGCATTTTTTTTTCTGATTCTCAATAAACATCACCTTTCCTGCCTAATTTTGTATTTTTCTTAAACAGATCCCTTTACTCACAAATTGCGTAAGCTTTAGGCTTTCCAAACCCAAGTCCCTTCTTGGAAGTGCTGGTCCATGGTGAAGATTTTACTCTGCCAAAATGAAATGGGGAAAATGAGAAAATTGTAGAGACTTTGTCATCGAGACAAGTTAATAATATTAACCATAATTTTGTGGGTATTTTTTTAAAAGATTTATGCCCATAATTATGACATAGTAAATGTAATTCATTTAAAATGATCTTCACCTAATAAAAAAATATACAGTCAGTCCCCCATATCTGGGGTTTCCACATTTGTGAATTCAAACAACTGAAACCATTTGGTGTCATTTCCAGGTAGGGTGGCTCTTAGGAGCTCCAGTACCATAGTCCTTTATGTCTCAATGCAGAAAAGAATTCAGCGAGAGGCAAAGTGATAGATAAGAATTGATTTGTTAGAATAGGATGCTTGTTGGAAGAAAAGTTATAGCCAACCTAGATAGCATATTGAAAAGAAGAGACATTACTTTGCCAACAAAGGTCCGTCTAGTCAAGGCTATGGTTTTTCCAGTGGTCATGTATGGATGTGAGAGTTGGACTGTGAAGAAAGCTGAGCACCAAAGAATTGATGCTTTTGAACTGTGGTGTTGGAGAAGACTCTTGAGAGTCCCTTGGACTGCAAGGAGATCCAACCAGTCTATTCTGAAGGAGATCAGCCCTGGGTGATCTTTGGAAGGAATGATGCTAAAGCTGAAACTCCAGTACTTTGGCCACCTCATGCAAAGACTTGACTCATTGAAAATGACTGTGATGCTGGGAGGGATTGGGGGCAGGAGTAAAAGGGGACAACAGAGGATGAGATGGCTGGATGCCATCACCAACTCGATGGACATAAGTTTGAGTGAACTCCGGGAGTTGTTGATGAACAGGGAGGCCTGGTGTGCTGCAATTCATGGGGTTGCAAAGAGTCGGACATGACTGAGTGGCTGAACTGAACTGAACTGAAGTTGACAAGTAGGCAGGTGAAAAATGCTGCACCCCAAGAACTTCTGGGGCTACAGTTTTATAATCAAAAGAAAAGTGGGAAAGGGAAGAAGAACATCTTTGTCTTTCCTGAGTAGATATCATGCTTCCACCTATCAGCTTCTCCTCCAGGTTGTCCATACATGGCCAAGCTAGGTCCATAAATTACTGTTTTTTTATGAGTGCAGAGAATATGTCCTAGGGAACATTAACTTACTGAACTCACTGAGCAGGATGCAGTTCTCATGTCACCATTGATTTACTGTTTGGGGGCATGTCACATGCTTCTGTTGCAAGGTTTTGTGGTTAAGCAAGTCTACTTTTTTGACTATTGACTAATTGTTAATTTTCAGGGGTCTCACAAAGTTGGTTTTTTGTGTTGTTTTTTTTTACTTACAAGCCCATAGAGGGATTAACTATTTAATCACCTGCTTTGTCTCTTTATTCTGTCCCTATCACAATAATGAAATTAAAAAACACTTGCTCCTTGGAAGAAAAGTTATGACCAACCTAGACAGCATATTAAAAAGCAGAGACATTACTTTGCCAACAAAGGTCCGTCTAGTCAAGGCTATGATTTTTCCAGTCATGTATGGATGTGAGAGTTGGACTGTGAAGAAAGCTGAGTGCTGAAGAATTGATGCTTTTGAACTGTGGTGTTGGAGAAGACTCTTGAGAATCCCCTGGACTGCCAGGAGATCCAACCAGTCAATCCTAAAGGAAATCAGTCCTGAATATTCATTGGAAGAACTGATTCCAAAGCTGAAATTCCGATATTTTGGCCACCTGATGTGAAGAATGGGCTCATTGGAAAAGACCCTGATTCTGGGAAAGATTGAAGGCAGAAGGAGACGGGGATGACAGAAGATGAAATGTTTGGATGGCATCACTGACTCAATGGACAAGAGTTTGAGTAAACTCTGGGAGTTGGTGATGGACAGGGAAGCCTGGTGTGCTGCAGTCCATGGGGTTGCAAAGACATGGGGTTGGACACGACTGAGCAACTGAACTGACTGAACTGATCACAATCATGAAAATATCACATTGGAAAATATTCAGGAAACAAATTCCAGAAAGTTCCAAAAGGCAGAATTTTAATTTGTCATGGACTGACAACAATTTACATAGTATTTACATTGTATCATTTACTTTGTATTAAGTATTATAAATAACAGAGAGAGTGATATGGCCTACATAGGGGTTCATGGTTGAAATGGCTCATTATGTTGACCTCGCAAACAAAGAATAAAATCACAGTGACCCTTGAGACCAAATTGCCCAAACAACATTCTGTTTTCTTACTGGCACCTACTTTCTCAAGGCTACAAGACCACCAGATTCCAGACCTCCAGCTATGTGACCAAAGGACTCAACTACAGGCTAAAAATTAAGCATCCCTTCAGAGAATTTTTCATTGATGGGGTATAAGAAAGGATTTTCCAATCAGAAAAGGATTCTGAGGGTTCTCCTTAAGGGCCAGTCATCCTCTCATTTCCCTCTAATAAATTTCCCTTTTTGCCTGACTGCCCAGCTCACTCTGTTTTTCTCTGCAGTTGCCTTGCTTTCTGGTGACACAACCCAGAAGGGAAGATCCACCACAGCTGGGTGGGCTCCCTCCCTCGGACCTTGCCAAGAAAGTGAGACAAGCTCTAGGACTGGACTCTCCGCTTGCTTTGCTGGGCTGACTTCCACCCACCAGCCCACATTTCAACCATGAGCCCTCATGTAGTCCCTATCAGAGAGGATTAAAAGTATAAGGGAGGATGCACGTAAGTTATTTTCAAAAAATACTGTGCCGTTTTTTTTACGAGGGACTTGAGCATCTGGGAGGTGTCCATGAATAAATACACCCATAGATACCAAAGGATGATTGTATTTCAAAATTCTCTGTCAGTACAGCCAAAGAGCACTGGAGAATAGAAGGAACATTACCAAGTCAGTAAAAATTGGGCTTGTTTTTGGGAGCCCACACACCTGGGGAAAGTGTGGGAATTTGCAAAATTGTGAGGAAGTGCTTTTCATAAAACTGAGCTTGCTTAGGTATTTGGGGAAGGTTTCACAGCTTTGCTTGGAATTGGATATTTTCAGAGGTAAGAGCAACTCTATGATTGGGTATCTTGACAATTTCAATAAGTAGGTGGGAGAAACAAAGTGGGCCTGAAGAAGTAATTAGTAAATAAAAGCAGTTGATCATATGAAATAGACACAGGGAGGTTTGGTCATTTTCATAATTTGGATCATGTTCTTATGCTCAGGTGGGATTCTAGAGAGTGGTCTCTTTTTCTTGTTCTTCTTCATGGTCACAAAAGTGGCCTTATCTGATGGTGATTGGCTTTTGTTCCATGGAGTTAATTTATTCAGCAGGAAAACAGTGTGGTCTGTTTGAGCTAGATTTGCTCAAGCTGACACAAGAACACTAGCAAGGGGTGTCTGTCTGTCTCTCATCTCTCAGTATTACAACTTCTCCTGAAATCTGAGTTTGTGAACCAATAGAGAATAGAAGTCTGGTCTTAGAATTGATGGGTTTGAGTCTCTCTCTGTCTCTTGATAGGTGTGTAACTCTAGGATAGTCATTTTACTGGCCCTAAATGTCAGGGCCATATGTTGTATGTGGGAAGTTGAATTAATATTTGATTCCCTATAAAGCCTATGGTTAAGAGCATCCTTAGTTTACTATGAATCTCAACCCCTGCCCCACATACTATGTGATCTTCCAACTAGTTATTCAACCTCTTCCTCACCTCTAAACTGATTAAAATATTAATATCAATTGCTAAGTATTGTTTTAATGATTTAATTAGGCAATATATGTAAAGACTTTAGAGCAGTGCCTAGCTCTAAGCCTTTGCTATATATTTACATCTACTAGTATGATGCTGATGGTCAAGAAGGTCACTGTCACTGTTAATTGTGTAACTACTGTGTTCACAATGCTGGGCTGGGCATACAGTTCACTTTTAGAGGCTGCAATTACAGTGAGCTTCCGGGTGAACTAGTTGAGGTTTAGTTGTATTCATTGTATTGCTGCTGCTAAGTCACTTCAGTCGTGTCCGACTCTGTGCGACCCCATAGACGGCAGCCCACCAGGCTCCCCCATCCCTGGGATTCTCCAGGCAAGAACACTGGAGTGGGTTGCCATTTCCTTCTCCAATGCATGAAAGTGAAAAGTGAAAGTGAGGTCACTCAGTCGTGTCCAACTCCTAGTGACCCCATGGACTGCAGCCTACCAGGCTCCTCCATCCATGGGATTTTCCAGGCAAGAGTACTGGAGTGGGGTGCCATTGCCTTCTCCGATTCGTTGTATTAGTTAGATGCAATATCTGATATGTATTGAGTTCAACACTGTTTTCCATTCTTGTAAACTCTATAAGGATTTCAAAGGCTCCTCTAAGCCTGCTATTTTGAGTAAGGAAGATGAGATCTGAGAAGGTTAGATAATTTGCCTGAGAAATGAAGTATTTCCTGCCATGTAAACAATGTGAGTTCCTGAGCCCTAAGGGCACCCAAGAAGGAGAAGAATACCTGTGACCTGGCAGCCATTAGGCTGCAGCCACTCCCTACAGTGAGCTCTGAGGAACTCAGGATGTGAAAAACGCAGGATACTGGCCCCATATAGCTGAGATGCATATGAAAGGAATAATTTCAGTGATCCCAGACTCTTGCATCTTCCCATAAATAGGAAAGTGCTAAATTCCTTAAGCCGGGATATCTGGTTTTCTTTAATTAACAATAATCTTTTGATGTTCAAATTACCTTCCCTTTGTTGTAAAACTTCTATATAACCTGGCTCTTCCCCTCACCTCCTTGGAGCAGTTCTCACAAGACTACTTGAGATGTTGCCTCCTGGGCTTAAGTCCTAAAAATTTCCACCTAATAAAACATAACTCTCAACTTTTAGGTTGTGACTGTTTTGTAATTAGCATGCCCAATGACACATATTTTACTTGTGATAAAGGAGACTTGTATCAGATCCCAAACTCTTGGTCACACCACTGTGACCATGGCATTACTACATTATGGGGCTATTGATGTGACTCCTTTGGTCATAGTGTTGAGGGAGGTCATTTGGAATAGATTTAGAACAAGTTAACATGTTTGAAATTAAAAGACGCTTACTCCTTGGAAGAAAAGTTATGACCAACCTAGATAGCATATTGAAAAGCAGAGACATTACTTTGCCAACAAAGGTCCGTCTAGTCAAGGCTATGGTTTTTCCAGTGGTCATGTATGGA
This sequence comes from Bubalus bubalis, assembly GCF_019923935.1. Lineage (NCBI taxonomy): Eukaryota > Metazoa > Chordata > Mammalia > Artiodactyla > Bovidae > Bubalus > Bubalus bubalis. The sequence goes on along the minus strand of NC_059177.1, from coordinate 33,098,777 downwards.
TGTGAGAGTTGGACTGTGAAGAAGGCTGAGCGCTGAAGAATTGATGCTTTTGAACTGTGGTGTTGGAGAAGACTCTTGAGAGTCCCTTGGGCTGCAAGGAGATTCAACCAGTCCACTCTGAAGGAGATCAGCCCTGGGTGTTCTTTGGAAGAAATGATGCTGAAGCTGAAACTCCAGTACTTTGGCCACCTCATGCGAAGAGTTGACTCATTGGAAAAGACTCTGATGCTGGGAGGGATTGGGGGCAGGAGGAAAAGGGGACGAGAGGGGATGAGATGGCTGGATGGCATCACCGACTCAATGGACGTGAGTTTGTGTTAACTCTGGGAGTTGGTGATGGACAGGGAGTCCTGGTGTGCTATGATTCATGGGGTCGCAAAGAGTCGGACACAACTGAGCGACTGAACTGAACTGAAAATGTTTGAGAATGCAAGCAAATGACAATTTCAAAGAAAATGTAACTAAAGGGTCTAGCAGAAATTCCTGTCCTTTTAAATCCCAAAGTGCTGTTTTCCCAAAGTTGCTTATTTTCTTATTTGCATATGACAAACAAGAAATTGCAATTTCCAAGCTGATAGAGAACATTGGGTTTCCTGTTAGCTTATGTCAGTGGTGAAGGAAACCTACTTGTGAAGTGTGCCTTGTATCACATGTTCACATTTAAAAGTATCTGTCATTGTTTTTAATGAGCTGTAGTTGCTGCAGATTTTGCCTTGTGTCATTGACAATTATATTTGGAAATTAAGCCTAGGAAGGGGAGTCAGTTAGAATAGAATAGGCAGATTAAGAGCTATTGGGAATTGGTTGGGTTCATAGATCTTTTTTTGTGTCACAGAGTTATTTCCCATTCAAATTGTCTACATATTCATATCAGCCTGGGGTGACTTTACCTGAGAGTTTGCATTCAACAAACTCTTTCTCTTGCCCTGCATAACTGTGCTCAGTCTATGCCATGCATGTATGCTCAGTGCTCAGTCGTGTCTGACTCTTTGCAACCCCATGGACTATAGCCCACCAGGCTCCTCTGTCCATGGGATTCTTCAGTCTATGCCACCCTTTACATGTTCAGCAATTTATCAGGATCTGATGTTTAAAAAACAATGAACTTCTTTATCATGGAATATAAAAGAATGATCATGACAGAAGGAATAAAATTAAAATTTAAAGTGTTCTTATTACTTGATACACACATTAGCAGATGTATTTATGGATATTCTCTCATTTAATCCTCACAATTCTGTGAAGCAGGTATTATCATTTCCTTTGAAAAGATGAAGACATAGGACTGAGAGATGTTGTGTGACAAACCCAAAAACCTTAAAACAGAGTTTGCTGCTGCTAAGTCGCTTCAGTCGTGTCCAACTCTGTGCGACCCCATAGACGACAGCCCACCAGGCTCTGCCGTCCCTGGGATTCTCCAGGCAAGAATGCTGGAGTGGGTTGCCATTTCCTTCTCCAGAGTTTGGGCATCTTCAAATACAGGATTTCAAGACTATAGACTATGTTGCCCAAACTGCTATATTTGAATATTTTGGTATTAACAGAATATCAATTTTATATTAACAGAATATTTTTATATTAATAGGGAGACTTTATAAAGAGTTTTGGGCCTATCACTTGGTTTTAGTGAGAAGGAAACTTTATAAAATCTTTGCTGGTGGCTCAGGCAGTAAAGAATCCATCTGCAGTGCATGAGACCTGGCTTCAATCCCTGGGTCTTGAAACCAAAATGGATTTTTAACCAAGGAGGGACTATATGAGTTAAGCAGCAGCCCTGATGTTAGACCATCCTAGGTTTGAGTACTGGCTTCACCAGCTATTACCAGTCTGAAATTCTGTTCTAAATACTTAACATTACTAAGTTTTAATTCTCTTATCAGTAAAATGGAGATACCAATACTAACTTCACAGGTTTGTTGAGAAGGTTAAATGTGTGTGTATGTGAAGTTGCTTCAGTTGTATCCAACTCTTTGCAACCCCATGACTGTAGCCTGCCAGGCTCCTTTGTCCATGGGATTCTTCAGGCAAGAATATTGGAATGGGTTGCCATGCCTTCCTCCAGGGGCTCTTCCCAACCCAGGGATCGAACCCATGTCTATTAGGTCTCCTGCATTGGCAGGTGAGTTCTTTACCACTGCCGCCTGGGTTAATTCAAATATATCCATGACATAGATCTGGATACCAAATAAGGAGTCAACAAAGGGTATTAGTTGAAGTGTTGTTATTGCCCTGTGTAAAGCTGGATATTATTTGTTTATAATAACTAAAGTGTTTGAAAACCTCCAGCCTCTCTCTCAGTAATGAAAAGACTTGGGTCTTCCCTGGCGGTCCAGTAGTTAAGACTTCGCCTTCCAATGAAGGGGGTGTGGGTTCGATCCCTGGTCGGGGAGCTAAGATCTCATAGGCTTCATGGTCAAAAACCAGAATATAGAAAACGGAATCAACATTGTAACACATTCAATAAAGTCTTTCAAAATAGGACACACACACAAATCTTTAAAAAAGAAATGATGATAGGACTTTTCATTGAAGAGATATTTCCAAGTAGATCATATTACTTAAAGCGGTTCTTAGGGCCGCCTTTAGTTCTATCAGTCTCTATCAAGAGAAATAAATGGACCAGGATAACCTACAAACTAGACATCCCCCAAATCCTTGATAACTATCATTTGGGTTGGCCATAAAGTTCAGTCACTCTTTCTATAATATGTTATGGAAAAATCCAAATGAACTTTTTGGCTAACCCAATACTATAGTTTTTTTGTGTGATAGAGATGAATTTTAAATAGAGGTATCTGAATATTGAAATAGCTGATCATAATTACTATGGTGTCTTCTAGGGCATATTCATAGCTTGTCTTTGTTAACATAGATGATCTATTTGTGTAGAAAGATGTTTCTCTTTGCTGCCTAGGATCTCATTTTTCCCATGTGGCTTACCTGGAAAGCTAGCCTCAACTTTTATATTTTTCCACATGGCTTGTTTTCATGAGTCAGCTAGTCGGTGATCAACAGGATTTTGTGCCACTCACACAAATGCATTCCCCAGTGTCTGGCCTGGGCTGTGTGGAGTGTTGAAATTACCAATTTCATAAAATTGCTTTTGATGTTGGCTAAGATGCTATTTTTATTGAACACAGCAATTGGTACCCAGTTTCAGAAGGACAGTCTCTTCTTCTTGATGATCCTATTTAGTTTCAGATTTGTGTTTGGGGAAAGTAGTTATTACACAGCTTTGAAGCCCCTTGAGCTGAAATTGCTGAGAAAAGTGTCTGCTGGATCAGGAAGCTAGTTGAAGCATATCAGCTGTTTTCTGAGGTAACAAACTGATGTGACTGCCCTGTGCACCATTTCAACTTTGGCAGATTATCACAAATTATTTAGGGCATTTCCCAAGGACTTCTTGTGTAAAGCAGCAGGCTAACATGAAGCACAGTTCCATTACCCATTTTTTATTGTGCAGGTTGCTTTGAAATTCACTATGCCTGAGAAGCAACTCACAGATAAAACTAATGTCCAGACACTTTTTATTTCTTCATTTCAGAGAATAAGCTCTCTCTATATAATGAATTCATGTATAGCCTTGCAGCTCCCAAGACCAGACACAACTGAAACTGAACTAGAAATTAGAACTTAATGGTAAGAAACAATGGCATGAAAGCTAAGGGGAAAAGAGAGCTTGTGGGAAACCAAGAAGAGTGACAGAATATAATGAAATAAAAACCATATAAGATGGCAAAGAGTAAATGGCATGTTGGTTCCAAGCTACGTGCAAAATGGAAAAAAAATAAAACATTGTGATGCTGCTATGGACTGTGATGCTGTCCATAGAGGAATAGAGCATTGTCTTAGTTGTGGCCATTTTAATGGCTAATCTACCATTTTCTGTATCTCAGCTTCCAAAGTCTGTCCCTCATGGGTAATCTATACCAGCATAGTCATGCAAATCAAGTTCTGTTACAGGATAAATCTCATTAGGCAGTGATGGCTAATGATGCACTGAGTGAAGACTGGCTTGAAAGATCAGAAACCTTAGTGACTCTTGACTACCAGTCTTTGCTTTATTTAAGCAAAATTCCTGTGTGTTTGCTGCTTTATTTTAGTTTTAATGCCCTCAGTCTCACATGATGACCATTGGCTTTCTACAAGCCTCAGGCACACATCTTCAGTCTTAGCTGTCAATAAACCCTATACTTTGGAAGACATTTACATTTGTAGAGCTAAAATCAGGAGTACCAGAGACAGCCTGTGGCAATGTATGAGTGATCTCTGAACTACCATGTTTATGATGATGCTCTGGGCAGAAAGACGGAGAAATAGCAGGTTTCTCATGCCTCATGAATTGAATATTATGTGAACAGGTTAATTTACCTGCTTGTACATTAAATTTGCATTCAGTTCAGTCGCTCAGTCATGTCCAACTCTTTGCGACCCCATGAACCGCAGCACACCAGGCCTTCCTGTCCATCACCAACTCCTGGAATTTACCCAAACCCATGTCCATCAAGTAGGTGATGCCATCCAACCATCTCATCCCCTGTCGTCCCCTTCTCCTCCTGCCCTAATCTTTCCCAGCATTAGGGACTCTTCAAATGAGTCAGCTCTTCGCATCAGGTGGCCATACTATTGGAGTTTCAGCTTCAGCATCAGTCCTTCCAATAAACACCAGGACTGATCTCCTTTAGGATGGACTGGTTGGATCTCCTTGCAGTCCAAGGGACTCTCAAGAGTCTTCTCCAACACCACAGTTCAAAAGCATCAGTTCTTCAGCACTCAGCTTTCTTTATAGTCCAACTCTCACATCCAGACATGACTACTGGAAAAACCATAGCTTTGACTAGATGGACCTTTGTCAGCAAAGTAATGTCTCTGTTTTTTAATATGCTGTCTAGTTTGGTTATCGCTTTTCTTCCATGGAGCAAGCATCTTTTAATTGAAGGCAGGAGAAGGGGACAACAGAGGATGAGATGGTTGGATGGCATCACTGACTCAATGCACATGAATTTGAGCTAACTCCAGGAGATAGTGAAGGACAGGGAAGCCTGGTGCACTGCAGTCCATGGGGTCATAAGGAGATCGACATGACTTAGCAACTAAACAACAACAGCAAAAATGGGGCAACAATCCAAAATGTTTATCAATGAGGAATGTGTAAACAAAATGTGGTGTATCCATCCAATGATGTACTTAGTCTCTCAGTCATGTCCATCTCTTTGTGACCCACGGACTGTAACCACCGGGCTCCTATGTCCATGGGGGTTCTCCAGGCAAGAATACTGGAGTAGGTTGTCATGCCCCCCTCCAGGGGAATTTCCCAACCCAGGGATCAAACCCAGGTCTCCCACATTGCAGGTGGATTGTTTACCATCTGAGCCACCAGGAAAGTCAACCATAAAAAGAAATGAAGTACTGACATGCTATAAGGGTCATACCTGAAAAACATTATGCTAAGTGAAAAAAGCTAATCACAAAGGGTCTATACTGTATGATTATGTTTATATACAATATCTAGAAAAGGCAAGTCCATACAGACATAAAGTAAAATAGTGGTTGCCAGGGGCTACAGGGAGAGAGGAATAGAGAATTACTGCCTAAAAATCGGGGTTTCCTTTTGGAGTGAGGAAAATATTATTGAACTAGATCATAGTGATGTTTGTTCAATGGTGTGAATATGTCAAATGCTACTGAATTTTATACATTAAGATGGCCAAACTGGTAAATTTTATGCTATAAGACCTTTATGATACACAACAAAAATAGTCCAAGCATATAATAGGTATTTTAAAAATAGTTGTTGAATAAAAAAATGAATGGATACCTGAGACAACAGACTTAAAAAAAAAAACATTATGGGCTATGTTGTCACTAAGACTATATTTACCTCTGTTGCAGAGAGAAACATTTCCTTTGTGGTAATCTGAAGCCAAAACTATTTATCTTATGGGAGATCGTTAGCAAATTTTTATGAGTAAGATATTTATATGTGTTTCCCTTTCCCAATTCTTTGAGATAGGAATAGAGAATATTCATACTCTTAGGTATATTTTGATGCAGTGCTGCCGTGATGTATTTCAGTTATTTCTTTGTTGGCTTTGTCATATTTGTGAGACTGCTCTGAAAATTTGATGAAAAAGATCCTTAAGTACAGATAGTCATGATAATTAGGGAGAGCTAGATATTTCAAATATATATCTATGGGGCTGGCCAAAAAGTTCATTCAAGGTTTTCCATAAGATGGTACAAACAAACCTTTTGGCCAACCCAATACATTGGACTAAGTTAAGGGTTGTATAAGTCAGAATAGACTCTCAGTGCTTCTCCAATTATGTGTGCAAATCACCAGCAGCCTCTGTCTCAGTAGTTGTGAGCTGGGGCCTGAGATTCTATATTTTTAATAATCTCCCAAGTGATAAGGATGCTGCTCTACCATACACATTACACACTGATTTTTGCTGTGGGAAGAAATGAACTCTGATGTTCTGACATTCATGCTATATGTTTTTCTCACGCTGTGGGTCTCACTCGTGCAGTATGTCTTCCTAGACCACTTCCCTGTTGACTCAGACAATAAAGAATCTGCCTGCAGTGCGGGAGACCTGGTCTTCCTATTTAGGTTATGCCAAGTGCAGACTGAATGAGATACTGAGCTCTACAGAGTCTCTTAGGGACTCATATCAGTGGAGGACTTAACATCTCATACTTGAACCACCCAAGGGATGACAAATGAGAGGGTTAGAAAATTGAGCCCCAGCAATTAAGTACTTTGACCTCAAGGTATCCTATGTCACTTACAATCATATTTCATTAACATGATTCACTTCAAGGAAGCAGAAAAATGCAATCCTCTGTATATTCACAAATAGCATAGAACCATATGTTGAAATAGTAGTGAATTTTAGGAACTTAAGTTGAGGGCCTGTGCTTGCAGTTTTATCATGTGAGCAAAATAGTTCACAAGTCATTATTCACAAATTTCATAAGAAATACCTTTGCCTTAAGGTTTCAGTTACATGCTTTCTATTTACAAGAGATTTGGTGTGATTTTCTTCCTCCTCATAAGATAAGTTAATAATTCTTTTTGACTGATAGGGTTTTGGAACTGAAAAGACTTGCAGAAGTTATTTCCAATCCTCTTACTTACAGAGGCATAAAAAAGAGGTAATCACTTTTCTTTTCAGAATAGGAACATTAAGTCTAGAATTCAGTTATTTTGACTTCTGTAAATTTTTGCATGGCATGACTTCTTGTTTGTTACTCGGATCAGTGGCAGACAATGAGTGGAACAGAAACCAGCTTCTCCATATCCCTGGTTAGTATATGTGATCTTGAAAAGAATTTTGTGGCCCTTTTAGTTTTAAAACAGTTGAATTAGAATGGACTTTAGATGCTGAATTGGAGAAGGAAGTGGCAAGACACCCCAGTATTCTTGCCAAGAAAATCTCATGGACAGAGGAGCCTGACAGCCTACGGTCCATGAGGTCACAAAGAGTTGCACATGACTAAGCATGCACATACCCAGTTTAGATGCTGAATAACTCAAGTTTCTAGGCCATTGCAATGGTGTGTCTGTATAATGGGACCATTTTTTTTAAAATGGAGGATTCAGTTCAGTTCAGTCACTCAGTCGTGTCCAATTCTTTGCAACTCCATGGGATATCCTACAAAATTTAAGATATATGATTTTACACATACATACAAACAAACATAATGACATCAGGAGGCACATAATCATATTCCAAACTTGACAGATAATTGAGTCCACTTATTGTAAGAATTTCCATTAATTCTAGAATTTACAAGATACATAATGGATGATCTCAATAACCAAGATGAACACCAAGTTATCTTTGACTTATCTCCTTAAACAAAATTTTCTTTAAAAGGAAGTCACATGACATGACAAACTTCAGTTATGGAAAACATTTCTTAGTTGCTTTTTCAAGTTTTGATTCATAAACATTCTTTGTGATTCCTGAATCCCAACCCAATGCTTTTAACATTTATCCTGTGCTCCTCTTCCTCTTTAGTATACCAAATTGGAGAAGCAGTGGGTCATTAAGAATGGGGAGCCAGCACCATCCTTTGCCAGCTGAGAAACCTTAGGTAAAACATTCTGACAATTAAATTTTTAATCTTATAATAAAAATCCAATATCCACTTTGCAGAGTGGTTGTGAGGATTAGAAACTTATTACTTAATAGTATAAATAAAATATATTTTTTAATATATTTAAATATATTAATTTATATATTTATATTTTATTTATTATTTTTATTATATATTATTATTTATTATAATTATTTTTATATAATTATATAATTAAATAATTATAATTATTATATATTAATTTATATATTTAAAATATATAAAATAGTATAAATAAAAAATATAAATAAAATAAAAAATAGTATAAATAAAAGTAATAGAAACTATTACTTAAAGTCTCTAGCAGAAGGTCCAGGTCACTGCATGCATTGTTTAAACGTGCTGGTGATTGTTTTAATGCCAGGTGATCTGAGCTTTCAGCCTGAGAACCTCAGTCCTAACATCTTGCCCTACCAGGACGGTAGCTTTGGTCTCTTGTTTCCATGCTTTCAGGATCCTCCCAACTGACCACCTTGCAACTTCTCCAGAGTGTTAATTTGTCATCCTGAAACCCAGTTCAGGAATTACCTGTGCCTAGTTGCTCAGTCATGTCTGACTCTTTGCAACCCCATGGACTGTAGCCCACCAGATCCTCTGTCCATGGGATTCTCCAGACAAGAATACTGGAGTAGCTTGCCAATGCCCTCCTCCAAGGGATCTTCCCAACTCAGGGATTGAACCCAGGTCTCCTGCATTGCAGGCAGGAGAGCCACCTGGGATCTCCTTAACTCTTTTAAGAAAAGCTAGAAATTTGTTTTTGTGAAATTTCATACATTTTGGCACCCACCAAAGAAAACAAATCTGTGAGGCACAGAAAACACTAGTTTGTGCCCCCACCCCACCCCTGCTCCATTAAGTTTAGGTCAGTGCTCCTCAAAGAACAGTCTTCACACCATCTGTTTGACAATGAGGTGGTCCTCATCTGGTGCATGAGGTAGGGAAGGGAAGTTCCCATCCTCACTCCAGACTGATGAATCAGGAAGTCTGGTGCTGGGCAGGATATACATTTTATTTTATTTTTAATATAAATTTATTTATTTTAATTGGAGGTTAATTATTTTACAATGTTGTATTGGTTTTGCCAGTTTCTGGGTGATTCTATGGCCTCTAATGTGGACATAGACTAGTTGAAGTACTGCCCTTTGAAAATCATCATGAAACAGTATCTGGGAGACATGCAGCCAGGGGGATTGTAGCTTTTAAGGAGAATCATGACTACATTACTAAATAAGGAACACACTCACCTAAATTTTACTTTCTTATTTTGTTTATTTTTCAATTGCAGGAAAAGTGCTTCACAATATTGTGTTGGTTTCCTCTGTACAACAACAAGAATAATTATATATTTATCCCCTCCCTCTTTAGCCTCCCTCCCCTCTCCCATCCCTAAATTTTACATTATTTACTATTTACCTGTTTTATCTCCTCCATCCAGAAAAGAGCATTAGGTCAAGGAACTCAGAGACACTGTGTTCTCAACAAATTTCACTAATTCACTGTAGACCACTTGGTTGATTTTTCTAATCACTTGGTGGGTCTCTGTCAAATTAGATTAGCCTGTGTTCAAGTACAAAGCTCAAAGTCCTTTGGCTTGCAATTCATTTGCTTATCTGCGTGTTTGTTCTTATTGTACAAGCTAAGGTTGAAAACTCTCCTCCCTTGTGAGTTCTGGGCTACCTGTTATGGATTTCAGTGCCTGTTGTGAACAACACTTGGATAAGGTCATGCCTTAATTTTTACGTATATAATAGAACTCATCCATCAAATTTTATAGGGACTTTTTGGTATGGTCAGTGCTTAGCAGTGTTCAAAAAATAAATTCCTGTTCCAAACCTGTGTTTAATTCCAAAGCAATTGCCTTTGGCCATGTTCTTCAGTCAATACTAAATATGTTGCCTTGCAGGTGATTCTGTTTTATTAGTGAGTTCAGACTCTACACCAAAAATAGGCTTTTCCCCTCTCTTCTCAATTTCAGTTAGTAGTGATGCTTTTGTAAATAATAAATGTTTAATAAAAATAATCCTAGTAGCTATTAATTTTGAGTTTTCATTATGTCCCATATTCTATGTTGAGCCCTTTATAGAAGATCATTTTGTGGAGAGAATTCTCAGTTCATCCTCACTAGAACCTTATGATAGAAATAGTATTGTCCTCTTTTAATTGATAAAGAATACAGCAGCTCTAAATATTTGAGCCAGTATTCAAAACTTTGCTCCTGAATTCCAAAGCCTGTACAAGTCTGATTTATATTTGTTATTTAGTTTCCAAGTCATGTACAACTCTTCTGCACCCCCACAGACTGTAGCCTGCCAGGCTCCTCTGTCTGTGGGATTTCCCAGACAAGAATACTGGACTGGGCTGCCATTCCCTCCTTCAGGAGATCTTCCCAATCCAGGGATCAAACTCACGTCTCCTGCATTGGCAGGCAGATTCTTTACTACTAAGTCACTAAGGAAGCCCCTGATTTATATAAACTGTTATTTAAAAAAAAGTTTAATTTCTGCCTACTGTCTGATAACTACATTAGTCAGTTATTGCTCCAACACTGCTACGTAACACATTACATCAAAACTTGCCTGCTGAAAATAAACATTTATTTAAATAAGTATTTACTGTACACTCATTGAGTTGCCTGGAGTTTGCTTAATCTCAGCTAGGCTTGTCTAAGCTTGGATCTGAGCAATCAGCTGGATTCAAGTCTGTGCCCTGTTTCTTTATTCTGGGGCCAGGATAAAGAAAAGCAGCTTCTAAGGGCATTGTCTTCTTGTGGTCAGTGGCAGGGACAGAAGATAAGCACACAGTGGCTCTTGAGGACTTGGACTAAGAAGAGACATACTGGAGGCTCCACCCACATTCTGTATGGACAAGACTAACATCAGTGTGATGGGAAGTATGGACATGAGTGTGACTACCAGGAGAGGGGTGGATGTGGAAGAATCACAGCAATGACTAAATACACAAGAACAACTCTTCCGTATTTTCTCCCTGTCAAAGACGTGATTGGATTATAACCAGCACAGCATTAAAAGAACTGTATTTTGTCTGTAAGGTATAACAGGATTTTATTTTGTGACTCTTATTATTCTTTCATCATTTTATAACATTTTTACCACAGATGACTTAGATATAAAGATATAGTGAATTGCCTTATTAGAATCAGGAACGATGTATATACCTCGATCATTGTTTTCAAGATGATTTTGATGCTGAAGCTGAAACTCCAGTACTTTGGCCACCTCATGCAAAGATTTGACTCATTGGAAAAGACCCTAATGCTGAGAGGGATTGGGGGCAGGAGGAGAAGGGGACGACAGAGGATGAGATGGCTGGATGGCATCACCGACTTGATGGACATGAGTCTGAGTGAACTCCGGGAGTTGATGATGGACAGGGAGGCCTGGCGTGCTGCGATTCATGCGGTCACAAGGAGTCGGACACAGCTGGGCGGCTGAACTGAACTGAACTGATGACAGTATACAGGCTTCCCAGGGAGCACTAGTGGTAAAGAACCCGCCTGCCAATGCAGGAGACATAAGAGACATGGGTTTGATTCCTGGGTTGGGAAGATCATCTGGAGGAGGGCATGGCATCCCATGGACAAAGGAGCCTGGCAGGCTACCGTCCTTAAGTCACAAAGAGTCAGACATGACTAAAATGACTTAGGACTCTTGCACGCATGACAATATGCATGGTAATGGCAACCAAATTTGACAGAAAAAGTAAGTTTAAGGGTCAGTTGTTTTTTGAAGATGTTATATATACTACAAGAAACACAGGAAATTTGTGTATTACTGAAAGCATATTATTAAAAGCTCTTTTGACACTTTATATTTTGGTAGAACTATGACTTAAATCCTCTTGTCCTATATAGAAACATATTTCTACAATGTGCACAGTTCTAGTTAAACATTTTCATTGTTTTTTAATATGCAGCCACTGATACTGTTCCTAATGTAGATTTTTGAGGATACAAAAAATCAATAAGAATATCTGTCTACTTCTTTTATCTTCTCTGCCATCTATACTAGCCTCTAATCAGTGGTGTTTTACTAAAGCAGCCCTCAAAAAAATTTACAAAAATAGGCTTTGAGATGTAATATTTGCCAATTTTTATGGTGTAAATATTCCCAATGTAGCTGTCTTCAGTTTACCAATGGCTTAACAGCCAGCTCACAAAACTCTGCTATAAGCCAGCTCCCACAAACTTCTTCCACTATAAATAATACTATGGTTGTTAAATTGAGACTTTTCTTGTGTTTTTCTTGAAGGCCTGTAGTGTTATGAACTTCCCTCTAAGAATTTCTTTTGCTGCATGCCATAGATTTTTTTGGTTGTGTTTTCATTGTAATTTCTCTGATGGTATTTTTTAATTTCCTTTTTTATTTCCTTGTTGGCTCATTGGAATTTTAGTAGCATGTTGTTTAGTCTCCAAAACAGGCATTTTTTCACCTCATTTCCTGTGGTTAATTTCTAATTTCATACCATTTTGGTTAGAGGGGAGAAGGAAATGACAACCCACTCCAGTATTCTTGCCTGGAGAATCCTGTGGAGAGAGGAGCCTGGTGGGCTACTGTCCATGGGGTTGCACAGAGTCAGACACGACTGAAGCAACCTAGCATACATGCATGCATTGGAGAAAGAAATGGCAACCCACTCCAGTATTCTACCAGGGACGGAGGAGCCTGGTGGGCTGCTGTCCATAGGGTCACACAGAGTCGGACATGACTGAAGCGACTTAGTATGCATGCATGGTAAGAGGAGAGGCTTGAAATTTCTTAAATTTGTTGAGGTTAGTTCTGTGCCCAAGTATGTGGTCAATCCTAGAGAATGTTCCCTTTATCCTTGAAAAGATTTGTATTCTGGTTTTTTAAAATGTAATATCCTGAAAATATCAATTAAATCTAACTGTTCTATTATATCATTTAATATCTGTTTCCATATTAATTCACTGTCTGGAAGATCTGTCCATTGATGTGTTCAGTTCAGTTGCTCCATCGTCTCCAACTCTTTGTGATCCCATGAACTGCAGATGCCAGGCCTCCCTGTCCATCACCAACTGCCAGAGTCTACCCAAACCCATGTCCATTGAGTTAGTGATGCCATCTAACCATCTCATCCTCTGTTGTCCCCTTTTCCTCCTACCCTCAATCTTTCCCGGCATCAGGGTCTTTTCAAATGAGTCAGCTCTTCACGTCAGGTGGCCAAAATATTGGAGTTTCAGCTTCAACATCAGTCCTTCCATGAACACCCAGGACTCATCTCCTTTAGGATGGACTGGTTGGATCTCCTTGCAGTCCAGCGAACTCTCAAGAGTCTTATCCAACACCACAGATCAAAAGCATCAATTCTTCGGTGCTCAGCTTTCTTCACAGTCCAACTCTCGCATCCATACATGACCACTGGAAAAACCATAGCCTTGACTAGACAAACCTTTGTTGGCAAAGTAATGTCTCTGCTTTTGAATATGCTATCTAGGTTGGTCACAACTTTCCTTCCAAGGAGTAAGCATCTTTTAATTTCATGGCTACAATCACCATCTGCAGTGATTTGGGAGCCAAAAAAAAAAAAAAAAATAGTGTTTGACACTGTTTCCACTGTTTCCCCATCTATTTGTCATGAAGTGGTGGGACCAGATGCCATGATCTCAGTTTTCTGAATGTTGAGCTTTAAGTCAACTTTTTAACTCTCCTCTCACTTTCATCAAGAGGCTCTTTAGTTCTTCTTCACTTTCTGCCATAAGGGTGGTGTCATCTGCATATCTGAGGTTATTGATATTTCTCCCGGCAGTCTTGATTCCAGCTTGTACTTCTTCCAGCCCAGCGTTTCTCATGATGTACTCTGCATATAAGTCAAATAAGCAGGGTGACAATATACAGCCTTGACGTACTCCTTTTCCTATTTGGAACCAGTCCATTTTTCCATGTCCAGTGCTAACTTTTGCTTCCTGACCTGCATACAGGTTTCTCAAGAAGGCAGGTCAGGTGGTCTGGTATTCCCATCTCTTTCAGAATTGTCCACAGTTTATTGTGATCCACACAGTCAAAGGCTTTGGCATAGTCAATAAAGCAGAAATAGATATTTTTCTGGAACTCTCTTGCTTTTTCCATGATCCAGCAGATGTTGGCAATTTGATCTCTGGTTCCTCTGCCTTTTCTAAAACCAGCTTGAACGTCAGGAAGTTCACAGTTCATGTATTGCTGAAGCCTGGCTTGGAGAATTTTGAGCATTACTTTACTGGCATGTGAGATGAGTGCAATTGTATAAATACTAATTTATTTTAAGTTATTATTTGGCAACATTTGAATCCTGGAATGTCATTTTTAAAACATTAAGTCTCAATTTAACAACCAAACCTACCATCTAAAAGATTCAGAAAAAGAACAAACAAAACTTAAAGACAGTAGAAGGAAGGAAATGATAAAGATCAGGGAGGAAATAAATGAAATAGAGATTTAAAAATATAGAATAAAATCAATAAAACCAAGACCTGGTTCTTTGAAATGGTAAATAAATTTGGCAAACCTCAGACCAGGCTCACCAACAAGAAAAGAGGGAATCCAAATCAAATAAGAATTTAAAAAGGAGAACTCTCAACTGATACCACAGAAATACAAAAAACCCTAAGAGATTACTATGATCAATTATATGCCAACAGAATTGACAATCTAGAAGAAATGGACAACTTTCTAGAACGATAAAGCCCATCAAAATTGAATCATAGATGATTTGAGCAGACAGATCACTATAAGTGAAATAGAATCTATAGCAATAATAATAATAATAAAACCCCTATAAACAAAAGTCCAGTTCCAGATGGCTTCAAAGGCAAATTCTACCAAACATAGAAGTCATACCAATACTTTTCAAACTCTTCCAAAACATTGAAGAGGAGGGAAAGCTCCCAATGACATTCTATGAAGCCATCATCACTCTGACACCAAAACCAGAAAAAGACACCACTCAAAAAGAAAATTACAGGTCAATATCTTTGATGAATATACACAAGGGAATACTACTCAGCCACAAAGAAGAATGAAATAATGCCATTTGCAGCAACATAGAGATGACTAGAGATTATCATACTAGTGAAGTAAGTCAAAGAGAAGGACAAATACTGTATGATGTTACTTATATATGGGATCTAAAATTTGGCACAAATGAACCTATCTACAAAACAGACTCCTAGGGAACAAACTTTTGGTTGCCAAAGGGGAGAGGGGTAGGGGAAGAAAGGACTTGGGAGTGTGGGATTAGCAGATTAAACTATTATATATAGGATGGATAAACAGCAAGGTCCTACTGTATAGCATAGGTACCTGTATTCAATATCCTGTGATAGATCATAAAGGAAAATATATACATAAAAAGAATCCATATATGTGTATAACACTAACTTTGCTGTACAACAGAAATTGGCCCAACATTGTAAATCCAGTACACTTCAATTTAAAAAATTATAACAAGAAGAAAAGAACTTGAAGGGCAAACATTCTATATGTTTTAGCAATAACTATTAAGTACCAAGAAATCATATGAACACTTAATATGTTTGTTAATTCCTCTGTTCTTTGGAAAACAGTTCTTCAATAATTGGTTAAATAAAGGTGAATAGGTCTTGAAAAAAATAAATAAATAAATAAATAAATAATGCTATGTCTTCCATTGAGGAGTATTTTTAGTTCCTTTAATCTTTTCTAATTATTCTTTCATATATCCTGAGTTTGTCCCCATCTACCATCAAGACACTGAATCAGGCTTAAGTGATTTTTGAAAACCAGTATGAAAATATTGTTTGAAGCCTGTAAATAAGCCATGGTGCTTTTGGTGTGCAATGGAAATTACATACTGTACATCAGAAGGCAGTATAGAATGATAAGATATTGCAGCATGTCATTTGGTACACATTCCTCATGATATTAGAAATAAGCTAATATTCTCTTTGAACTTGAATAGCTAAAGTTTCCCTGAGTCAAAGAGGACATCTCCTTGTCTACCCGCCAGTTCCATTTGAGATGGGTCCTGTGAAATCTTTAACTGATTCTGCTGATTACATTGAGGAATGTTGTTGATATGATATGTATGCCATCTTGCCTTTGTCATGTGAATGGACATGGATTAGAATGGGGGGAAATAGTGTCTCATTTGCCAGGTGATAAGCAAAAGAGCTAAAGCAGGGAGAGTTTATTTTTAAACAGTCCTCCTGTGCTGTTTTCCTTCCACAGCCAGTTCCCCAGAATTGAGTGATGACCTCATAT
Source organism: Bubalus bubalis (assembly GCF_019923935.1). Lineage (NCBI taxonomy): Eukaryota > Metazoa > Chordata > Mammalia > Artiodactyla > Bovidae > Bubalus > Bubalus bubalis. The sequence continues at coordinate 33,082,377 of NC_059177.1, read as the reverse complement.
TCTGCACAGAATATGTAGAATTCTCTTTCTGTTCTCTTTCAATGAATATTCCCTTGTGCAGAAACAGAAAAGCTCAATCATGTATAGCTTAGATACATTAACATCTTTGAAGGATTTCTAGGGGTAACTGCATATCAGTTCTTTTCTCTCATTCATTCACTCCTCATAGGCAGCATGCTACCTGCCCTGTCTTATTTGTTAGGAAGGATGCAAAAAGTGAATTCTACCTTTTGAGAAGTTAGTCTAATGGGGAAGATAGAAATCTGACTTTTAGCCACATTTCTTTAATATCAGGAGGAGACTAATGGGCCCATTGAGATTAGTGTTACAGGTTCAAATCAGAGAAAACAGAGTTCATCAATGGGAGTGCTGGAAGTCAGAGAAAACTTCCTGGAAAGATCACATTAATCATGGGTAAGATACTAACATGGAGAAGTTGAGAAAGAGTGAGGTAATTGTTTTGTTCCTTTGATGATATTTTATTTAACACAGATTCCCTGCAGAAATTATAAAAATTTCACGAGCTAATAGTGAAATACAAAATAATGTTACTTAATAAGCTGATAAATAAATAACATACTTTAAAACAATAGATGAATTATATGACTTTTCCAGGTGAGGAAAGATGAAAGGAATAAAGTCCATATTTAGCTTGCAGTGTATCTTTCTATGAATTGGTTCTCAGGAGAGAGAGTTTCTCCAACCAAGAGTTGGTGTCCAGCTGACAGCGCAAAATCAAAACTCCCTGAAGTTAGAGCATGTTGCTAGGGAACAAAGGTGCTGATGTGGACAGGCAAGATGATCTCATTTGTAGGGCCACCGCATGGTTTTCACCACTCTTTGGTAGAGTTATCTGTTCTAGACAGGAGCTATTGCCACAGGGTCTTCAGAGAGCTATTTAGATCAGCGAAGAGTCTCCTTGCTCAGCTTGAACACTGTTGGAAAGCCTTAACTAACTTCACTAACTTCACTAAAGCCTTCACTAACTCTGGTATTTGTCTTGGAAATGTCTCCTCACCATAGTTGCTTGTTCATATGTTCTTATTGATAAGCCACCAGCATGGCCCCTCAGAGGCCAAGCTACTTGGTACCCATTGGCACCATGCATGTTGGTGACAGCATCCTGACACAACTACTTCACTTTTTTATCCAAATAACTTTACTTAGAAAAACAACTTGATTTTGTCATAAACAAGTGGATTTAAAGTCATATCAAACCATTGCACAATAATTATTTTTCTGAATAGAAGCAGTCACAGAAGTAAAGATTCAGGGATGGGGGACTACACATAAAGACCAGGAAATCCTGGTTATTTCCATTTGGCCTGAGCTTAAAAAAACAAAGAGGGGACATGGAATTTTAAAAGTCAGCTTTATTAACAGGGCCTTCAGTACCAAGGTGGTTTGACAGTGAAAAGTATTGAGTTGATGCTTTGGGGAAGCGTTTTTGGGGTTACCTTTGGGAAGTGGATCTTGCTAAAGAATATGCATCATCAAATTGTTACCACTTTCTCCTAAGTCCGGTCACACTTTTATATGATGGATGGGTGGATGGATAGATGGAATGTTTCCACCCTTTTGACAAGTTCTGCAGGCTGGCTAGCCTTTCTAAGCAATGACAACTGACCTCGGCAAGAATAGGATAAAGGGTATAAACCTACAAAGTAAGGGCTGCCTGTGCCCTCCATGCCCTCAGTAATAATATGTCAGTGGAGTTAGAGGCCCAAGCTAGTTTGGAAGTGAACATTAGAAGATGCTAGAAAATCTGAGTTTTGCCACCTTAATGCAGAACAGCAGAATGGATGGCCTGCTGGCTTTTGTTTTGGTTCTCTTGTCTGATCCTCTTTAGAACCAAGAGCTTCAACTGAGTATCTTTAATCAACTCCAAAGGGCTGTGAACTTGTTTATTTCAGTAACACAGCAGTGAGATGGAGCTAGTTAAATTTAGCTAAAACGTTAAGTACCATTCAAATATTATTTTTTTCCTTTCTTTAACTGTACAAATCCCGTAGAAAATACGATTTTCATGTCTTAATTGAGATACCGAAAGTGTCTTTTATTCTCAGCATGCTTGAGATAGCAAAGTAATTTTCAAACTGAATGTGATTGTCTCAGACAGTCATGATTCAAATATTTAATCTAAAGGGAAAATTCCCAGAGTGCTTCTCTCATCATTTCTCAGTTCTGCAGAGAATAAAAGCCTCAACTTTATATGATCTGATATTATTTCCATTATTGGTATTATGCTGTAGGCAAATATCCTTCAAGAGGCCAAGTTTCCTTCCTTCATGCTTAGAACTGTAGGCATCACAAAGGCCCAATCTGGCCTTGACAATATGAGCTGCTGCTACCTTGTAATCTGGGGAGAATTTAATAACAATAATTTTACTTTATGCAGTGCAGCCTTTAAGATTTAATAGTAGATTCTTTACACATTCAAAGTATCTTTCCTTTTTCTTCTCAAAGCCTTTTTCAGTTCATGGATCACATTTCCTACAGGTTAGTTGTTTTAACAAAGTGCTATCAGGTGAACTATGTAGGCATGGGTGAGATTCTATAGATTGATACCTGGGGAATTTGATGAAAGAAACTTACTTAGCAAGCCCCTGGAGTCATTTTGAGCTTTTTCATTACCCATTAAGAGGAAAATGTCATCCACTAACTCTGTTCCCTAAGTGGCTGGCATTTGCATACATCCCAAACAAAGAAATGTTACATCTCAAGCAGTTTTCCTCCAAGTGTAGTCTTTTGACCACCTACGTATAAATCTCCCAATGAGAATAAAAAATGTAGACTTCAGGGGGAATAGAGAACCGATAATTCAAAAAAAGAAAAAAGCAATTCTTAGGCCCACTGAAAATTGAGACCCATTGGTTTCTGTGTGTGGCAGTTTCACTATTTAAGTTATCCTTGCAACTTCTATACACACTTTGTTGGTGATGGTTTAGTCATTAACTCATGTTCGATTCCTTGCAACCCTATGGACCGTGGCCTGCCAGGCTCCTCTGTCTGTGGCATTTCCCAAACAAGCATACTGGAGTGGGTTGTCATTTCCTTCTCCAGGGGAACTTCCCGACCCAGAAATTGAACTCGTGTCTCCTGGATTGCAGGTAGATTCTTAACCACTGAGTCACCAGGGAAGTCCCATACATACATATAGTAGCCGCCCCCATATTTGTAGGTAAAGGCCAATGAGGCCAACAAAGCTCACATCCATGCTTCTCAAACTGTGCTGAGTCACCCGTGGGCACTGCCTTGTTCTCATAGACACTACAGAATATTTTAAATTTTTCAGGAAGGTAGAATGATACTCAACATCTCTTGAACACACTGAAGCTCAAGGTAGTTCAGTCTGAAACTGCGTATGTTTGTTTGTTTGTTTGTTTTTGTCATGTATTTTAAATTAATTTTTATTGGAGCATAGTTACTTTACAATGTTGTATTAGTTTCTACTGTACAGCAAATGAATCAGCCATACATATTCATAACCCATCTCTTTTGGAATTCCCATGCAGACTAGATATTTTTGATGATGTCATATCTTTGTATAGCTGAGTTTCAGTAGTTGTTGCAATCACAAGCACATATCACGAGAAAATCAGTGTGGAGCAAGAAGAGTAATGGTATCTACGAAGTTGTGCAGAAATACCATTTTGCAATATTTTATATACATTATCTTTATCCATATAATCTTTCAGATTATGTATATTATATTTTCAAATGGTTGTTGTTAGGACATAGATATCTGTTAGGTTGCTTGAACTGACTACTTGTAAATGGAAATGTTAAGTATTCTTTGCGTCTAGATACATTGTGAAGAAACTGCTGAGACACTGTAGGTGCCACGTGACAAGACAAAGCTCAGAAACCTCTGGCTTGGCCTCCAATTAAAATAAATAAATTTAAATTAAAAAAAGAAAAGAAACCTCTGGCTAAGGCATGAATATGAGGAAATAAAATACTAACCTGAGCCTACCTATTTTTACATGTTCTGTCTATAAACCAGTGCATCTTAGATCATAATCTCAGCAAGGGATTCCAGAGGATAGGTGTGAGCATGAGCCAGCTCTGATGTGATACACCTTTTTTGTCTGAGTGATCAGCATAAGCATTCTTCCCCTACTCTAGCAAATGGTCAGTGAACCAAGTATCAAGGGACCTTGACTCCAGCCCTGACTTTGCTCTGATGTAGCTGTGTGACACTTGGGCCAGATCACTTAGCTTTTCCACATTTCTAGGCTTCATTAAGTCCCCTATAGCTAATAACAGAGATAAGAGCAAGAATAATAATAAACATCTATGCACCTATAGATGGGCACTCTATTAAACGTTTTGTGTCATCATTATTAGTGTTTAACCTTCAAATATCCTTGAATTAGTTTCTTTTATTATTCCTATGCCACAGATGGGCAAACAGATTAGAAGGAGGTGAAGCTAACTCAGGCTTTTCAGCACCAGAACTTGTGCTCTTAATCCTTGTCTATTAGTTGTTCAGTTGCTCAGTTGTGTCCAACTCTTTGCAACCCCATAGAGTGATACATAAGTTGATTTTGATTTAGGTTCGTATATGATTTCTTTAAAATGAAAAAGTTAAATCAAGTGTCTCATTCATATTTCGATCTCAGGAGATCAATAGCAAGTGGAGTCTAACAAACGTTAGCCTTTGCTAACAGTTTACCATCCAGGGCCTGGGAGGGACCATCATTTTGGACTAGGCCATTCAATGATCTCTCAAGATGCTACGTCCTGACCCAGCTCCACAGGCGTGTCATTGAGGAATAAGGTGCAGTGAACTGGAACGAAGTGGGCAAGCAGGGCCAGGTATCACCTCTACCTCTTCCAGGCAAAAGAGGCTTAGAAGTGTGAATCTGGGACCAGGCAGGTGTGGCTATCCTCTTTCCATTTGCCTGTAGTTCTCATCACGTCAGCTTTTCCTTATATAATGGGACAAATGTAGAAAGAGAGCCTTTTACATAGAAAAATCCTGACTTGAGAAAAATAGAAAAGGGATTGACATCACTCAGGGTATAAGGAGTCAGAGAAGCTCTTGAGAAGCTAGCAGTACATTGATGTGAGGAGTAGAGTGACACCTGAACTTGACAGGCAGACCCAGGAGATCATGTTCAAGCACTTTGTTAAGGCAGAAACATACCATTCCTTTCAAATTTTTCTTCTGGCCTGGAACATACTCTTATAGCCAGAATTTTCTTTTTTTTTTTTTTTAAAGAAAACCAAGTATCAGCAAAAAGTGTCGTGTTTACCAGAATGATTGTGTTAGAATATTTTAAATGAAGATTCTGGAAAACCAGGGGCACCTCATGGGAAATTTATACTTTATTTTTAGGTGTGGGGAGGTAGAAGTAGGAAAAAAAAAAGTTAGAAGATGTACTGAAAATTCTTGATAATGAAATACCCTCTTTCCTTAGAATGAAAGACACGAAAGATTGGCAAGAGACTGCAGCTTGTTAAGTTACATATCTGGTTTACCAGCCAACTAAAAATCTTCTTAGAATTGTTCTAGAACGAATGGCTGGCTACTTATTTGCTGTTCTTTATACATATTTTCTCTAGGAACTACCCACCTATATGTGGATCAGCTTTGACTATTTGAGAAGCTAAAGTATTTAAAAGTACAAGAGGAGTGGGTAGTTCACCAAAATGGAATTAAGCTTTATATGTCTTTCTTGGCTTAGACAGTAAAGAATCTTCCAGCAATGCAGGAGATCCAGGTTCAATCCCTGGGTCCAGAAGATCCCCTGAAGAAGGGAATGGCTAACCATTCCAGTATTCTTGCCTGGAGAATTCCATGGACAAAAGAGCCTAGTGGGCTATAGTCCATGGGATCACAAAGAGTCAGACATGAGTGAGTAACACAATCACTTTCTATTTAGCAGGTGATGCTGTTTTACCTGGTTTGGCCTTATCTGAGTCCCAGAAAGGAGTTCATAAAGAGGTTCTTGCAGCATAATCATCTCCAAGTGACAGTACCTGGAGAGATAATTTAAGTTACAGTTTTTCTGAAGACAGCAGAAGAGTTGATTGACAATGATTGCTAACACTTTTTTGAACCCCTTTTTTCTGACTATCACTATACACAGCATTTGATTTACATTATCTCATGTAAATGCAAAGGCAGCCTTCAGAGGCTCCAAGTCACAAAGTAACTTGCACAGGTTTACAGTTTCTGACTAGAGTTGTTCCATACTCCTCAGTAAGGAGCTGTATCAGTTTCCCAGCCTCTTGCCCTGACATATGTATCTATTTATATATGTTTATACAGTTTATTTTATTACCCATATTTGTATTTATAAATATATATTTATAAAACTATACATTTTATTATGTATAAATTATTGTATAATTATCATATATAATTATATATTTTATAAATATATATGTATATATTATATACCATGATGGGGTAAATTCATTCAACTGATAAAGGCAGCTGGAGGGCTGATGAAATCATGAAATAGGATATGTGATAGAACTTTCCAGGTTCTGTGGTTCAGGCTGGGGTGGGGAGGAGGGTGAAGAAATGGCAGTATCTTACTTTACATGCCCACGTATAAAAACAATTAGACTAAAGAAAGCATGGGGAAAAATTCTGGTAGAAGTCTTCAGATCTTCCTAAGAGCAAACAGCTGCTACCATTCTCAAACTAAGAATGGTCTTTGCTTTGCTCCAGTCTGTTTTCCCCATTGAGTTTCTGGGATCTTATTCTGGGTCAGGAAGATCCCCTGAGAAGGGAATGGCTAACCACTTCATGCCACCCACACTGAGATGCTGTGTTCTGGAATTACAGCTGTTATTATACATCATATTCAGGTGGAATATTCTTAGTGCTTATATTTTAGCAGAAATTACAATCTTCACTTTCTGGTCCTTTATGAATGTTTTGCTTTTTCTTAAACATACTCATTAAATATTAGCTGCTATTTACCATTTAGCAGGAATGCCTTGGAAGATGCTATAGCTTTATGCGGCCTGCATGCTCTCTCTGCCTCTCAAACTCTTTGCTCTATAGAGACTGCTTGCAAAAAAACTCACTTCTGGCTTCAAATCCAAGTTTGAAAAAGAAAAAGTTCCCCTGTAGTATATATAGCACTAGAACACTTTCCATGTGACATAGTTAGCCCTCTAGGACAGGGCTTGATAGTCTTATTTTATAATGGATCAGACAGTAAATAATTTAGGTTGCACTAATTGTACGATTTCTGTTGCAACTACATGACTGTCATGGGAGCGTGAAAGCAGCCATAGACAATATGTAAATGAATGGCTGTAGTTGTGTTCCAATAAAACTTTCTTTACAGCAGATATTAGGCTGCATTCGACCCATGGAGACGGATTTGGCCCATGGGACACAATTTGCTGACCCCCACTCTAAAATCACTGGCTCTGGCTTTATTGTGTGTGTATGTAAGAGCCTTACTTTTTAATCACATAAAGAATCCACCTGCAATGTGGGAGACCTGGGTTCCATCCCTGGGGAGAAGGGAAAGGCTACCCACTCCAGTATTCTGGCCTGCAGAATTCCATGGACTGTATAGTCCATGGAGTCACAAAGAGTCAGACACTACTGAGTAACTTTCACTTTCATGGTTTAGCCACAGCCAATCGTGAGCTCTTTTGAAAGGGCATATTTGGGGATTACAACTATTATCATTCTTTGCAATGTGTTCACTGGTAATGTCTCTGAACAGCTACTCTCCTGTGGAGATTCTTTCTCTGAATCTCTATTCGGAATGGGTGACTACAAGTTTTCATGGGGTGACATGATGTCAGAAGATTTGGGTTCTATCCTGGTCCTGTCATTTACCAATTTCACAATGTTGATTTTTCAGAGTTTTTACATGCTTTATCTATAAAACAGACATACTTCACAGGGAAATAATGGTATATAGAGCAGAAGTTTGTTTTGTTTCATTTTCTTTTTTTTTTTTTTTTATTATGGTCTTTACCTCTATGTGCATATCTAGAGAAAGTTACTTCACCTTTTTAGTCTCAGTATCATTGCCAATAACACAAGATAATACCCTTTAATAATTAAATGAGATTCAGACTTTATTTTTCTGGGCTCCAAAATCACTACAGATGGTGACTGCAGCCATGAAATTAAAAGACGCTTACTCCTTGGAAGGAAAGTTATGACCAACCTAGATAGCATATTCAAAAGCAGAGACATTGCTTTGCCAACAAAAGTTCGTCTAGTAAAGGCTATGGTTTTTCCTGTGAACATGTATGGATGTGAGAGTTGGACCATGAAGAAGTCTGAGCACCAAAGAATTGATGCTTTTGAACTGTGGTGTTAGAGAAGACTCTTGAGAGTCCCTTGGACTGCAAGGAGATCCAACCAGTCCATTCTGAAGGAGATCGGCCCTGGGATTTCTTTGGAAGGAATGATGCCAAAGCTGAAATTCCAGTCCTTTGGCCACCTCATGCGAAGAGTTGACTCATTGGAAAAGACTCTGATGCTGGGAGGGACTGGGGGCAAGAGAAGAAGGGGACAACAGAGGATGAGATGGCTGGATGGCATCACTGACTCCATGGACGTGAATCTGAGTGAACTCCAGGAGTTGGTGATGGACAGGGAGGCCTGGCGTGCTGCGATTCATGGGGTCACAGAGTCGGACACGACTGAGCGACTGATCTGATCTGATCTGAATGTACATAAAGTACTTGCTGTAGACCTTGGTACATAGTAATTCTGTACTAACTTATTATTTTTGTTTATCACTATAATTATAACGGTGGAATGCTTCATAACTTCTAAGCCAGAGTATACATTTGGACACAATGTGTGTCTCAGTTTTCCTCTTGTATAAAGTTTTTCTAACTGGTGTACTTTCAGTTGCTTATCTTGTTTTATATTGTCAAATGTATTTGACTTTTTGAACAACAATTTATTTTTTCTTACAAATATGCTTTTTCTTTTGAGCTAGAAATTTAGGAGAAGTAGTACCAATGTCAAGCTACCCAAGACCTTTATTCCTAATTTTAGCCTCAGGTACCTTTGAGAGGGACATTCAAACTATACGAACCAAGTCAGCCCACTTTTTTTTTTTTTTTTTTTGCTCTTAGTTAAATTTAAGTTTAGGTCCTGAAACACCAATGAATTATCAAGGACTTCCTTCTTGCTACAATTCTAACATAGTTCAACCCAAGTTTCTTTATGACCCTTGTTTTCTCTCCTTTCTTCTGTATCCTCAAAACCTCTGAAAGCAATTTTTAAAACTCAACATGAAATGTAAGAATGAATTACTGTAACCCCCTACCAGCCACAGGGATCATATTCCTTCCTGAAAAGTAGCATGGTTGGAAAAGCTGCATTATAAAAGATCAAGGACTCAAATAAAATAGAAGGTTGGAGGAAAAGCAATAGGTATTGCTTTTAATAATTAAAAAACATGCTTGATAAAAGCTCTAGAAGGCTTTGCTTCTAAAACAAACTGGATTTCTGATGTTAAACTTTATTAGTAGTAATCACTTCATAATATATATAAATCAAACCATCATCAGATCAGATCAGATCAGTCGCTCAGTCGTGTCCGACTCTTTGCAACCCCATGAATTGCAGCGTGCCTAAACATATACAGTGATGTATATCATTTATTTATCAATGAAACTGGAAAAAAAATTTTAAACCTTATTAGAAGGCTGATACCAACCTGCTTCTTGTTCCTTTATGGAGGACTGATGTGTTTGATTGTTTGTTTTCTGGAAAGTTCAGAATCATTCTCTGTGTGTTCAGGAAATTTTGCAAATTTTCCTAAGGCGTCATAAAATCTGATGTAGATTTTCCCATGGCTCTGTTATTTAGGCTGTAACTTTTCTTTGAGATTTTTCCCCTAAATCAGTCTTTGGTATCTTTAAACTCAAAGTCCTTTGTGCCTGTTTTTTTCTCTGTTTCTACAAGCAAAATTCTTTCTGATTGCCAAAGATTTCCTCCACATATCATAGTACTTAAGTGCCTATTTTTCTGGACATGATATTCTCTTATAAAAAAGTGTTACAGGAATAAATATACTCTCTCTCCTCTGCCCTATAGAGTCATATTCCAACCACATGTACAAGAGGAAAAGTGAGGACAGGTGACCCTTGAACAACACGGGTTTTAAATGTACAGGTCCACTTCTATGTGACTGTTTTTCAACAGCAAATACAACAGTACTATACTGTCCAAGGTTGGCTGAATCCATGGATGCGAAGGAACTGCTCATTTGAAGGGATGGCTATAAGGTATATGCAAATCAACCTCTGAGTTCTTTAAGGGTCAAATGCTAGTTCTTCAGCATATCTATTGTATTTGGACATGCAATGCTTTTAGAATTTGACCTGGCATGCAAAAATTTTACACACAAAAAATCTAGATCAGGATCAGCAAATTTTTACTATAAAGGGCCAGATAATAAACATTTTAGGTTCCAAGGGCTATGGTTCTTAGCTGCAAATACTTAACTCTGCCACTGTAGAGAGGAAGCAGTTATAGGCAATATGTAGACAAAAGAGCATGACTGTTTTTCAATAAAACTTCACTTGAAAATGCAGATGGAAGATTGGAATCGTCTCTGGCCTAAGTTTGAACATTCTTGATCTAGACTTTCACCTCCTCTTGGGGCTAGAGACTAGAAGTTCAGCACCTCTGTGTCTGTATTCCCATGTCACCATAACAGACCTGAGCCAAATAAGAAATGTTCTTTTAGACACAGCTGAGTAGTACATTTGCCACAGCCCTCACGACTTCCTATGAAACTCCCAAGACTCTTACCTTGATTCATTAGCAATGCTTTTCTGGCCTCTGTAGAATTTGGAGTCTTACAACCAGCTTAAGGGATGTAAAATGAATCATGCATATACAGAAATATTGGTATATAAATAGCAAACAGTATTTTAAAACTCTGGTCAGCCAAAATATGGATGATGGCAAGATTGCAGTTAAGAAGAAATTTATTTGTACTCAGTGATTAATTGGCTTTGTTTGATAGAGCATTCCTTTAGAAACTGTGGATGTAATCTCTGATCTAGAAGTACGGAGAGTTTAACTTTGTGCACAAATTTGGAAAACCAAAAAGCTGAGCCTTATGTTATTTAGAATGAGAGCTAGATGCTGTTTTTATTTAAATAGTTTACACCAGTGTTTGGAATCAAATGACAAGACAGAGCTTCTCAAAGCCTGGCCCCTGGACTATTGGCTTCAGGATTATAAAGGGTGGGAGGGTTGCTTGCTTATAATTGGATAGGAGCTGAAGATTCCTAGGCCCACCACAGATTTCCTAAATCAACTTTCCAGGCTCTGCATTCCTAAAAGTTCCCAAAGTGTTTCCTTGTTTCCTGTGTGTGGCAGAGTGTGCAAAACTGCTCCTATGAAACAAATGTAGGTATTGTACTTCCTGTTTGTTTATTGAATGTAATTAAAACTACTTTTTAACAAAAAAGCAGCAGATGCTTCTCAGAACAGAGTCAATTACACATAAGAACATTTATTTCAGATACAATTAAGGACTGAAGAAGAGTTGCTTATCTGTGGCAGGAAGATCTCTGTGCTGGGTCTTCTCATAACTAGCTGTGTGACCTTGGGCCAGCCCCCTAACCTCTCTGGTGTCACTATTCTAACCTGAGGGCAGAAATGAGGGCTTTGCTAAATGACCACTGAGACCCTGTGTAGCTGGAACACTAACTTTAAAATTGTATAAAAGAAACGCTGTGCTGGAGCATATGGTGCCTCTCATATTTTGCTATTGAGTCAGCAGAAAATTACTCCTTAATAGGTGCCTCACCAGGGCTGCTCACCCTTGGCTGCACAATGACATCACACAGGAGCTTTTAAATACTGATGTTCAGGCTGTTCTCCGGATCAACTAAATCCAAATCACTGGACAGGGGACCCAGGCAGCACTGTTTCTTGTTAAATCTCCCCAGGCGGTTTTAAGCTACAGCCAAAGGTCCTAAATATATAGCCAGAAGGTTATTTGATTATACGAGTCACCTGGGGGTGTTTTTATGGAGCAAACCCCAGTCCTGGATATTCTAATCCATTGAATGAGGATTGAGTCCTGGAAATCTGTTTTGAATAAGTAATGGACATGATTGTCATGATCAAGTGAATGTGGGGAAAGATCACTCAGAGAGTTGCTTAGCATATCAAGCAGAGTTCAGTGTGGGAGAGAAAACTGCTCAGTGTATTAGAGAACAAGGGATGTATAATAGGAGTACAGCTACACAGCTGTGGAAGGAGCTGGAGAAGTGAGAGTTGGAAAGAGCTGGAAGATCTGAGAAAAGTCACTAACCAGCTCCCACCCTAGTGAAGGTGGACAGGAAAGGAGCTTGCGTGGGAATATGGAAAGACAGATGCCTCTACCACTGGCTGAGACGCTCATGGAAGTAAGGGTGTTGTCCCAGAGTCTGATTGTGGACCTGGGGTCACTGATGACCAGCGGAGTCAGCAGGGGTGAGGGAGTGGAGTTCACATCTGTCTTTGAATACCTCTAACTTCAATGGCTTCAGAAGCTCACTTGCACTTCTGTTCCGACCAACTCTGACTCAGAGTCAAAAGGCAAAGGAGAACTTGGAAAATGTAATTCCAGGTTAGCCAAATTGGCACTATAGTAAACCACTTGGAAACCCACTTGGGAAATAGCTTCTTTGTCACTCTCTAAGAGCATTCCTTTTCACAAATGAAATTACTGCCTCGCCACTTCTTAAATTGTGCCTAGTGGAGAATAAAAGCTCACTGCACAGGTCTGTTGCTCTCTGCTGGAATCAAGGCATTTATCTCTGGCTCTGAGTCTTCTCCTGCTTTAGGCAATTGACCGAAGCCCTTGCTCCTTGGACACAGGAGAAGCCTATATTCTAAAGTCTTCTCTATCCTCTGGGAGTCACACTGGCAAGAAGGACTTGCACGCAAGTGTCTCTGTTTCTTAAGACACACATCCTATTAACCATGTAGAGCTGATCCTGGCCTTATAGTTTTACGTGGGTGGTACAGCCATGTAATGTGACTGTTGGAGTACGAGCGCTATAGTAGTAATTCTTATTTCGCAGTTTGAAAATTTCTTGATGCTTTAATGGAACGAGTGTTTCTGAATTGGGTTTATGGATAAGCACTTCGTTTTGTATTCATAACCACTATTTGCTGCATAATCTGACTTTTCATGCAACAGTGGCTACAGGGAAGGAGAGAACAATAGAAGGAAAACTCTAAATATTCAGGAAAGGTAGTAAGGAGAAAAATCAAGCCTCAGGCAGAGAACAGGAGAGGAAGGCCAGTGGGGAAGAAAGAAAAGGGAGCAGCTTCAACTATAACAAGAGCAACAACAGTTCAGTCACATAGTGTCTTAGCGTGTGAAGTATAATACTTCATGAGTGCAGTGTATAAAGCTTGCTTTATTCCAAGTGTGAAGTAAAAAAAGAGTAAGTTCTATTACAATTCCAGAATTAATCAGGCTTGGCCTGAGCAGTACAAAATGGAGTTTCTAGACAAAACACTGCAGCTAATTCTTGAGACTTTAAGCGAAGTATTTTTGATCTCTGGGCCTCTGCTTCCTCACCATTAAATGTAACACTTGGACTGGATTAGAGATGGCATATTAGCAGCCTAAGGGCTGCATACGTGTTAAGTGACCCTCAAGTTTTGGCCACAGGGTCTTGTTTCTTTAACTTATTTAAAAACTAAACTCCAGACTTAATTCAAATTTCTTTTGTTTTTCTACCATTGTCCTTTATCCCAAGATCTAGTCTAGGATACTATAACGCATTTAGTACAAGGTGATTTTTTTAATGAAATTGTCAGTATTTTAAAATGATATATTTCACATAAAAGATCTGGATTTCACACTTTCCTTGAAGGCTTAAGTGATCTGATGATGAGAGACCTGTGCACAGAACTTGATAAATTTGACCATAGCAATGATAAGCTAAAGCTGAGTCACCACTGCCCCTTTATTTACTTTATTTTTTTAATATTTATTCTTTTATTTTGGCTCTGCTAGGTCTCTGTAGCATACAGGGTCTTTAGCTGTGATATGAGAACCTATTGCCCCAACCTGACCGGGAATGGAACCCAGGCCCCCTGCATTGGGAGTGTGGAGTTTTAGCCAGTGCTCCACCAGGGAAATCTCACCACTGCTGCTTAAAGCAGGACACGTGCCCTCTAGTTTGCCATAGTCTCCTCTATTCTCTATTGCCTGCTGGACAATAGACAGTAGCCATTACCATCACTTGGCACCTCCAATTATAGTACAATCCGGAGGCTATGGACCATTCATTGCACTCATAACTCTGAAAAGTGAGAAATCAAAAGATAGCCTGACAGTGTATTTCCAGAGAAAGTGGGCAAAAATGAATTTGAGAAAATAAAGATATATTTAAATAACCAACCCACTTCTCTCATTTACATAAGCTTCCTGGCCAATGTAGGCATTTTGCTTTGAAATCCCTGAGTAAGAGCAGCTTCTCTAGTTTCTTTCTTTGTCGCCATTTGAAAAAGTAGCCTTTGCAGTTAGGCCAGGGTTCTCAGGAAAACACAGATTCCTTTTATTTATTTTTTTTTATTTTATTTTTAAACTTTACATAATTGTAAACTGAGACTAAAATGTTTCCTATTTAACCCTCTCTTACAGAACATAGGAGTTCAGAACTCAGTCACTGATATGTGATTTCTGTGCTCTTTTAGATCCTTTAACTTGGGTCTTGAGAAGCCAGATTGCAGTGTAGTGAAGACAGTGGGCTTTGAATTCAAAATTACCCAGTTTCAAATTATGAAACTTCCTTTGCCTCCCTTCCTTTTCTTAAAATTGGACTAATGAATTGTACTTAGCCTTTAAGGTTGTTGTAGTAGATCAATGAGCTAAACTATATAAAGGACTCAAAATAATGCAGGGCATGTATGAAGTGCTTTGGCCAGGGTAACAGTTATCATCATCATCATATCATCATCATACCTGGATGCTGAAACCCCATTAAAAAAAAATCCTGATCCCAGCATGCTTTGTAATTATGAAGATTTGTATATGGTAAAGAATGTTAGGATATACTAATGTTTTGTGAAATTGATTGAGCATATTTTATGTAGCTCCAGTAAAAAATCAGGACCAAGTATGTAAAAGTTAGAGGAAACAGATGTTGGTTCAACATGATGAAGGCCTTTCTTATGTTCATAGATAGAAAGCGATTGAATGGGTTGTTTGTCAGGCGATCAACAACCTGTCACTTATGTTCAAGCAAAGACTGCAGGACTGTCTGCCAGGAATGTTGTAGATCTCTTGTGTCCAAGTGGTAGCCATGAACTATGTGTGAGTGTTTAAATTTGTTATTTAAAGTTGAATACAATTCAAAATTTTTTATTAAATTAAAAATTCAGCACCTCCATCTTACTAGCTACATTTCAAGTGCTAATAAAAATAGCCACGAGTGGCTAGTGGCTACATTATTGGACAACACAAACATAGAACCTTTCCATCATCGCAGAAAGCTCCGTTGAATAGCATATTGTAGAGGCAGGTCCTGGATTTCTGAATTCGATGACTTGGGAAAGGTCAGTCCATGTGGAAGAGGTATAAAGAAGGAACTGAGAGTCTGAGTAGTATGAAGTTTACTTATGCAAGGATTCCTGGTTTTCACACACATGCATGGCCCCAGGCAAAGCACTGTCTGAGTCTCAGTTTCCCCAGTTGTGTAATTAAATCTTGCCCCCAAGTGTGGTTATCAGTGCAAATGGAGAGAAGTCAGGCTCAGCGTTTGGCACAAGTAGGACATGCAGATGCTTGCCTTCTCTCTTTAGCTGAAGGGAAGGAATCATGGAGAGGCTGTGATCTCAAGTACAGCAAAGCAGCCACTTTGGGCCAGCCTCCCAGAGAGCAAGATGTTTCCAAAATCAATAGCTACCATCAGTGCACACTTAACCATGTATCTCGTTCTGAGCTAAACTCCTTGCATACAATATCTTATTTAATTCCCACTACCACCCTGAGAGGTGGCTTCTCACACAGTCCTAGTCCTGAGGAAACTGAAGCTTCAAGCGATTATGTGATCTGCCCAAGGTTATCAGTGGCTGGATACAAAATTTAAATACAGATTTTTTAAAAAAATTGTATTGGCATATAGTTGATTTACAGTGTTGTGTTGGCTTCAGACGTACAGCAAAATGATTCAGTTATACTCTATACATATATCCACTCTCTTTCAGGTTTTTTCCTTATATAAGTTATCACAGAATATTGAGTAGAGTTCCCCGTGCTATACAGTAGGTCCTTGCTGGGTCCTTATCTATCTTATTTATATAAATGTGTATATATTCATTCCAAGCTCCTGATTTATGCCTTCTCCACTAAATGTGGATTCTTTTAACTTAAGATGATTGCAATGTGTAACTGTAAATATATTAATACATAGATTCTTATATATGACAGAATCTGTGTAAGAATATTAATGTATCATCTCATTTAATTCTTCTAGGTTTAATTTTATAGGTAATTGTTTAGTTACCTACAGGTAATTAAACCTTTAATTTTATAGGTAATTGTTTTGTGAAGATGTAAATACCTTGTTTAATAAATCATATATAGAAACTGGTTCAGCTGGTATTTGGACCCAGTTCTCTAGAACCAGATGTTTGACCACTGTGCTCCCGGTGTGGCTTCCTTATTTATAAATGAGCAAAATCTTTAAGGATGATGTCCCTCTGAACTTTGTCATACAAGAATAAAGAAGCCAAGGATATCTCTCCCCATCCCAATGATGCTGTAAGCTCTAAATAGACTAGAATTATTTCTATAATATTTGTTTCACCTAGGTCTCCCAGAACTGTACAGAACATATAGGAATTGAATAATTCTTCCTAAATAGAATCAGGTAAATCTTCCAAAAGAACAGATTTACCAAGCAACATTTCATATTCAGCAATTTACTTTAGTGAAACCCTGTCCATCTTCGTGAAGCAAAACAGCGCTCATTGTATATATATTTGTGATCACTTTAATTGTTGATAGATGCCTGTCATCAAGGTAGAAAGGCCCTCCATTCTCAGAAGAGGAAACTAGGCTATGGAAGAAAACTAGGAGAAAAACACCTCGCTGATCTGGGACCCGATGATATGTTTTTTGGATTTATTTTATTGTTGTTTAATTCCTTAAAAAACTGTGATGATGTTTGCCTACTTTTAGGCAATCTTTACCCCTTATTGTGAAGAGAGATCTCCCTAGGCTAGTCGGTATAAGTTTCTCTGCTAAACCAGCCATGTAGAAAACTCCAATGAACTAAACAATTGGTTAGTTAAAGCAGTATTACTGAGACTGAACACAGGGGGATAAAATGGCTGTTGGCAATTGCATTCTGTCTAAGCATTCTAATTTTTGTTTGTTGTGCAAAAGGCTGCCTGACGGTGGGATGACCAGGCATTTTTATATCTCTGCTGGGGATGTAAATGGTCCTGGAACTTGTGGATTTCAATTACATTTGTTCTCGGTCTCAGAAAATTAGGAGAAACATGCTCCATTTTATTTTTGATTTTGAATCTTTGAAGCTGAAGAGAGGATTTTTCTTTGAAAGATGATAGAATGATATCAGATGATAAGAAACGTCAAATATTACACAAATGCTTAGATATATTTTACATATTGGTCTGTGTGCTTTGTTGCTTTTAAAAATAAAAGTATTATGTATTTGTTAAATAGATTGTCTTGTCAATAGGTTGTTTTGGTGATATTTTCAGGGAGCCAGGCTTGAACAAAGCTGTTTATTCTTAGTTTGGTAGTAAAAATATATCTGTATTGAATTCTACTCTAATAATTATTACTTTCAGTTCAGTTCAGTTCAGTCGCTCAGTCGCGTCCAACTCTCTGCAACCCCATGAATCGCAGCACGCCAGGCCTCCCTGTCCATCACCAACTCCCGGAGTTCACTCAGACTCACGTCCATCGAGTCAGTGATGCCACCCAGCCATCTCATCCTCTGCCGTCCCCTTCTCCTCCTGCCCCCAGTCCCTCCCAGCATCAGAGTCTTTTCCAATGAGTCAAATCTTTGCATGAGGTGGCCAAAGTACTGGAGTTTCAGCTTTAGCATCATTCCTTCCAAAGAAATCCCAGGGCTGATCTCCTTCAGAATGGACTGGCTGGATCTCCTTGCAGTCCAAGGGACTCTCAAGAGTCTTCTCCAACACCACAGTTCAAAGGCATCAATTCTTCGGCACTCAGCATTCTTCACCGTCCAACTCTCACATCCATACATGACCACTGGAAAAACCATAGCCTTGACTAGACGGACCTTTGTTGGCAAAATAATGTCTCTGCTTTTGAATATGCTATCTCAGTTGGTCATAACTCCTTCCAAGGAGTAAGCGTCTTTTAATTTCATGGCTGCAGTTAGGTGTGTATATTTTTAAACATTTTTCTATGCTTATTTGAACTCTCTGCATATATAATTTTGAGTTGTCTTAAAAAAAAAGGGATTATTCTAGTTCTTTATCTTAAACTGCATTGCTTTCATATCCAAAATGTCTTTTCATGTCTTCTTTCTGAGCTAGTTATACTATTCACAATTATAATGCCAAAAATAGCCAGTAATTACTGAGGACATACCATATGTCAGATTCTGTACTAAGATATTTAGATCAGTTATCTCATTAACATTTCACTAAATCTGAGGCATTTTCCAAGTTTTATCATTATCTCTGTTTTACAGGCAGGGAAAGTGAAGCTTAGAGGCACAGAGTAAGTAGCTCAAGGAGCCATGAACCAGTGGACTTCATCAGCCACAATAGGATACAACTTACTTTTTATAAGGTTGAATATTATCCCATCTTATGGAGGTCTCCCTATTGCCCCCATGACTTGGACTGACCCCATTACTGTCCTGATCACCCTCATGTCCCACCCCCTAAATTTCTAGTCGACTCCATTCCTCAGTCAATGCAGTCAGCCACATCCTCAGCTGCAGTTACAGTTACTGCTGATCAATGACTGCTCTTCTTCTTTCAGAATAAAACTCATAACCTTCAGCATTATAAGCCATGTGGAATATACTAGTGACAATGTTATGAATCTTAGACATAGACGTAAAAAACTTCCAGTAACATTATGGAAAAGATAAGAATCCTTACCTTGTTATTTTAATCACTGGTACCCACTGAGTGCTTTGAATTGAATTTCTACTTCCAACCTTCAGTCTATGTTTAATCCTGCTTAAGGCAGAAGTTGCTTTTACATATAGAATCCATTGGGTATCCAGTATAACTGGGTCTCACCACCACCAAGTCTATTTCTTGCAGGAATCTGACAGCATAAATTTAGTGCCCAACGCACCATTGCCTACTCCTGGACTAAATATATATCTGTTATGGGACCCTTTCCATGAAGATATCTCCTTTTTATTGTTTAAACATGATGCATATATGTATAATTCTCCCTATACGTTCTGTGGCAAAAGGCAAATATTCTTAAAATCATGTTTATCCGAAATTGCCAAAGAGATTCAGATAATTCTTGGGTTGGCCACTGTGGTAAGTAGAATAATGCACCCCCTCTCCCACCAATTTGCACCTCCTAATCCTAAAAACTGTGCATGTATTACCTTAAATGCAAAGGGAAACTAAGGTTACAGACAGAATTAAGGTTGCTAACCAACTGACTAGTATAGGGAGATTATCCTGGATATTCTGGGTGGGCTCAAAGTAATCATCAGAGTCCTTAAAAATGGCAAAGAGAAGATGAGAGCAATGTGATGTGAGGAGGATTCAGTCTGTGGTTGCTGGCTTTGATGGTAGAGGCATGAGGGCATGAGCCAGGGAATAAGGCAGCCTCCAAAAGCTGGGAAAGAGGAGGAAACAGCTTCTCCCCTAGAGGCTTCAATAAGGAACAGAGTCTTTCCAACCCCTTGACTTTAGCCCAATGAGACCATGTTAGACTTCCGAACTTCACAACTGTCAGATGGTGAATTTATGTTGTTTTAAACACTTAAATTTGTGGTAATTCACTACATCAGCAATAGGAAAGTAATATAGCTGCAAATACTCCTTCTTAGATTACCAGGCCATGACTAGACCTAAATGTTATTTCTACTGTCAAAGCAGAGGACTTTTTCCATCATAGGAACCAATTTTCTATTTTTGTAATGAGCCACTTTGTAGATTCCATTACTGAAGACCTTGAAATGAGATGGACTAACAAAACATGGATAACTCGAACAAGAAAATTCATGTCTTTGGTCCCTTATGAAACCTTACATCTAGAGGGTTTGTGGCTGTTCATTCTGATTGGAAGTTGAGTATGGTTTTTAGATCTCAACATATTTATATTTATCAGAATTCAATCCAGGCCCCTATATTATTCACTGCTATGATTGCATATTGATACAGACGCCCCTGCTTGAACAATATGAGTAAATAACTGACTCCAGTGGCTCTTCAATTCCATGCCTCTCAACATTAAATGACGTGGAGATTTGGCAGAGAATGTGTATTCAACAGAGCCTCACAGAAGCCTATAATCTTCAGAGAATCCTGACTGTAGTACTAAGAACACCACTTTGGAGCAACCACTTTTATAAATGCAAAGTTTCTATGGTTAACAATTTAAATGCTTAGTAGAACATGGATGCTTCTCCTTTCTGTAATGTTGTTTGCCTAGTTACAGTCAAAATACATGACATGATAGACATCATGGAGTCCCTGTGTTACTGTTGGAGTAACTTACTCAAGTTTTCCTCCCAGAAGAGGATGCCAACTCCCTTTGTACTACACACACACTAAGAGAGAAAGGGGTTTGCAGTAGAAGGAAAAGGGCAAAATTCACCTGATTTGTTACTCAGCAGCTGTACCATCTCATGTGGATTTTTTTAAATCACAAGTGTTCCCTCAGTAGGTTGAAAATATCACATTGGTATCACTAATATTTTTATAGTTAGTCATTTGAAATACTGTCTGTACACATAAGTATGACATATGCTACTATTTAAATTCACAGCTTGGCCTCATATGAAGATAAAACAATGCTAGAATCACTGACTCATATGGGAATACTTACATCTGATGCTAAAACAGAAATCACTGTACTATATATACATTAGCATTTTGACAACATATTGCAACCCTGGAAAAAGTTGTATAGTACTCCAATGAAAGCTAAATGTTATTCATAACAGTTATTATTCACTGAATATTAGAAAGGCCTGATTAGAGGCTTTTAAATCAATAATTTTAATGTTCAGAAGATATAAGTTTCTGGTCTTCCTTATTGCAATGATGGATTAAAATGTGGCAAATTTTATGCTAAAAAAATAATAAGACAAAATACAGTTCTGCTGAAACCTTGAATTAGCACTGACACTTGAAGAATGACCTCACAATAGTCTTCAAGTATTGAAATAATTACAGGAGAGTGCCACTAGGTGCTTCCAATAAGCATTGAGCAAAAATAAATTGTAGCACATCAGGCTTGGGTAAGACATAAGGAAAAGAGCAAAAGAACCAATATTTCCTGAGCAGGAACAATTTGTTACCTTTTATTTTGGATGACTTTGCACAATTACTTCATTTATTTGTGATGCAAAATGTCTGTGAGTTGTGTCTTCTTATTCTCATTTTACATGTGAAACTTGGTCTCTGAGAGGATCATGAATTTTTCACAGAGATAGTGAGTTAGGAGTTGTCTCAATCCAAAATCAGTTTGAACTAAATCTTATAAGGTAGATAATATTGTCCCTACTTAACAGAGAAGTAAACCAATCCACAGAGATGCCAAGCGACTTAAAGTCTCATGGAAACGTAGCATACTCTTGACCACTAAGTTGTTAGTAAATTATCCCAGCTAGAGCAAAGCAAAGAAATCCTTTCCACTTTCAATCATGCCATCAGAAAAGGCAAGCTGAAGGAAAAAAATGTCATGACAATTAATATACATTTCATAGCCTAGATACTGTGTTTGACTCAAGGAGCACATCTCCAAAATTTCAAAAAATAAGTTACAAAATGACAAGATGAGAAACTTCAAGAATGATTTGGATCAAAGAATTAAAGAGGGTAAGGGTCTTCCCGAGTGACACAGTGGTAAAGAATCTACCTGCCAATGCAGGAGACACGAGGGACGTGGGTTCAATCCCTGAATCGGGAAGATCCCCTGGAGGAGGAAATGGCAACCCACTCCATCATTCTTACCTGGAAAATTCCATGGACAGTGGGGCCTGGTGGGCTACAGTCCATGGGGTCGTGAAGAGCCAGACATAAATGAGCACTCACAGCACACAGTACAAGAATAACAAAGATAAGGATATGTTTCAGAGGAGACAGATTTCTAGGGAAATGCTTTCCACTTATGTTTTGGGCTTCCCTGGTGACTCAGACATCTGGTAAAGAGTCTGCCTGTAATGCAGGAGACCTGGGTTCGATCCCTGAGTTGGGAAGATCCCTGGAGAAGGAAATGGCAACCTGCTCCAGTATTCTTGCCTGGAGAATTCCATGGACAGAGGAGCCTGGTGGGCTACATGGGGTCAAAAAAGCAACTAACATTCTTTCCACCTATAAATGTAGAGGCATAAAAGTTTATAACCTATAAGCATACATGTTTGCACAGAAACTTGGATACATACTTAAGACTATGTGTTCTTCAATACTCTATTGCAGTACAAACTTGGGGTGACATTAACTGAAGTAATAATAAAAATAGCTCACACTGACATATTCTTTAATATGTGGTAGGCAATATTCTAAGAACTTCATGCGTGCTGTGTGTGTTAAGCCACTCCAGTCATGTCTGACTTTTCGCAACCCCATGGACAGTAGCCCTCCAGGCTTCCTCTGTCCATGGGATTCTCCAGGCAAGAATACTGGAGAATGTTGCCATTTTCTTCTCTAGGGGATCTTCCTGATCCAGAAATCGAATCTGGGTCTCCCGCCTTGTAGGCTGATTCTTTACCACCTGAGCCACTAGGGAAGCCCCAAGAACCTCATATATGTTCATTTTCATATTGACTTTTACATCTTTACAGTAGCCCTATGATGTAAATAATTCTATCCTCAGATTATAAGTCTTATGCACAGAGAATTTATTTATCAAAAGTAACATAGAAAGAGCCAGGGCAGGGATCTGAACCCAGACATCCAGCTGTGGAGTGTCTACTACATATAATTTTTATTTTGGATGACAATCAGCCTGTCTAAGAAGGAGTGTATGCTCTTAACCTTGGTCATAAAGCTGAAAGAGCCCTTTATTGAGGGTGGGGATGGGAGAATAATAATAATTGTAATCGTTTCTGTTGTAGCATCTAACATATCCTAAGCAAGCACTATACTTAAAACTTCATATACACTGTTTTAGGAATTGATCAGTAAAGTATGCTTAGGACCATTTTACAGATGGGTAAAACTGAAATTCTTTTCTAAGATCCTCAGTAACTTTCCTAAGATCACACAAGTAGTGGTGGTAGATCCAGACTCTAATGTAGGTCTGTCTTATTGCAAAGTTCCTTTTCTGGAAACTATTTGCTGCTTCTTATGGAATTAGTATTGGCATTCAGAAGATTTGCGAGCCAACAGTTATACATAATTTCTAATGCAAGGACCATGGCTACCGAAGGCATCTCTATACTGTATATGAATGTATTTGTGGAACTGCCACAATTATAGAAGAAGGCAAGACTCGTGGTTTGGATGCTCAAACAATGGCATGTAGGAAAATTTAAGCTGCAGGAGGGAGGGAGGGGATACTGGTCCAAAATATCAAGAATGTAAGTTACCATGCAGAACACTGCAAGTAAAGACAGGTACATGCCCTTCACAGTCTCTCTCTCACTGTGGTAGCTGAGCCTGACAGAAATGTCACAGAACCAAGTGGGAAGTGAAATGGCTTGAATCTTCACTTCCAGAAAGGGAAAGAGGCCGTAGGACACTGGTATAAACTCAGAAATTCACAGTCTTCTTTTAACATCTTTACAACATGCCCCTGTTTTCAAACCATTACACAATGTGGTGTTGATTTTTCTCAAGCCAAAGTGTTCAAAATGGAAATAGGGACTGCATTGGATGGAAATGTAAAGTCACAGGAGGTGGTGAAATATACTGGGTACAGATGCATTGGATCTCTTGCCTTATAGCAAGGCAGTCTGTGGCAGAGTCTCACAACATAAGTTAGAAGTTCAGACAGTTCAAACCCAACTTAGCACTTTGGACAAGTAACTAAGCCTAATTTTTCTGTCAATCAAGAAGAATAATAGTACTTACCTAGGATCTGTGGAAGTAAAAAAGAAAAATGAATATGGAGTGCTTAATTTAGTGTCTGATGAATAATATGGGCTCAATAAATAGAGCCCAATATAATTATTAGAAGCAAGCTTTAGGATACAGAATCAGGAATCATACTTGCCTCTCTAAAGCCAGATATTTTCAAAAGTTTTTACATTCTGACCTGTCTTTAAACTATTACACCCTGTATGGTGACCATGACTCAAGCCTGTAGAATTTACTGTCCACGTCTTCTGCTGCTTCTAAGTTAGCCTTGGTTTCCTCACCTCTTAAACAGGAATAATGACAGGGATAAACTACCTCCTGAGGTTGTTGTAAGAACTGAGTGAATTATGACATATAAAGCACTTTGGACCGTACCAGCACATGAATGGCCAACTTGTCTATTTTAAAGTCCAGCCCGAAGCTTTAAATGGGATGCTTCTGGCACAGAAATCTCTGAGAGTCTAATGTCTTACAGTTCCCCCTTTGGAAATAGGAGTTCTTAGAAAGGACTGGGGCCACTCTTGGGTAAT
The DNA here is from genome assembly GCF_019923935.1 of Bubalus bubalis. Taxonomy (NCBI): domain Eukaryota; kingdom Metazoa; phylum Chordata; class Mammalia; order Artiodactyla; family Bovidae; genus Bubalus; species Bubalus bubalis. Next base: position 33,057,633 of record NC_059177.1, on the reverse strand, counting down.
CATAATCCATTTAGCAGTCCCTTGCTTAACCTGGTGCATTTGTCTTAGGATGTATGCAGTGGTGGAATTAAAATAGAGCAAAAGGAAACAAGATTAGATCAAATGAACTAATCTAGTAATAGTCTGCAGTGTCCATCAAAGGTTACAAGTTGTGGTTTTTCTCCATCAGGAAGGAAAGGATAAACCTATCAAGGGTTTGCTGCTGAGTAGCTTCAGTTGTGTCCGACTCTGCATGACCCCATAGACGGCAGCCCACCAGGCTCCCCCGTCCCTGCGATTCTCCAGGCAAGAACACTGGAGTGGGTTGCCATTTCCTTCTCCAGTGTATGAAAGTGAAAAGTGAAAGTGAAGTTGCTCAGTCGTGTCCAACTCAGCGACCCCATGGACCGCAGCCTACCAGGCTCCTCCATCCATGGGATTTTCCAGGCAAGAGTACTGGAGTGGGTTGCCATTGCCTTCTCCGATCAAGGGTTTACAAGTCACCTATAAGTGAGGAGACAACAATGGAAGAGGTGTTTCCTGAAGGAGATGCTTCTAAAATCTGATGAAACTCATATTGGGATTTTGTGGTCTACCACCTCAGACCAACATCGAAATCATCTGAGAAGCTTTTAAAAAATTCTCTAGCCTAACCTACCCCAGACAAAATACAAGGTTTTCTGTGATAGGACCTGCATTATCAGGTTGCTGGTATGTTGGTTTGTTTGTTGTAAGGCAAAGTTACAAAGTGGGGTATATAAAAGTTCTGGTAAGGCAGGTTCTAGGATAGACAGAATGACAAAGGGCAAGTGCTTGAATGGGGGGAGTGGTTCTATTGTCTGTAAAACTAATGTTCAACATTAATGGCTCACTTAGCTGCTGTCTATATCTGGTGGTAAAGCAAATTAACTCAAATGCAAACAGCTTATATGTACACATTCCCATACGTTTATTTCAATCCCTAATGATACTCTAAAAGCTAATTACAATGAAAAATAAGTCATCCTGTGTGTAAATATACATGCAATTCTTCCAGTTAATTGCTTGGAGCTTTCATTTTGTCCACAATCCCAAGTGGAATAGGAATTTTTTTTTCCCCTTAAGTAACAGACAACCTGGGTAGCCTTTAAAAATGTGTTCAACATCACTATTGTCTGTTGTAATTTCTTAAACCATATTTATTAGATAAAATAACCCTACGAATACTGTTAGATTAATATAGGTTTTTCTCTGGTCACTCATCTTTCTGTCCAAGGAAGCCCTGAACATTATAGAATTTCATCCAATAAAAAGAGTGGGTGTATCTCAGTTCCAAGTGAGAGATAATATTTGTGGTCACAAGTACCCGTGACCTCATTCCTAGACCTTGAAATTATTCTCATAGGCCTTAAAGCATTTATATCTGTATCCCCTAGGGATGGTATGGTCCAAGGAAATAAAACCCCTTTCTACAGAGCATCCAAAAAAGTACCTCATAAAGACAGCTGGGATGTTGAGCTGACAAGTAATGTGATACTATCTTGAGATCTTTAGTGCCCTTTGTAAAGAAAAAATGAAGATTCTAGATTGTCTTCTCTCTTTCTTCCTTAAATTTATCAAAATCATTTTTATTTATTTATTTTTTTAAATTTTATTTTATTTTTAAACTTTACATAATTGTATTAGTTTTTTTGACCAATGCAAACACATTATCTAAAAATGATTTTGTAAAACTAATACAAAATCATTTTTAGATTACGTGTTTGCATTGGTCCAAAAGGAAAGGAGGATGCAAAATAACACTCTATTTCATCTGTGCCACCAGCATCTTCCCCAACAAACCCCTTTACAAACCCGAGGAAAGTTGGGGGCAACAATCAGTGGTGTCAGCTGCAATTTAGAAGCAAGACAACATCTCACATGAATGTATTCTAAATTCTTGGTTTACACCTATTCTTCTCTGATGTGAATATTTTCATATTAGACTCAGAACAAAGGTATGGTGGAGAGATACAAAATTACTTAAGAAAAGCATCTAATGAAAATTAAATGTATTGCATAGAACATGTCAAAAATATATGTAAATGCCTATTATTTGATATAAACTTCCAATATTATAAGTAATATATATCAAGTGCTTTGTTATAGCAAATACTTGTCTAAAGTAGGTTTTGTAACCCCAACACAGCATGCATAGTCAGGAGACAGGCATTCTGGAACATCAGTCTAGTGTGCACACAACATACACAGGCCCCCCAACAAAAATAGAACTAAAGTCTAATATATAAATTGCTTCATAATGGATGTTTATTCGATCAACAATGATTTTAATAGTTAGATGAGCTCTGACAAACCCTTGGATCCAAATTTCCTTTAATAGTGTATGTGAAGAAAGAGGTGATGCTTTGCTTCACATTACATGTCAATAGATTAATGTTAAAGTTCAACAAAATTGTACAAAAATAAAGTGAATTATTTATTCTTTGCAGAGAAACTATACCTTCAATTAAGGTGATGTATGTGTTTAAGCACATTATTGAAAAAGGCAAAATATTTATGAGACCAATTTTAAAAATCAGTACTGTAAAAAATGTTTTCTCACTGGTTATTGGCCAACAGTAGTCACAGTTCAAAGACTATATTGTCCTATCTGGTTTCTGAGTGATCTTTCTCCCTCCACTGATTCTATTTTTTATAGCTCTTGTTCTATTTAAATCCTCAATTTCTTAGGGATTTGCTATCACTCTCTCACACATTTTTTCAATCTCAATATAAATTGGCTCTGCCTCTTGCATTGTTTCTCCAAATACTCTTCTTGTTAAACAAGGGCTTCTTTTTCTAGAATTCTTATTAGGAACAAGTCCAGGTTCCTTCTCAAAATATTTGCAAGTGCCCTGCCTTCAGAAGACAAAAGAAATCTTCCTTAAGATGAGAGGAAGTAAAATGAGACCACCCGTATGCTTTTAAAACACTCAAGAGATTTCATGGCTGAATATACATTTGTTTTAAAGTACAGAGCATTCTTTAAAAAAAAAAAAAAAAAAAACTTTGCAGTGTGAATTTAAGCAAAGTACAAGAAATAGCTGAACTCTGCAAAAATTCTAAAATGAATTGTTGACTACTTAAAGGAAATAGATGTTATAAATCAGATAGTGGAATTCTTTTTTCAAGTGTGAAAGACAAGAGAAGTTCTATCAAAACCTTAGACGAATTGGAAGTTGTCTTCATGAAACCACATGTAAAAGGCACAAAAAATCTCTTAGAAAATTGGAGAGTGGGTACTGTTTTTGTTAAGCCTCCTTCCTTTTCTGTGTATTGCTTTTTATTTGTTTTTTAATTGTCTGAATTCCCTGATCACTGAGAAATGGAATAAGTTATGGGACTCTGGGAAGGAGGCTGGGAGCACACACAACCTGCACAACTCCCTTTGCATGGTGTGGTCTGAGACACCTGCCAGGCAGTTCCAGTTTCCAGCCATTGAGGGAACAAACAGGGGAGCCTGTTCCACTGGAGAGAGAAAAAGTTTTGATCAACTTAATTGACAGTCATCATGTGATTGCGTCTTCTGGTTTGAGGAAGATATTTGGGGTGTAATCTCCCAGAACACTACTTCTACTCTCACCCTTTTTAGCTATTTTGGTTTAGTTGTTTGTTCCCGTAACTGTAGCTCAGCCGTGTCCTACGGTATGCCAACCCCATGGACTATAGTCCGCCGGGCTCCTCTGTCCATGGAATTTTCCAGGCAAGAATACTAGAGTGGGTTATCATTCCCTTCTCCAGCAGATCTTCCTGACCCAGGGATCAAACCTGGGTCTCCCGCATTGCAGGCAAATTCTTTACCATCGGAACCACTAGGGAAGCCCCAACACTAAACTAGTATAATGATACATAGATATCAGTAAAGAAAAGAAAAGGCCAACAAAGCTAGAAGTATTTCATTTTTCTTATTTTATTGACTCTTCTGTTAAAAGGAGATTGTGGCGGATTCATTTCGGTATTTGGCAAAACTAATACAATTATGTAAAATTTAAAAATAAAATAAAATTTAAAGAAATGTTAAAAAAAAAAAAAAGCTGAGCACCAAAAAAAAAAAATAATAATAAAATAAAATAAATAAAATAAATCTCTGGGGCAATTAAAAATTTAAAAAAAAAAAAGGAGATTGTGATTTTTTTCCCTCTCCCCATTGATACAATATAAATAAGCACAAGTCCAAGTCCACCCTTATTAGAAACAAAACCTCTTTGAGCCTTTGCTTCTAAGAATTTTTATAAAGTTAAAATGCTTAAAGTCCCATAATGCAGATGTTGCCACCTCAAATGCATACAGGATGCAAAAAATTAAGAAATAACCAAAGTGACCAAATGCGAGACAGAAGGGAGTGGTGAAGACTATGAAAAACAAGGGAACACATGCTAATTCTCAATAGGAGGGGGCTGCTATTCAGTTTCATCAACAGCTAGTTATTCCCCTGGGGGCATGATGGCCCAAAGTTGCCAAACATTCTGATAATTTTCAGAGAAATCAAAAAATCTAGATTCTTGGGTGAAATTTTATTCTAATTCAAACTTAAGAAAACCTCAATCAAAGTGAGCCAGTATCAAATGAGTCAATTTTTGTAGGCAGTCTGAGATCAGCAGTCAAATACACATAATGTATTTAACCAAAGTACCTCCTTATTAGTCTCACTTTTATTTGACTATGAGTTAAATAAGTAAATTATTAAGGATGTTCCATAAAAAAAAAAATCAACGAGACATAGAACTTCAGTGTCATTTGTTTGTTTTGAAAATGCAGTGTTAATAACATTTGTGGTCTGGCCAGCCTAGATGAAGAACATAACTTTGCAGCATTGAGGGATCCTCTGGGTCCTGGTGGCAGTGTGATAGGTCAACAATAGCTGAAAAAGTACATTCAAGTAAAAAGAAAGACTGCTACAGATGCTGTGCTATGCTTAGTCGCTCAGTTGTGTCCGACTCTTTGTGACCCCGTGGACTGTAGCCCGCCAGGCTCCTCTGTCCATGGGATTCTCCAAGCAAGAATACTGGAGTGGAATGACATGCCCTCCTCCAGGGGATCTTCCCAACCCAGGGACTGAACCCGAGTCTCCGTATTGCAAGTAGATTCTTTACCACACACATGCTGATCCAAAGTCTAATGGGAAATAGACAATCCCAGAATCTGACAGCATGGAATCTCAAACTGCGAGTTAATGAGCACTTTGATGAAGGGGGCCAGGTGGATTTGTAGATGAACTACCAATCTTTGGTGCTCCTCTGGGCATCTGCTCAAAATGCCATTTTTACTAATTGCTAGTCACATGACAAATAGCCTAATGTGGAACCAGCAGGTGATGCAAAATTGTAGGGCAAAGAAATTTCAGGACATAATACAGCATAGTCTTGTGAATATAGAAGCAAATGAAAACTGAACTAGAAAAGCACAATTTGGGGAATAAAGTGCAAAGACCTGCATACAACAAAGGTTGGATTAATCAGATGAAATAGCACAGCCAATCAGATGGAAAAAAATTAACCCAGCACTGAAGAAATCGATGATTAGAAACAAGAAGTGAAAGACACAAAGGAATAGCCTCAGTGAGAAGCTGAACCCAGGAATCTGTTGGAAAATACAAAACTTATTTGAAAAACTGTCAAGGTTTATAAAGGAAGCCTGTATGCAAGGCCCCCAATCCGTCAGCAGGCAAATCTCCCACTGGAGAAGAAAATGGATTTATTTGGCTTCCAACTCAGTGGGAAGAAATTGGTCCCTCAATATGTAAAGTTCACAGTTAATGTATCTTTCCTGTTTTACATTGCAAGTTTCCACTACCATTTATTGAGTACCAGGGTGCTGCCTACAAGAAGATACAGATCATTGCCTTGCAACTGTGGCCAAGCAAAAATTGTCCAAATGATTACACCCTCCTACAGGTGGTTCAAAAATGAGCATGAGGAAAAAATATATGTGCTTATGCATGCTGCATTTAAAATGATGGCAAACAACACCACTGCCTGTTCAGACAGAGTCTTTAAGGGTCTCCAAAGACCAAGAAGTTTGAGCCTTCGTTATATTTGTTTATTTCTCAGTGCCTGCTGTATTGTAAGCACAGTGAGGACATGGGTGTCACTCTTGTTCACTGATGCCATTCTAGCCCCTCACACGGTGCACGACACATAGCAGGTATAAAAAAAAATAAATAAACTGTGGAATGAAAAGTAAATGAAGTAAAAAAGGAATTAAACCAAATAGCACAACCTTGCCTAAGTGATGAGTGGGCTTCCCAGGTAGCTCAGCTGGTAAAGAATCTGCCTGCCATGTGGGAGACCTGGTTCGATGCCTAGGTTGGGAAGATCCCTGGAGAAGGGCATGGCAACCCACTCCAGGATTCTTGCCTGGAGAATCCCCATGGACAGAGGATCCTGGCAGGCTACAATCCATTGGATCTCAGAGAATTGGACACAATTGAGCACAGCACAAACGATGAGTAACTGTTTGTAATCAGTAATCAGGTCCTGCTGCATACCACTTATAAAATCAGTACTCACAAATGTTGATAGAAAGGAAGTTTGCTTTCAATCAGAGTGCCCACAATCTGGGGAAATGGTGGTCTCAGCATCCCCCAAAATCTACCTCCAAAGATTCTATACAGCCATGAAAGCTTTTAAAGGGAAACAGGGAAGTTACCTCAGTTTATCACTGAGATAGGGGGTCGGAGTAGTTGCCATTCCCCACTTTATGCAGGCTTGTTGACTCCTTGTGACCTTTCTTTATGTGCAAACTTGTTCGCACAGTGTATCTGAGAGATTATTGAAGAAGAAGTTAGGGAAGAAATCTAGTCATCTATTAATTGCTTATTCTTCATTCCTACTTCTTTGAACTATGAAAAGAACAAAAAAGTTAGGCAAAGTATTGTGTGATCAAAAGGTTGGAATGGTGTGCTAGGACCAGAGATGAGTAGGGCTTGGTGTGCTTGATTTAAGGTTACTGCCAAGACCAAGAGTTGCCTCCTGCAGAGAGCTCTTTGCTGCAAAGAACTTTTTCCTGCCAAAAGTTGCTCCCATAATTACTATGCCTCTAGCTCCTCCAATGTTTTTTATGATGATTTTCAGGTTACAGAGGAGGCATCTGAGGCTAAGAAACTGTGAGGGACTGAATTGAAGTCACATGACTACTAGTAAGTACCAGAAGCGAGATGTGAACCGGTGGCTAGTTAAACTCTAAAAGGGTACTCCTTTCTTTACACCACTCTGTTTAGCTTCGTAAATAATAAACTTCGGGGGAGTGGTTTAAACTAGTCAAAGTAACGCAAGACTTAAATCCAGGTAATTTACTCAAATCCATCTGCCCTTATGACCACAGTTGCCATAGCTGCTTTGTTTTCCTCACTGCAGCCCCAGAAGACAATACCTTTTTTAGCCTGATCAGCAGCCCCCAGCACACTCTGGCTATGTAATAAATGTTGATGTCAGAGCTACCATAAGAGACAGAAGTCATTTCATTTTATATCAAGACGCGAGCCACCATCTGGAGGACCAGATATGCCAATCTTAATTTGAAACCAGATTTTCAAATCTGACTCCAATGCAAGAGAAATGCTTATCAGCATTCACACTGAAAACTTGGGTTACTCTGCCCAGCAAACATTCATTTTGCCAGGACCCTCTTTCATGAGTGAAAGCGAATGGATTCTGCAAACAGCTAGAGCCCATTTCTGTATTAATTCAGACTCCTGTTTGACAAGAGTAGACACCCATTTGAGCAAGAATGAAACACAAGAAGGAAATGTATCATAAGGGTATAGAATATCTCCTTGAACCTAAAGGACGGAATGCAACGAAGACTCAGAAATAGACCAAAGGTGAGGTTACCTCCTCTCTGTATCCCTCTACTCTATAAACTAGTTTTTGTTTTTGTTAACTTACATAGTAAAACATAGTAAAACCTACAACTTTTGTGATGAAATCCAGTCATTCAAGAGATCAAGCAAATGGGTATAAGAATTCCATGTCCCCTTTGATTTTGGTCAATTACCTATTCCTGGCCAATCAGCTGAGGAGGTAGGGGTCATATTTTTTGAAATATGATTGCCTATACTGTAGCCATATAAATAGAGCAAACAGTGAGGGGCTTGTCTTTGTAAGGAGGAGGGGACTGAGGGAAAGTGGATTTTGAGCAGATTAATCACTCTCTGTTGCCCTCTGTACTGTTATGTATATGCACTTATAAAAAGACAAATATCCCTATGGGGTACAATTACATACAGAGTAGAATTAGAAGGGAGAGGTTACTGATTGTAAAGGTTTGTGCAAATTAATATTTATTAAAATTAACTGGCTCTTTGAACACTCTAGAATTCAGTAAACTTTAATGCATAAAATGACTATTAAAAATTCCCACAACTGTTCTGTATTATGTAACTCCTCTCCTCCTCATCTATTTCTAGAACTCACCACACTGTGTCGGTATCATGGTAGGCATGCACCATATGATTCTGTATTGATGAGAGTCACCTACTTCCAGGTCTTCTAGTTGTTACGTTACTTAATGCTTTCATGTGAGGTAAATGTTTCTAAACCTGCTAGGAACTCCAGCTCAGCCTTTTTGAATTTTCTCAGCGATCCCAGGAGCTCTGTCTTTATATGACCCGTACGGATCTCATTACTTTCAACAGTTCTTATCTCCCTGCCTGCAAAATCATCCTCCAGGCGAAGAGTTTTAAAAAATTATTATCTACCACCACCCTTTTCTTGTGATGATGGTACAATTGACTCTCCATAGACTAATCACATTTCAGAATCATCGTATGTGCGGATAAATTTATGTGGTGTTGAGTTTATCACAACTAAATCTTTGGGGAAGAAGGTCCCCTTTTGATATAACTCTACTAGGGGTTTTTTTGTTTGTTTGTTTTTCAGAGCTACCAACTGATCTGTAATCCTCTCAAATATAAAAAGCCTTTTTGCCTTCTGTTCTTCATTTTACTTTTTGATCAGCTAATGTCATCTAAGGCAAGAACTTCCTTTTGTTCAAGAAAGAACTGCTTTCCATTGTGAATTCTACTCTAGATAGTGATGTTCTCATATGGTAATGTCTAACAGGACTTTCTAGTACTTTGGAAATAATTTCTAAGTCTATTTTGATGGATATAGTTAATTATGGATTCTGGCTTACCTACATAAAGTAAGTACATGTTTGGAATCAACTCAGTGAGAATATACTGTGTGCTTATGCCGTGCAAGTAACTGGGCAAAAAAAAAAAATGAAGATGACTCAAATGTTGTCCTGTGACATTAAGGCAGTCATGATCTATATAGTCTGTCTATAAATAAGTCCAATCAACTCTCTTGTCTGGAAGAAGTCAATATCAGATTAACTTATAGATGATTTCCAAGGACTACTATGAATCATTTTTCCTGATTTAACTCAATTCATTAAAACAGATATGAGGTCTGTTTCTTCATGGTTCACATTCTCAACTAACAATAATAACTATTATTTTTTGAGTTCCTTCTATGTGTCAGGCTCTGTGCTAAGTACATACATACACATACACAAGTGATTCAAATGTGCGACCAAGTTTGAGGCCCTTGCTGTAGCTCATTTTTATACATACATATATGAATCCACCAAGGGATTCCAAGGCATAGTCAAGGGTGAAACCTTCGCTTTTAGTTCCACTAGTCCAAAATGAATGAGAATCTCTGGACAAGCAGTCCAGGCATCTGTAGGTTTTAAAACCTGCCGGAGACTGTCCAGTGAGTGCCTGAGAACCCCTGTGTTAACATGATGATGTTTTCCCATCTGTCTTTCACTCCATTTCACACTTTGTCTCCTGGTCTTCAGTGGAACATGAACCTTTGAGTTTCACATTCTCATTCTCTGTCAATTATATGCCATTCTTGAGTGGAAAAGGGACAGCTCTGTGCAGAGTTTAAGTGCTTCAACATTTAACCTTGGAACCCACTATCTTGGGGCTATATCCTACCTAGCACTGTAATTTACTAACTGTGTGGGCAAGTTAACCTCTCTGAACCTCTTGTTCCTCATCTGTGAAATAAAGATAGTAATAGTGCCTGGGATTAAATGAGATAATGCACACAGCTAGGCTGTTATGAAAAACAGGGAAAGAATGGCCTTCCACATTTTTTTTTCCCCACAGAAGGGAAAATCTTTTGCCTCTTCTTTTAAAAGTGTTTCCAATGACTATTAAAAACTGGTGTTTGCCTAGGAAAAATCCTTGTCAGAGTGAAGTCCTTGGTTAGTTACCATGTATGTTCTTGTTTTTTACATTTTTATTTGCTTATCTATTCAGCTGTGCCAGGTCTTAGTTGCAGGGGTCTGTTAGTTGCAGCAGGCAGGATCGTCAGTTACGATGTGCTGACTCTTAGTGTTAGCACGCACATGGGCTCTAATTCCCAGGCAGGGATCCATCCTAGGCCCCCTGCATTAGGAGTGAGGAGTCTTAGCCACTGGACCATCAGAGAAGTCCCCTATTACGTGTTTTGAAATGAATGGTGAACTATCAAACATAGTTCGGTTTTCTCTTTTTTTATATATATTTTTTTTCAAGTAACAGTATTCCACAGCAAATCATTCTTTATTTTAAAACTTTTAAATGGTGGATAATTGTTCTACAGGATTGTGTTGGTTTCTGCCATACATCAATATGAATCAGCCATAGGTATACATATGGCCCCTCCCTCTTGAGCTTCCTCCCACCTCCCAGCCCATCCCACCCATCTAGATTGTCACGCAACAGCTGATATAAAAATCATTCTTAAAGTTCTCTTTGGCCTAAATCATTTAGAGCAGCCCTCTCCACCCTTGTCGATGTCATTATGAGTTCATTTTCCTTCAAATAATTTCACAGCAAAGAGAGAACACACAGTGAATTATGAGTTACAAATAGAATGTCTTCCCCCAAAGCCGTATAAGGATGGTAGAAATCAAAGGTAAAGCTAATTGAAGCTCTTCCAAATTTTTCAAGACTGCCTAATCATTATAAATATGAGTGGTCCACATTCTCAAAATTGAACTACATTAGTGTTTTGTTTGAACTTCAATTTCAAACTGGCCTTTTTTCCTGGCATTTAATTACATTCTGATAGAGGAGTCACTTCCCAGGTGTCACAGTGGTTAAAAAGAATCTGCCTGCCAGTGAAGGAGATGCGGATTTGATCCCTGGGTCAGGACGATCCCCTGGAGAAGGAAATGGCAACCCACTCCAGTATTCTTGCCTGGAAAATTCCATGGACAGAGGAGCCTGGTGGGCTACAGTCCATGGGGTTGCAGAGTTGAACAGGGTGAACACACACATACAGAGGAGTTAATAGGTAATAGTCAGAGCCGCAGTGAGTGGTGAAGAAAACAAACTCCCAAACCTGAGGACCTAGGTTCGTATCGTGACTTTTCAGCTTCTAAGCTGTGTAATTTTTAGCAAGTTACTAACACCTCTGGGCCTGTTTGTGCTGTAAAATTGGAGATATTAATAGTAGAATAGTTCCTATCTTATGACAACTGAATGAATTAATCTAAGTGAAGCACCTAGCACAGTATGTGGCATATTGTAAGTGATTTCAAATATTTGATAGGGATGGTCAGTCCTGGGTGTCCATTGGAAGGACTGATGTTGAAGCTGAAACTCCAATACTTTGGCTCCCTGATGTGAAGAGCTGACTCATTTGAAAAGATCGTGATGCTGGGCAAGATTGAGGGCTGGAGGAGAAGGGGAGACAGAGGATTAGATGGTTGGATGTCATCACCGACTCAATGGACATGAGTTTGGGTGAACTCCGGGAGTTGGTGATGGACAGGGAGGCCTGGTGTGCTGCGATTCATGGGGTCGAAAAGAGTCAGACACGACTGAGCGACTGAACTGGAACTGGAACTAGATTCATTATATTACTATTAAGCATATCTCTTATAGCATTACAAATTACAACCCCTGAGCCAAATCCAACTCACCTCCTGTTTTTGCAAATAAAATTCTACTGGAACACAGTCCCATCATTTACATGTTGTCTCTGGCTGCTTTTGTGCTTACATGGGCACGTTGAGCAGTTGAGACAGAGACCACTAGGCACCCCAAGTCTAAAATATTTACTATCTGGCCTCTAGCTGTTTACAGAAAAAGTTTGCTGACCTCTGCTATAAGAAAGGGACTGTGCTAAATTTAATCCCCACAACATGAAAATTAATTTCTGTACATAACACTATGTGGTTACTATGTTATCCCTATTGTGCATAAGAAGAAGCAGAGACTCAGAGTTATTATGTAAGATAATACACTCACCAGTCACACAACTAGTAAATAACAAAATTAGAACTTAAAGCACATTTTTATGACTCCAAATACATGTCTCAGATGAGGTTATGTAGTTCTTTAATGATATATGCTGACTGTGGTGGTTCCTAGTTACTTTGTCTTACTTTGTCTCTAATCTCATACGTGGATGACACAGAGTACATATTTTAAAAGTCCATGTCCAAGACAATCAGTTCCGTTTCATCCATGTTGAGAACTCGTGCAGGTTGCTACGTGCTTGATCTAGTCTGTTTTCCCATCTCCATCTTTGTTGACATCCAGCTTCCCCTTCCTGGGAGGGAAATATTTGCCTTCACCAACAGCGTTGCCTGCAGACAGCCAACTGTGCCATTGATGGGGAGGGTTGTAGGCTGTGGCTTTGTTTCCTCTTGGCTGCCCTGTAGGTAGTTAGGTGTAAGCCAATTGAAATGCCAAGTGTCTGAAGCTTTGCCTGCCAGAAGCTTATTTTGTTTAAGAAGGTTTGACTTCCCTTTGATTCACTTTTGAAAGATGTTATATGCATAAACATTAAGTCCTAGGAACAGTGTCCCATGAGATCAATTTGCAAGACCCTTTAGTTTAGAAAGAAAGATCATTCTCTAGTGTCTATGTTGGTTTGATATGGAAATACATACACTTGCCCTACATCTTGATTGCCAGTGTGCTCAGAATTTGCTTTGTAAAGTCAGGCATTAAATCCATACTCTCTGCACCTTAATGTTCCTTTTTGGCATCTGCATATAGACACTGTCTACAGGATGAAGCCCTTAGGCCCACGAAGAATGTGATGGAATAAATCTCAAATCTATGCCTTCATAAAGCCATCTTTGTTGTTGACTGAAAGAAGGACTGAAAAGTCTGGTGACTATAAATCCAGATAGTATACTTCCACTGATAATTAGGTTTCTTACAGATCTGAGATCCTCTGTGCTAGACTCAGAACGACAGGTGGTAGTTCATTTTGCAAAAGGGCTTATTCCAAAACTCTAAGAAAGACATTATTAGATTGTCAAGTGATTTTTGGAGTTTTCCAGTTACATAAAAGCATCTCCTCAGGATCTTTTGCTTCATAAAATGTTTATAAAGCCTAATTAGCATTTATTTGTCCTTACTATGCACAGAAGTTGCCTGGATAGTACTATTTAATATAAAAAATGTATATTAAATAGTACTATCCAGGCAATTTTTATAAACAATTATTTATGTTTTTAATCAGAGGTTAATTACTTTACAATATTGTGGTGGTTTTTTCTGTACATCGACACGAATCAGCCACAGGTGCACATGCATCCCTCGATCCTGAACCCCTCTCCCACCTCCCCCTCCACTCCATCCCTCTGGGTTGTCCCAGGGCACCAGCTTTGAGTGCCCTGCTTCATGCATCAAACTTGCAGTCCAGGCAACTTTTGTGTATAGTCATTCGTGCCACTGTACCATGGAAATCGTATGCCTTAGTGAAGAGTCTTGGTATGATTTTACCCTGCAGTCACCCCTCAGTGGTTACACAGCATGACCAACTCAATGCACATGAATTTGAGCAAAAGTAGGGAGATACTGAGGGATAGGGATGCCTGGTGTGCTACAATCCATGGGTTTATGAAGAATTGGACACAACAACTTAATAATAAACTATACCTGGCATTATGATGGGCGCTGGGGAAGTAAAAGCATGAGGATGTATTAGGTTCATCTATGTGCCCAAACTTTCTATTCATTTCAAAGAGTCTTCTTTCTTCTCTCACTTAGTGTCATTTGTGAGTTCCCTGCCAGAGTTAAGGACGCCCTGACAGGGTCATCAGTACTACTTACAGTTTCTAAGAGTGACATGGCAACGTGTGTGTGTGTGTGTGTGTGTGTGTGTGTGTGTGTGTGTGTGAAGGAGCTCATGCTTGTTTTCTGAAACTGTAACCTTGGAACATCATTTACATATTATGCATTTCATTCAGCTTTAGTTTTAATACAAAACAATGATTGCATTCCTTAAATAATCTAAACCCTTTCTGACTATTATCATTGAAACTAATACCTGAGATTTAAGGTGACATTTCCTCATTCCATGAAAGAAACTTGTGCTATTTTATGATTAAAGATGAATTATTCATCCTAAATAAAGCATATACTGTGTAATTTTAAAAAGCATATTCAGTATTTCGTTATAGCATTATTTTTAGAAATCAAAATTCCTAATGTCTTAACTCACATTATGAAAACTTAGGCTTGGAACTTGGCTGAGAGACAAGGAAAAACAGTCTTAGAAGGAGTTTGGAGGGAATATGCCACTGAATGACTGCATATTGAAATCACTAGCTTTCAATTTTACCTTTATAAAAAGTTACTATGAATTTAAAAGAAAAAAAGTGGTTGAAATAATTAAACTAGATACTCAACTTGTATTAATGAAGCCCCAAAGCTCATTAGCAGTTTTAGTAGCCACATCACACACATAATCATTCACTCAGTCATATTTCACTCTTTTCGACCCCATGGACTATACCCACCATACTCCTCTGTCCATGGAATTCTCTGGGCAAGAATACTACAGTGGGTAGCCATTCCTTTCTCCAGGGGCTCTTCCCCACCCAGGGACTGAACCCAAGTCTCCTGCTGACTACCACATTGGCAGATGGAGTCTTGAACACGGAGCCCCGTACTACATCACACAGAGGCCTCATTCTGAATTCACTGTCAATTTAAATCTGTCTCCTTTTTTCAGAGCCATCGCTGCTGTTAAACCTCTTTTCCATGTATTCTTACACCTTTTTTTCTAATAGGTCATATCTAATATATATCTCTATTACTTCTTGCTATCTTCAGCGCATTATCCCATGAATTTGTTTCGAAATCTTAGCACCGACCTCTAATTTATTAGCTCTCCCTAATAGATCCCCAGCATCTTTAGGTGTAGATAGCAGGCACACTGAGTCTTCATTGTACCAGGTTCCTTTAGACCTCGTGGGTCTCTATTCCAAACTGTGAAGCTAGCAATCAATTCTACTAGGCCTTTTTAAAGAGTTTATGGCTATCTGATGTCTTTTGAATATAAACTTAAGTGACCAAAGGGGCCTTTTGAATGGTCTTTCTAAAGCTTAATAATTAGCCAACAATTTTATCACAATGGACTATAGATCTCATGTGATTGACCATCGATGCTTTAGCTGTACTTCAAAAACATATTTTGTGGAAAATTAGGTTGTAATTTTTGGCATTGTTAAATGATATGTATCTGAGAAACTGACCCAAAGAGAGTTATTGTACACTGGTGGCTTAGAAAAGGGTTTTTTATTGTGAAAGTTAATGAACCACAATACAGGTCACTTTAATTGTACTTTATATGTGAACTTTTTCTACAATGAAACTAAGAAAATTATCTCTGCCCATGAGTCAAAGATAACTTTTTAATTAAAATAAAATTGTGAATTCTGCCAGCTTCTGTATAGTCCATGTTGATAAAGACAGCCCTATATCCTTAAAGTTTATACTTGTAGATGCTGGAAAACATGCCTGTACAACCTCTACCTTGAATCAAGGGGAACTTGAATATATTTATAAGTCTGCAAGTGTTTTGCCTTGATTTTTCAATTATTCCATCTGTGGCTAATCATAGTAGATATTTGACAGCACTTCTTAAGCTCATATTTTTTTTTTCCCAGAGGAAACACATAAAAAGCTTTCATCAGTCTGGCCTCTTTGTAATTAATTTTTTCATTTTATATAATCTTTAATAACTACCTCATTTTTCTAGCTATTATGAATTAGGGTACCCTGAATAACTTTGTACATACAGCTTTGTTAACTAACTACTAAACTACTAAAAGTAGAAGAGACTTTTAGAATTGATATTACTGGGTCACAGAATACATCCATTTAAATATCTATAGATACTGCCAAAAAATGTCTGTTAATAATTCCCCAGTTGTGTCTGTGTCTGCTTTTATGTAAGATCATAAACTCTGGACATTAGCCTTCTTTATCCTTTTTATAAAACTGATTAGGAAAAAATATTTCCAACTTTACATTTCCTAATTATAAATGAGGGTCTGTTTTTCTTCATATATTTCTTTACTTTAAAGCAAAACTTCTGTTGAGATGGGGGCTCTTATCAGTAGGAAGTCTAAATGGCTGCAATGTTTGCTTCTTTTTAAGATAATTTTTAATTGAGACATAATATACACTGAGAACCCACTCTAGTATTCTTGCCTGGAGAATCCCATGGACAGAGGAGCCTGGTGGGCTGCTGTCCATAGGGTCATGCAGAGTTGGACATGACTGAGGTGACTTAGCAGCAGCAGTAGCATACACTGAGAAAGATGGATTTAGAAAAGGCAGGGGAACCATAGATCAAATTGTCAACATCCATTGGATCATTGAAAAAGTGAGAGACTTCCAGAAAAACATCTACTTTTGCTTTATTGACTACACCAAAGCCTTTGACTGTGTGGATCACAATAAACTGTGGAATATTCTTAAAGAGATGGAAATACCAAACCACCTGACCTGCCTCTTGAGAAATCTGTATGCAGGTCAGGAAGCAACAGTTAGATCTGGACTTGGAAAAACAGACTGGTTCCAAATCAGGAAAGGAGTAAGTCAAGGCTGTATATTGTCACCCTGCTTATTTAACTTATATGCAGAGTACATCATGTGCAATGCCAGGCTGGCTGAAGCACAAGCTGGAATCAATATTGCCAAGAGAAATATCAATAACCTCAGATATGCAGATGACACCACACTTATGACAGAAAGCAAATAAGAACTAAAGAGCCTCTTGATGAAAGTGAAAGAGGAGAGTGAAAAAGTTGGCTTAAAGCTCAACATTCAGAAAACTAAGATCATGGCATTTGGCCCCATTACATCATGGCAAATAGATGGTGAAACAGTGGAAACAGTGAGAGATTATTTGGGGGGCTCCCAAATCACTGCAGATGGTGACTGTAGCTATGAAATTAAAAGACACTTGCTCCTTGGAAGAAAAGTTACAACCAACCTAGACAGCTTATTAAAAAGCAGAGATATTACTTTGCCAACAAAGGTCCACCTAGTCAAGGCTATGGTTTTTCCAGTAGTCATGTATGGATGTGAGAGTTGGACTATAAAGAAAGCTGCTGCTGCTAAGTCACTTCAGTCGTGTCCAACTCTGCGACCCCATAGACGGCAGCCCACCAGGCTCCCCCATCCCTGGGATTCTCCAGGCAAGAACACTGGAGTGGCTTGCCATTTCCTTCTCCAATGCATGAAAGTGAAAAGTGAAAGTGAAGTCATTCAGTCATGTCTGACTCTTCGAGACCCCATGGACTGCAGCCTACCAGGCTCCTCCATCTACTGGATTTTCCAGGCAAGAGTGCTGGAGTGGGTTGCCATTGCCTGAGCACCAAAGAATTGATGCTTTTGAACTGTGGTGTTGGAGAAGATTCTTGAGAGTCCCTTGGACAGCAAGGAGATCCAACCAGTTCATCCTAAAGGAAATCAGCCCTGAATATTCATTGGAAGGACTGATGCTGAAGCTGAAACTCCAGTATTTTGGCAACCTGATACGAAGAACTAACTCATTGGAAAAGACTCTGATGCTGGGAAAGATTGAAGGTGGCAGGAGAAGGGGACAACAAAGGATGAGCTGGTTGGAAGGCATCACTGACTCAATGGACATGAATTTGAGTAAACTCTGGGAGTTGGTAATGGACAGGGAGGCCTGGCGTGCTGCAGTTTATGGGGGTCACCAAGAGTTGGACATGATTGAGTGCCTGAACTGAACTGATACACTGAGAAAAGTATACAAGTCATGAGTGAACAGCTCAATGAATTCTTACTAACTGTATTCATGCATGATACCACAATTCACATAAAGAAATAGAATAATACCAGCAATCCAACAACATCCCTTGTGACCCCTTGTCCTCCAAGGGAATTATTTTCCTAAGTTTTAATACCATATAGTTTTGCCTTTAAAAAAGACATTTAAAATCATTAATATCGTATATCCTCTTTGGTATCTGGCCACATTTTTGCCTTTGTTCCATACAGGAGTAGATGGCTCGTTCTCATTTCTGTATACTGGTCTATTACATAAACATACCAGAAATTTCGTCTGCTGTTGATGCACATTTAAGTTATTTCCAGTTTGGGGCTGTAATGAATTAAGCTGCTATAAACATTTTTGAAAAGTTCTTGGATGGCTGCTTTCATTATTCTTGAGTATATACTGTTGGAGGAGAAATATTTTTAGGTTCCATGGCTAGTCTAATAACCAAATTGACATAAAACAGATGAACAGGAGAAAAATTAAGTTTAATTACATGTATACCTCCTGTATACTTGGGAAAGACTCTAGAAAAGTGAATAACTTGCTCAAATGGACAAAGCTGCTACCTTTATACCGTCTTTCAGTTCAGTTCAGCCGCTCAGTCATGTCCGACTCTTTACGACCCCATGAATTGCAGCACGCCAGGCCTCCCTGTCCATCACCAACTCCCAGAGTTTACCCAAACTCATTGCTGCTGCTGCTAAGTCGCTTTAGTTGTGTCCAACTCTGTGCAACCCCATAGACGGTGGCCCACCAGGCTCCCCCATCCCTGGGGTTCTCCAGGCAAGAACACTGGAGTGGGTTGCCATTTCCTTCTCCAATGCATGAAAGTGAAAAGTGAAAGTGAAGTCGCTCAGTCGTGTCTGACTCCCAGCGACCCCATGGACTGCAACCTACCAGGCTCCTCCATCCATGGGATTTTCCAGGCAAGAGTACTGGAGTGGGGTGCCATTGCCTTCTCCGCCCAAACTCATTAGCTAAGGACAAAAGATACCGGGGTGGGATCAATGAGTTACAGGAGATGACCAAAAAGAGCACAGTACACAAGGGTTGGTTTGCAGATTGAAGTTCCTGCTATCTCCATTACTAGGAGTTCTTAGAGACTGAGTCATCCTTCCTGGTACAACAAGGGAGACACCCCTACAATTGGAGTTTCCCTTAGAAATGTAAATAGTTTTTTAAAAAGAGTAACTTCTAGTTGGCTTTCAGAGCTGTTTTATGCCCCAATTTTCTTTAAAATATCAGCTTAAAATAATTCATATGCCAAAGAGGCATATTTTGGGATGACCAATTCTGCTCCCCTACAATACCTGGAAGAGAGAAAAAATTCCCCATAGGAGATTAATCAGTTCTACTAAAAGACCATTTTAATCATGTCATTGCACTCAATGTCCTTAGAATAAACTAAGAACATTTTAACATGGATTTTAGGGGTTGCACATCCACTCCAGTATTCTTGCCTGGAAAATTCCATGAACAAAAGAGCCTGGCCAGCTACAGTCCAGCTACCATACATGGGGTCACAAAAGAGTCAGACCTGACTGAGCAACAACAACAGCATATTAAGAGATATACCTTTTCATCTAAGCAACTTACCTACAAAGCAGGGCAACTTTTGTTTTCCAAACATCTCCTCTCATTTTCCTATGAATAGCCTTCTTTCCCTTTGTATCTCCAGGCCCCTACCCCTTTCCTTAGCTCAGGATGCTTTGTAAGCCTCAACTACCTGACTGCCCTTTGAGTCTCACATTTCTATGAGCTCCTGTACCTATGAAATTAAATTTGTTTTTAATCTACATTATGTCAATTTAATTATTAGACTAGTCAAAGAACCTACAAGGAAAGAAGTTTCCATCCGCTTCAAAGGCAAAATAGGAATAGTTCAGGCTTTGTGAGCCAAAAAGGCAAAACTGAGACTATTCGTAGATACTTAAATATCATGGTAAAGGGAAAACAAAACTACACACAATTTTCATTGCTGAAATTTAAAATATAATAATAGAGTAAAACTACTATGTCTGTAACCTTCCAACACAAAGAGCAGCAGTGGCCCTCCGAATGTACTGAACTCACTCAATTCAACCACACATACTCAAGTAAAACAGAGCTAGAGCCAATACAAATAAATAAGAATTTTAATAATGCTAATTCTTATGGTTTTTTCTTGGATATTTCCTGGAGTGGGCATGAGATGTATCAACTTAAAAAAATAGTCACAACCTGCAAGTTGAGAGTTCTGTTTTATTTGGTGGGAATTTTTAGGACTTCAAGCCCGGGAGACAGCATCTCAAGTGACCCTGGGAGAATTGTTCAGAGGACCTAGGGGGAGGAGTCAGGTTATCCAGACGCTTGTAACAAGAGGCCAGTAGTCTGAACATCAAAAGATTATTGTTAATTAAGGAAAACCAGGTGTCTCAGAAGTTAGCACTTTTCTATGCATGGGAAGATGCAAGAGACGGGGCTTACTGAAGTCATTCCTTTCATGTGCATCTCACCCATGTGGGGCCAGCATCCTGGGACTTGACTTTTCACACCTTAGTTCCTTGCTCACCTTGGGGAGTGACTGATGGCTGCCAGTAGCCAGCATTGTTCTTCCTGGGTGCCCCTGGGGCTCAGAGGCTCACATTCGGAGGGCCAGAATCACGAATCGTGCGTGGTTGTGACAGCCTTGTTCACTGATACAGCAGGAAATATCCCATTTCACAGATGGCCCTCTTGAGTCAATTGTTCTCCCCTTTTAATTTGTCTTGTCTCCTACACTGTTAGCATCTCTCCAGTCTAACGAAGGAGTTAGTGACTTTCTGAGGGAATTTTGACCTAACATGTTTTTTGGCCATTCCTCCATGGGCTTTTTAAAATTAACTCTGTTTAAAAAATAAATAAATAAATAAAATAAAATTAACTCTGTTTAACAGATAAAGGAACTGATGGTTAGAGTCATTTATCAAGGATTCCACAGTTAAATTCATTCCAGAACCAAGGGTAAAATCACGCCATGAATAATCGAAATCTGTTCTCCTGACTGCCGTTTCAGATTGCTCCTCTCAGCTTCCAAAGACGACGTCATGAACCAAAGAAAAAGTGAGGTGATGAGTTTAGGGCTGAGAGATTGAGGGTGTGAAGTGACTGAGTAGGAAAGAAGACATTCTAGGCTAAGACAGAGGTCTAAGTGAATCTGTGAAGGAAAAAAGGAGAAAGGCATTCCTTGTGTAAGACTCTTCTCTGAGGACTTTGCATTTTTGCAAACACTTGTCTGGAAACAGCATCCTTCCAAATGGCTTTCATGCATTATTGAGTGTGGTGGAAATTTGGTATGTGACGCCTAGGCCTCCTCAATAGCTTCAATTCCCATGTTGACCCCATTAACCTGAATATAATTTGCTGTGAAGAAGAAAACTTTAGCCTTAGGTTGAAATTTATGTACTTTTCAGCCAGCTTTTCCCTAATGTTATTTCATTACAAGCATTCACTTACATAGCTGTTTCTTCAGGGAACTCAAAACTTTAGTAACCATATTCTGCTCTTCAGATTATCACTCATAAAATGTGTATTGACAAACTGACATCTAACCAAGGAAAAGCAGTCTTTTTTTTTTTTTCAGACTTCTCACTTCAAGGTCACTTTATGTCTGACTTATCTAAAGGCATAAGCTGAAACTCTGAAAGATGGCATTTTTTTACATTAGGTGGGAAAATGTCTCTCTCATTTAGTCTAAATAAGTTAAAGTCTAAATTAATCTATTTCTACACATTGCTTCTACATTGCTCAAATGTCAGTTAATCAATACTGTTTGGTCATAAAAATGTTAAGGTCTAATTTACATCACTTAAGAGCTGAAATTCAGTGTATTTGCGTCAGTCAATATAATTAAAACATCAAAAGCGATGATTATGAAATTTTACAGTTTGAGTCAAACTGTACTGAGCTGTTCGTATTTATTACTCTATTCTTCACAAATATCTAATGAAGTTATTCTCACAATCCCATTTTACAAAGCTCAGAGACTTTAAGAGATGCATGTTTTACATGACCTAGTTGGGATTGAAACCCGTGTTTGGTTTACTACTGCGCTCGAGAGTCTTCACTATAGTATTTTACCAATTCTTTCGTGACTCTGCTACTTGGAATTTCTTAACAACAGAGGCTCAACCATCCAGTTGACCATGAGTCAGTTCACCCGATTGTTTGACTGTCAATTGCTAGGAATCAATATGGTGACTTATTTGGACTTCGTCTGCAGTAGATGTCTCATAAAATCATTGTCTAATTGATTCTCTCTCCCAATTGCTCTCAGTAAATTTAAAAGATGATTTTTATTACAGGAACACTAATAGTAACAAAGACAGCTACACAGTTTGTGCATTTACTATGTTTCAGGCACTGTATCAAATACTTTATGTGCATTTAAAAAAAATTAAGTTCTCATAAAGATTTTACATACAATGTTAGAACCCTAAAACTAAATTCCCAGGGTATCATAGAAAGGTGTCTTGTCTTTGTACCCAGTTCCTGGCACACAGCTGGTAAAATCCTTGGACTCTCTAAAGTAATAAGTGTATTTTGTATGCTAATGAGATGACTAGTGGCTGGGGATCCCTTAGATAGTTTCAGGACAGAAGTTGATCACCAAAACGACCAAGGTACCAGGAAAACCAAGGTATAAGAGGGTTGGAGAGAAGCAGGCTGGAAGTTGTGTTAATCACAAATGGCCAGCAATTTAAATCAGTCATGCCTATGTAAGGTCAATAAAACCTTCATAGAATGACAGGTTTTTGAGAGTGTCTGGGTTGCTGAATGCTTTGCGATGTGGGGAGGTGGCAGTACCTGGAGCAGTAATAGAAGCTCTACTTAAACCTCCCTCCTCCCAACCCATGACCATACCTTGTCCTCGGCATCCTATTGTCCTATTTGGCTATTCCTGAGTTGAATCATTTATAGTAAACTAGGAAGCATAAACTGCCTTCCTGAGTTTTGTGAGCCATTCCAGCAAATTATTAAATCAGAGGAGTCATGAGAACCCCTGAAGTTATCACCAAGTCAGGCAAAAGGTAGTTTGGCCATCGCATTTGCAACTGTTGTCTGAAGTGAGGTCGGTGTTGGAGAGTCCTTCATCCTGTGGGGTCTGCACTAACTGCAGGTAGTTAGGGTCAGAATTGAATTGAATTGAATTATTGGATACCAGTTGCTGTTGGGGACTTGGAGAAGTGACATGAAAAATAACACCACAGAATTCTTTAAATAACTGAAGCCAATACAGTCAAAAAGAAGAGAATTTTTCAGCACATTTAAGAAAGAGCCCAGAGTAAGAGCCAGCAGTGTTGGATCTACACGAGGGCCAGGTCCATCACTATCTCTTCCGTCCACTGTTCTCCAGATCAGTTCGATTCCTCACTGAATCTCTGAAAAGATCAGCTTGCATCTAGTCCAACAGAAAGTAAGTTTTTTCCCAGTATTTCCCCTTAACTTTGATTCAGCCTGATTGAACCAACTTGGATCACAAGCCCATCTTCAGACCAGTTTCCATGACTGTAGAAAGACTATGTGGTGTGGCCAGGTCTAGGTCACAGTCCCACCCCTGAAAGCTTTAGTTCACCTGCTCTACATGGACTGCAAATAAGGTGGGAGTAGTCACACCCCAAAGGAAACCTGACATGCTCTTATCAGAAGAAAGAATGAAAAGATAGGCGAGTAAAAACAGTTGGGTTTTGTCTTACTAACTGGCAAATTTCGACATATCAGTTAAACCTCCTGACCCTTAATTTAGTTGTTGTTAAGTTCTTTTCTTCTCTGAACAATAAGATTCTTAAAGACCAAAATGTACATTTTCATATTTGTTTAGATCTTATGAGTGCTGTTGATTTTTAGGAGATGTCCTTGGTAACTGAAATCAAATATCAAATGAAGTAGAGATTTTTACCAGAAATTACCTAACTAATCCCTAAACATTGGAGAAAAAGTGTACCACGTGGGTATGAGTTGACAGACATGTAGATTCTCCCCATAGGATCCTTTATATTGTTGGTAGAATCCATGTTCTTACAGTTGTATAACTTCCAACTAGGGACTACTCCCAGCGCTTAGAGGCCATCTGCAATTCCTTGCCATGTGGACATTTCCATATATCCTCTCCCAAAGTCAGCATTGGAAATAGAGTGTCTCTGTGATTGTTGTATTAATAGTTATTGTTCAGTCGCTAAGTTGTATCTGACTCTTTGCAGCCCCATGGACTGCAGTAAACCAGGCTTTCCTTTCCTTCGCTATTTCCCAGAGTTTGCTTAAACTCATGTCCATTGCTTAAACTCATGTCCAGTGATGTTATCCAACCATCTCATCCTCTGCCAACCCCTTCTCCTTTTGCCTGCAGTCTTTCCCAGCATGAAGGTCTTTTCCAGTGAATTGGCTTTTTGCATCAGGTAGCCAAAGTATTGGAGCTTCAGCTTCAACAACAGTCCTTCCAGTGAGTATTCGAGCCTCTTTAGTGCATATTAACAAGACTTGATAGAGGTGGAGCTACAAATAAAGACAGAGATACAGATAAAAGATCATTATGGGAATGACATCACATTATCTTAGCCATACCTATAACCTAATCACAGAAGTGCTATTCTGTCACCTTTGCTATACTACATTCCATACTCTATATCCTAAAAGTACCATCCTCACTAAGGGGAGAGCATTAGGCAGAGCATGAAGAGGGGCCCACTCTAGAGTCTGTCACAGGCCTCATCCTTAGGTATTTGCTCACCCTATTCTTTAAACCTAAAGTGTGTATCTCCTATCACCATAAGAATAAATAATCCCTGAAGGACCAAAGACCTGAATCAAATCCTTTTACTTCAGCAAGTCTTACTCAATCCATTAGGATGAAGATAGTATCTTGTAATCCTTCAGACACTCCAGTAATGGAAAGAGTCTACCCTCTCATGGCTCTTATTACTTTCTACTTTGAATTATTTATTTTTATTTTCTCTCTGTCTTAGATCTCTGACTAGATCTTTGAAGTCAAGGATACTTCCTTTCATTTTCTCATATATTTTTAAAGCATTTATCAAAAATTGTAACATGAACCAATATATCAGAACTACATTTTATTGCAAGTAATGGGAATCTCATCTGGGTGGTAGGTTAAGCAAACTGGTAGGCATTTATTTTTTCTCATGAAATAGTCAATCTGGAGGCATGTTTGGTGACTTGGGTTTAGTTGCTTAACACTCTCCAGATTAAAGTCTATGATTTTCTTGACCTCTTCTTTGACCTTCCTTTCTCTCATTGGCACAAAACGGCTGCTATATTTCCAGCCATCTAGCCTTTATTTCAGATAGGAAGAAGCAAAAAATAGTAAACAGGAAGGGGCAAGTGTTATGTAAGGAAAGCAAAGTCTTCCTAGATATACTTAGCAAATTTGCACATATAACCCATTGACAAAAACTGTGTCACGTGTCCATCATATTTATAAGGGGAACAGAAAAATAGTTTTGAATGCATGAGTATATGGTCCTCTGATCAAAATTGTTGTTTTAGCTCTATGAAAAAGAATACGATAAGTATTGAGTGACCTAACAAGGGAAGTAAAGGAAGTTTTCCCTCAGGAGGTGGCACTGAGATAGAGGTCAGTTTTGGAAGCTGTCTTAGAGTACTGCATATAACAAATGTATAGAAAAGAAGAAATTAGAATTGCAGAGAATCTTCTTAATATCTTTGGTATAACTCACCTTCATGACTCTTTGTGGTAGAATATATAATTAAAAAAACATGTTCTACCCAAAGTTAGCTTCCAGCTTCAGGCAGAGCTGTATCAAGTAGCACTAACAATAATGCGAGGAAGCACTCCATTTTTCCACTTGGCTTCCCTCTTTGTTGATTCCATTCATTTATACTCTTTTTTTTTTTTTTTTAACTTTACAGTATTGTATTAGTTTTGCCAAATATCGAAATGAATCCGCCACAGGTATACCTGTGGTACTAAGATAGTGGCAAACTCCTGATTTACATCTTTTAATTAGAAAGACTTCCAGAAAAAAATATTTTCCCAAGAATGAATAGTTTACAATTGGATCTCATTGTGTACAGCTTGAGCTAGGACTGGTACCAGTCCTTGGAGCTCTAGACTGGTCACTAGAGAATTCATAATCCACTTAGCTAGTTTTGAGTCTTTGCACTCTTCT
This sequence comes from Bubalus bubalis, assembly GCF_019923935.1. Classification (NCBI taxonomy): domain Eukaryota; kingdom Metazoa; phylum Chordata; class Mammalia; order Artiodactyla; family Bovidae; genus Bubalus; species Bubalus bubalis. The sequence continues at coordinate 33,031,406 of NC_059177.1, read as the reverse complement.
GGATCAGGGGTAGAACCAACAACTTCAAAACTCTATGAGCTAACATTGGAGAAGAGGCCTTTGGCTCCCTAAGGAAAACAAAGAAGCAAGTACCAGTAGAAGTAGCAGAGTTTGCTGGGCAGATAAAAAGAATAAAGAATTTTCTATTCTGTAGTAGCATTCTATTTTCTGTTCTCTATAGAAGAACAGAGAAACTTCTCTTTGGAGGAAGTTTCCCCAATGGCTCAGTGAGTAAAGAATCTAGCTGCAATGCAGGAGACACAGGAGAAGCATGTTCTATCCTTGGGTCAGGAAGATCCCCTGGAGGGGAAAATGGCAACCCATTCCAGTATTCTTGCTGGAAAATTCCATGGACAGAGGAGCCTGGTGGGCTACAGTCCGTGGGGTCTCAAAGAATTGGACACGACTGAGTCAGACACAACTAACACTTCACTTGCACAAAGTAGAAATGACTAATGGCATTAATGACTGCCACAGTTAATAATAGCAATACTAAAAACAAACACTTACTTTGTGGTTTTTTTTTAATTATACTCATCCATTCAAACTCATTCTGCTGCTGCTGCTGCCAAGTCGCTTCAGTCGTGTCCGACTCTGTGCGACCCCATAGGCGGCAGCCCACCAGGCTCCACCGTCCCTGGGATTCTCCAGGCAAGAACACTGGAGTAGGTTGCCATTTCCTTCTCCAATGCATGAAAGTGAAAAGTGAAAGGGAAGTCGCTCAGTCCTGTCTGACCCTCAGCGACCCGGTAGACTCCAGCCTTCCTGGCTCCTCCCTCCATGTGATTTTCCAGGCAAGAGTACTGGAGTGGGGTGCCATTGCCTTCTCCATTCTCAGAAATCTGAGAATCCAGCCTGCTTTACACAAACCAGAAGGCAAAGTGACTGTATGTTTTTAGATTAGTTGAGTATGAGATTTCCAAAGAGCAGGGTTTAAGTAGGACTAATACCCTTCCCTCAGTCACCAAATCCACACTGAATGCCCTGGTGGTCATCTACTCACATAAACATGCCTCCCTTTGTGCTGAGCTGGTGGAACAGGTCAATTAAGTGACGCTCATTTCAAGTGCAGAATGGTCCCGTGTAGCTTCACGTCTGCCTGGTGGCCAGACTAAGTGATTTCAGATGGCCTCAGACTTCTGATCACATCCATGCAGCCAGGGAGGAAAGGAAACCTTGTTTATCATCTTGATAAACAGTCCCTTTCAATGCCTCCGGACGCTTTATGTAACTCGGTAGAGTCAAATACTATTAAATTGTCATCACTGTCAAAAAGAGAAGTAATAAGTTTTTCTACCTGAGTCATAGTTAATGACTTCTACAATGTGTAACACAAATCAGAGTTTCTGGTTGCCTTCTTTTCCCCTAAATGTGTGTTTTCTGATCTTGCTGACTGTGGAGGAGAGGCACAGTCTCATGATATGAAGAAATATATACTTTTGTGATTACCTCTCAGCTACACCAATAAAACACCGAGATGACAAGGGCCAGATCCTTGGCTTGGATGAGATATGTGCACAGAGGAGGAAGCTGAGCGGCTATATCTCATTCCCGTTCTTCATGGATGGCATCAATTTGAAAGACTGTATTTCATGGGTAAAAGCCTTGGAATGGTTCCACCCTAGTTATCACTAAATATTTACAGAAGCAAGTTAAGCTCTCTTAAGGGGGTAATACACCTTTTTTATTCTCATCACCTTAAAGAATAATACATGAGTCAGATTAGGCTGTATTGAACTGCAATAACAAACCACCTGCAACTCTCATTGGCTTAAAACAACGAAGGTTTATTTCTTGATCAAGCAACACGCCCTTTGTGGTTCCTCAGTGCGATTGTGCTTGGAGGTGTCACCCAGGAACTAGAACTGCTGGGGCAGCCAATATCCAAAATAGGGGTGGGCACACTATAGTCCATAGACCAAATCTGGCCCACCATTTGGTTTTCTTTTTATAGCTTATGAGCCAAGAATGATTTCGACCTTTTTCATTGGCTAGAAAAAATCAAAAGAGGAATATTTTATGACCCCTAAAAAATTACATGACATTCAGGTTTCACTTTCCATACACAAAATTTTATTTATGCACAGCCATACCTTTTATTTATGTTTTGTTCATGGTTGTGTTCCAACTGCAGAGTTTGGTAATTGCCACGGAGATCAGATGGCCAACAATACTAAAAACATTTTTGACCTGAGACTTTTATAGAAAAAGTTGGCTGATCCCTGATCTAAAACACTGCTGGTTACTACACCAACAGGAAGAGAGCTCCAGAGTCTTCCACAAGGAATTAAAAGCTTGGTATGAAAGTGATGGGCTTCCCTGGTGGCTCAGCAGTAAAGAATCTTCCTGCCTGTGCAGGAGACCCGCGTTCAATCCCTGGCTCGGGAAGATCCCCTGGAGAAGGAAATGGCAACCCTCTCCAGTATTCTTGCCTGGGAAATCCCAAAGACAGAGGAGCCTGGTGGGTTACAGTCCATGGGGTTGCAAAGATCAGACACAACTTCGCAACTAAACAATATGAAAATGACAGATCACTTCCTTTAATAAAGAAATACTCAGATGGCCCCGCCTCCCACAAGGGGACTGGGAACTACCCTAAACCTAGGGGAAGGAGAGTCAGAGATAGTCTTTCAGAATCCTAATGGTTACAACAGCTAAAATTAAAAATAGCAAAACTATTAACAGCAAACACTTGTATGGTTCTTCAGGCATACTTCAAGTGCCTCATTTATCCTCACAACTCCCTAATCATGAAAGTATTGTTATTTTCCCCATTTTACAGATGAGGAAACTAAGAATAGAAAGTGTAAATGATCTTCTTGACATAATACAGATCCCAAAGGGTGGAGGCAGCATTTAAATCCCGTCAATATGGCTCTAAAATACAATCTCAAATGCTATAGTCTTAAATATCCTACTACAAGTGGATCCTTTAGGTATAAGAAAAGTCCCAGCCATTGATAATGTAGAGACCACTTCTTCACAAAACCGTTATAGAGTTGAATGTGTGTGTGTGTGTGTGTGTGTGTGTGTGTGTGTTAATCACTCAGTCCTATCTGACTCTTTGTAACCCCATGGACTGTAGTCCACCAGGCTCCTCTGTCTGTGGTATTCTCCAGGCAAGAATACTGGAGTGGGTTACCATACCCTTTTCCAGGGGATCTTCCCAACCCAGGCACTGAACTCTGGTCTCCTCCTTTGCAGGCAGATTCTTTACCATTTGAGCAACCAGGGAAGCCCATAGGATTCAATAGACATAAGCAAAATGTTAATTTTAGTATTTGTGTAACAGATTTCCTAAAACTTAGTAATTCACTTAGGAGTTTGAGAGTGATTAGACCACGTTGCTGCTGCTGCTAAGTCACTTCACCATAGATGGAAGTAAAAGCTAATGCCTATGGATTTTCATGTGGTTCTCCTGTGGGTACCACAGAAAGGACTTAGAATTTAAGATCAGTTTAAGACTCAGCAAGAGGACCCAGCAGAGAAAATCAGACCCTAAAGTAAAAACGCTTCTTTCAGGGGATGTTATTTTAAAGCCATTTCTCCTTGGATAATCTGAAATTGTATCTTGATCTTCTTGTTTTTGCTTCTAAGCTAACTCAGGAATATTGTTCCGTGAGTGTGTATTTTTGTTCAGCTGGAAGAAAATATGTCATAAAATAGTTATGATTTAGAGACAATAGATTCTGGGCCATTGCATTGCCTGCTGTTCTTCTATGTTTTGATAATGGAGTTTGTGTATTGTCATTACTCATGTTCCTTTTAATATCCATACACTTACCATGGAGGCTAATAGAAGAATCCCATTTTAAGAGAATTATTTTTAAAATCTTATTGTTATTTATTTATTTTTGGCTGCTCTAGGTCTTCATTGTTATTGTTATGGTTGGGTTTTCTCTAGTTTTGGTGAGCAGGGACTACTCTCCTTGAGGTGCTGGGGCTTCTCATTGTGGTGGCTTCTCTTTTGGAGCACAGGATCTGGGATGTGGACTTCAGTAGTTGCAGCATGTGGGCTCAGTGATTGCCGTGCGAGGGCTCTAGAAAGCAGACTCAGTAGTTATGGAGCAGAGGCTAAGCTGCTCCATGGCAGGTGGGATCCCCCCAAACCAGGGATCAGACTGGTGTCCCTTACATTGCAGAGCAGATTCTTAACCACTAGACCACCAGAGAAGCCCTCCTTAAGAGAATTTTTCAAAGTTTATCATTGTTACTGGGCTTCCTTCTCAGAGTGTATTCCTGCTGGTATGCCATTAAATAAACATCACGAAGAAACAGAATAAAAATGAATAAAGACTCAAGAGCAGATGAAGCAAGGATGCAAAGTAGAAAGCAGGTAGACCACCCATCATTGCACCAACACTTCACACATCTGACAGGAGAGTCTTGGAACTTGAAAACTAAATGCTTCCATTTTCCAACCTTTCGGAATTGTGTCCTTCCATCAAAATTCACGTCACATATAACTGCCTCTGGTAGTGTCTTTGAAATTGGGTTTCATTTTTTATGTGAACAGTAAGAAAAATGTCAGTTCTTATTTATGGTGGGCATGCTGTGTGCTGGTCAGTGTATTAACAGCTATTTATTATAATCAGTTTGCTTGCACTCACTTAATTCTCATACTCATTTAGTCCTCACACTAACCCTAATAAGTTAATATTATTATTATTCACATTTTACAGAGGAGAACCCTGAGACATAGAATAGAAGACAATAGGAAGCTGATTTAGGACTTGAACTTTGGGGGCCTGACTCTACAATATTTTATTCATTTTGCTCTACTGCCTCAGACATGACTGTTTGGCCCAGAATTTGTTTCTTTTTCCTGCATTTGTCTACACTGTATATACCACAGAACCCTGGGACAGAGGAGATGGTAATTTGTTTAATCTCAAGTATAAACAAATCAAGCAGCCATTTTGCCCTCCTTGACCAAGACATGCTTAAAGATCCATTAGTGTCTCTCTTGTCAATGATTTACAAAGACATTTGGAGCTTCCTTCCAGTCCATTGGGTCAATAAAGCATTTTTAACACAGTCTTAAATATGCATTTCTGACATCCGCTACAATAGATTCCAAGAGAGCTATTTATAAGGCCTTGATCGAGAAGTCCTATAAAAGTGAATATCAAAACACCTGTGCTTCTTACACTTAACAGCTTTCAAAGAAAGGAACCATTTGCAATAAAGTGAAAATGCTAGATCCAAATTATCATGTCAGTCTTGGCATTCCTTAATCACATTTTATTCATTTCCTCCAAAAATTGGCTTCTACTATAAGCAGATATATCCTGGCTATACCATTAATGAGGACTGAAGTTTCCTTATGGTTACTCTTTATTGCAATTTCATTTTTCAGTCATTTTGCTTAGAGTAAAAATCTTTTCCTTTGTACAATTTGGCTCTCCCCCAAACCAAAGTTCCAAGCTGATTTTTCTAGAAGGTGTATTAGAAGGTCACTTCTTTGCAAAAGCTACATTTATCATTTAAGTTCATTTTCTGAAAAGACCACATATTGGATACTCAGGAAAATATCCCTGAAGAGGATAAATGTCTAACAACATTTCATTTTTTCCCTTCTCTTCTTTCTTCCTCTTTCTTTCTTCTATCTAACACTTTCCTTCTTCCCTCCTCTGCTTTTTTTCCTTTCTTTCTTCTTTCCCTCATTCAGTTATTTAATTACTCAGTAATCGAGCAAGTACGAAAATGTCTATACCACGTACTATGGGCTTCCCAGGTGGTGCAGTGGTAAAGAATCTGCCTGCCAATGAAGGAGACACAAGGTTCATTCCCTGGGTCAGGAAGTTCCCCTGAAGAAGGAAATGGCAACCCACTCCAGCCTTCTTGCCTGGAAAACTCCATGGACAGAGGAGCCTAGCAGGCTACAGCCCACGGGGCTGCAAAGAGCTGGACATGACTGAACCACTAAGCACACACACACACACATGTTTCAGACACTAGGGATAAAGAAGTAAACAAGATGAGCTTCCTGCCGTTACAGAGTATGTAGCCCAACAGGATGGACAGGTGATAAACCAATCATTCCAATTAGCAGACATGGGGGACAAAGCCTAGTCTTTGGGGAAGAGGTTCATTCACCAAATAATTACAGGCCAGAAATGGACCCAGTAATAACGTAATGAAATATAAAAGTTGCTGCTCTTATGGAGATAAGAAAAGTGAGATATTCTTTAAAAGTGCCAAAATAGTGCATTGTAAATATTATTATGGGGTAATTATATGAGCTTGTAGGGTCATATAGAAGAGAGCTTTAACTTACAATCTGATTCAAGGAGACCACCTAAAGAAGACCTGAATAGTGAGTACAGGAGCCCCCCTCCTCCCAAAATACAGAGTTTAGACTTACATTAATTAAAAAAAAAAAAAGATTATTTTCCATCTCAACCTTACATTCTCCCCTAGCATCTTCTTTCCCAGAAAACTTGGCATTGTGATCATTTCAAATTGCTTGGCTATGCTTGGTCATGGACATGAAACCATCAACACCAAAATATACTAGTGTCAAACTCTCTGACAGATGAAAAGGATTAGATATTAGCAATCTCCCACAAGTGACCATTTTTAAATGGTTGACCCAGTTTGTAGCTCAGATCAATCAGTTTTGTCAGTATAAGCTATTTCTACTAGATGTCCATGGTGGGGGAGGCGGGGGACAAACCATTTAAGATCCCAATCATCAGATTTTTAGCCATCCACCTGCCAATCATCCCTAATCTCATCTTCCCTTTCCTTCAAGATGTATAATTGTCATTCACAGGGACTCTCTTTTAAAGAAATATTATCCTTAGCAATTTATCTTTTTGTTTCCTCACCAATACAGGGCAAGACAGCGATGCATTGAATTGAGAAGGAGGGATCATTGCTAGGAACATATTGGGCTTAGAAATTTTTGTAAACTTTTCCATCTCAGAAAGAGTTATTGCTGCCAGAAATAATCTTGAAATGCTGTCTTTTTTTTTTTCCTTTGGGGCTATTAGGAACTTTCTCTTCCTGTTAAAAATAGGTTTTGATAATGCACTCCAGATGCTGACAAATCCAAAAGAAAGACCAGACAGAAAAAGTGGAGAGCTGCCTTGGGGAGCTTCTCGGCAGGGGACTTGCCCATCGCCTCCTGGGAAACATGGGGTAAAAGAGTGGGAAGCAGGCCGCTGTTTTAAAAATGTATATTGGAGGGAAAACTAAGAAACTGATGTCCATCTAATACATCTAACTTTTTCAGATTGGCCTGCATTCATCATGTAATTACTGTATTTACCTTCTAATCTGGAAGAACAATAGGGCCCCCTTCTAAGATTAGATTTAGGGCAGAAGGCTAATTTCTTATATTTCACCTTCAGAGAAGGCAATGGCACCCTACTCCAGCACTCTTGCCTGGAAAATCCCATGGACGGAGGAGCCTGGTGGGCTGTAGTCCATGGGGTCGCAAAGAGTCAGACACGACTGAGCGACTTCCCTTTCACTTTTCACTTTCCTGCATTGGAGAAGGAAATGGCAACCCACTCTGGTGTTCTTGCCTGGAGAATCCCAGGGTCGGTGGAGCCTGGTGGGCTGCTGTCTATGGGGTCTCACAGAGTTGGACACGACTGAAGCGACTTAGCAGCAGCATTTCACCTTAGGTATGTTTTCTATAGACAAAGCCATGATACAAACCACAAACTAGAAAATCTGAATAGTACAGACAAATCCCATACTGGCTTGTATTATGACACATTCTCTGCCAGTAGTGAAAAGGTTACTTCACCTGTCTTCTTGGCTGGTTCTACAGATGCTGAGTGAAATCCAGAAAAGCAAGTTTCCAGGTAATCCATAAGCAAGAAAGGAAAGCTCAGTTTTCTGAGCACTTAAATGACTTTGCTTTGAGAGGTCATAGATCATCTCGAAATCATTTTGACTTGGATTGAGATAAAATTTAGAATGATCAGGTATTGGTGCCAAAGACTGAAAGGCATTTATATGACAAATATTATCATTATGATTTTGCAATAACCTTGCTAGTTGGGTTTGAAAGGACAGTTCACTAGGTAATTCTTAAAATGCAGATAAAACAGATTTAAAAGAACAATTTTCTAGTTCCCAGAAAGAGTTATGACAAACTTAACTCTTCCCTTTCACAGGAACCAAATCTGGGAATATTTTTATTTTAAGTCTCTCTTTTGAAGTAGCCGGCTAGTGAGGCCAATAGGTAAAGAAAAATACAGTCAACTCCAGAGGGTCTTGAAAAGTTTTATCCACATGGTTATTATAGAAATCCAGAATTTTATTTCTTTTCACAGAATTGGATCAGCCTCTCCCTGTGTCTTGGGTGGATCAAAGTAAATGTGGGCTTCTGAGACAGCCAAGAAATAATAATAATAATAAAACACATAGAAATTGAAAATGGGGAGTGTATCTTACCAACTTACTATACAATTCTGTACCAAAGACATCTAAACATCTCAGAAAACAGTAAGTTCCTTGTTAAATGTGCAGTAATCCACGACAGACTTGTAATTCATGTTTCATCTTGTTCAATCATCCATCCATCCATCCATCCAGCAAATACTTGTCACTTGATATTAGCTTTCGAGCTGCTCATCAGCCGAGTACAGTGGTTTTCACTTTTTCCTTAGCAAAGGAATCCCTTTGAAGGATTATACTGAATGTTAAAATAAACATTTAAATAAAACATTGAAGTGCTATACTGAATATTAAAAATAAATTATCAAGAGTTGCTTTCTCCTTTCTTCTAGTGGATGTAACTGAACCCCCTCAGATAATCTGTGAAGTCTCATGAGGCAAAACTTGAAAAATTCTAATCAAAGGACTGCATATCTGAGCTTTTTCCAAAAAACTAACTTTTTTTTTTTTTTTGTAATTGCAAGCCTATGGACCCGGGTTTCATAGTTAGTATTCTAAAGAAAGATTAAATTTCTACTGAAAGATTACATTTCTCTGATTGACTGTGGCTAGGTCAGTCACAAGCATAAACCTTGGGAATCAGGTCTGCATATATGGCAGGGCCCATCAGACATTCTGAATGGCAGGGTCCTGTGGTTCTCTGAGACCCGGTTCTGGTCTCCACATTGGTGTACCTGAGCAGTAGGTGTCATTGAAGCCATAGTTCAACTTGTCAAGATCAGATGAGCTCATTATTTAGAGCAACCCAGTTGCTCCAGTTGCCCCAGGCTTCCAGTGTGCAAATCCATCATCCATTAGCCTAAGGAAGATGTGGTCTGGGGTCATTGACTTTATATACAAGGTTTTAATGAAAATGGAGCACTTGTCAATTCCCTGTCCCTTTTCAGAGAAAAGGCAGCATATGTGCCAGGGTGGGACTGGGGAAAGGATACATATATGGGGTCAGAGGATCTAAATTCTGGTCCAGATGCTGACAGGTACTTGCTAAGTAAAAGGTGGGTAAGTGTTTAAGCTGCTCTTGATGACTCTTGCCTCCTCTGTAAAAATGAGGGTCATCATGACCTCATTGGGCTTTTTGACTATGTAATAAATTGAAGCTTTATACAGTATCTACCATGATGTCAGTAACGTATTAATAGTAAATAGTCAGTGAATGGTTAACACCTGGAATACTATTATCATTGCTGATTCTTTTATGGCTATGTCATTTGGCTGCTTTAAGTCTGCATCGTAACTCAAACAAGTACAGATTACAATAGTCCTATTTCTTTTCTTTTCTTTTTTTTTAATTTTATTTTATTTTTAAACCTCAAACACTGTATTAGTTTTGCCAAACATCAATAGTCCTATTTCTATCTTTGAACAGTTTTTCAGTTTTAATGAAATATGCATCAAAAGTACTTTTGAAATCCTAACAATAGTGTGACAGACAATGTTTAATGGGAAACATCAGGAATCCCTGTCCTTGAGAAAATTGCAGTCCACTGAGAAACACACAATAAGTATAATACATAAATAAATTATATACTGTATTTGGTAAGTTACAAGTACCCTGGTGGCTGGGTGTGGGGCAGTGGCTGGCACAGAGCAAAGTGAAATCATGGGTGCTGACTAAGGGAATTACGATTTCAATGAGTGAAGTTGCTCAGTTGATTTCAATAGGGTGGTCAAAAGTGTCTCTGGTAAACTGACATTTGAAAAAGATATGGAAGAGTTGAGAGTGAGCCAGAGATCCACTGGACGAGAGTCCTAGGTGTTACAGAGTTCAACTTGTTGAGGCAGTTTGCTCTTTAGAGTAACACCTCTCTGAATCAGAGCAACCCTCAAGAGGAATCACTCCAGCCACGTTCAGCCAGTAGTCTGCAAAGGGACCAGTGGCCCTGGAGCAGAGGGAAGGAGAGAAGGGTGGAGTAAGTGAGGTCAAGGACACAGTTATGGGAGGGGTAGGTTGAATGCCTAACCCTAATACCCCTTCTAAACAAAGTGTCAAACTTCCTTTTGGAAGTTCTTCATCATCAAAGAAAGTCTTGTGACAAGATGCAGAAAACATGTGAGTTTGGAGTACAACAGACTTGGGGCACACTTGTGTGACTCTGGGCAGGTTATTCAACCTCCCTTTCATCTGCTGAGTGGTAACAATGCCTTGTATAGTTCCTGGGAGGTTCACAGTTAATGTAGGTAAAGTGCCAAGGACAGCACCCAAATCAGAGCTCACTAAAGTGTAGTGAGCACGGAGCTGACAGGGAACATAATTCAGTCATCTACAACAGTGTTTCCCTGGTGGCTCAGATGGTAAAGAATCTGCCTGCAATGCAGGAGACCCAGGTTTGACCCCTGGGTTGGGACGATCCCCTGGAGAAGGAAATGGCAACCCACTCCAGTACTCTTGCCTGGAAAATACCCATGGACAGAGGAGCTTGGTGCGCTACAGGCCATGGGGTCACAAAGAGTCAGACATGACTTAGTGACTTAGTCATCGCCACAACAGGGCAGTGAGAACTGGCTCTGGGCCTCCAGTGGCCACCTCCTTGTCCATATTATAAAACTCGGTCAGTAATTCAGATGATCTGGCTTGTCTGTCACCCTGCCAGCTTGGCTCTAAATGAAACGAGAGCTTTCATATGCCTTGTGCCATTTTCAATCAAAAATGTTGCTCCAATCTTACATTAAACTTAAGTGGTGACTTTAGAATTAGTGGTATTTTCATGAAGTATAAAACTAGTTATTAGTGACTTGACTGGGGGCACTTGTTGCTTACAATTATGAGCTAAAGTACCATGATTCCAAGTGTCAATGTTAAAGAGTGAACTGTGCCTCTAGCCCTGCTCTTTCATTAACTGTCATCCAGTGATGGGCAGGTGGTGAGACGGAAATACTCTACTCATCATCCAAGTTCAAGCCTGCTTACTTCCTGCTTAGAATTCTGCAGCGGCCTCTTGTTTCTTCTTCTTTGCCCTCTCTGACCCCTCCTGAATGGGGTCAAAGAGTAGACATGGTGTCGCTCAAGAGCAGTATCCAGGTCACATCTTTCCTTAGCTTCATAGTCACATTGTACCTCATTGCAATGCAGAATCACCCCCAGTGCCTCTCCTGGAAGACGAAAGTCCTCTTCTGTTCAGTCCTATTTCAAGTCCTCAGTTCCATCTGTTCCAATATTTAAAATATTGTCCCAGGTATTTAAAATACCTTGACTCTCCTTAGAGATATGGCTAATTCTAGGACTAGGGCAGGAAATATATACGATGAGGCAGGATCATAACACAGGGCCAGAAAGAAAGGAAGTGCTTTTAAAAAGAAGAAGAAGAAGAAGGAGGCAAATCAACTAGAAAAGTTCATAATGGCCAAATCTGGACCATCTTGATCAACAAAATAAATAGCATAGTATTGGATTATAACCCAAAGGATAAATAAATAACAATGAGCCATGAACCCATACTGATATGATTAATTCATCAATCAATTAATATAAATAATTTGCTGATGTAAATAATAAATAATTAAATAAATGGAAGAGAACAGACTTATGTATCTTGTAGAAGGATTTCCAATAATTGTAATGGATACTGCAACCCCACAGAGATGGAGACAGAGCATAAATAACTCTGTATTCTCTAAGGATGGGCTGTAGTCAGTGACATCTTTCCAAAGAGGACACCATAGAGAGTGGAGAAGGAGTGTAACTTTATGGTAGAGAAATCTGACAAGTACTGAATCAACCATGTGATCAAGGTCAACATCAAGAGTAATGAGTCATGTTGATGACATGTACTCTTGGTTTGATGTCATGAGAATGGTACTGTACCTCCGAGGTCCTCCTCCAAAAACACAGAACAGTTTAATCATGAGAAAACCATAAGAAAAATCTCATTTGAGGGACATTTTATAAAAAACAAAACTGTCCAGGTTCTCAAAAAGGAAAGAATGTCTGAGAAACTGTCATAACCAAGAGGAACCTAAAGAGATAAGATAACTAAAATTAATGTGGGATCCTGGAAGTGTCCTGGCAAAGAAAAAGACATTAGGCAAAAGGTAAAAAAATCGGAATGAAGCCTAGACTTTAGCTAATAACACTGTATCAGTATTTGTTCATTAATTGTAACAAGTGTAGTATACTAATATGTGATGTTAATATTAAGAGCCTAGAACTAGGAAATATATAGTAGAGTGTGGGATATATGGGAACTCACTATACTATCTTCATAAATTTTCTGTCCTATGTCATCCTAAGATTAAACATTTGTTTTAAAATCATATTCCAACCTCTCACATTAGCAAAATGCTTCCCCGTCATCGTCCCCTGCTGAAGCCCTACCTTTCAACTCAACTTCAGTAGCCTTCCTAATTCTTTAAAAAGGAATGGGTGTCCCCTTCCATCTGTGTCCAAAGAACTCGATACTTATCCTGTTGATTTTCATTAATTTACTTATTCTTTCATTCATTCAACCAATAGTTATGGATTACCCACACCAGTTATTGACTATAGTGCTGTGGAGAGACAAGCAACAACCTTGACTCTGACCAAGCTTACGGTTTTGTGGTTACAGTCGTGCAAGCAAATGTGTACAGTTCTAAGAGAATGAAAAATGGTGATTAGGGAATGTCTCTAAGGATCTGACCTTTGTAATCAGTCTATGCATTTGACGTGTGAGTGGTGGATGGAGGAATGGGAAGACAGGAAAGAGTATTCTGGGAGAAAACCTGTTTGAACTTTCCTGAGGCAGAAAGGAGGGAAGCATCCCCAAAGAAATATAACATCAGTGTGATTGGACATTCCCAACATAGGCACCATATATGAACTCAACTATGTGTCAGGCTCAGTGCTAACGTGTGTTACCTTGGTTAATACTTACATAACTCGTGACGCAAGGTTATTTTTATTTGTACTTTACAGATATTTGTACTTTATAGATAACAAAACTGAGGGACTTCAACAATGACAGAGCTGAGATTCAGGCTAGAACAGGTTTGTTTGAAAGCCGAAACTCTTTCATCCTATTGAGGAAGACACAGTTCATCTGCTTAAGTCAGAGATTTTTTGTTTGGTTGTTTTTGGCTGTCCGTTACTATGTGGGCTTTTTCTGCTGGCGGTGAGCAGGGACTACTCTTCATTGCAGGGTGTGGGCTTCTCACTGCCATGGCCTCTCTCGTGGCGGAGCCCCGGCTCTGGGCACGCGGTGCAGGGGCAGCGGCTGCGGCTTGTGCACTCTAGAGCTCAGGCTCAGTATTAGTAGTTCTGGTGCTTCACCTTAGTTGCTCCGTGACATGTGGGATCTTCCAGGACCACAGATGGAACCCATGATACCCGCATTGGCAGGCAGATTCTTAACGACTGGACCACCAGGGAAATCCAGTCAGAGATTCTTGTGATTGTTCCCGTCGTATTATACCAGGGTTTCTTGGCACTATTGACATTTGGGTCAGATAATTCTTTGTTGTGGGGTCTGTTCTGTGTACTGTAGGATGTTTAGGGGCATCCCTGGCTTCTACCCACTAGATGCCATTAGCTCTCACCCTCGACCTGTAATGACAATGAAAAATGTCTTCCGACTTTGCTACGTTTGATTGACAGCGAGGGCGAATAGCAAAACAATCCCATCCCCCGCCCCTGCATTGCGATCCCCTGAGTTACACTGTTTCAGATCGGGATGGAATTGTGTTTAAATTCTTCCCTTCCTCCTGTCTTCCCTCCCTCTGCTCCTTTGTTTCAGTGTTTCTTAAGTGCCCACCATGTACAGGCTGGATACACAGCCTGTATAGTTTAGAACACAGTAACCTGTAGACAGTGGTTGCTTAACAAATGCTTGACGAATTACTGCCAACAGAGTCCTAAATGCCTAGGATTCTAAGTGTTATGGACAAATGAAAAACATTCTTCCTGAATGCAAAACTTAACGTTGGTGAAATAAATCCCAAGTTTCTGATCACCTAGAGTACCTCTTATGTCCCTGGAGAACTGGCTTAGCTGGTATCCTTCCGGCTGAAAAGATCCACTTAAATTTCACTGGCCCTTAGACCCAGCAGAGCACCTGTTAAGAACCTAGCAGAGAGTGGCATACGTTAGGTTGCCAGTAAATGCTGAAGAGAGCATGGCTGATCTGTAATAATTAAGTGAAGCCATATGCCTTGGTCTGTAATTTGAGATTCCATTTGAAGCACATTCTGATTTTCTTTTTCTATCACTTTTGGGTGAGATCTGGATTGGGGAAATGACTCTTCAACTAGATTTTCTATTCAACTCCCTTGAGAGTGAGTGGGTGCTAGGAGGGAAAGCTCATTTCAGGGCAGTTTTCTTGCCACTGCAGGTTCTATACCACTGGAGTGTCAGTTTCTTGTCATTAGTGGGAGCTCAGAGAATTCTAAACGCAAAGATAATGCAGGGGTGAGCTCTCCAAATGCATTTAAATCTCATAGCATCTTTATTGTGTGTTATCTCCGGGCATTCACTGCTCCACTGCCTCTCCGTACATACAGCCCAGAAGTGTTGCCTCTTGAGGGCTCTTTGTTGTTGCTCTTTGTTGCATTTAAAATGTTATGCCCTGATGCCTGTCTTCTCCCAGATGACATGACACATCCCTTGTATGCAATCTTGTATACATGTATAGATACATGTTGTAGGAGAGAATCCCATAGTAACTCTACTTTATGGAAACCCTTCCCTTTACATTTTTCACTTTCCGAACCCTTCCGCTCACACGTGCACATACCTGAATGACCACTGAATTACCTCTAATCAGCATCCCGCTTCTTTCTCTCTTGCCAGAAGGAGGGACGTGTGAAGTGATTGCTGCGCACAGATGTTGTAATAAAAACCGCATTGAGGAGCGGTCGCAAACAGTCAAGTGTTCCTGTCTCCCTGGGAAAGTGGCTGGAACAACAAGAAACCGACCTTCCTGTGTCGATGGTAAGTAGCTGGTTTCACTCCTCTCTCTATGGGTTCATCTGTGTTGTTATGGTGTAAAATATATATATTTTGTTTCATCTAAATATGGTTCAGGATAATAAAGAAGGTGCCTCTACAATGCTGCAAAGTTAGACAAATACCAGCCCTTTGCATAGAGTTTGAATTCTTGTTTCTCTGGCTCTAGGTTTTTCAAATAGCTGTATTTGAATGTATGTTAGAAAAGATAAGGTGAAGGAATTTTTTCAAATCTATGAGTTTGAGGGTCCAGCTCATTTTGGAATTGATTTTGGATTGAGTTTATGTATAATGATGATGATTAATGTAGTAAAGATGGTAATACCTGACAGGCATTCAATCTGTATTTAATGAGCATTTACTCTATCCCAGGCACTGCTCTAGGGCTTCATATATATTCAAAAACAGATAAATGTGACCTGAGAGTTCACCATTTGCTATACCCTGTCCAAAACCCATGCATTATTTTATTTACTCATCCTAACAATACCATCTTTCTTATGTCTTGCTATATAACAATTCACATTCCCCCCAAAGTTAGCAGTTTTAAGCAGCAGGCACCATCTCACAATTTCCATAGGTCAGAAATTCAGCTTTGCTGGGTGATTCTGGCTTGAGGTCCCTTCTGTTGCAGCCAAGATCTGAGGACTTGACTGATGCTGGACGCTGGTTTTAAGATGGCCCTTCACAGAGCTGTTGGCAGGTGGCCTCTGTTCCCTTCCACATGCACCCTTCCAGAGGAAGCTAGGTGTCTTCACACCGTAGTGGCTGGCTTCCCGCAGAGTGACCCAGGAGAACAATGTAGAGGCCACAGTGTGACCCTTTTCTTTTATGATAGAGCCTCAGAAGTTATCCTTTATTGTTTCCACAATATCCTGTGGGTTATATAAGTCAACCCTCTCTGTCCAGCACAGAAGTGGACAAAAAAGGCTTGAAAACCTGAAGGCTAGGTACACTTTCCACCAGGGTAGATACACTTTCCCTGCCATTTTAAACATGGAGGAAACTAGACTTAGAACGGTTCATTAATGTTCCATTGGTCCCATGATTGGTAAGCTGTAACTCTGCTAACTCTTGAGATGAAACTAACTGACTCTAATACCTAGTCTTGACCACCATCTGTAAACAATTTTATATGCCTGTCAAACAGAGAGTCCACAGTTCAAAGGGATCACAGATATCTCTCCCCCTCTTTCTCTTTCATCATTTTAGAACCAGATGTGAGTTGACCTTCAAAATCTTAAGTAAGGAAATCAGGACTCAGAGAAGTGACTCACTTGCTCTGGTCATACAGCAGGAATCATAACCTAAACCTCTTGACTTAGGGTCCATGGTCCTACCTCTAGATATAGATGGAGAAAGATACCTTCTAGATTGGCTCATGCTGTGTATTTTCATTATGAACCATTAGGTGGTTAGAAAGAAAACATTCACGCACAAACTAGACCAAGAAAGGCAAAAGTTATTTTTTAAGAAAACAGAGAAATCCTGGGGAACTCAGTTATAGGAAATTCAGGAAATGTCATGGGATTCAAAGCCATTTAGGCAGCCTCCATCTTGTTTTCTTTGTTTTGATCTTTCTTTCCCTCATTCTTCTCTGTGTAGACTGGTTCCTTCAAGGATTTTATCTTTTGCTCTCTCATAACTTAGGGATTGGCGTAAAGCTTTTAATTTCCGTGGTACCAACTCTGATCTCACTTAGCATCATGGCATACAAGTATATTTGACTCACTTCCTGCATCGACTTCCCTGGTGGCTCAGATGGTAAGGCGTCTACCTATAATGTGGGAGACCCAGGTTCAATCCCTTGGTTGGGGAGATCTCCTGGAGAAGGAAATGGCAACCCACTCCGATACTCTTGCCTGGAAAATCTCATGGATGAAGGATCCTGGTAGGCTACAGTCCATGGGGTCTCAAAGAGTTGGACACAACTGAGCGACTTCACTTCACTTCACTTCCTATATCTTAAATGCCATCTCCAAAAGACTAAATATGATTGACCTGGCTTGGGACACATGTTATCGTTTGTCCAATCAGCCACAGCCAGAGGGACAAGCTCTTGGGGCATTGTGTACCATGGGAAGGTCAAGCTTTTTTTTTTTTTTTAGAAGATGTGAAAAGGTTAGATTTAGGAATGCACTGTGATCTGTAGTTCTCAATTAGGGCAGTTCTCAGGAGCCATTGACAATGTCTGGAGACAATTTTGGTGCAGGTATCTGTTACAACTAGAAGAGTGCTACCGGCATCTGGTGTGTACAAGCCAAGGAAGCTGCTCACCAACTTACCATGCACAGGACAGCTCCCAGCAAAGGATTATCATGCCACCAGTGTCAGCGGGGCTGCGGCTGAGACACTTGCACTATGACTGTTCAGTTATTCTAGATCACAGTCAGTACCATAAGGTGCCTCCACTGCAGGGAAAGCAGGCAGCTAGACCAGAAAAGCCATTGCATCCTCTTAGAGGAGGAAATTCTTGGCCCCTAAAGCCAATATACATTATAAAACCATGATGATTTCCCCTCTTCTCTGCCAAAGAAAGCAGTGAGTCTTTTAACTATAAATCTCCATTTTGTTTCCAGTTCCTTTTTTTTTTTTTTTTATTACGGATTACCTAGAAATAGAATTGCCTTCAGGATCTGAATGGAGAATACAGGGAGCAACGCACTGTCTGTGCCGACACAGGGGGAGCTGGCATTTGGCTCTAAGTTTCTCTGAGAAGCTAAGCCACACATCAGTAACTTTTGTTTCTCAGAACAAGTCTATCTGACTTTGGAAACTCAGAGCCCTTTAGTGTGGTAGGTTTAGGCAGGAGAGCGGTTAGTGTCTATCTTCTGAGCAAAAGTCAATAAAATGCAGCATATTCTATAGCCTCACACTCATTGTTTCTAATTTCCAAAGCATCCTACTCCTCAAAAATCTTGGAATCCATTGGCCTGTGTAGTAAAAAGTGTCTGTGTTACTTTGATCAAAACTCTTTTAAGGCCTGGATCACTACATGCAAATTGAATAGGAAGTAGGTATATAAAGGAACAGTTCCAGTGTAGTTATTAAGACCATAAACTATGAAATTAGACACGAGTGGAATCCCAGCTGTACCAGTTGCTAATGGGATGATCTCAGGCCAGTCATGTTGCTTCCTAACCTGTTTCCTCATCTGTAAATGAGA
This sequence comes from Bubalus bubalis, assembly GCF_019923935.1. Classification (NCBI taxonomy): domain Eukaryota; kingdom Metazoa; phylum Chordata; class Mammalia; order Artiodactyla; family Bovidae; genus Bubalus; species Bubalus bubalis. The sequence continues at coordinate 33,012,906 of NC_059177.1, read as the reverse complement.
ATAAGATTGTTTCTGCTTCATGAGGTTGTGATGAGAACTAAGGAAATCATGTGTATAATGTGCTTTGTCTAATGTCTGGTTCTCCTCAAGTGCTCCTTAAATGATGGTGTCAGTTTTCTGTCTTACTGATAAAGTGTGGGTAATGCTTAGAAACAGACATTATTTTCTGAAGTTTTGCTTCATAGTAATTCAGTACAATGGCCTTTTGGCCACTATATTTTCTTGGAACTGCTTCTAAGTGTTTATACTGGATATCACTAATGATGGTCTGTCTTCTTCTGAAATGTATATTCATTATAAGAATTTTGAAAACTACAGCACATCCATGCATTAAAATCACCCATAATATTATTGCTTTCTAAGAAAATAAGTATACCTTCTTTGAGGTTGAACCCATTGAAAGAAACTCACAAAGTAGATATTTTATTGAACTAAAATGTTATAGTACTATTTGATCAACAGCTTGTTTCTGCTAAAATATCAGGTTGGCCAAAATAGTCGTTTGGGTTTTTCCATAAGAAAATGAACGTTTTGGCCAACTCAATATGATGAACATTTTCCAACTTAATATATACTCTTTAAAAAACATTATTGTTAATAGCTACACAAATTTCAGGGTAGGATGTACCACCATTTATCTTACTTTCTTCCACTTTGGCATATTTATGATGTTTCATGCATTTCCCTTCTCATCCTAAAAATGGATAGAAATGAGTTTCTGTCCATGACAACAGTTGACAATCCAGATACCACTTTTGTCCTAAACATATTTTGTTCTACATAGTGCATTTCCCAGGGTAAGTGTTCCAATTGCTGTTATTTGCTTTCCTCTGAAATTGCAGGTCAGTTGCCTTTTTTGCAGTGTTTCCAAAAACAGAGGCACAGCTTGATTTTTCAAAATGCTTATATTGGATTGTTTGAAGATTCACAATCTGAGACCAGATTGTTTTAAACAGGGCCTACATTTAGCAGTATAATCTTAGCAACTCATTGAAAAGTATAATACATGATATTTGGAGAGATATTTAAGGAGTGGACTTTTAGTTTAAAAGTGATATTCTGTTGCCTAATAATACCAAAATACCAAAAATATACACTCAACAACCTAAATTTTGGCGTAGTCTTTTGCAGATATTTTAGAAAGCATTATACAATTGGATGTGTGCCTAGCACTATTCTGAAAGAATAGAGTTTGTTACACTAGAATTCACATCATGTTGTGTTTTTATTAATTATTCTATAACTCAGAATAAATGGAGTGGCCCCTTGCTCAAGATCTTTGGTTGAGATCAACTAAAAATGTAGTCTTTCCATAATCTCCTATTATTTTCCAGAGACTAAATTTAGAATACAATAAATAAGAAGATGATGGAAGAAGCATAATTATTTAAGAGAAGAATTTTTCCAAGCAGATGATGGAAAACAACAAAAAAACCTAATTTCTTGGAGGCTTGTGAAGTTGTATTTTATTATTCTAATTGATCTATAGTGGCATAAAAAGAGTATCAAAGTCTTAAAAATAATTGACTATAAATAGTAAGAATAATGATAATAGTAATGAAAAGAGTGGCTAACATTTTCTTGAAGGCTTACCATGTTTCCCTTTTGCAAGTCCTTAAAATCTGTTTATTCAGTTCTAACCCCAGCCCCATAAGGTGTAACCTTCGATTATTTCAGTTTTACTCACAGGAAATTGAGGCTCAGAAATTGAGTGACTTGCTCAAAATCTTATAGCCATAGTGGCGGAGCCAGAAGGTCTGCCTGGGCTATCTGACTCCAAGGGCCCCGTTTAGCAAGCATAGGCAAACCACAATCTAACACACACATGTTCTCTTCCAAAGGCTTTCTTGCAGAATGCCAAAATGTTTGAGTGAGAAGAGACAGACAGTGCAACTATGACAGATACTTACAGAAACATTCAGTATCTGGGGCAATACTTTCCCCTTCGCTTTCTGTGTCTTCGAAATGGTTGATTGATTACCCTTCCTAAGGTCATTGTCACTGAGCAATTAGAAGCATTTGTGTAAATAATGGCTTCAGTTTTGTAGAATGATTGAAGTGTCATTGTTTGGGAGGGGAGTGCGGAATAAAGTGACTGCTTGATGGGAAAATTGTCATGCAGTTGTCTCTATTTTGTATTTTATTTTCATGTAATTTATGTTTCTAACTTAGACAAATACGTGGAAAAAAAATCATTGTAACTACTGCTTAGTGAGGACTTTTCATTCACTGTGAAGTTTTAGTGTCAATATAAGTAAGAAAAATCTCCATGATAAGTTGATAGGCCTTCCTTTCTCATTCCTTGTAACTTATGACCATTTCAGTGACTGATTGCTAGCAAATTTTACCTGGTATTCTTGTCTTCTTACGCTGGGATTACCAGCCAGAGATAGCAGCAAGAAGAGACCGCCTCACATCATACAACTTTCTAACTTTCTCAGATACAGAAACCCCAGATTATTTTCCTTTTGACCATTAGTGTACAGTTAATACGATGAAAAAGGCATCATACTGCTGGCTGTTTTCTTAAAGAGAAACTTCCAAAATATATCACTACATTTTGTTCCCGGCTTATCACGACCGAGTTTCCAAGGTAAGAGCAGAAGAGACAAAAGGAAAGATACACAAAGACTCAGACCAGGAAAAGAAACAGAATTACAGGAAAGGAGGCCCACAGTCAGTGAACTGGAGGGACATACAAAGAACAGAGGGGCCTGGAAAGAGGAACCAAGGAAGAAGGGATAAAAGAAACAGAAGACAATGGATGCCTAGAAGGAATGTTAAAACATCTGTCCATGAAATTACTTCATTCATTTTTCCAGACAACTTATTTGTATTATCTCACAGCATATAACTAATTTTAACAAAATAAAGTGTTATTTGGTAGACTGAAACTTTATTTTTTTTCAAATTGTATTATTTGAGATTCCAGGACCAGAATGTCTCTAAAACTTGCTTCTGAAGATTGCTCCTTTGGAAAATACATAAGAAAATTTTCTTGACCACATGCCATTGTATTCCCATCATGAATATATAGATCAGAGAACTGAAGTAAATTTGAAATTCAGTAACAGTTTTTTGTAGAATACCATGAAATGCGTATGAGAAATACTGCATGTTATAGCCCCTTCTTAGCCTTCTAAAACATGATAGCGTATTAAAGGCTGAGAAGCTCTGCAGACCAGGAACCTGTAGAACTTTAGGCCAGTATTCCCTAACCGTATTTGACCATAGAACCCTCTCCTGTGTAACACTTGTTTATATCCTGCAGACCCAATGTTCCATGAAATGGACTTGGGACCATGTTGGTGTTAGACTGTTTAGACTGTGCTTTTGTTTTTGTTTCCAGGAGAGTGCTTTAGGTATTCCAAGACCAGCTGATAATTCCTTTGCCCATAACTCAGTGTTTTGCCAAAGACTGGCTTTTCCAAAGACCAAGCAGTGCACAACAGGTCTTGGCAGTAATGTGGTTTATCACATTTCAGTGACAAGTCAGGCTCAACTTAGGTTTGGAAAGCATCTAGCGAACTTCCAGGGAAATGCAGTATGAAAAAGCTTAAGCCCTTATTTTTATTCACACATATTAAATATTTTAGGGGACAGACAAGATGACCTATTTTGGTTCTGCCATTTGTTACTCAACATCCACACATAACAAATAATGAATTGCTATGGTGGACTAAAACACAGTAGCTGTCTATGGTCCCTTCATTACAATCCCTGTTTAAAGTTTTTCTCGCTCTTTCAAAGCAGACTTTGGCTTGTTTAATAGACAGAAGTCTGAGTTCAACTGGTTTCTTCACAAGCTGTTGCTGAAAGGAAATTTTATGGTTCTTGTTAGAAGAAGGTCTTTTATAGCATCATTAGTATAATTGTTGCATTTCTAAGCATAATTTCTGAATTGTGTACATTTTCTTTTGCTCCCCTCCTTGGCACCTATTCCTGCCCAGGTAGGTAAGGAATTCAAGTCTACATTAGTCAGAGCAATGAGAGGAAGGGCATACAAGAACTGACAGAGTTTTTAGACCATCTAATAAAAGTGCTGTTTCTCGATTTGTTCCTTGTCAGGATAAAGAGAAGGGTATTCAGTTTTCAGATAATCCCATACCTCTAAGTGTGGGTGTCACTTTTCATTTTTTGGTTTAAAGCCATAGGTTCCAACTCCGAGAGCCCACTGGCAGAAACTACTGTCAGACCTGTTCTTGGGTCCTTGGCTGAGCAGTGGGAAAATTGGCTTTGCTTGCTCTTTGATGGGACACTCCAGTTCCCACAGGATTCACCACTCCCTCTTACACACCAGGCTCTGACACATTGATATTGCTTACCTGATCCCTGAATACAGTGGAATGTATGGTTCCTGGCTCACAGAGCCATTTTCCTAGTATTCTAAAGCTAATAAGCATATCACTTGTTGGAAGAAATTTGCTCTTTCATATAAAAGTACTAACCTCGTGTAAATTCAAGTGCTATTGTTTAGTTGCTAAGTTGTGTCCAACTCTGTTGAACCCATGGACTATAGCCCACCAAGATCCTCTGTCCATGAGATTTCCCAGGCAAGAATACTGGAGTGGATTGCCATTTCCTTCTCCAGGGGATCTTGCCAAGTCAGGGATTGAACCCACATCTCCTGCATTGGCACACAGATTCTTTACCACTGAGCCACCAGGGAAGCATCATAAATGGAAATACATGTATCCAAAAACAGCAAAGAAAGGATCAAAATAAGAATAGTCCTCCTCCTCCCTTTTTCCACTAATCCTCTCACATCTTAATTGCCAGAGGGAATCATCATTACCATATTTCTGTGCATTCTTACAGATAATATCTGTGCACATGTAGGCTTATGGATATACACATGAAACTCAATAAATCAAAATGATATCACATTATTATTAAAATGGTCTTAACCTTTTTATTTTTAACATAAAAAATATCTTAAATACTTCACTTTTTCTGTAAAAGAATAGCTAGTAAACATGGAAAAAATGCTTAAACTCACTCAAGAGAAGAAATGTAAATTAAACTCTGAAATGTAATGTTTCAGTGGTCAGTTATATGCAGAGATGAAAGGTTTAGTAATATGCAGTATTAAGGGAAGAGAGAAAAATTACATATAAATTATACTCAATGATAAACAGCTTCCAAACTCAACTAGTTAGCCACTTTCCTTTATTTGGTTCACCGAAAAGGAGTAAGATAAATAGGAAAGTTTCTAATGAGACTGGATGTTTGGGGAACATAATACAAATCACAGGCATTATAACTCCTTGCCTTAACTTTATTTAGCCACAGTTCTTAGACATATAATTCACCACATTTCCTCAACAGGATTGGGTTCATGAATCTAGATATCACCTAATAAATCTCAGGATTTTGATGTCCTTTCCAGAGAGAAAACTAAATATGAAAGTATATTTAGTGCCTATTTCTTGTTTTTGTTCAGTTGCTAAGTCATGTCCAGTTCTTTGTGACTCCGTGGACTGCAACACACCAGTCCTCCTTGTCCCTCACTGTCTTCCGGAGTTTGCTCAAAACATTGTGCGCTGAGCTGGTGATGCAATCCAACCATCTCATCCTCTGCCAACCTTTTCTCTTTTTGCCTTCAATCTTTCCCAGCATCAGGGTCTTTTCCATGAGTCAGCTCTTCCCATCAGGTACCGAAATATTGGAGCTTCAGGATCAGTCCTTCCAATGAATAGTCGAGGTTGATTTCCTTTAGGACTGACTGGTTTAATCTCCTTGCTGTCCAAGGAACTCTCAAGATTCTTCTCAAGCACCACAATTCGAGAGTATTGGTTCTTTGGCCCTCAACCTTCTTTAAGTCCAACCGTCACATCCGTAGATGACTATTGGAAAAACTGTAGCTTTGACTGTACAGACTTTGGTTGGCAAAGTGATGTCTCTGCTTTTTAATACACCAAGCTTGTCATAGCTTTCCTTCCAAGGAGCAAGTGTCTTTTAATTCCGTGGCTGCAGTCACTGTCCTCAGTGCATTTAGAGCCCCAAAAAATAAAACCTGTCCCAGCTTCCACTTTTTCCCTTTCTATTTGCCACACTTGCACCTAGATGTAGTAAATCCTATTGTAAAGCCCATCTATGTAGCCACTTGAGAAACACAAAACTCTCTGCACAAACATTTGTCAGTGTGTAAGTTGGTGCACATGTGCGTGCATGTGCGTGTGTATGTGTGTAACTATGATGCAACATATCCCAAATCGTTGTCAGTTATCTAGCTGGAATATACTTGGTTACACAGAATTCCAAAATCATCAATAAGAAAATTTCCCTAACGTAGCTCCAAAGTCATTGCTTTCCATTTATCTACAATGAGCTCAGGTGTTTTCAAAGACCTGTTCTTGTCTGATATGAGAGCACCTTTAATCAATTTTTTTTTTTTTTTTAGAAAGGGGAAAAAGTATTGTTCTAAATCTATGGAGTCAGGTCCTCATCCCTCTAGCTTGGCTCCAGCCTAGATAAGGTAAGATTTCAGGGTCCTGTGTTATTAATGTGCTGTCCATATGAATAATGAGTGAGCCTGGTGAATTATTTCACACTTCTAGGAAAATCTATAGCCCTGTCCTTCTCTAACAGCACTGGAAGCTACTGAGATGCTGGTCCCTTTCTATGTGGAAGATTGTGATAACTTCATTTAGGAAAGTGGTAAAACTCTGTCCCCTTCTGAGGCCCATGTAGAAATGTATGCAGATGAATAGTAGTTTGAAAAATCAGTACTGTATTCTATCAAGCTCTTTGAAGTTTTGAGGGCCTGCTCCCAGCTTAAACAACAAGATGTGAATTACACACCACCCAGAGAAGAGATGCCCAAATGATCTTTATTAAGTTCAAAAGTCATTCAGAAACTCTGGTAGAAAATTGAAAGATGAGAATTTTTTGCCCTCAAACTGATATGGATGCCATGAGCCCAGGGAGGGAGAAAAGAAGGACCACATGAATAGGAAAACTGGTCCATGGGAGCACAGACAGACATGCCACTCCTGCCAGGGGTGTGTGTCACCACCTGTGGACCCATCTCTCCAGCTGCCAGCAAAAAAAACTACTACACGTAGTAGGTCAACACACTCTTCACATCCTTTTGGTTTCCTTCCAGTGAAGACCACCCATGAATAGAAGCTAGCTATTGCACACAAATAGTCCAACAGGAGTCATCACCACCTGCCTCTCTAGTCTTCCACTCTGCGTAGGTATGCTCCCAGGAAGTGAAAAAAGCAATCAGGGTCCTTAACTGGTGTGGTGGACATAGAAATGAAGTTCCACACACCAACCACACAAGACCAGTTGGAGTCAAAATCTCCAACTGAACTAGGATACTGATAGGACATTCTCACCTTCCCCAAGCCACGAGTTTTACTTATAAGCCCCGATGGTATTTAGTATTCTCATTATTGCTTCATTTAAAAGATTTAAGGGTAAAATTAAGTGGTATGCATGCTCAGTCACTCAATTGTGTCTGACTCTTTGCGACCTCATGGACTATAGCCCACCAGGCTTCTTTGTTCATGGGATTACCCTGGCAAGAACACTAGACTGCATTGCCACTTCCTTCTCCAGAGGATCTTCTCTGACTCAGGGATTGAATGCACATCTCCTGCGACTCCTCCATTGGCAGGTGGATTCTTTACCACTGAGTCACCTGGGAAGCCTTAAAATTCAATGGACTCAAATTCAAGGTCAGCAGTAATTACTTAGGCTGGTATAATGGTTGGGTGGTTAACTAGCCACTCATTCAAGGGAAGGTCACATTCCTTCAGATATAGAATGGCATGCTAGTGCGACTCAGAAATGATCATTCATGTTCCCCTTTGGTGCTTACATAGCAGTGTTGCTCTGTGCTGGGTACCCGTTCTCAGCAATCCTCTCAGTAGTGGCTCAAGTGAAAAGGGAAGTTATTGTGACAATATACTGGGATTAGCATAGAGTACCGAGAGCAGAGAGTGCACGGAGGAGGCCTCAAGGCAGCTAAAACTGAGGCGAGTCCATATGGGCTCATCACAGTGTTCACAGATGATGGTCACCTTTCCTCCTGGGCTCTTTCTGGATATCTGCTTCATTCTCTTACCTGTAAACAAGGGAGGTTAAGTCCATATCAGCTGGCAATGCTCTTATCACCTATATGGGACACAAGTTATAGTACGAATTTAAAACTGATCATTGTACTAGCTTATAATTATTGAGCTCTTAATACATGCTAGACCTGTGTTTTACTTTATGTATTTCTCATAACAGCAGCCTTATAAGACAGGTACTATTATTAACCCATTTTATAGAGGAAGAACCAAGTGTCTTAGAGAAGTTAAATCGTTTCTTCTAAGCATGGTAGCAGGAGATCTGAGACCCCAAATGAAGAACTGCTAGAAATGATGAGTAGGAGCCAGCACTGAAAACCTAGGTAGGAAAGGTTCAGAGTACCTCACACTTCATGTATTCCCTTCCTTGGGAATGACAGCTTCCCAAAGGCATCTTCAACATACACACTCATCATTCCCATCACATACCTTTCAAATCCATCATTTTCTCATCATCTCCTAATTTTAATACAGTATAAAGTTTTCTCTTGACCCTGATTAATCCCTCTGACAAAAATGTGCCCTAAGCACTTCTCCCTCTACCCCATCCCACTCCAAGTTCATCAACCAAGTTACAGCACCAGCTCCCGAGGCCTTTCCTCAAACCTATGCACCCAAATCGAACAGATACCCTTCTCTGTATCCCTGGCATATCCTGGATAATATTTGTCAGAATTTACCATAATGTAGTATAATTTTCTATTGACTTATGTCTAAAGACAGTCATCTGTTCACTCAGTAGTTCTTTTCAGAGCATTGACTATGTGCCAGGAATTATGCCAAACACATGTTCACGTAATGATGAACAAAGTTAGTCCCTCACTCTCATGGGAACTACAGTCCAGCCGGGACGACACATCTTACTCTCATCATACATCAGATTGTTGAAGTAGAAACTGCATGTTCTGGAGCAAAGGAATTCAGAGAGGATGTAATAACAAAGAGTCTCAAGGAGGCTGGGAAACTGAGACTTCTGGGAAGAAGTGACAAGAGGTCTGAGTTGTGACTTAAGCTTCTTGGGTAAAGAGAACAGCTGGGCAAAAGCCTTGGATTTTGATCAACAACTTGAGGAAATCATTGTGGTTTTCTCAAACAATAATGAGATCGTATGCCAGAAGAGGCTGAAAACATAGGCAGGGGTCAGACAATAGTGTTGTAATTGAGCTGAGCGTCTCCAGTTCTGAGTATAGTTCTTGAAACTGAGATGTGCTCTTCAAATGTTTAGGGAAGGCAGCAGTGCAGGAATCTGCTGGGGGAAATTGAATGATAAGTCAACTTGGAACTTGGTGAGTGAGGAAACAGCACTGAGAGTCCTCTACTTAGACAGAAATCTGCCTATGTAGTGCCTGACAACAGATTTTAAAAACTCCCTACTGACACTTGAGACAATGCCAAATCTAAGCAAATCAAATTGCCTTTTTGATAGCCCCATCTTCCACACACACTGTTATCCACATGGTTGCTGTCACCTGAATGTCTCAGTCTCGCTATGCTGAGCCAGTCACACCGCTACAAAGAATACTCACAACCACCTCCAAATCAAACAAGCAAAACTTTCTGATAGAAATTGCAAGTCACTGCTTTTCAATTCTACTGTCTGACTTGAGAAAATATTGTAACTACTAGGTTCATTATGCGAGAAGGCAATGGCAACCCACTCCAGTACTCTTGCCTGGAAAATCCCATGGGCGGAGGAGCCTGGTAGACTGTAGTCCATGGGGTCGTGAAGAGTTGGACACGACTGAGCGACTTCACTTTCACTTTTCACTTTCATGCATTGGAGAAGGAAATGGCAACCCACTCCAGTGTTCTTGCCTGGAGAATCGCAGGGACGGGGGAGCCTGGTGGGCTGCCGTCTATGGGGTTGCACAGAGTCGGACGCGACTGAAACGACTTAGCAGCAGCAGCTGGTTCATTATATCAGACAGGGCATCAGGGTAAAGGGCTGATAATTTGAGGTATATTTAAACATGGCAACTAACTACAGGCTCATGTTAGTTTATTTTCTTCCTGATTAACCTATATGTTCTTTGACTCTAGTTCATTTCATTACAAATGTATAATGCCCTGATCTATGTAGCAAAAAAGGAAAAGAAAACTTCCCTAACACATATACCCAATGGATGCCTGACAAACCCATTCCTGAAATCTGAGGTAGTGTGTAAAAATTCAGATGGATTCAGATTATATAAGTCTATTTTGTGAAGAGGGAAATAATGAGAAAATTGTTTCTTACTTTACTGAGTCCTGCTCCCTTCAAAATCCTCAAGCACATAGAGTTGAAAAGCAGTATAATAAAGCCACAAGCACACTATAAAAATTCTCCACTGTACTAAGAGCCCTTATAGATAAAGGATAATAATGACTGCAGGAACTGGAAGTTGGAGAGCACCATGTGTTAGGTACCCTGCTGAGAACTTTTCCAGCATTTTCATGTTAGAACTTTACAACAGCACGAGATGGGTACTGTGATGATTATCCCTGTTAACAGATTCATCCATAGAGCCTCATCTTATCCTGCACTTCAAATTGCTGAATTAATGGACATTAAGGAGCTTGACTTTACTTATCCTTCTCCTTGTGTTTGTATGCTGAGAAGTTTTATTCCATTTTAATGCAAATTAAAAGGAAGACCTCAAGTAGAGGTATATTCCATCACTGATTATTCCTACTGTTCCAGGTGGAGACAAAATATATGTAAAAAGAAAATTTACATAGAAATTTTGATCAAAGGCAGAGTTTTTCAGTGCACTCAATTATTCAGATGGATAAATGTTACACATGATCTTGCAGCCTGCTGACTGACTGATTTTTGGTATGTCTTTAAGAGTTAATACCGTTTGTCTAAAGCCTGTCATTTTTGACAATATCGTCTTGCAGAATCTGTAGCCTTCAAGAGAAAAATGTCTAATTCTACCTTGTAAGCCAAAAATGATAGAGAAAATGGCCCAGGAAAATGCCCACATACCGAAGATTCATTCCACAAACACCGTTGATACTGAGCATCAGAAACAGAGTGACCTAATGATTATGAGATCTAGGGGAGATGACAGTAAATGGGTGATTTCAAGACTATACGAGAAGGATTAGCCCAGAGCAGTCTGAGAGCCAAGGTGAGGGTATTAACCCATGGTAGGGAAGGGCTCTAGATGGTTTCCCTGCAGAATTAACATCCAAACTGAGACCTGACTAAGCAGGTAAGATGATACAGTAGTATGTTCAAGGCAGAGGAACAGTATATGTACAAGTGTGGAGTCAACAATGGGCCTTGTGGATCCAGAGAAGTGAAAGATGCTTAGTGTGCCTGGAGAGAGAAGACCATGGATTAGGTCTGGAAGAGGTGAGACCAGAGCATTCCCTAGTATGAACTCATGCAGCATCCTGGTAATCAAGATGAGGCATTGGAACTCTGTCCAAAAGTGGTGGAGTCTGGTGCTAAAGAATTTTATGCTGATAAATGACATAATTCAATTTCCTGAGAGTTTTTCACTACCTAGTAAAGGAATCAAAAACATTGCTTCTACCATAGCTCCTATTCATTGTACTTAAACTTATCTTTCTAAGCAATAGAAAGATTAAACCCAAGAAATGCCAAAAAAGATGCAAGTCAATTCTGATATTTAAGTCAATGCTCACTCAGCAAAGGTGCATCAAATTTGCTGGCAAAAAAAAAAAAAAAAACTCAGAGTGAAGATTATGCAAGAGGACATGCATCCCAAAGGAAACCTGAGCATCTAATTAGCTGGCAGACTGGAAAGCCCTGACTTGTGCATATTCAAAAGGTCTAGGACAAGAGTCCAAGGTTCTTCAGGAAAACTTGTGGTAATGCATCAAGATCACGATGGCAAGAGGAGAGTTGATTCCACTTAGAAATAAAAAGTGAGAAAGACTGGGTGGATGATGTCTTAACCATGGGAAGAGGAGATACTTCACACGAGGAGGATCAAAGGGTACTGTGAAATCACCCAGCTGCACATTACAGTCATCAGAGAGGTTCTTAAAAACACCAACGTCTTGACCACATCCTTAAGTATTTTTATTTCATTAAGATAGGGTGGGACCTGAGTATTTGTATTCTTGGAAAGCTCCACAAGGACACTAAAATGTAAGCAGATTTGAAAACCAAAGGTGTCACAGCCCAGAGCATGGGCTGAGGAGGAAAGCAGTGTGAGTTGGAATTCCAGCTCTTTCTAGAAATACTTATTTTGCTCTTTATATTTTTTATTTGCAAGCATCCCATGAAACATTAAAGGTGGCTTTATATGGATATATCCAACACAGCAAGATAAAGATAAAATGTACAGATACGAAGGAAATTTAACTCTTACCCCTCTGTCCTTAGTTTCCTCATCTGTAAAAATGGGAAAAATTAATAGCATGTCTCTGATAGGATCAGCAAGGATTACATGAGTTAATGAACAAAGTGATTTACAAATTCCTGGCAGATAGGTGCTCAATAAATGGAAGCTGGTAAAGAATCCGCCTACAATGAAGGAGACCCCAGTTCAATTCCTGGGTTGGGATGATCCCCTGGAGAAGAGATAGGCTACCCACTCAAGTATTCATGGGCTTCCCCCATGGCTCAGATGATAAAGAATCCACCTGCAATGTGGGAGACCTGGGTTCAATCCCTGGGTTGGGAAGATCCCCTGGAGGAGGGCATGGCAACCCACTGTGGTATTTTTGCCTGGAGAATCCCCATGGAAAGAAGAACCTGGAGGGCTACAGTCCATGGGGTTACAAAGAGTCAGACATGACTGAACAATTAAGCACAGCACATTTTTCTTAAACCAGATCTAGGTAATAGGAGAAACAACGACAGGGAGATGGAAATCACAAGGCATATTCCAAGGACACCAATTAGTTTGGTTAGTGCTTCAGAGAATAATGGGGGCTTCCCTGGTGGCTCAGATCTTAAAACACCTGCCTGCAGTGCAGGAGACTCAGGTTCAATCCTTGGGTCAGGACAATCCCCTGGAGAAGGAAATGGCAACCCACTCCAGCATTCTTGCCTGGAAAATCCCATGGTCAGAGGAGCCTGATAGATTACAGTCCATGGGGTTACAAAGAGTCAGACACGACTAAGGGACTTCACTTTCACTTTCTTTCAGAGAATAATAGAAAAAACCATTTAGAAAGGCAAGTTGGGGCCAAATTGCTTTCATGAGTTCCAAGCTAATGTTGGAATATGAACAAGTGTTCATTAATGGATCATCTAATAACTGTCCCCAAATATGAGGCAAGGAGGTATACACTGTACAAAATAGAATAAATTCAAGGGTTGCTCAGAGTCTACTCCAAAACTTGGACTTTGATTTGAATTTAACACAAATGTGGAACCAACAGATGTCTCTGAAGAGTTGAGATCAAATCAACATAGAGCTTCAAAAATGAACAGTGAGTCATCGGACATTAATAATCCCTGGTGTCCCAATGCTCGTCTTCCTGACACCTTGGCTCTCATTCACATAGTCAACTCCATTTATGTTGTCCAGATACAACCCACTTTATTAGGAACCTCTAAATAGTGCTGGGAATGATTTCTGCTCCTTTCCCTTTTCATTTATAAATATTTCTGAAAACGAGTAAAGGTGACTTAGATGGATGCACCGAACAGAGCAGGGAGAGATAAAATGTAATACAAATGTGAAAGAAGTCAGGAGGCAGGGAATATGCGGGTAGGAGACTTCAGAGGAGACCTTAAGGGACATGAAGATGCTGAGAGTAGGCCATAAGGACCTATAAATATGCCAGCAGTGGGGTGCAAATTGGTTTAAAGCCTTCTAACAGACAATGTAAAGAAGGAAACAAGATGGGTTACAAGATTCAGAAGGTCCCCAGCTTAATCCAGGCAACTGCTGAAGAGAGAAATAGCTCTTTCTGGAACACTGCTAGAGAAAACCATCTCCAGATCTAAATAATGAGGCTACTGTGTAAAACTGTAATAACGGCATCCACATCCACGCACCCTAGTAGAACGTATGACACGTAGTGGCCACCAATACATATTGAGTGAATAAATTATAGAGGAAAGGAAGCAGGGAGGGGACCTGTCCCATACATCACTAAATTCATGGGATGCTCTGCCATTCCTCGTGTGGGCTGAGGGACTCCCACCAGTCAATAAAAGTAATTGTGAAGGTTGTGTGTGCAAAATGGCCCAGTGCAGGCATCAGTACTCAGCTAGTCTGGCTGAAACCAGAAATAGATAATAGTGCCTATGGAAGGAATCCACTAGGCACTATAATCTATAGTGACAGACAATCTTCCCTAAAGACTTTCTCTCCACTGAGCATCTGCCAAGTGTTGAGGGGCAGTAATTTGATCTTATACTCCTCTATAACTCCAGCTGCTGGCTTTGTGTACTTAATATGATAGCATTCTACTTCTCACCTACAGCCCAACTAATCTGTGTGTACCTGAACAGCAGGGGGCTCTCCTCCAGGTGGAGATTCAGAAGTCTCCATCCTTCCATATTGTGGCTCTGCTAGTATGGCTGCTGGGGGCATCCACACCAAGGGCAGACAGGGAAGAAGGCCCACTGATTTCTTAGCCAGCCTGGCCCAGAAATGGCTCACCTCACTTCTACTCACATTGCCTTAGTGAATGGTCCTACCCTGTTGTAAGACAGTTGGAAAACAGAATCCCTAGTAAGGCAGGCTCTTCCCAGTTATATCCCTTGCTCCAAGCCAAAATAAGACAGGAGCTCTGGAAGGCAGCTTCAATACTTATCTCTAGTCACCCATTATATCCTCATATACACAAAATAAACTTCCTGTCACCCAAAGAGACCGCCTGAAGTTGAGGGTCTCCGGGTTGTGCGTAGTTTCTTCATCAGGTCTAAATGCGACTCCTCTTATAGTCTGGCCTCCTAAAACCATTACAGGCATAATCTGTGCTTCACCCAAGCTCACATACTAAATATATAGGTGCAGCATTAGTTTAAACACTCTCTTTCAGAGGAGGAAAGAAAGAAGGAAAAACAGCAGTCACGCCATTTTCTAACAATATAAAGTCCTGCTCAGTGGGCATTGTCGGGACTACTACCTAGGGACTGTGGCAGGGTTTCTGGTCCCTCTCTCCCCGTGGCCCTGCTTCTGCCTTCTGGCTCTTTGTCCTTGTCCTTCATCCTCCATGGCATCATCTGAAGGGAGTGGCAGGCAACGTGTCCTCCTTGTGGCTCTGTAGCATTTACAGCATACATCTTATTCATACAAATTTGGGAGCCCAAGAGTTGATTTAAGTGCAAACAGCTAGTTTTTTTAACCTCTGAGCAGAGTTCCCTCAAACACTCAGAAGGCTCCGATATACATTTTTTTCCCACTAGTGACCACTTCCAATGTTATTTCTTAGAAACAGTTCTCAAGTCTGCTTTATTTCTTTGCTCTCTCACCGTCCTTGTCACGTACAATTTCCACTCATGTGCCATTGGACAAGAGTAGTCACACGACCCTTCCTGAATGAAGCGAGCCTGGGAAATGTAGTTCTCATCTGAGCTTATCAGTAACAGTGCAATACAGTGGAAGGGATTGCAAATATTAGATGAAGAGCTGACCATTGGAAAAAATCTCTCTGAGAATATTTGCATAAATATAAATAGTCTTTGATGTACATGTAATATACAATGCTCCCATTGCTCTTCTTTTAATTAAAATGAATCTGAGTTCAAGTCCTACCTTCATCATTTGCAATCCCTAAAAGCTTAAGTAAGCATTGCTCTGTCCCTTCTGAATATCACATATTTCATAAGATTGTTTTATATAATAATATATTTAAATGACAAATTATGTAAAATTATGTCCAGTAATTTTAAATGAGTGACATTATCTTGATAATTACAGTCACTGTCTGTATTTAAGATTTGTAGTAACCCAATGATAATGAAACAGGACTCTGATGTGCTCTTATTTACATCTTTAAGGCATTTCATGCTTTATAAACTTTGCATTTTGAGCACTCTATTTCCTTTTTGGCAAAACTAACAGATTTACTAAGACACTTGCTTAGCAGTTTATGTATAATACATGGTCTATCTCTGCTATTTTAATTTTGCATTTTATGAAAGTGTTATCAAACACCCCAGTCCTGTTGGAAGAAAATCTTCTGACTGGACACCAAACAATGTATAATTTGATCCAAATTTGTATGGCGATAAGATGCACACCTTTGTAGAATTTAGTACTGAAAAGTTATCTGCTTTACAGGATTATTGTTTTAATCAGTCAACAAATGAACAAATGATCTATGCAATGAAGTATGGGCAAACTAATTTTCTCAGAGGAATTCTCCATGGATAATTTATATTGAACAAATATATAAACACGGGTGCAGTTGCAGACATTAAAATTAGCATTCAGCATGAACAGTTTTTGAAATGAATTCTAGCTGTAAAGTGGGTAAGAGAGAATTCTATTTGGACGAGACATATGGTCCCCTAGGCTAAAGCAGTGGTTCTCATGCATCAGAATCACCTAGTGTGTTGGCTCTCATCTTCAGGGTTTCTGATTCTATACATCTACGCTCAGAAATACACATTTCTAAAGTATTCTAGTGATGTTGCTGCTGCTGCTCTTGAGATCCCTCTGGGAGACTCACCAGTCCAAAGTCTAGGTCAGCAAACAACATCTTGCACCCCAGTCTGACCCACCATTTGTCTTGTAAATAAAGCTTTATTGGAACACAGCCATTCTCATTTGTTTATGCATTGTCCGTGGCTGTTTTCACACTATAATGGCAGAGATGAATAGTCTCAACAGAAACCATATGGCCTGCAGAGCCAAAGATATTGAGTATCTGTTCCTTTGCAGAACATTGGCAGACCCCTGGCTAAAGAATAGGGAAGTGAGAGTAGAAGATGGCAAGAGACCTGGCCTTTGCCTTTTCATTTCAGTTCCTTTTATTGCCTTGAGTTAGGGATTCACTATGAGCTCTTCAGCAGCGCAGTCAATTATGAGGACAAATCATTTATATATGCCTGTCATTAAGGGATGAAAATGAAAGGGAATTGAATTATACACTTCAGTACCCAGTTGCTACTAGATGGATAGAAGGCTGACATCTAAAAAGAATCACAAAGTCAGCTTTTTTCTGAAACCTTTCACTCCTGGAAAGACCCAGTTGTTAGCTTTCCCTCCCAAGATGATGGAGAGGCTCCATCAGTGTCAAGAATGGTTCGCTGTCACGTCCAGTTAATCAGGCACCCATGCCCACCCGCAGTTGAAACACCGCAAGTAAAACAAGGTGTCCATTGGACAGAACCACGTGATCTGACAATCGCTACTTGATGAGGTCATCTTCAGTGGCATAGACCAGTCAAAAGAGAGACAGCTGTTTCTTTGTGGTGACCCCCTGGCTTTTGATCTGCCCATTGCATTTTTGAGTCTAACAGTGAATGTTGAAGGATCAGATTCTCTTTGGTGGTAGTAAGTCATTTGCTGTCACCATTTGGGTAAGAAACCTTGAGTGGACTTTTGTGGTGTTGGAATGATGTCCCACACTTTGAAAGTGAGGAGTAGGAAAGGAAACTAGCATTCATAGAATATCCCTAAATATGTCATGTACTCTCCTTATATCTGCTCAGGTAAGCTCCAGTACACATCACGGCAGCCCCATGGAGTTTGCTGTAGCATATTATATTCCACAGAAAGAAAAACTGAGCTGTAAATTATTAAACAGACTTCCTCGGCTTCACCCACTACTCAATGCCAGAGCAGGATTGAACTGTGGACTAACAACCACCAAACTAGTGGCTGTTCTACTCCACCCGCTGCAAATTCCCAACCCTGAATTTTCTGGATGGGATCACAATGTGGCACTCATTCTACTGGTGTGCCTCTTGTCTACTCTGTAGAAATGCCTGGCCCCAGTCACCTGTGACCATTGTCCCTCAACTCTCTAGTTTATGGTCTGATTATTAACAAGGGAAAAGTTCATGTTAGAGATGTAAACAACAGTTGATGAGTATGGACGGTGGTTGAAAATGATAAAAATATGTTTTCATACAGTCGTGTCACTGAGAAGCATGGAGAAGTATAGCCAGGCCCGTCAACAGAATTAATTTCAATACTCAAAAATAAGTTCCATCTCTTGAGTCACCTCTTATCAATAAACACAATGTATTTAGAAGGATTCTGGAGCTACGCTCTAGCTTGGTAGGAAAGAATATGATAAACAGTAATCAGAAGGATAAAACATAACACACAACTTGACAGGTATGGGACCAAACATTTTAAACATATTTACTTGGTTATTCTTGAAATAATCCTATAAAATAAGTTCAAATGAGGGAACTAAAGTACCAAGGTTAAACGATTTGCCCGATCCACAGATTCAGTGATATTAAGTAGCAGAGCTGGGCTGTGAGCCCAGGAATCCAGCTACAGAGTTTGTGGAGCGTGTGGTCATTTCTGGAAGAAGGAACAGGAGGGTATACATCCCAGGGGTACCCTCCTACTGAAGGGGGTCCCATATCTGCTTTGTACCATGGAGCCCTTAACCATCTTGTAAGACCCATTAACCCCTTCTTAGAATAATGTTTTAAATGCATAAAACAAAACTAAGAAATAAATATTAATTTAATATATATAAATATATATTAATTTAATATATATTTAATTATATTACTAAACATATATATTTAATTAAATATATAGCAGCAGCTGCCTGGAGAATTCCATGGACAGAGTAGCCTGACAGGCTATAGTCCATGGAGTCACAAAGACTTGGACACGACTGAGCAACGAACACTTTCACTATACATTTATTAATTAATATAATATATTAAAATTCACTTGTTAAACTATTTTTAGAAGTAAATTTCTGAGAGAATAACATACATGCTCCTTCATTAATACAAAAAGTTACAAGAGCCATCAATGAATCTAAAACCAGTTGTAATTTGGAATAATGAAGAGCATAAACTACATTTTAAAGAAGCTCTAACAACTGTACTGTGATATGAAAACCTTTGTGATTTCCATTTGTGACAGACTGAGTCACAGCCTGCTGATTCTAGTGTGGTTTGTTGCCTTCTTAGATAATTGAAGGAGATGCTAAATTTCTGTTAAAGGTTAATGAAAGTGAAGATGTCATTTTTTCTTCCCACTTAAGGTCACAGACCCTCTAAATTCTATCCACTGTGACTAAACTGCATTAAGAGTAGCTCTGATGTTATAAAAGGAAAACTGAATATGAAAGTTAGAGTAGAATTTAATAACTTCTTTGTAATTGTGTCACCTGAATACATCTCCTGCTGCCGCTGCTGCTGCTGCTAAGTCACTTCAGTCGTGTCCGATTCTGTGCAACCCCATAGACGGCAGCCCACCAGGCTCCCCCGTCCCTGTGATTCTCCAGGCAAGAACACTGGAGTGGGTTGCCATTTCCTTCTCCAATGCAGGAAAGTGAAAAGTGAAAGTGAAGTCTCTCAGTCATGTCCGACTCTTAGCGACCTCATGGACGGCAGCCCACCAGGCTCCTCCATCCATAGGATTTTCCAGGCAAGAGTACTGGAGTGGGGTGCCATTGCCTTCTCCGGAATACATCTCCTAGCCTCTCTGAATTTTCATTTTCTCACTGTAAAATGGGAATAAACCTCTCTTATGGGACCAATGTAAAAGGAAAAAAACAACACAGTTGGAAATGACTCTATGATGTATAAACCCTTTTTTCTAAGAGATCTTGATTATTACTTGAGAAGCAAACTATACAGTGGTATAAGAATGTGGGCTGCCTGTTACTCAGCTTCCATTCTTACTGTTAAAAAAAATTTTTATTGGCTGCCTACTGTGTGTCCACACTGGGATAGGTTTTGCTCTGAAGCATAAATGAATGAGAGAGGTTACTGCCTTTAATGAGGTTGCATTCTACTGTGGGAAATATAGTCACATCTCC
Organism: Bubalus bubalis; assembly: GCF_019923935.1. Lineage (NCBI taxonomy): Eukaryota > Metazoa > Chordata > Mammalia > Artiodactyla > Bovidae > Bubalus > Bubalus bubalis. Next base: position 32,992,933 of record NC_059177.1, on the reverse strand, counting down.
ATGAAATGGTGAAGGAAGTGCAGTGGAGGAGGAGATGCACGGAGAAGAGGCTGAGCGGGCTTCCTGTAGGAGGTTATGCACCAAGCCCTCATGTGAATAGAAGTTAAGCAATTAAACAGATAGGTTACTGTTAGAGGGGACAGTATAATAAGCAGTACAAAAGTAAGATATGAGCTTATGAATGCAGGAAATGAGACTCATTTTTGCCATTGCCAGAGCATAAAGCTCTAGAGAGGAGAGGCATTTTTGAGCAATAAGAAGAGAAAGGTTGAGGTTCAAACATGGTAGTTCTTACCTTCTGTGCTAAGGGTCTTGGACTGTATTCCATAGGGAATGGAACACCCTCATGTCTTTGCATAGATGATTTATCTGGTCAAATCAATGTTTTTGGAAGAGATTACAAATTAGTGACCTTCTGAAAAAATCTAGTTTACATATGTATTTGGCAGTATATTGAATTTTTTAAATTCTTCATGTGTTTAAAAATCAGGAGACTATACTTCCTCCAAAAAATTGAAAGATCCAGCATCCCTGACTTCCTGTTCCATTTGGCTTCTATGGCAGAAGCTAACTGGTGATTGTCGAATTTAGACTGCATGTGGGCTCTCCAGGTGGCCTTGATCCCTCTACTCTTTGTATCTTTGCCAACACTGAGCCCAAATAAGCGAGGCCATTTATCATCAGGTTCACTGCACATTTTTCTCATAGCAAAGAAATGTATCTCCATACTTATATCTGTGTCAAAAGTGGGAAAGTGAAAAATAGATCAAGAGGACCATGCACTTCAAGCAAAATGGGAAAGACAGTATTTCCTTTCTTACACTAGCAAGCTTCACTCATTCACAATGCCTGACTTTGAGCTTGACATTTGAGTTTGCAGCTCTTCTTACCAAAGTCATCATCATGGACTGATGGACTCCTAGAGGATGGATTTTATGAAGCAAAACTAGAGGCAGGAAGAACAATTGGCTGATGGCTAGGATGCAGATAAGGAATAAGAGTGAGAGTTAAAACTATGGTGCTGAGTTTGGAAAGGAGAGTGGATTTACATAGTCCACAGGTGATACAATCACAGGGTTCATGGTTCATTGACTCTGAGGTTGAGAGAAGAAAAGGATGATTTCTCTGGTTCTACTTTGTACAGTAGAGGCTGCTGGTGGTACAATAGGAGAGCCAAATTAGGATGAAGAATATGAAATCCATTTCGGATTGGACATAAATTGTGACACAAAGTATCAGTATTGAGTAGAAATTTGCATACATGAGCATGAAATTAGCAGAGAGATCTGGGTTAAAAGTTTGGATTTGACTAGTCAGAAGAGACAATTTGTAAGTGGATCCATAAGAATGAATTCCATCAGTCAGGGAGAGTCTGAGGTTCAAGAATGGCATGTGGGCAGATGCCCCAAGAAGCAGTACATTTAAGGAGTATATCCCACAAAATAGACACAGAAAAAAAAAAGGCAGAGAAGAATGAAAATAATCTTGACATAAGGGTGTAATGGAGGCCAGGAAGCAGATTTTAAAGAAGTATCAAACGAAACAAAAAGTGAAGTTGGTCCATTCATTTGGGAAATTTGGAGTTTGTTGTTAATCTCAGTGAAAGTACTTACAGTGACATTTTAAGGACAATGGAAGATAACAATAATAATTACATAGCAGTTATTACATGGCTGCAGAGTCCTAAGTGTTCTACATTTTAACTCAATTAAAACAATAACCTTATGAGACACTACGTTTGTCCCTGTGATACAATGAGAAAACTGAGGGACAGAGATATCATATAATTTTCCCAAGAAAACAGCAAGGAAGTGATAGAACCAAAGTTTTAAACTCAGGAAATCTACTCAAGAGTCCAGATCTTGACTTTACTCCTATTGGACTATCTTTTCACACCACAGTGGGTAATAAATAGTATGATTCAGTTTATGCCTATTGTCTCAACATCCTACCAAAGAATCAGCTTTCCAGATTAAATGATAAATTCCATCTGATCACTCCACTCATGTAATGAATGGACAGACAGGAAATGAGTACAGTGAGCCTCAACAGTTCTTTGAACCACACTGCATCACAGTTCATAAGTTCTCGAGAAATATTTGTTAAATCAATATGTGAGAAATTTTGGCTACAAGAGGAGAAGAGAAATTAGTACAGAATGGTAAAGACTTGAACATATTAATCAAATTTAAAGGAACTTGCCAGAAGGGGAAAAACTTGTGAAAATACACCAGGAAGTAAGTGACTGATTCAGTGATGTCTCAAAGGGAGAAACAGAGGGTGCTAAAGGCATTCCTTCATCACAAAGAAAATAAAGGTTATAATATCTTTATTCCTGAACTCATATTCCTGTGAGAATTGGACCACAAAGAAGATTGTGCATCGAAGAAGTGATGCTTTCAATCTATGGTGTTGGAGAAGACTCTTGAGAGTGCCTTGGACAGCAAGGAGATCCAACCAGTCAATTCTAAATGGCAACCCACTCCAGTAATCTTGCCTGGAAAATTCCATGGACTGAGAAGCCTGGTAGGCTACAATCCATGGGGTTGCAAAAGAGTTGGACATGACTGAGCAACTTCACTCACTTCACTAATTCATTAGAAGGACTGATGCTGAAGCTGAAGCTCAAATACTTTGGCCACCTGATACGAAGAGCTGACCCATTGGAAAAGACCCTGATGCTGGAAAAGACTGAAGACAGGAGGAGAAGGGGTTGACAGAGGATGAGATGGCATCACTGACTCAATGGACATGACTTTGAGCAAACTCCAGAAAATGGTGAAGGACAGGGAAGCCTAGCATGCTGCAGTTCATGTGGTTGCAAAGAATCAGACATGACTTAGCAACTGAACAACATATTCCTGTCATTTTCTCTCTCCATCTGTACTTTATTGAGTACTTATGTTATAAGCATGGAGGGACAGGCTTTGAAAAAGAATCAGGAGAAAAACCTCTGCCAAAAAACCTCTACAACGGGAAAAACAGAGGTACGTAGGTATAAAGACATGTAGAGACAGAGGATGGAAAGCTGCCAAAGACCTTAGGGATGAATTAGACTCTTTCCATAAGAGAGGGGTGAGAGCCATCTGCCAAGAGAGAGTTGTGTGAGCTTGAGGATAGACATGGGAGACTTGGAAGAGTCAATGACCCATTGAAAAATGAGATGAGAGAGTTAGCTGATATATATAAGGGATAAAGAGCAGTTCTGATGGCCTAGTGTTTGAGACTAAATATTTTATGGTAAAAATATGAGTGTAGTTCTGTTTCTGCATCAAGGTTTTTCTGGGCACATGTGATGGTAGGTTAGAACTATGAAGGAATCCAGGTAGGTTTTGAGGGAGTAGCCCAGATAACCACCCAAGAAAGAAAGAGAAGCCAGGGGTAGGGAAGATGGGGTTGGAGAATAGGAATTTAACTCCCAAAAGGCAAGTTACTTTCTCTTATACCCAGCTTCAGTGGAATGTATCCACTACTATCCTTACGCAGCCATGGAGAGCACACTGAACACGGAACTTTTATTCAGCTCCAAAACATGTATCTTATTCTCCAGATAATGGCCCATGTTGTGTGTTGAGTAGCCATATGAGTGTAAATACTGGACCAAAATGAAGACTTGACATTAGTGTGCCCAGTCAAAGAGGACATTCTTGTCTTCCACCAGGGAGATGTTCCTGGGTGAGTGCAAAATTGATTGTAAATCACTTGTGTTGTTTTCTAGATATTGAACATGCCCATTTAACATAGTTAATGTGTTTCTGACATTCACACAGTGTCTAGCAAGCTTTGGACAATCATTATTTAAAGCATTTTACTGAAAGTACCCCTGAGTAGTTCCTAAACATTGCATTCTTTTTCAATCAATTCTGAACATCCCTGAAGAGGGAATTGTAAATGTTGAATACTGTAGTTGTCAATCATGGGCTCATTCACTCTCCTCTTTGAATGATAATAGAAATCCATTTGAAACCCTACAAGTAGCCAGATACTCATTTTTTCCCTCATTGCTATGGCATTGCTTTATTTCACTAAGATTGAGAAATTGGATTAATCTCTAGGGACATAAGTGCTCGCTAACCTTGAGAGCTACCCAACTCAAGATTTTCCAATGCTTTTTTAAGAATAATGGGGTTTGAGTGGATCAGAGGCAGTGCCCCAAACCCTCTGTCTTGACAAGAGAGCCATTGCAGACAGCTCTTACCCTCGTGTAATTTGTGCTGGGAGTGACAGGTTGTACATTAGGACATGAAAATATCTCCAATCAGAAAATCCAGCATGTTTCAAAAATGACAGAAATTGTGCATGTTATAAACACAAGTCTTCCTCAAGCCACTTTTCACTCCGATTCTGATCAACATGCATACTGTAGTCTCATACACAGCGACTGGTGCCCAAAATGAGATGACGGAGTGTAAGTGTGCTTGAACCAGCAAGTGAGTAGCAGTGTGAAGTAGCAACAGCATTGTGAGTGTAGAATACAAATGCAAACCTCTTTATCCTCAATTATATTTTGATACATTCTTTGCATAGAATATCAGGGCCATCTAATGAGAAAATGTGCAGCTAGGCCATTTGGCAATGAGCAACAGATTTTGTGTAAGCATCTGGCACAAGAATAATTTGACAAACAGCAATATGCCAAAATTGTGTTAGATAACTTCTAAAGAACTATTTGTCAAGCTGAATCCTCATTATTCCTGGGATGTTATTCATCAACCCCATGATTTAAATGACAATTAGCCACACCATTTACATTGTAGTCAGGGCGTGCACATTTCCCATAATCCTCTGCTTGCTAATTTTTTATTGGTAAAAATGCAGTAACTTCTACAGCTTCTCACCTTGGCACTCTGCTGGAAATCTGAACTCAACTTCTGAGTGCACCTGAATAAATGAAGCTTAAGGAGGAGGACTGAAATGAAAAATTATTTCTTTGCACATCCCATGGAAGTTGAAGTAGGTTAACAGATGTTCGTTACCAATGGGGCACCTTTAGCAACTTGGAAATTTACAGCCATGACTGCAATAGTGTTTTTAAATGAGCATTCCACAACTTCAAAATATGAGATCTACCTAGTCAATCCAGGAATTGCAAAAGGATAGTAGCAGCTTTCCTGGGCTTTTATCATCATTTTTGTAAGGAAAAAGGGTTGCCATATGTATTTTGGCTCTTGGACCTTCTTCTCTATTGCTCCTACTGAACTTGATTTTATCACTCCTGAGTCCCTCTGGATTTCCCCAGTCTATCAGTTCCCAATTGGTCTTGGGGGTCCTTCCTCCCCGATATTAGATCTCAGTGTCTGCTGCACAGTCTTGCACCAGAACTGTGAACTTGGCAACCCATATCTCTAGTCTCTCACTTAATCCTGTTTGATACAGGCCCCAGCTCTAGATTGGGGATTCCCAGGTGGATAAGTGGTAAAAGAATCCACCTGCCAATACAGGAGACACAGGAGACATGGGTTCAGTCCCTGGGTTGGGAAGATCCCCTGAAGAAGCAAATGGCAACCCATTTCAGTATTCTTGCCCAGAAAATCCCATGGACAGAGGAGCCTGGAGGGCTACAGTCCATGGGATTTCAAAGAGTCATACACAACTGAGTGACTGAACACAGTGCACAGTCTAGATTAATAGAAAAGTATATTACCTTAAAACTCATTCCCAAGTTTTCAGAAAGTACATCAAGTCTTGGGCTGCTTGGACACAATGTAAGAATGATTTCATCCATCCTCACCTGAGCTCTCAGTGGCAATTCCTTATTATTGTTGTAGCTAATCCACAATAGCTGTTGTTTCAGTCCTTTATTCCCTCCTTGAGCCCCAGTAGCCACCTCTCCTCATAACTTTTCAGATTGCATAAGAGTTATCAAGAATGTTGACTTAAAATGCTCTTTACCTAACACCACTACACAGAGATTCTATTTCAGTAGGCTGGAGGTGGGGAATTCAATGAATGTGCCTTTTAAACAAGTATCCTTGGATTCTGATGAGGTTTTCCTGTGGACTATGCTTTGAAATAGTTTACCCTATCACTTTTAGGTAAGGAGATGAATCCATGAAGCATTTTTAGCCATCTGGTCTTATTCCACTATAGCAACATATTGTATGAATCAGTAGATGTACATTTGATTAGCCAGAATTACAGCTTTTTTTTTCCCCCCCACAGGGATCATTTACTTGTTCACTGTTTTATCATTTCCAAGAAAGCTCAGTAAAGTTCAATGTTTTGTCCAAAGACATTGACTCAATTCAGTACTAGGACACAGGATTTTGAGTCTAAGTTGATCATTCACCCCAATCTTCCTAAGAAGCTCTGTAGATTCTCAACCAGAAATAAATAACATAATGGCAACTACTAGTGTGATATTTCCAAATGTTTTATATGCAAATCCTCCATATGTAGTTCACTTAGAGCTCCTTGGGTGAGGATCATATGTGGTTGGAGTAGAGAAATATTTGAATAGTGTTTTTCACTATTTAAAACTGTATCATGACTCCTATAGGAAAAGATAAATTATGTTATATTTAATGATAGCTTAGGCTCCCTGGGAAACAGACCTTAAGACCCATTTGCTTGCAGGAGTTATATTAAGTGAAGTCTTCAGGATCAACCCCTGGAGAAGATGTGAGGCAGAGAAGCAGGTCTGGCAGAAGGCAGAGTTGAATGGCGATATAGTCATAGCAGGGTTTCCCAGGTGGCTCAGTGATAAAGAATCCACCTGCAATGCAGGAGATGAAGGAGACTCAGGTTCGGTCCCTGGGTCTGGAAGATCCCCTGGAGGAGAGCATGGCAACCCACTCCAGTATTCTTGCCTGGAGAATCCCATGGACCGAGAAGCCTGGCAGGCTATGGTCCATCTGGTCAAAGAGTTGGACACGACCGAAGCAACAAGAGCAGGCATGCACATGGTCACTGCAAAGCCTCACCCAGTCCGTAGGGACAGCCCTTCAGAGTTGTTCTTTCTCTAGCAAAGAATTAGTCCCTTCTATCCTCACATTTGGCAGTCACTGAATGTAGGGGAGAGGATGACTTTGGGCAAGGAAGCTCTCTTCAAATGGGCAATTCTCAGTGAGCCATAAGCCACCTTATGAGCCAAGAGAATGAACCACTTGGTCCTGAGAGGGGAATCCAAGCCACACCATCCACTGCAAGTAACAAGTTCCTAATCTTTAAGACAATAAGCAATAATAACATTTAAAAAGAAAAATAATAGATGAGCTTTAGAGTACTGAACACTTGAAATTAGTGAAAAATGTGTACATTGTTATACTTTGATCTTAAATTCACAATCTACATCTTAGACCTAAATAATTTTTAAGCAGGGACTAATTTCAAAGGATTTGGGGGGGGTGCGGGGTTTCTCTTTATCTTTTAATGCACTAGGAGAAGTAAGCAATGATTCAGCTTTGAATGTTCATTTTTGCAAAATACAAGTTCTGAGAATTGAATAAATATATCTAAATCCTGGTTCTGAGGACAAAATAAATGGAACTAATACTAGTTTTATGGGAGCTAAATGAAAGTGTTTGCAGTTGATAGAAAGTATTATCTCATCCTTTAAATGAGTGATAAGATCAATACAAAGAAATCTCATCCCTGCTTTTCCCCTAATTCCCTATTTGCCCATATAAGACTTTCATTTGAAGACGCCCCAGTCAAATGCTCATGAAGTAATGTCATCCCCAGCGAAATAAAAGAAAATGATAAATAAAGGTGAACTTCTCACATGTAATCAGAAATACCTGAAGCTCTGGAAACATAATGAAGCTATGTTCGACTCATCATGAAATGTGGGCTGTGTTTTCAGTATTCGTGTGCTAAGATTCACACAGTAATTAACCACTGCTTTGTTATTAGGGAAACAAATGCACTTTAGGCCCTTTGTTGGAGTTTGAGAGATGAACAATTGCTCCATCATCTCTGAAAGACCTCAAGGTCTTACCTTCAATCTTGCAATGGATTTAAGAAATAACTTTTTAGGTCTCAGAAGCAAAGGGAAATGAGGGGGTTTTGTTGTTGTTGTTGTTTTGTTTTTGTTTTCATGCCTCTTCTCCCTACAGCAAAACTTAAGGTGTAAATTGTTAGGAGAGCATTAGTGAAGTTACAAAAGAAAAGGGACAAAATGTACATTTTGAAATCTCAGAGTTCCAGATTTGGGAGGGAACTTTAGAGCCCATCTGATTCATCACAGTTCTCCCTCTTACTTCATGAGAGAAATTGATGTATTTTTCCCCTCACCACTCTTCTTTCTGGAGTCTGGTTCCTCCATGAATAAAGGATTTTTGTTTTTCAATACTGTCACTCAGGTCCAGGGAAGAGGCAGACTTTTAGCATAATAAGGTGCTAGGAAGGTGCCAGGAGGAGTAGAACCATCCCAATAAAAGAAGTTGAACAGTATTTTTAGATACATCATTCAGAGGCAAGATCTCTGTAAGACTGTCTTCCTCTCCTCCATATCCTGGGTTCAAAGCATCCCCTGCTCATTCCCAGGAGTGAGGAAGGAACGTTTCCCAGGAGAAACACAGAGAATGAATATTCACCTATACAGATGCCAGGGATGGGAGAGACAGGCTTTTTTAAAAAAATATTCTGCATAATTTTTTTTTCTTTTTAACTTTCTATAAAAACTTTTTATTTTGTATTGGAGTATAGCTGATTGAAAATGAAAGTGAAGTCACTCAGTCAATGTCCAGCTCTTTGCAACCCCATGGACTGTAGCCTACCAGGCTCCTTGGTCCATGGGATTTTCCAGGCATGAATACCAGAGTGAGTTGCCATTTCCTTCTCCAATAGCTGATTAACAATGTTGTAATAGTTCCAGGTGAACAGCGAAGGGACTCAGCCATACATATACACATATCCATTCTCCCCCAAACCCTCCTCCCATCCCATCCAGGCTGCCACATAACACTGAGCAGAGTTCCATGTGCTATACAGTAGGTCCTTGTTGGTTATCAATTTAAAATATAGCAGTGTAAACATGCTTATCCCAAACTCCCTCACTATCCCTCCACACAGTCAACCCCTGACTGCCCACCCTCAACCATAAGATTGTCCTCTAAATCCGTGAGTCTCTTTCTGTTTTGTAAGGAACTTCATGTGTATCATTTCTTTTTAGATTCCACATATATAATGGATGCCATACAGTATTCCTCCTCCTTTGTCTGACTTACTTGACTCAGTATGACAATCTCTAGGTCCATCCATGTTGCTGCAAATGGCATTATTTCATTCTTTTTAATGGCTGAGTAATCTTCCGTTCTGTATATATATACCACATCTTCTTTATCCATTCCTCTGTCGATGAACACTTAGGTCGTTTCCGTGTCTTGGCTGTTGTTAACAGTGCTGCAGTCAACATTGGGGTGCATGTGTCCTTCAGATCTTGTTCTTCTCTGGATATATGCCCAGGAGTGGGATTGCAGGGTCATATGGTAGCTCTGTTTTCAGTTTTTTAAGAAACCTCCATACTGTTCTCCATGATGGCTCTACCAATTTATATTCCCCCAACAGTGTAAGAGGGTTACCTGGGGAGACAGGATTCTGAAGGGCTTGTTAGCAGAAAAGTTGCTGAAACTTGTCGCCAGAGTTTCTGATCCCCTAAAACTGGATCTCAGCCTGGGAATTTACATTTCCAGCAAGTTTCCAGATTATGCTGGTGCTACCAATGATCTGGGACCACATCTAGAGAATCATTGTACCAGACACACTCAAACATTTTTAAAGGCATGTTTAAAAAAAGAAAGATGTCTCAAAGTGAGATCTTTCTTCTAAACCTCAAGTGAAAAACAGATTAAACTCTGCTCTCAGAGTTCAAAGCAGGCTTTTTTATAAAATATTCTGGAAAGAAAAAAGTACAAATAACGTGGCTAGTATACCCACAAGGAGTCTGCACTAATTATGCTGCATACACATACACATCCCATATAAAGATTTTTAGCCAATTGAACATGGGTATGTGACCCAGTTTGTTTTTCTTCCCACCTTTGCTACTGGAATCTATTCATAATCTTAGCTTTCATCATTGCTCTCACCAAATCCCAAATTTTGGTAGAAGTGAGAGCTTGAAGAGGGATTGAAGCTTGATCCATATACCTCCATCATCCTATTGTTATACCCTCTCCACAATGGCCTGTCTGGTTTCGTGGAAACTCTGGTGCTAATAGAGCACAAACCTGCCACATTTCCTCCTAATGTCATTAAGAATGAAAACCTACCTCAGTTACCATGTTCAGCTCTTCTCAAGGAGGAGGCAGTTGCCCTTATGGTCCTGTTTGCCTCCTTCCAATGGAATCATGGGTGATTCCAGTGATCATGTCCTGTGACTCAGGGCAGAGCAGTAGACTCATCCATCTGGTTACTCTTCCTATGATAGCCAGAGTTCTAGGGGCACCTTTATCTGTTAATACATAATGAGTTAATACTTTTACAGAAAAGATATAGTTGCTCCCAAAGTCGTTCTCTAGGTTGCAATATAGAAGATTCGGGTAAGAAAACGGGGGGAAGTCACATAGTGCAGCAGTAGGAAAGTTCATTATTGTCAGACACTGATAAGACAGAATACATTTTGGCTCATAAGAAGTAAAGTTTTGAAGACGTGGGGGAAAATTCTCGATAGAGTGGTAGGTATAAAAGGGAGCTTAGGAAAATATAAGATTTTTGCTTTTTTCTTTATATTTTAATGTGTTTTTGAGTATTCATAAACATATGCATATATGCACATAAGCCTGATTTTTAATAAACTATAAATAGTTATTTTTAAGTAGAAAATAAGTTAATTATAAGTAGAAAATATGAGGTAAACTTAATAGATAACAGATTCATTTTGTAGAAAGCAAAGTAGTTACTGCTATTTATTTATAATTATATTTCATTATCATTTGTTTTGTATTAAATTGTGTCATGAGGGAAGTTCATTGTCACAGAAAGAACTGTTAAAACGTTGGGCTTACGTAATACGCAAATATATTTTTGTAAATAGAATAGTCTCCTTTGCCAGTAACCAGACATTTTCAGATTAAATCATGACATATATCCAGTACTTCTTTTTACAGTCTAACAAGCATATTGAGGTTTGATGGAACGTATATATTTTACCTCTCATTGGTAGGGAAAATTTGCCTTTTATTGTGTGTGTGGCTTATGTACCATTTCATGAATTCCCAAATTGGCAAGTACTAAGATAAACAAAAGCACTCACAAGGTTTGTTATTTTCAACTGAAGTGGCCTATTTAAAAATATGGATTAAACTATTGTAAGCAGCTCATTCTCTGACTTCTTTGTATGTTACCTACTTCTTAGTTCTTTGATTTCTTATGATTATTACAATTTTAGCTGAAAGGGCATCATAGAATTTTCTAACACATGGAGAGGGGCATAGATTTCTATCCAGGGTGACACATTGATTGAGTCAGCCAGTAAATCAACAGCAGCAGAACACTATTAAATTTTAAACTTAATTGCCTTCTCTTCTTAATTTCTATGGATATAATCAATAGATGCCAGAAAAAAGTTAAAGGAGTTAGTAAGCAAGCATCTATTTCCTGGAGCATAATGGAGGGGGGAGTGGAAAAACTGTTTCATCTCAGAGTCAGTGCAAAAAAACTTGTATTTCAAATTCAGTCACTTACAAGGTTTTTATCAAAAGGCTTTATTTTCATTGGTTTTTCCTTAATTAGCTGTTTTTCTTAACAAGCAAATGGAAATTCTAGTTGTATCATCAGTTTAGTTTTCTCTCTGGATCTGCTCCTAGCTATCCTTGCCTGCTGAATTTTATTGTGTATCTTCTCCATCTTTGCCACGTGTCAACTCTCTTTCCATCTCCACGTTGAATCTGTGTCCTGTGTTCCAGATTTACACAGAAAATAGCAACTCAATATAAAATACTGAGCATGTCCACATACCCAAGAATAAGCCCTACCAGTTGGAATTTTTGGTATGGTGTGGGGTGAAGCTAAAATCTGATGGCATATTTTGCATCATTTGTGGGATTCAGATTTCTCTTCCTTGAGCCATTTCTACTGAATTATGGGCTATAGCAATGGCACCCACTCCAGCACTCTTGCCTGGAAAATCCCATGGACGGAGGAGCCTGGTGGGCTGCAGTCCATGGGGTCACTAAGAGTTGGACACGACTGAGTGACTTCACTTTCACTTTTCACTTTCACACACTGGAGAAGGAAATGGCAACCCACTCCAGTGTTCTTGCCTGGAGAATCCCAGGGACGGGGGAGCCTGGTGGGCTGCCGTCTATGGGGTCGCACAGAGTCGGACACGACTGAAGCGACTTAGCAGCAGTAGCAGCAGCAGCATGGGCTATAGCTTAACAGGCAATTTCACAGCTTCTTGAATCACCCTTATCAATAAGATACATATGGTTACAAAATAAATGATTGAAAGAATACTGGGTTTAAAATAAATTCAGTGAGCTACATGGGTTGAAAATAGTATTAATCCTTAAGTGAATGAATAGGCTTATGATTTTCACTTTATTTTTTAAAAAGTACCATGCCTCACTTGACCCTTTGTAGATTTGAATGAACACATTCTTGATGAGGTGTCATTTCATTTTTGTAGGCAAACTTGAGTGTATGCCATTTCCTTTAGCCATGTAAGGATGATTCGTGATTACTCTCATTATCACCCAGATTTCTGTTCATTGTTTCATTGTGTTGAGCACCTACCATGTACGAGGTGCTGGTCTTCTTACTAGAGGTGTGTAGGTGAAGAAAATGGACAATACCCTGGCTTTCATTCATCTTGCAGTCTAGTGGGGTAGAACAAAAATAAGAGTACAACACAACTTATAAATGCATAAATAGGATCCTTTCCAATCAGGAAATTACAAAGAAAACAAAGCCAGATAGAGGTAGAGAGAATTGGAAAGGAGGGATCTGCTTTATACTGAATGGCTGGAGAAGGTCTCCCAGAGAAGGTACCTTTGAAGTGAGACATGAACAGACAAGAAGTCAGATAAAGGTTTCTGGGGAAACATGACAGGAGGTTCATAATCCCCAAGGTTGGAATGAGTTCATAACTTTTGGAGAATACTCACAAGTCCCTGCTCACAAGTGCTGGAGAACAATGGGATGAGAGTGTAGCATGAGGAGTAGGACTGAGGGAAGCCAGGGTCAGATGGCTAGGGTCTTGTAGAACACAGAAAAGAGGATGTTTTTATCCAGGAAATGGCAAGTTTTAGGTGGGATTTAAGCAAGGGCAATAAGATTATATGATTTGTTTTAAAGAGGATATAGCCCAATGCCTGCTATTTGAGAATAAGTTGAAGGTAGAAGGATGAGTGAAAGGCAGTACAGTAATGAAACATCATCTCTCTCTACTCTCTCTTGTTTTACTTCTATATATTTAGGAAAAAAATACAAAGAAATATATATTTAGAAGAAAAAAATGTGACTTGCTCAATGCTCAAAATGCTCCAAGCCAGACTTCAACAGTATGTGAACCGTGAATTTCCAGATGTTCAAGCTGAATTTAGAAAAGGCAGAGGAACCAGAGATCAAATTGCCAACATCTGTTGGATCATCAAAAAAAGCAAGAAGAGTTCCAGAAAAATATCTACTTCTGCTTTATCAACTATGCCAAAGCCTTTGACTGTGTGGATCACATAGACTGTGGAAAATTCTTCAAGAGATGGGAATACCAGACCACCTGACCTGCCTCTTGAGAAATCTGTCTGCAGATCAACAGGCAACAGTTAGAACTGGACATGGAACAGCAGACTGGTTCCAAATAGAAAAAGGAGTACGTCAAGGCTGTATATTGTCATCCTGCTTATTTAACTTACATGCAGAGTACATCATGAGAAATGCTGGGCTGGATGAAGCACAAGCTGGAATCAGGATCGCCGGGAGAAATATCAATAACCTCAGATATGCAGATGACACCACCCTTATGGCAGAAAGCAAAGAACTAAAGAGCCTCATGATCAAAGTGAAAGAAGAGAGTGGAAAAAGTTGGCTTAAAACTCAGCATTTAGAAAACTAAGATCATGGCATCCAGTCCCATCACTTCATGGCAAGTAGATGGGTAACAGTGGAAACAGTTGCTGACTTTATTTTTGGGGGCTCCCAAATCACTGCAGATGGTGACTGCAACCATGAAATGAAAAGATGCTTACTCCTTGGAAGGAAAGTTATGACCAACCTAGACAGCATATTAAAAAGCAGAGACATTACTTTGTCAACAAAGGTCTGTCTAGTCAAAGCTATGGTTTTTCCAGTAGTCATATATGGATGTGAGAGTTGGAGTATACAGAAAGCTGAGCACCAAAGAATTGATGCTTTTGAACTGTGGTGTTGGATAAGACTCTTGAGAGCCCCTTGGACTGCAAGGAGATCCAACCAGTCTTTCCTAAAGGAAATCAGTCCTGAATATTCATTGGAAGGACTGATGCTGAAGCTGAAACTCCAGTACTTTGGCTGCCTGATGTGGAAAGCTGACTCATTTGAAAAGACCCTGATGCTGGGAAAGATTGAAGGCAGGAGGAGAAGGGGATGACCGAGGATGAGATGGTTGGATGGCATCACTGACTCAATGGACATGAGTTTGAGCAAGCTCCGGAAGTTGGGGATGGAGAGGGAGGCCTGGCATACTGCAGTCCATGGGGTCACAAAGAGTCAGACACGACTGAGCGACTGAACTGAACTGATGGGACTTGCTAAATGTAAAAGTAAAGGTGAAGTCTAAGAGATTCTGCTGAGGCAGACAGTTTCCCCCTTCTCCCTTAACCTATAGATGCCTTTATTTGGACAGCAGTCCGCTCCTGAAAGATCAGCCTATTCTCCAGCCCTGGGAGATGAGTCGTGATGCCCTAATACCAGTTCTTTTTGCTAATGATTGGTTTAGGGGAGGGCACGTGTCTTCATTTTAGATATGGAAGGAAAGATTCCTTGTAGCGTAGGAGGTGGGTAAGAGGGGAGAGGAGCAGAGAGCAGTAATGAACTTCTTAAAGGGTATTGCTTCCTGATGAAAATAGAATAGGAGATCTCCTCCTCTTCATGCCTTGAGCACTAGTAGAAATGACTGGCATTGCAACAATCATCTCATAACCACACAGTGACCAAATCTAACATGATGAGGATCATAAATCAGAAAGAAAAAACTTAAGTCTGTGGAGCATCAAAACTGTGGAACCACCAACATCTAGACAATTCTGTCTTTCTTGTTTAAGCCACTATTGGTTTAGCTGTTCTTTTTTGACATTTTATTTACTTATTTTTGGCTGTATCGGATCTTCATTGCTGCACATGGTCTTTCTCTTTTTGCAGTGTGCAGGCTTCTCCTTGCAGTGGCAGAACACAGTCTCTAGAGCATGTGGGCCTCGGTAGTTGTGGCTCACAGGCTTCGTTGCTCCGTGGATAGTGGGATCTTCCTGGTCCAGGGATCAAACTGGAGTCCCTTGCATTGCAAGGTGGATCCTTAACCACTGGACCAGCAAGGAAGCCCTAATTTGAC
Source organism: Bubalus bubalis (assembly GCF_019923935.1). Classification (NCBI taxonomy): domain Eukaryota; kingdom Metazoa; phylum Chordata; class Mammalia; order Artiodactyla; family Bovidae; genus Bubalus; species Bubalus bubalis. The sequence goes on along the minus strand of NC_059177.1, from coordinate 32,977,464 downwards.
TGTTCTGTTACTTGCAACCAAATACATTCATTCCTTCATTTTACTGAATAATTTTGATGTGTAACATTGTATAAGTTTAAGATGTACAGGCATGTTACTTTGATCTATTCATGTAATATAATATGATTGCCAACGTAGCAAGATTTATCATACCACATATTAATACTTAAAATACAACATTTATTGTCTGTATTCATTATACCATGCATTAGATTTCAATGGCTTATTTACTGCTGGTTATAAGTTTGTTTCCCTTACAGTATCAGTGTTATCCTTTCCCCACTCAGACCCCTGGTACCCACCATTTTACTATTTTCTACAGGTTTAATATTTTAGATTCCACATATAAGTGCTATCACACCATGCTTGTATTTCTCTGTCTAATCTCACTTGGTGCAATGTACTCAAGGTCCACCCATGTTACTGAGAATGGAAGGATATCCTCCTTTCTCATGGCAAAATAATATTCTTTTTAAATTACCACTTTTTTTATCCATTTACCTGTTAATGATCATTTGGGTTATTTCTATTTTTTGGCTATAGCAAATAATGGTAAGATAAATATAGAAGTGCATATATCTCATCAAAGTCATGTTTTTATTTCCTGTGGGTATATCCCCAAAAGTGTAATTGCTGAATCATAATGGTAGATCTAGTTTTAATATTTTGAGAAAACTCCATATTGTTTTTCACAGTGGTTGGATCAGTGTTCATTCTCATCAACAAAGGGTAAAGGTTCCCGTTCACACATCTTTGCCAGAACTAGTGTTTTGTCTTATTGATGATTGCCATTCTAATAGTTGTAAGGTGACAGATCATGCAGTTTTGATTTGCATTGCCCAGATGATTAGCAATGTTGAGCACATTTTCATGTGTCTCTAGGCCACTCTGAGGTCTTCATTGGAAAAATGTCTAATTAGTTCTTTTGTCCATTTTTTAAAATTAATTAATTTTTTTAAATTTATTTATTTTTACTTTACAATATTGTATTGGTTTTGCCATACATCATCATGAATCCGCCACAGGTGTACACATGTTCCCCATCCTAAACCCCCCCCCCACCGCCCTCCCTGTACCATCCCTCTGGGTCATCCCAGTGCACCAGCCCCAAGCATCCTGTATCCTGCATCGAACCTGTACTGGCAATTCATTTCACATATGATATTATACATGTTTCAATCCCATTCTCCCAAATCATCCCACCATCTCCCTCTCCTACAGAATCCAAAAGACTGTTCTATATATCTGTGTTTCTTTGTCCATTTTAAAATCACATTGTTTTGTTATTAAGTTGACTTAGTTTTTAAAATACATTTTATAAGTGGTCAAACAGGAGATGGCAAGAGTGAACACTGATGTTTTAGGAATTAGCGAACTAAAAGGGACTGAAATGGGTGAATTTAACTCAAATGACCATTATATCTACTACTGTAGGCAAGAATCCCTTAGAAGAAATGGAGTAGCCCTCACAGTCAACAAAAGAGTCTGAAATGCAGTACTTGGATGCAGTCTCAAAAATGACAGAATGATCTCTGTTCGTTTCCAAGGCAAACCATTCAATAAGCTGAAGTTGAATGGTTCTACGAAGACCTACAAGACCTTCTAGAACTAACACCCCCCAAAAAGATGTACTTTTCATTATAGGGGACTGGAATGCAAATGTAGGAAGTCAAGAAACACCTGGAGTAACAGGCAAATTTGGCCTTGGAGTACAGAATGAAGCAGGGCAAAGGCTAAAGGAGTTTTGCCAAGAGAATGCACTGGTCCTAGCAAACACCCTCTTCCAACAACGCAAGAGAAGACTCTACACATGGACATCACCAGATGGTCAACACCGAAATCAGACTGATTATATTCTTTGCAGCCAAAGATGGAGAAGCTCTATACAGTCAGTAAAAATAAGACTGGGAGCTGACTGTAGCTCAGATCATGAACTCCTTATTGCCAAATTCAGACTTAAATTGAAGAAAGTAGGGAAAACCACTAGACCATTCAGGTATGACCTAAATCAAATCCCTTATAATTATACAGTGGAAGTGAGAAATAGATTTAAGGGACTAGATCTGATAGACAGAGTGCCTGATGAACTATGGACGGAGGTTTGTGACATTGTACAGGAGACAGGGATCAAGACCATCCCCAAGAAAAAGAAATGCGCTAAATATGCCAGCAAATTTGGAAAACTCAGCAGTGGCCACAGGACTGGAAAAGGTCAGTTTTCATTTCATTCCCAAAGAAAGGAAAAACCAAAGAGTCCCTTGGACTGCAAGGAGATCCAACCAGTCCATCCTAAAGCAGATCAGTCCTGGGTGTTCATTGGAAGGACCGATGTTGAAGATGAAACTCCAATACTTTGGCCACCTGAGGCGAAGGGCTGACTCATTTGAAAAGACCCTGATGCTGGGAAAGATTGAGGGCAGGAGGAGAAGGGGACGACAGAGGGTGAGATGGTTGGATGGCATCACTGACTCAATGGACATGGGTTTGAGCAAGCTCTGGGAGATGGTGAAGGTCAGGGAAGCCTGGCATGCTGCAGTCCATGGGGTTGCAGAGTCAGACAAAGCGACTGAACAACAATGTAAGGTATTTAGGAAATGGTTTGGTACATTTTCTTGCAAATATACCACTTCATACTAGGCTGTAAGCTAATTCACTTTGTCCATGGTGACCCCTGCTTCATTAAGTCTTTCTTTATGCAACAAATAATGAATTTACCAGGTACATTCTATGTTTCAGGTGGTCAAATCACTGGAGATTTGGATTAGAACAATTTAGAAAAGGTTATACTCCTTGCAGGGATTAAATACTATAATATATAAGGGAAGAAATGAAGAATAAACAAGCATATAGGTGAATAAAATGATTACAGATTGTGAAAGTTCAAGGAAGGAAATAAACAACAATAACAATACAAATCTAAGGTATTTGATGGAGTAACTGGGGTTGGGAAACTGAAGTAGGGAGTCTTTTCTGTGCAGGTAGCAAACTGGAAGCCAAGTGATTAAGACTTGGAAAACCATCACTTTTTTTTTTTTTCCTTTTGCCTGAGGCTCTCCTTTCTTAGCTTCCCATGGCAGATAGATTGTTAGACCTGAAGTTCCTTATCTCTGATAACCATTCTACCTTTGGCCAATTCCACTTGAGAGGAAGCAAAGGGAACAGATAAGGCCATTGATATCTGGTAGCAAGTTTCATTACAGAAACACTGCCATCTACTAATAAGATCACTTGACCTTCAGTGTCTGGTGGTAAATATGAAAGTATTAGACTGGAAGGTTAAGAAGAAAGTCCATTTAGCAATTTATGCCATCAGAGATATGATAGAAAATTCTTCGGTTTTTATCTCTCCTATATTTTCTGTCATTGATTCATACCACAGTCATCACCATTATCATCATCATCATCATTACTGTCTTTGCCTTTACTGCCATCATCATCAATCGCCATCATCCCTGTCTACATTTCCTATTTGTTACCAGGAAGAAGCTTAGAATACTATTCCCGAGAATTTCAGGCAATGGCATCCCACTCCAGTACTCTTGCCTGGAAGATCCCATGGATGGAGGAGCCTGGTAGGCTGCAGTCCATGGGTCGCTAAGAGTCGGACACAACTGAGCGACTTCACTTTGACTTTTCACTTTCATGCATTGGAGAAGGAAATGGCAACCCACTCCAGTGTTCTTGCCTGGAGAATCCCAGGGACAGGGAAGCCTGGTGGGCTACCATCTATGGGGTCACACAGAGTCGGACACGACTGAAGTGACTTAGCATAGCATAGCATAGCATAGCATAGTATATACTTTTTCTGGTTAGATTTAGTCAATGAGTGGAGAAGGGCATGGCAGCCCACTCCATTGTTTTTTCCTGGAGGATCTATTGACAGAGGAGCCTCGTGGGCTACAGTCCATGGGGTAGCCAAGAGTTGGACATGACTGAGCAACTAATACACTCATAGTCAATGAGAGGCATTTGAGGGAGGTTTTGTAGGTGGAAGAGAAATAGACGCCATCACTCTCTGGTGGAAGTTAAAGGCAGCAGTTCAGCTCACATCTTTCCTGAGCTACTGAGGTTTCTCAGGCAGCTGAGATAATGGACACTGATTTGCTTTACTGTCTGTGGGTTCTTCTGAAAATCACTTTGGTCTTGAAAGCAAATGGATCATCAAGATTTCTTGAATGTGGTCTCTTAACCATGTTCTCACTCCCTCCACTGAGCCCTCGTATCATTTGAGTAAGCCTGTCATTCTCATATTAAATGTCTAGCTAGTCAAAGTATCTAGAGTATAGTGGCTTCTATTTTTCCATTCAAAGGTTGACTGATATACCATTCCTCATTATTTATGCTCTTGCAACCCATATAAGAAGCAGTCTTATAGGTGGCAATAGTTTATTTGACAAGCAGGCACTTAGTTGCTATCACTGACTGAGGACTTAAGATGTCCCAGTCACTGAGCCAAATGTTACTTTTTAATTGAGATAATTTTATATTCACTTGCAGTTGTAAAAAAAAATAAAAAATAAAAAAAACAAAACTAGAGACTAGAGACCTCATGGATCCGTTACCCAGTTTCCTCTAATAATAACATTTTGCCAAACTACTGTACAATATCACAACCAGATTTTACAGATTTTATTCAGACTTGTGTGTACATGTATTTACTTCTAAGCAATTTCAGCACATGTTGTAAGCTCACGCACCCAATATAACAGTCAAGATATCAGTTCCATTACTACAAGGGCTTTATATGTACTTTTAAAGTTCAATCCTTACAGTGTACCTATAGGTACTATTGTTGTTTAGTCATTAAGTCATGTCCAACTCTTTGCAACACTGGGAGCTGACTGTGGCTGAGATCATGAGCTTCTTACTGCAAAATTCAAGCTTAAATTGAAGAAAGTAGGAAAAACCACTAGTCCATTCTGCTGCTGCTGCTGCTAAGTTGCTTCAGTCGTGTCTGACTCTGTGCGACCCCATGGACTGCAGCCTACCAGGCTTCTCCGTCCATGGGATTCTCCAGGCAAGAACACTGGAGTGGGTTGCCATTTCCTTCTCCAATGCATGAAAGTGGAAAGTGAAAGTGAAGTCGCTCAGTCGTGTCTGACTCTTAGCGACCCCATGGACTGCAGCCTACCAGGCTCCTCCATCCATGGGATTTTCCGGCAACAGTACTGGAGTGGGGTGCCATTGCCTTCTCCACTAGTCCATTCAGTATGACCTAAATAAAATCCCTTATAGGTCCTATTATTATCTTTATTTTTCAGATAGAAAACTAAGCTTAGACACCATAAGTCAAAGGTATATGGTTAAACAATAAGTATTTGAACCATAATATGAATCCAAGTCCTTTAGTATCTGGCCCCATAGGAGAATGAACTTGCCCCCGTAAGATAGCCAGTGAAGCTTCCAATATCTCCTTAAACATCTCTTTGACTGTGCAAAAGAAAAAAAAAACAAAAAAAATAACTAGCCTTGAAAGTGAGAAACAAATGATACATGAATAATGCTTCATGCTTTCCAATGGCTAACATATCTCCTTTCTATGTGGAGAAAAATTAAGTCTCCTGATTGTTTCTTAACAAATTCTTTCTTTCATCATCTTAGAATACCAAAACAAATAAAATATAAAAACATGCCTTTGCCAGGTTTGAGCTTAACAACTACTTGGAAAAGGGTTTCAATTTGAGCCACTGTATTATATTACCTATTTCCTCTTCTTTTTTCTCTTCTGTAAATTTCCAATGAACCAACCACTTTGACAAGGAATAATTTGACACCTTGTGGAATTCATTTCTTACTAAAAGTGTTGCAGATATTGATGAGTTGGCACAACCCACTCCAGTGTTCTTGCCTGGAGAATCCCAGGGACAGGGGAGCCTGGTGGGCTGCCATCTCTGGGGTCGCACAGAGTCGGACACGACTGAAGCGACTTAGCAGCAGCAGGCAGCAAGCATATGTCTTTCGTAGAAACCAGATTTGAGGATAATAGAAAAGTGCTGATAATGTGGGCCCCATGCTGGATGTAGCTCACCAGTGAGGAAGCCTCATAAATCTCCAAAATATTGTCAACTCTCAACTATTAATGGTAATAGGGGTCTAGGAGAGCACAAATACTGTAATTGAAATCCAGTGATAATCTAAAAACTTCATTTTATCTAATAGTTCCAGTGCCCTCTTGGGACAAACTCTTGACAGGAATGGGTATAAGCAGTCAATGGGACTGATTTGAGTTTCATCTCCCTTTTCCTGTCTTGGCACAAACAGGCACTGGAGGTTAGAATCCATTAATATTCAAAAAGGGAGCCAAGAATGACCAAAGGGGAAAGCACAGTCTCTTCAAAAATAGTGCTGGAAAAATTGGAGGAACAGTATAAAACTGGACCTCTATCTCATGCCATTAACACAAATTAACTTGAAATGAATTAAAAAATTAATCATAAGATCTGATTCCATAAAATTCCTAGAAGAAAATGTAGGAAGGAAACTCATTGATATTAGCTGTGGCATTGATTTTTTTGAACATGACGCTAAAAGTACAAACAACAAAAGCAAAAAATCAACAAATAGAGCTACATCAAACTCAAAAGTTTCGGTACAGCAAAAGAAACAACAAAACGAAAACACAACCTATAGAATGGGAGAAAACTTTTATTTGTTGCATAAAGAAAGACTTAATGAAGCAGGGGTCACCATGGACAAAGTGAATTAGCTTACAGCCTAGTATGAAGTGGTATATTTGCAAGAAAATGTACCAAACCATTTCCTAAATACCTTACATTGTTGTTCAGTCGCTTTGTCTGACTCTGCAACCCCATGGACTGCAGCATGCCAGGCTTCCCTGACCTTCACCATCTCCCAGAGCTTGCTCAAACCCATGTCCATTGAGTCAGTGATGCCATCCAACCATCTCACCCTCTGTCGTCCCCTTCTCCTCCTGCCCTCAATCTTTCCCAGCATCAGGGTCTTTTCAAATGAGTCAGCCCTTCGCCTCAGGTGGCCAAAGTATTGGAGTTTCATCTTCAACATCGGTCCTTCCAATGAACACCCAGGACTGATCTGCTTTAGGATGGACTGGTTGGATCTCCTTGCAGTCCAAGGGACTCTTTGGTTTTTCCTTTCTTTGGGAATGAAATGAAAACTGACCTTTTCCAGTCCTGTGGCCACTGCTGAGTTTTCCAAATTTGCTGGCATATTTAGCGCATTTCTTTTTCTTGGGGATGGTCTTGATCCCTGTCTCCTGTACAATGTCACAAACCTCCGTCCATAGTTCATCAGGCACTCTGTCTATCAGATCTAGTCCCTTAAATCTATTTCTCACTTCCACTGTATAATTATAAGGGATTTGATTTAGGTCATACCTGAATGGTCTAGTGGTTTTCCCTACTTTCTTCAATTTAAGTCTGAATTTGGCAATAAGGAGTTCATGATCTGAGCTACAGTCAGCTCCCAGTCTTATTTTTACTGACTGTATAGAGCTTCTCCATCTTTGGCTGCAAAGAATATAATCAGTCTGATTTCGGTGTTGACCATCTGGTGATGTCCATGTGTAGAGTCTTCTCTTGCGTTGTTGGAAGAGGGTGTTTGCTAGGACCAGTGCATTCTCTTGGCAAAACTCCTTTAGCCTTTGCCCTGCTTCATTCTGTACTCCAAGGCCAAATTTGCCTGTTACTCCAGGTGTTTCTTGACTTCCTACATTTGCATTCCAGTCCCCTATAATGAAAAGTACATCTTTTTGGGGGGTGTTAGTTCTAGAAGGTCTTGTAGGTCTTCGTAGAACCATTCAACTTCAGCTTATTGAATGGTTTGCCTTGGAAACGAACAGAGATCATTCTGTCATTTTTGAGACTGCATCCAAGTACTGCATTTCAGACTCTTTTGTTGACTGTGAGGGCTACTCCATTTCTTCTAAGGGATTCTTGCCTACAGTAGTAGATATAATGGTCATTTGAGTTAAATTCACCCATTTCAGTCCCTTTTAGTTCGCTAATTCCTAAAACATCAGTGTTCACTCTTGCCATCTCCTGTTTGACCACTTCCAATTTGCCTTGATTCATGGACCTGACTTTCCAGGTTCTTATGCAATATTGGTCTTTACAGCATCGGACCTTGTTTCTGTCACCAGTCACATCCACAACTGGGTGTTGTTTTCACTTTGGCTCCATCTCTTCATTCTTTCTGGAGTTATTTCTACTGATCTCCAGTAGCATATTGGACATCTACTGACCTGGAAAGTTCATCTTTCAGTGTCCTATCTTTTCGCCTTTTCATACTGTTCATGGGGTTCTCAGACAAGAATACTGAAGTGGTTTGCCATTCCCTTCTCCAGTGGACCACATTTTGTCAGAACTCTCCACCAAGTCCCGTCCATCTTGGGTAGCCCTACACGGCATGACTCATAGTTTTATTGAGTTAGACAAGGCTGTGGTCCATGTGATTAGATTGGTTAGTTTTCTGTGATTGTGGTTTCAGTCTGTCTGCCCTCGGATGCCCTCTCTCAGCACCTACCGTCTTACTGGGGTTTCTCTTACCTTGGATGTGGGTTATCTCTTCACGGCTGCTCCAGCACAGTGCAGCCACTGCTCCTTACTTGGACGTAGGGTATCTCCTCTGGGCTGCTCCCCACTCCAGGGCCATGCAGCCGCTGCTCGCTACATAGGAGTTTTCTAATACTGTAGTGCTACTATGTAAGTATTATTGACCCCATACATAGATAACAAAACAGAGGCTAAGGAGATTGAGTAAACCAAGGTTACTAAAATTATTCAGGATGTAAGTTCTTATGTTTCCATAGCATGTAGTTTCACCACAATTCCAGGCTGCTTCACTCCTCTGAAGGGGCTAGAGACAGGGGTTACAGTAGGAACGTGGCACTTGTCCACTAGTCCGTTTGAAAATCTGAGGCTTTGCCTAAGGGTTGATATCCACACCTATGTCCCATTACTGAAACAATGTTAAGTTGGCTGTAAAACATCCAACCAAGTCTATCCAGTCATCAGAAGTTTATCCTCATCTACAAGATTTAGATGATGTTTTGTTGAAGCCACCAGGGTCACGCTCACTAAGATATGGATTCACTGCAAATTTGGTCTTCCAGTTAGTCAGAGATAGTTAAATGCCACTTCTGAAGAACAGTGATTATCTAGATAACTGAGTTTTACATGGGTGTATTGCAGCTTCAGCATCTTGGTTTCATAAACCTTTGAAGATTATTTTCCTACCTATGTTCCCAACCATTTCTGTTACTTTTCCATGAAAAGTAAACTTAGACAGAGGTCATACATAGAGAGGTGTCCAGAGATTAAGACAAAGGGAGTCAAATAAATAATCTCTAAGATACCAGTCTCTAGCAAAGGGGGAAAAACAGCACAAGAAAGAAACAATTTAAGTGGCAAAGATAACTTTGACTCCCAGGACAAAGATCTTGTTTATCGCAGTAGTAGCTGTGTTTGTTTTTTTTTTAGTAGGACTGTGTTTTTTTTTCTGTTGAACATTAGAAATATGGAGTTTCTCACAGGTAAGATGTGATCTGCTGAACCGATTACCTAAGGTTTTACTTTATTATCAAAGAGGCTCTGTTCCTTTGAGTTACTCTTGATGTTGAAATTGAAAATCCCCTTTACACAGGGTCAGATGTGAAAAGGTTCTGGTACCACCTGCTAGAGGAACTTTTAAATGTTGACTTCTCATTTTGAAGGAGCTAAGCTGTTAAGTCTGAGATAGCCACTGTCTTCAGAAACCTACCGGCATTCAACACAGTAAGAAAGTGCTTAGAATCTGTCCTGTTTGGCACACAGGTTATAAAAGGGAAGCATGGAGTTCAACCAGTCTTTTTTTTTCCTAACTTAACTGAGTGTAATTTACAAGTAAAATTGTAAAATATTTAAAGTGTATATATTGTGATGATTTGATATATGTATATATCTTCCTTTTTATTTTAGTAGTAGCATTTGTTCTACTTTTTTAGTGAATTTTAATTTTAATTGTACTTGATGTTCAGTCACTGAGTCGTGTCCAACTCTTTGCAACCCCATATTATACAATATTCATGGTATAATATAATGTTATCAACTAGCCACCATGTTTTACATTGGATCCTCAGAACTTATTCACCTTATAACTGAAAGTTTATACCTTTTGACCCACCTCCCCCTATTTCTCCTGTCCTCCATCATCATTCCAGCCCCTGGTAACTTTTCTACTATCTGTTTCTGTGAACTTGACCTCCTCCCCCCCCCAGATTCCAAATATAAGTGCTACTATATGGTGTATTTGTCTTCATCTTTCTGGCTTATTTCTCTTACCACAATGCCCTCAAGATCCATCCATTGTCTATAGAGAGTAGAAAAGCAAGCCATTGTCTCCTTAAAAATAGAGACCAGGAACCAGAGAATTTAATTTCAGGTTTAACCATCTTAAAGTTCACACCTATTCCCAATTCACTATATTCTTGAAATTGTGGAGTAAGAATGCATATGTTCACATGATTAAGGAAACCCAATAAATATCATTTTTCTGAATTGGCTTAGGATGTCATCAGATGTTAGGTACCTGCTTCTGATCCAACTACAATATATGCTATGACCTGGGCTAGCAGCAGGGCCTCACTACATTAACCTAGAGTGGATCATTTCCAAATATCTGTCCTTTAAAATTTGTAGGAAATTTTTGCCAAGATCAAAATTATTTTATATTGAAGTATAGTTGATCTGGGCTTCCTTGGTGGCTCAGTGGTAGAGAATCCACCTGCCAGAAGATGTGGGTTCAATCCCTGAGCTGGAAAGATCCTCTGGAGAAGGAAATGGCAACCCACTGCAGTGTTCTTGCCTGGAATTCCATGGACAGAGGATCCTGGCTAGCCACATTCCATGGGGTTCACAAAAGAGTTGAACACAACTTAGTAGCTAAACAGCAACAACAATAGTTAATTTACAATGTTGTTTTAATTTCTACTATATAGCAAAGTCTGGAGAAGGAAATGGCAACCCACTCCAGTACTCTTGTCTGGAAAATCCCATGGATGGAAGATCGTGGTAGGCTACAGTCCATGGCATCGCAAAGAATCAGACACAACTGAGCAACTTCATTTTCACTTTCATATAGCAAAGTGTTTCAGTTATATGTATATATGGTCTTTTTCATATTCTTTCCCATTATGGTTTATCACAGGGCCTTGAATATAGTTCCCTGTGCTAGGACCTCATTGTATATTCATTCTGTGTATACTGGCTTACATCTGCTAACCCCAACCTCCCATTCCATCCCTGCCCCAGTCATTCCTTCATTGGATTGTTGTCTGTGTCTGTCTAGGTCTATTCTCTGTGTCTATGACTCTGTTTCTGTTTCTTTGATAGGTTATATGTAAGTGATATCATGTGTCATTTGTATTTGTCTTTTTGACCTACTTCACTCTCTATGTCAGTCTCTAGGTCTATCCATGTCACTAGCATTAAGATGGCATTGTTTTGTTCTTTTTATGGATGAGTAGTACTCCATTGTATATATATGCCACATTTTATTTCTTCATTCATCTGTTGATGGACATCTAGATTGTTTCTATGCCTTGGCTATTGCGAATAGTGTTGCTATGAACATAGACTTGCATGTATCTTTTTGAATTATAGTTTTGTATGAATATATTCCTCAGGATGGGATTGCCAGATCATATGGTAATTCTATTTTTTGGTTTTGTGATGAACATCCATTCTGTTTTCCTTAGTGGTTGCACCAACTTACATTCCTACCAGCAGTGTAGAAGGGTTCCCTTTTCTGCACACCCTCCCCAGCATTTGTTATTTGTAGACTTTAATGATGGCCATTCTGAGCAATGTGAGTTGGTACCTCACTGTAGTTTTAATTTGCAGTTCTCTAATAATTAACAGTATTGAGCATCTTTTCATGTGTCTTGGCCATGAAAAGATGTATTTCTTCTTTGGAGAAATGTCTCTTTAGGTCTTCTGCTTATTTTTCAATTTTTTTTTTTTTTTTGGTTGAATTGCATGAGCTGTTTGTATAAAAGGAGATACAAAACACATTTATAACATGAAAAATCTTACATCAATGTTAATTATAGTTATTATTGATAGAATAGTCAGTTTTGGTAATACCATGAAATGAGTAAATTGCATCACAATAGCTATTGTGATTTTCTGTTATCTTTATCAATTAATAATACAGTACTGAGAAGCTGCTCAAATTTACATAAACACACCCTTTCAGCACTCAGATGAAGAAACAGAACATATCAGCCCTCTTTTATGTCCTTTCAACTTCTCCTTCCCCAAGGATATCTACTCTCCTAGCTTCTAACACTCATATATTAGTTTTAATTCTAAAATTTTATATGAATGAAATTAAACACAATATACTGTTTTTAAGTTTATTTGTTTAATTGAAGGATTATTGCTTTACAGAATTGTGTTGGTTTCTGCCAAACATCAACATGAATCAGCCATAGTATACATGTGTCCCTCTTGAACCTCCCTCCCTCCTTCCTCCCCATCCCACCCCTCTAGGCTGTTACAGAGCCCCCGTTTGAGTTCCCTGAGTCATGCAGTGCAGGTGACATAGAGACATGGGTTTGATCCTGGGTCAGGAAGATACCCTGGAGGAGTGCATGGGGACATTCCAATATTGTTGCCTGGAGAATCCCATGGGCAGGATTGCAGAGTCAGACATGACTGAAGCTACTTAGCATGCACCCACACATACTTCCTTAACACAATATAGTCTTTTATGTCTTGTTTTTAGCTTCATTTGTTTGTGAGATCATCCATATTTTTTTGTATAATAATTGTGTTGAGTCTCATTGCTATGTAATATTATTCCAGAAAGTGAACATGCCATGTTTTGTGACTTAGTCTACTTTTGATGGGCACTGAAGTAGCTTCCAGTATGGGACTGTTACAAATATTACATGTATAGATATACATATATGTTAGTGTTTCTATTGAATATAAACCTGAGAGTGAATTTTCTGGTTAAAAGAATATGCATTTTTGTCAGCTTTAAAAGGTACTGACAGACAGTCTTCTGAAGAGTTTCCAATTTATACTCCTACATGAATGAGAGTTTGAATTGCTCTACATATTTGACAATACTTGGTGTTTACAAGTTTGGTGACAGGAGGGGTTAATCATACTGATGATGTATAATAATATACCATCGTCGCTTTAATTTGAGTTTTAGAACTGGAGATTTCAAATGAGGTGCACAGACCATCAGTGATATAAAAGCAATTCCACTAAGGGCTTGGGGATCATTCGTCTATTCATGAGAGATTTGGATCTTGTGTTTTATTCACTAGAAAAGGGAGGAAGTTTTTCAATCATAAAATGGAATTTTAAAGCTAGAAGGAGCCTTGGAGATTAGGACTGAAGTTGATCCTTAGAGGTGTGATAGACACTCTCCCTGTGATTCTTGGATTCTCACCGGTGACAGCAGGAGCATTTGCTGTCTCATTAGGTACTCCCAACTTGGCTGCTTTCTTTGTTTAACAAATCAGAACATGGTGTGCCAAGTTGACAGTAGAGTTTAGGAGAATTCTCGGCAATGCTTATTATTATTATGTGCTCAGGATACCTGTGCATATTTATTTGGACTGCTCATGTTCCTCAACAACAACAACAAAAAGTCAGCAGGCCCTTCCTAAATGAGAGGTCTGCAAAACTTCCAGCAAACTGTTTGAGAAAACACACCCAGCAACTTCTAGGACGTGAAGGGGAAGTAAGAGCAAAGACAAGTAAAAATTATTTTCAGTAAGGCTTAGAACCTGCAAAACATGGAACACTTTCTCAATGAATATTTATTCACCTCCCATAAAATGTTAAAAGTTGAAATAATCATCCTTCCCTCAAATTCTGGAATCTTTTCTGTGTATGGTAGTTGATAAGCTATGAGAAATGATGAATAAATGTAAGTTTGTGTAGATTGAACCTACCAATTTTAAGACATTGTGACAAGTGGTCCTCAACGTCTGTTCCACGTTGAAGCATCCAGCAGGGTTTTTTTCCCCATTAATATAAGAACAAGTTGAACTGTAACTTGTAAGTGTACAGATGTTGAAAATACTGTTTACATGGGTGGGTAAATTGAAAAATGCATACAAGTGCCATGTATCCAAACACCAAGCTCTGTACTTCTATTTTATCAGAGAGATTCCAGAAAGAAAAGTAACTTTTGGAATACTTAGATATATATTGAAAAGCAGAGACATTACTTGGCCAACAAAGGTCCGTCTAGTCAAGGCTATAGTTTTTCCAGTGGTCATGTATGGATGTGAGAGTTGGACTATGAAGAAAGCTGAGCACTGAAAAATTGATGCCTTTGAACTGTGGTGTTGGAGAAGACTCTTGAGAGTCCCTTGGACTGCAAGGAGATCCAATCAGTCCATTCTGAAGGAGATCAGCCCTGGGATTTCTTTGGAAGGAATGATGCTAACGCTGAGACTCCAGTACTTTGGCCACCTCATGCGAAGAGTTGACTCATTGGAAAAGACTCTGATGCTGGGAGGGATTGAGGGCAGGAGGAGAAGGGGATGACAGAAGATGAGATGGCTGGATGGCATCACTGACTCGATGGACGTGAGTCTGAGTGAACTCCGGGAGTTGGTGATGGACAGGGAGGCCTGGCGTGCTGCAATTCATGGGGTCGCGAAGAGTCAGACACGACTGAGTAACTGAACTGAACTGAACTGAACTCATATATGGACTTCCCTGGTGGCTCAGATGGTAAAGTGTCTGCCTGCAACGCGGGAGACCTGGGTTCGATCCCTGGGTCAGGAAGATCCCCTGGAGAAGGAAATGGCAACCCACTCTAATACTCTTGCCTGGAAAATTCCATGGATGGAGGAGCCTGGTGGGCTACAGTCCATGGGGTCACAAAGAGTCAGACATGACTGAGCTACATCACTTTAACACATATATAGTCATCACATTTATATTATTATGTAGGTATATGTATGTATGTTTATAAATATATATAAGAATATACAGTGCTCTAAGGTATATGCATGTATATGTATGTAAGGTATATGTATGTATATAAATACATATGAGAATATATAGTGCTCTAAGGATATATAATGTATAAATATATATATATATAAGAATATATAGTGCTCTACCCTACAAACAGTAGCTCTACACACGCAGATAAACTTACATGCCATGAGTGTATTTGTGTGAATATCTGTATCTTGTGCCCTGCATAAATGCTAACTCTAAGTACTATGTTGTTGTTCAGTCACGCAGTCATGTCCAACTCTGTGACCCCATGGACTGCAGCACACCAGGCTTCCCTGTCCTTCACTATCTCCTGGAGTTTGCTCAGACTCATGGCCATTGAGTTGATGATGCCATCCAACCATATCATCCTCTGTCATCCCCTTCTGCCTTCAATCTTTCCCAGCATCAAAATCTTTCCCAGTGAGTCAGCTCTTTGCATCAGGTGGCCAAAGTACTGGAGCTTCCATTTCAGTATCTGTCCTTCCAATGAATATTGAGGATTGATTTCCTTTAGGATTGACTGGTTTGATCTCCTTGAGGTTCAAGGGACTCTCAAGAGTCTTCTCCAGCACCAAGTTCAAAAGCATCAATTCTTCAGCACTCAGCCTTCTTTATAGTCCAAGTCTCATATCTATACATGACTGCTGGAAAAGCCATAGCTCTGACTCTACAGACCTTTGTCAGCAAAGTGATGTCTCTGCTCTTTCATAAGCTGTCTAGGTTTGTCATAGCTATGTTATAGCTTGTTTTATTCTCACTGTCTAGATCTTATAGCTCTTTGAATGTCCTAAATAAGAGTTCTTCAAGGGTTTCAGGAATCATTATCAGTACATCTCTCTTACTTTTGAAATGACAGCATAGATTCCATTGCAGGCATCTATCATAAATCAGGTGAATGCTCTTTTCTTGATGGATCTTTTGGTTCTTTGTTGTTTTTTTTTCCTATTAAAACAATGCTAGTTGATATATTTATATAACATGAAACTTTATTTTCAGGATAGATTCTGGAAAACATGCATGCTTAATCAGCGGTCTCTCTGATAGGTAAATTTTGGACTTATTTCCAGGTGTTCTTTATATGCTTATCTCTGCAAGTGGACATGACATCAATTCCACTCAAATCATAGGAACACAGAGCAGTGAAAGCATTCTTATGATCAAAAGAAGGAGTAATGAATGCTTCATAGGCACAAAAAGAAATCTGCGTATGTACACATATATGTATACACACCTTTACTTAGAGAGGAGTCCACAAATTATTTTCCTCATTTTCAACTGTAAAATTAGCTAGTGTAGTTTCAGACAAGTCTTATACTTCCCTGGGCTTGGATTAACTCATTTACAAAATGAGAAACTTGGCCTAAATCAATGGATCTCAAAGAGTTATCCACATACCAGTAATGTCATCATGACTTGGAAACTTGTTAGAAATGTACATTCTTAGGGTCTGTTCAGGACCACCTGGGTCAGAAACTATGGTGGCAGGGCCCAAGACCTGTGTTTCATCAAAGTCCTGAAGGTCATTTTGAAGGATCCTGAAGTTTGAGAACTATTGGCCTAAATGATCTGGAATAACCCTTCTAGCTCTTATGATCTATGAACTTAAATCTTCAAGACCTTATGTGTCTCTTTCCTTCCTTTTAAATTGTAAATTTTTTGAGAGCAAGAATTAATTGCCAGTACTTTTTGCTTCGTGTAGCAAGTAATGAGGGTGTAAGTATTATAAAAATCCTTCATAAGCTTGGCTACTTATAAACAATTATGTTTTTTTGAATGTGCATGATTTATCTCCAGTATGTCTTTACTGTATCTGATACATAATCCCAGATCCTGTGATGACATCCATGAGCTATTCATTCATGTTGTGACCATTATTTGAATTCTGACTCTATCAGGTGCTATCAGAGAAATCTACTGAGGAATTACTATGCCAACAGACATGAGGAGCCTATAAACAGTGGGTGTTGTAATCAATTTTTACAAAGAATATTACCACAGGCAAGTTATATCTTGCTCAAATAGTTAAAAATAATATGGACTCTCAACCCCAAAGTTACTTGGTTGGGACCTAAAAGAGTTTTAGAAGTATTACCTACCTCTTTTGTCATTAAAAACAACACCGTTTTTGGAGGCAGATTTTCATTCAGATCTAGAGTTTATCCTGATTCACTGCATAACTTTGGACAGCTTGCTTAACATTGCTAAAACTCTTTTCCTATCATCTCTAAAATTAGAATATTGCTTATCCCAAGTGGCATTGAGAGACTTTAATTTTTTAATTTATATAAAACAAATACAAATGTTTAACACTTAGGCAAGTATCAGTGAACAGTAGCTTTTTTTACTGAAGCTTTTGATCAATAATTTATAACCTTATTTCTGGATGAGTGATATAGAAAGAAAATTTCTAGACATCAGGTTCCTTCATCTCTTTTCCTATACTCATGGTCTAGCCCCTTTCATTCCTCTTCATCTCATTCTGTAATATAGTACAGCCTTCTAACTACAGTCTTCCCAAATTTACCCTACCAGTTACTACCAAAGTAATCCTCCTAAAATACAATCTTTGTATGGTTATTCCTTACTCAAGAGAAGAATGGTTAAAGTCCATGTTTACATGTATTTTTCAGCATGTATTGGGCTCTTCCTCTATAGTGGTCTCTGTTTGTATGCTGAGGATACAAAGAGCAAAGTCCTGTTTCAAAAAGCTCGAAGCCCCTGCAGAAAAGAAGCAAGGTAACCATTTATTCCCATGTGGTATGAGCAGTGCTGATGTAGAGGAAAGCCCAGGTTTACAGGAGACCAGATCGTAGGATTCAACTGAAGCAGCAGTAAAAGGATCTGTGGAGACACCCAAAAGAAAGTGATGGTGTGTCCATTAGGACTTCAAGGACAAGGTAACAAACATCCATGATTTTAGCCACATAGCTCTCATTTCCTGCTTCTCCTAATTTTCCCCAGGAAGATTATACTCTTCCCCTTCTGCTTTATGGTCTGCAGACCTCACTCAGCAGGCTGACAATTGACCTAGCTTTGAGCCAATTAAAATACCACATCCTCTGTCCAGTGTGAACAAAAGGTTCATGCATGGGCCTATGGTTTAATTAGAACCAATTCAGAACAGTCTCTCTGGGACTTCCGGAACCTTATAGCTTTGGGAGCTCTTAGAAGCTGTTTTGCACCACAAGAGGAAAACTGTGTGTGATTAGAGCCAACACAGAGGAAGAAGAACATAGTGATGGAGAGAATGAAAGCAGCTCCTGCTGACATAGCTTAAACCTCTGGACCAGGCAGTCCCACATTTGTTTATGGAACCAATGAAATCCACTTCTTTCTTAAACCAGCCAGAGTCATTTCTGCTGTCTCTTGCAGCTAACATAGGACTTCACCAGATGTAGGGAAGAGAAACGTTTCCAGCCAAGGAAATGAATAGAAAGGTCTGACCCTGGGAGAAGTCAGTGCCTACAGGCCTCTGCATGTGGTCTGGCTCAACTGGAGCCTAGGATGGAAGAGAGGAAATGGCTTGGGAAGATACCAGTGAGACAGACAAGGCCCAGCTCATAAAGGATCCTGCATAACTTCTATCTATCTATCTATATATCAACAAAGGTTTTCTGTAAAGGGCCAGATAGTGAATATTTTTAACTTTGGCCAAGAGTCCGTATATGGTCTCTCTTAAAAATCATCTGCTCCACCTTTGCAGCAGGGAAGTAGTCATTAAAGAATATGTAAACAGGGACTTCCTGGTGGTCCAGTAGTTAAAAATCTGCCTTGCAATGCAGGGGATGCGGCTTCAGTCCTTGGTCAGGGAAATAAGATCCCATATGCTGCAGGGCAGCTATGCCTGAGTACCACAACTGCTTAGCCCATGCACTCAAATGAAAGATCCTGTGTGCCATACCTAAGACTCAACATAGCCAAATAAACTTAAAAAAAAAAAAAGATGTAAACAGATGAGCATGGCTGGAGGAAGGGGCCAATGTAAGGTATGGGGAGGGGAGGGAAAGTTGGCCTATGGGCCACAGTTTGCCAATACCTGATCTATATAATATTTCATGGGGGACATAGCACATTTACAAATGTTCTGTTAAGTATGTGAAAAACATTTAAGAGGAGAATGTCTTTTATACACTTAAAAGAGGCAAAAAGCCACTGTGACTGGAGCCTAGAGTTTATAAAGACACATAAGAGGAAATCAACAGCCAGATCACTTAGGGCTTTATAGATTGTGATATAATAAAGCTCAGACTTTGGGCTATGGGAAGCTAAAAGAGGATTTTTAAGGACCATGATCTATTTGATTATAGAGCTAGCCAATACAAATATATAATTTTTAATTTTCTGCTAACTGTTGCAAAAAGAAACATGTGAAATTAACTTCACTGATATAGCTTCTTTAATCCAAATGCATTCAGAATATTATAATTTCAACATGTAATCAGTATAAAATTATTAATGAGATTTTTCCTTTGTTTTTTATCTTTTGTGCAACATCTCCGAAATCCAATGTACTTTTACACTTAAAGCTCATCGCAGTGGGAACTGACCGTATTTCTATGGCTTGATAGCCACTTAGTTAGTGGCTACCATGTTGGGAGTTTCAGGGAGATCCCTGACTGTCATGCAGGGAATGGATTCTTGAGAACCAGAGTAGAAGTAAGGGGAACAAGTTAAGAGGCTGCTTCGCTGGTCTAGATGAAAGGTGATGGTCCAAGGTAATAGTAGCAGCAAGATAAATTTGAGATATGTTGAGATAAGGTCTGCTGAATTAGTTTTGGGGAGTGAGGTGAAGAGAGGATTGAAAGATGATTTCTATGGATTGGTATAAACAACTCAGTTGTTGGTTCCATTTTGTGGGTGAGCAAAGCCTAGGAGTGAAAGACACCAGGCAGGAGCAGAATGAGGAATCTGAATTTAGATACATTAAGTTTGGGATGCCTATTAAGCAGCCAGGAAAGCAGTTAAACAGAGTGGTTCTGTCCCAAGGATCCATCATTAATCTTATGGGCAGAGGTAGTTTTTCATATTTCAAAATCTTTGAAAAAGCAAGTTTTAATCTACATATACTTGGCCCACATTCTCCCCTTCTCCCTTCTCCTCCTCCTATTTCTAAAGAGATTGATTTCACTTTGCCTGAGATGCTACAGTATTTTCAATTTAAATAGAAACCTCAAATAAATTGGATTTAAAACCTTCTCGGGGAAAAAGGAAACAATTTGTTTGCTAGAGTTTAATTTCAAGGCAAGAATCATAACCAGGGCTGTTTTAACCCATCTCTTGATTGCCTTCCATGGCAACACGTGCCCTTGCAAAGGTGGAGGGATTATTGAAATTTCAAGGAGGAGGATGCAGCTATAGCTACACACTTGAGGAAGCCATGAAAGGGCTCATTGGTTACAGTCCCCAGCCTCTAGGGCTTCTAATCCACCCAGAACAAATAAGTGTCTTTTCTCCTCTTAGCGATTTCCACAGCTACAGGCTACAAAATCTCTCTTGATAGTCGACTCCACTACCTTATCGCATGCAAGCCAGCTGGGGGAGAAGGGTAAATGCTGTCAGCTCACCAGCTGCTTTAACCAGATGTTTACCTGATTCCAGCCAGTTGTTTCCAAAATGCCCGCTTGTTTAAATGAAGCCGCACTCTCCCCAGGCACACTACGTAGGTAATAGTGGCTAAATAAATCTGAACATTTTTTTTCTACTTTGCCAAAGGCTTCCTTAGAAAGTTAGGAAAAGTCCTTCAATCCTTTTTTTTCCTTCTGAGACACAGGAGAAGTGGGTTCATTCCTTGGGTCGGGAAGATCCCCTGGAGGAAGGCATGGCAACCCACTCCAGTATTCTTGCCTGAGAATCCCATGGACAGAGGAGGCTGGCAGGCTATACAATCTATAGGTTCACAAAAGTTGGGCACAACTGAAGTGACTTAGCATGCATACACTGGCAACTGCAGGGTTTAGATACTAAAACTGATGTATCTGATGATAATGTTGATACAGTATTGAAACCCAGTCCTTCACTACCGTATTTATTAGGGAACATCTATGATATTTTCATTCTTCTCTAACACTCCAGAAAAGAAAAAAAAAAATGTTTCCATTCCTCTCTGACACTCCAAAGGCAAATTAGAATTATTGTAAAAGTCTTTGTGTCTACTGGATAGAGAATTCAGTATCAAGACAATTAGATTTGAATGCCCAGTTATTCATTTATTAGCTGATTCAGGGCCCCTCATTGGCCACTTGCCTGAGGGCAGTTCATCACTGATTAGCACCTTGAACGCTAATCTTCAGGAATCTTTGAATACCGAACTGAGCATTTTGCTACAGAAAGAAGCTAGTGCAAGGATTTAAGAGGAGAGCTCAGAACTGCTGACGCCAGTCCAGGCACTGCTTTGAAAAGTTTCACGTATACTTCATTTAAATTTGGTAGCAAGGAAAATTTTATTCATTGCTAAATTCTTATTGAAACAGACTTGAGCTGCTTTCTAAACAACTCATTTAAGCTAAAGTGAAAATTGCTAAACAAAAAAAGCAGCCCATATTTATGAGATTGTTTTTACTTTTTGTCTGCATCAGAGCAGCCAGCTGAAGAACTGGGAAGAACACGGGATTCTGTTTTGGTTTGCATGCATTGTGTTTTTTGGAACTTTGGATTTGAAAACTATCAGGCAAGGTATGAAGTCTCCAGTTCCTTAGCATTCTGGCCATTACTTGCAGTCTGAAACTGAACCACATTCAGAAGTTCAGGCCATCTGCCTGGCCCCTGGGAGGTTTTCCATTTGCAGGCCCTGAGTCACACCATGCCTCCATGCCTAAGCATGGCCTGGACTTGGAAATCCCACAGACGTGGGTTCAGATCTTCCCCTTGTCATATACTAGTTCAGTTGTTGTTGCTGCTCTTCAGTTGCTCAGTCATTGCTGTTCAGTTGCTCAGTTGTGTCCAACTCTTTGCAACCCCATGGACTGGAGGATGCCAGGCTTCCCTGTCCTTCACTATCTCCCAGAGTTTGCTCAGATTCATGTCCATTGGGTTAATGGTTGTCATCCAACCATCTCCTCCTCTGTTGCCTCTTTCTCCTCCTACCTTCAATCTTTCCCAGCATCAGGGTGTTTTTCATTGGTTTCTACCAACGTTATTAATCTTTCTAAGCCTCAGTAGTTTCTGCAGAAACTTAATCTTTCTAAGTCTTAGTTTTCTCATCTATCAAAAGAGTATCTTTACTCACTTTTTCAGAGAACACTTGCAAGGTCGTTGTTCTAAGAGAGTGCATTGTACTTATGCAGGCTTCCTTGGTTGCTCAGTTGGTAAAGAATCCACCAGCAATGCAGGAGACTGCCTGCCATGCAGAAGACCCGGGTTCAGTCTCTGGTTTGGGAAGACGCCCTGGAGGAGGGAATGGCAACTCACTTCAGTATTCTTGCCTGGAAAATTCCATGGACAGAGGAGCTCAGTGGGCTACAGTCCATGGGGTCGCAAAGAGTTGGACAAGACTGAGCGACTAACATTATTGTACTTATTCAGCAAGTGGCACAAAGCATAGCACCGTTTAACAATGATGATCTCTCAAGTCTGTGGAATGGACTCATGTTTAAGGCTGTTAACACAACAGTAATCCTTATAAATGGTTAACATTTAATTACCCAGATATGACATCTGGGCATTTGGTAACCGAAGTAAGATAGATAACTGAGTTACCTACTTCTTATCTGGCTTCTTGGCATTTTATCATCATAACTAGTGCTTCTCAGAGGCAGTTTGGCTTCACCCAGTGTCATCGGTACACTCATTTCTGAAACCATTTAGACTTATGAGTTTATTGTGAAGCTTTATTTCCAGTAAGTTTTGACAATCAGCCAAGGACAAAATGAATTAAAATACCAAAAATTACAACCCTTTGGGATCCAATTAACCCAAGCAAGGTTATTTTTAAACTTATGAAAAGATAGAAATGTTATGACGGGTCAGAGAGTGTTTGAAAACTCCAGAATTTAATTGCAAATAAGAAAGAATGTCAGTTGCCCAGGAATGTGACTTAAATCCCAAATATTCTAATGTCAGCAAAGGTTTTGGGAAATTTGATAGTACTCTCTGCCAAAGTTCAGGTGGTTCTAATTACAGTCACAAACCATGGAGAGCTTTTCTTAAGAACGTACTGTGAATTTCCTTCATTATTTATTTGACAAAACCATGTTCTTGGTTTTAATTTTTCACAGCCAGTTAATTATGCTTCATTATATGATTCACAAATTATAGCATATTTGTGAAGGGGGAAGTGTGTGTTTATTTCTATAAATATTGAAACGTCTGTTAATGTCAACTCTACCAAAAGGTGATGTGATAAATTATAAATCAGTTTTATTGGAACATGTAGTCTTTCAGATGTTTCTGCTTGTTCTTTTCATTGGCGTGTGTTGGAGAATTTCCACAGAAAGAAGCACCTATGTGATATGATGTCCACAGGCCTGCAGGAATTGGCACAGATTTCCTCCTTATAAGCATTAATAAAAAAAAATAAAAAAAAAAAGCATTAATAATCAGCGACCAGTAAAGATGGATATAGACTAGATAGATGCATGTATTTTCAGTACAAACCAGTGATGTGTGTGGAAGACAGTACTTGAGATTCTTAAAGACCAAAACTTTGCAGCTCTGAGTTCATGTAGCTCTGTCTGAGTAGGCTCTACTTGAGAACCTTCCTTAAATTCCCTGAGCCTTACTTTTCTTATTTGTTTAATGGCAATAAAATATCTCTATCACAGGGTTTTATAAAGATTAGCTGAGGTGATGGATATAATTAACATAATACCAGCAGCATGGGAAGTGCTCAGTACTTGGTATTCATTGTTGTCTCACTGTTCTTTCAGGTGGTGGTAGAGAGGTTGCTGGTCATTGACTGCCTTTCTGTGCCTCATTTTCCTCATCTCTAAAACGAGACCACATAACTTCTAGGGTCCCTGTGAAGGTTGAATACATGGCTCTGTCACCATTGGCATCATCAACAGAACTAACTTCTATTATGAACTTAGGGATTTGAGAGACTCAGAGCAAAATTCTTTACTTTTATAATCCCATTTAATCCTCACAACTTTCATAGTATTATCCCCATTCGGAAGATAAGAAAACTGAGACTAAGAAAGATAAGAACACTGAGAGTCACTTCACAAGTCACATAGCTAGTCATAGAAAGATTTTATGTCTTGCATATATTAACTTCACAGGCTTTGCTTTTCATCATTCTATCATAAACTAGCATTTACAGACTTAGACTGCTTTGTACCTAGGAAGGTAAAGGTAATGAATGAAATAAGTTGGGGTGGGAGTGGTTGTGCCAACTGGAGAGGAGCCTGCCTCATGTAAAGAGTAGCCAGTCCATTATCATGAGGAAGGAAAGAGAGTCCAGTGTTATCATGTCTCTGATCTTTCAAGAAAAGCCCAGGACTCAGATTTTTATATGAAATCTCCTGGCTATTAAATGCTTACAGCTAATTCATATTTTAAAATGCTGTGATGGTCAGAGGAAATAAATCTGCATGCAAAGTTCCATTTGTTGTATTGACTCTGTATTATTCTCTGCTGCTAAGTCACTTCAGTCGTGTCCGACTCTGTGTGACCCCATAGACGGCAGCCCACCAGGCTCCCCTGTCTCTGGGATTCTCCAGGCAAGAACACTGGAGTGGGTTGCCATTTCCTTCTCCAATGCATGAAAGTGAAAAGTCAAAGTGAAGTCACTCAGTCGTGTCCGACTCTTAGCGACCCCATGGACTGCAGCCTACTAGGCTCCTCCATCCATGGGATTTTCCAAGCAAGAGTACTGGAGTGGGGTGCCATTGCCTTCTCCAGTATTATTCTCTAGAATAGTGATTCTCAAATGTGATCTCAAATGTGACCCCACCCCCGACAGTGGGGTCCCTTAGATCCTTTCGAGGCAGCTGCATGTTCAAAACTTCTTTCACAATAGCAATATTTTTTTTTTCATTGACACTTGCACAAATGATACAAAAGAAACCATGGATAAAATCACTGTTGCCTTAGCATAAATTAAGGCAGTTTCTCCAAAACGTATCAGTAACCATTGTTTTATTCACCAACATATGCTCACAATAAAATGTTTTAAAATGCCCATTTTACTTAAGAATGCCATTAATAAAGCAGTAAAAGCTACTCATTTATTTAATCTAAACCTTTAAACATATATATTTTAAACAGTCCATGGGATAAACTGATAAGTTTACATAAAAGTATTTTTTCTAGAAGGACGACTAAGTAATTGATCAGAGAGCAAACTAAACTAGCCACCTTTTTAATGGAATATCATTTTTATCAAAAAAGTTGACAAACTATGATTATTCAGATTTGTTCTTTGGCATACATTTTCTTTATTAAAAAAAAAGTAAGCCTGTCACTTCCAAAGGAAACAACTGACAATATTTGTTGCCAATGATAAAGCTCAAGCTTTCAAGTGAAAAATTAAAATTTTGGAGAACTTAAGCTTGACAGATTCCCAGTTCTTACAGACTTCTCTGATATAATTGGTAGTTATATTAACAAATGTGATTTTTAAAATATAATAACATATGTCAATATTTGAAAAATCTGCTTAATTCAGTAAACCAATACATTCCAGTGAATATACTACAGAATCTTGCATGGAGGTAAGATCATTCAAAGTGAAGATGAATGAACTGTCATGTTAATAAGTATGGAAAGTTCACTGATACAATTTCAGAGCTGTATTGAAAATAAACTTAAGAAATGACTACTTTTTTAGTTTTGAGTATCAAAGAATATCTACAACTATCTTTAAAGACTCTTATGATAATATAATATCTTATATAATATCAGGACCCCCCTTTTCCTGCTACACAACAGACTGAGTATGGAAGCAGATATGAAGCTCCAACTTCCTTTTATTAAGCCAGGCATTAAAAAGATTTACCCACTGTAAAACAAGCCACTCTTCTTGCTTATTATTTCATGTTGAAAATGTAATTTCTTTTCATTACAATAAGTAAGTATTAACATGAGATTTATTATTCAGTTCAGTTCAGTTCAGTCACTCAGTTGTGTCCGACTCTTTGTGACCCCATGAATCACAGCACACCAGGCCTCCCTGTCCATCATCATCTCCCAGAGTTCACTCAAACTCACATCCATCGAGTCGATGATGCCATCCAGCCATCTCATCCTCTGTCGTCCCCTTTTCTTCCTGCCCCCAATCCCTCCCAGCATCAGAGTCTTTTCCAATGAGTCAACTCTTCGCATGAGGTGGCCAAAGTACTGGAGTTTCAGCTTTAGCATCATTCCTTCCAAAGAACACCCAGGGCTGATCTCCTTTAGAAAAGACTGGTTGGATCTCCTTGCGGTCCAAGGGACTCTCAAGAGTCTTCTCCAACACCACACTTATGTTTCAAAGATTAAACCAATAAATATATGTTTTAATTCCTAATTCAGTATTCACAAATAGTAGCAGATAAAGTTATTTGGGATCCCCAACCATTTTTAAGAGTATAAAGTGATCCTGAGACCAAATCATATGCTCATCACTCCTCTAGAACAGTGCTAGTCTATTATTCTATTATTATTCTATTATGGATGAGCAATGTCAACACCACCTAGGAAATTCTTTTGTTTTTTTTTTTTTTATTATTATTATTATTTACTTTACAATATTGTATTGGTTTTGCCATATATCAACATGCATCTGCCACAGGTGTACACGTGTTCCCCATCCTGAACCCCCCTCCCACCTCCCTCCCCGTACCATCCCTCAGGGTTGTCCCAGTGCGCCAGCCCCAAGCTTCCTGTATCCTGCATCGAACCTGGACTGGTGATTCGTTTCTTATATGATATTATACATGTTTTAATGCCATTCTCCCAAATCATCCCCCACCTCCCTCTCCCACAGAGCCCAAAAGACTGTTCTATACATCTGTGTCTCTTTTGCTGTCTTGCATACAGGGTTGTCATTACCATCTTTCTAAATTCCATATGTTATGTTAGTATATTGTATTGGTGTTTTTCTTTCTGGCTTACTTCACTTTGTATAATAGGCTCCAGTTTCATCCACTTCATTAGAACTAATTCAAATGTATTCTTTTTGATGGCTGAGTAATACTCCATTGTGTATATGTACCAAAGCTTTCTTATCCATTCATCTGCTGATGGACATCTAGGTTGCTTCCATGTCCTGGCTATTATAAACAGTGCTGTGATGAACATTGGGGTACACGTGTCTCTTTCAATTCTGGTTTCCTCAGTGTGTATGCCCAGCAGTGGGATTGCTGGGTCATAAGGCAGTTCTATTTCCAGCTTTTTAAGGAATCTCCACACTATTCTCCATAGTGGCTGTACTAGTTTGCATTCCCACCACCAGTGTAAGAGGGTTCCCTTTTCTCCACACCCTCTCCAGCATTTGTTGCTTGTAAAAAATATAGAACGCTTCACGAATTTGCCTGTCATCCTTGTGTGGGGGCCATGCTAATCTTCTCTGTATCGTTCCAATTTTAGTATATGTGCTGCCGAAGCGAGCACTGGGAAACTGTTAAAAATGTAATTTCATAGACTCGACCACAGACCTACTAAATCAGAATCTCTGGATGTGCATCCTGGAAATCTGCATTTTAACATCTTTTAGGTGATTCTGAAACTCACTAAAGATAAGTTGTTCTACATCAAATTGTATTGATCACATACCTCATCAGTTAAAAAAAAGTTGGAGTACATACCCTCAATTTATGTATACTTACATATTTATCTATAGATTAGCACTTCTGCACTATTTCATGGATATCAGATAGAAATGGAAATATGCACAAAACTAGAAATTAGAGAATGAGATGTTTTCTCCTCTGTATATTGCACCTCTGTGTGGAGACTGGTCCATGTGGGTCCCCAGTTATAACTACATTGCTTCATAAAGTAGATTTGTAAACAAAACTCCCTTTCCTCCTGTGATTGAGTCCTGATCAATTAAGAAGCAGTGCCTCTTTCTGACCCTAGTCTGTTTCAACCAGTGCACTTTTTCGCATCAAGCCTTTCCCAAAACACTCAAAGAAGGCTTCTGTGTCACTGAGATTCTCTTTTATAAAAGTTGAGAAACAAAGCAAAGGGAAGCCAGACTACAAAGAGAATTTCTGAGCAAGCTGCTTTTCTGATGGTCTGCATTCCCTCTTTTTTTCCTGAGTTCATCTGATCTCTCCGTGAATGAAAGAAGAAACCAATGAATGAATCAGAAAGGATTGTTTTCTCAAGTTCTGTTGTTTCACTGTAGTCTTTCATTCTTCATTTTATTCATGGATGGCTTTTTAGTCCTGAAGTTTCAAGATAAGTGACTTTGGACTCTAAATGATTGTGATGTTCCCATATTTATTTTGTAGAGAAAGCAAGAGAAAATCAAGAAGAAACATTTTGTTGTTGTTTTTTTTCTTGGTGTTGGAAGGAAAGCCTTTTTTAAAAAAAAAAGAAACTATTGCAGGAAGACATTTTCACCTTCAAGTTCCTGGAAACTTAGCAGTAAAAGTGGAAGCATATGGTTAAACTATGTAAATATATTTCCCACATTAGCCTGATTGCAAGGATGAGCTGGAGCAGGTTTTCAACATGGATTTCTCAGCTCTACTCCATCTACTGAGTATAATCTCCAGGGAAAAAAACTGGGAATTTGTTTATTTATTTATTTTGGGGTAATTTATTTTTTGACAAACATTTTAGATGACTTTCTATGATCAAGCAAATTTAGATACTGCATGATTCAGTTCAGTTCAGTAGCTCAGTTGTGTCTGACTCTTTGTGACCCCATGAACTGCAGCACGCCAGGCCTCCTTGTCCATCACCAACTCCCGGAGTCCACCCAAACCCATGTCCATTGAGTCAGTGATGCCATCCAATTATCTCATCCTCAGTCGTCCTCTTCTCCTCCTGCCCTCAATCTTTCCCAGCATCAGGGTCTTTTCAAATGAGTCAGCTCTTCGCATCAGGTGGCCAAAGTATTGGAGTTTCATCTTCAACATCAGTCCTTCCGATGAACACCCAAAACTGATCTGCTTTAGGATGGACTGGTTGGATCTCCTTGCAGTCCAAGAGACTCTCAAGAGTCTTCTCCAACACCATAGTTCAAAAGCATCAATTCTTCAGTGTTCAGCTTTCTTTATAGTCCAACTCTCACATCCATACATGACTACTGGAAAAACCATAGCCTTGACTCGATGGATCTTTGTTGACAAAGTAATGTCTCTGCTTTTTAATATGCTGTCTAGGTTGGTCATAACTTTCCTTCCAAGGAGTGTCTTTTAATTTCATGGCTGCAATCACCATCTGCAGTGATTTGGGAGCCCCAAAAAATAAAGTCAGCCACTATTTCCCCATCTATTTGCCATAATTAGAAAGAATGAAAACAGATTTAAGGATAATGAACCATATCTAGTTATATATTGTAAATGGGCTTCCCAGGTGGCACTAGTGGCAAAGAACCTGCCTGCCAGTACAACAAATGTAAGAGATGTGGGTTCAGTCCCTAGGCCAGGAAGATCCCCTGGAGGACAGCATGGCAACCCACTCCAATATTCTTGCCTGGAGAATCCCATGGACATAGGAGCCTGGTGGGCTATAGTCCATGGTGTCGCAAAGAGTCAGACACAACTGACAATATCTGGTATTTTCATTCAATGAGCAACATCCCCTGGGGACTTAGTGTAGAGGGATGAGATGGTGCCAGGAATCTCTGTTGACTCTTTCCTAAAACACGCAATGGTATTAGTGTGGTAGCATAGTTCAGAGATCCCTTTTGGAATCTGACAAACCAGATTCCACATATGATCTTATTTGCCATGTATTCATTTGTGAGCTTAACCTCTTTAAGTCTGTTTCCTGAAAATTAGAACCAATAGTATCAACTACAGGGTTGATGGTAATGATTAAATATAACACCTCGCCTGCTAAAAATTTTAGGCTTTCACTAACTACCTTTGTGATCAAGATCTAAACTTTGATAAGCCTCAGTTCCCTTCTCTGTACAATAGAGATGGTAAAAAGAACTAGCTGGTTCCATGTTTAATAGTTGAGGGCCAGGATCCATTCTCTTCCTGCTTTGTAGAAGAACCCATATTCAAATTGAGTATCAAATTGCACAGCTAAAAATGTACCCCAGACTCCAATCACGGACAAGCGTGGCCTTTGCAGTATAAGTTCTAGATCTTAGATAGTCGTTCTAGAGAACTTCCCTCCCTTCTACCATTTGCTGCCACAAAACAGATGTGAAGACTCTAGTGGTCATCTTGGATCATGCAATAATTCTGAAAATGGAAGTCACACATGATGAATGAATTCCTAATTCCAAGCCCATGGCTATTTGCCTTTTAAGTTACCTTCCTTAGAAGAAATCAAACTTCTTTTTAAGCCCCCTGGTGGCTCAGAGGTTTAAGTGTCTACCTCCAATGCGGGAGACCCTGGTTCGATCCCTGGATTGGGAAGATCCCCTGGAGAAGGAAATGGCAACCCCCTGCAGTATTCTTGCCTGGAAAATCCCATGGACGGAGGAGCCTGTTAGGCCACAATTCATGGGGTCACAAAGAGTAGGACACGGCTGAGCAACTTCACTTTCACTTTCATTCTTGCACTAATACAACTTTATGCAATTAAGGAACTTAATGCTATTTCTAATTGGTGCATGATCTCATAGGGGTTTTGGAAGGATAAAATTAGGTAAATCACGTGAAACAGCTATACAGGGCCTGGCACATGGATCATGCTATTAAAAGTGATAACATTTATTTAAACAAGGCCTAGATTTCATAGGACTTGGCAAAGGTCATGCTGATTCTCCTTTGGACTGTGGACAATGTGATTTTCTGTGGGGCTAAGTCACAGCCACAGTGGAAAACAAAGAAACACACCAGATGCTCTCTTAACTGACCTCTAACCCAAACACCAGGTGAATGGAGACTGTCCCTCCCTCTGTAAAAATATCCCAGTGGAGATCAGCAATGCAGTGAGGCTTCTATTAGGTCACTTTCTAGCTCCCCTGAGTATTTGCTGTTCTCACCTGTTGAATTGTATACTTACCAAGAGTCAGCGTTTTCAAAACTTTTCATGCCTGTTATATTTGCTATTGAAATATGCAATTCAATTTTATATAAAATCCATAATTTAATATTTTGAAAAATTCCATTAGAGAGAAACATTACCCTTTTGCACATGGGAAAAATCATTTAGAAATTTGGAAGTATTTTGTGTTCTCCCTTAAATTCTCATTTTACTTGAAAGAAAACAAAAATGGCATCAAGCATGATGCTTAATAAATGTAGTTTATACAAGAATGACTACTTGGAACCTCCAAATCTGGACTCTTATTTTGAGAAAAGTCCTCAGCTTTACATTTTTAAGTTGGGAAATAATTGTACAATTAGTAGTTTTAAGTTGCACTGAAATGTATATGAGGTGTATGTAGCAACTTGTCATTTATTGCTTTCACAGAATTTTCAGCTCACCAGCTGCCATTCTCAATCATTTTGGGTTAGGGGCACACACTTTCAGCTCCATCCAGAGTCCACACTGCTGCAGGCAGTGCCTGAGGACAGATATCTAAAGCAACTCAGGGTTGATTGTGAGGGTTCAGAGAGACACATGCTCCCTTGGCTCCCATGTGGACCAAAAAAGAAAGGAAACTGAGAAAGGAATTTACATCAAAGCAAGTTAGGAAAACGCCAAACTTTCTTCACAGGCTTAAAGGGAAAAGTGATCTCCATGGACAGTGATTTAAGAGGCATCCTTTGAAGGGCTCCTGTTTGTTCTGCAGGATTTTCCCACTTGCCTCTTGAAATAGAATGATAGTGAAACTTCTTTCCCTCAAGCAAGAGAGAAAAAAAA
This sequence comes from Bubalus bubalis, assembly GCF_019923935.1. NCBI lineage: Eukaryota > Metazoa > Chordata > Mammalia > Artiodactyla > Bovidae > Bubalus > Bubalus bubalis. The sequence continues at coordinate 32,945,602 of NC_059177.1, read as the reverse complement.
AGACAAACAGACCTTCTCAAATCAAATACCACTGTGTCTGTGGTTTGTGTGAAGAATGCTTGAAGTTGTTATCCTTTGGGACCTGGAAGGAGGGTAGCAAGGCTTACCTTCTTATCCACCATGATCAGCATTAAAGAGTATCAGTGCCAATGCAAATAAATTATGAAACAACATAGTATCTTAAGGAAGATAGTTTTCAAGATGGTCTTCATCAATTTCTTCCCTCTGTGTGTACGTGTGCTGCTCTGCATGTCCAGACTTTAAGTGTAACTCCTTTCCCTTCACCCTGGGATTTCCTTAGTGTTTGCTGGACCAATAGAATGTGAGAATAGTCATGTTCTAAACTTATAACTCTAGCCTCTAAGGAGACTTGCAGTTTCCCCTGATATTGTGGAATTACCCCTGTTGGAATGATCCCTATCAAAACCCAGCTTCATTGCTGTGGGAAGTCCAAGCCACATGGAGAGGTCACGTGTAGGCTCTCCAGTCAGCAGTCTCAAAAACATTCCCAGCCAACAGCAGCATCAGCTGCCAGCTCTCCAAGTAAGCCATCTTTGATGTGGAGACTAGTGAACACTTTAAATGTCTAAAGATCCCAACTGACTACAGCCTCAGGAGAGACACTAAGCAAGAGCCACACAGAAGAGCCTATTAACCCCCAAAATGGAAAGAGCATATTGCTGTTTTCAGCTATGAATGTCAAGACTGGGTTCATATGAATCCTGACTATGCCTATATTATCTATATAAATATAGATAATATATTTACTATACATATTATATATATATATATATATATATATACACACACACACACACAGTAACTTAACCCTTCTCTATCTAGTTTCTTCATCTTTATGGTGTGGGTAATAATATTACCTGTCTCACTAAGTGGTCCTTAGGACCACATATGATTGTCCTGCATTTAAAGAATACAGCATGTAGTAAGATACCATCAGCAACACTATTATCATCATCATCTTTACTGTTACCAACACTGCCACTACCATTGATATTGGTGTTTCTTACCAGTTTTTAGGAGGAAAATGAGAGACTTCTGACTTGGTCTTCAGGAAAAAGCCAACGAAAATCAAAAACAAAATTGACCAGTTTGTTCACAGTTCTTGGAAAAATGCCTTTTGCATAGTAAATACTTGGAATATATTAGCATTTATTATAATATCACTGTTTTTTTTTAATTGTCCGTGTTCCTGGGTAAACTATTCCAGTGCTCTACCAACTATTCACATTTTCAAGACATATTTAAGCCTTTTATTGTCTCTAAGGTAATGGTTCCTAGAAGTGACACAATTTAATTATTTAATATATGTCCATTAATTCACTCAACAAGTATGAAGTATCAGCACTATGATAGATATTTGGTACTGGAGATATGGCAAGAAAGGAAGACAGATATTCAATGTGTAATTATAAGAGAATAAGGGGAGTTTAAAAAACAGAGACGCAAGACTTTGATGGTATGTTTTAGAGGACTCTAGTATGATCTGGGACTGGAATATATCAAGAAAATCCTTTCTGGCCAAGCTGAGACCAAAAGGAAAGATGAGTAGACCTATGACAGCAGGTCACAATGACACAGTTGGATGGCTGGAAGCACAGAGTGTTGGTGTGCCCGACTAAAGCAGCAGCCAGAGTAAATATCTTTAGCTAGGAAAGAGCATGTTTCCTCCAGGAAATGAAAGTAGATAGAGTATGACTGGATACAGGAAAAAAAGCTTGAGAGGTGTCTGGAAAAGTAAACAGGACTTCTACACTCAGGTGAAGATTTTGACTTTTTCCTAAAGATATGTAGAACACAGTGAGGGTTTTGGAGAAGGAAAGTGACAGAGAATGGTGGATTTGTTTGTTTAAATGGCTCTGACTGTTTTTTATAGAAAGGGCTGGAAGGATACACATGTAGCCCAGGAAGAAGAGTATAATAGCTTGCACTGGGAAGTGGTGGTGTGGATGGAGAAAAATACTCTGGAATCACCTGACATTGGATAATTATCCCCAGTTGGTAGCCAGCTAATGGAGTTTTCACCAAAAATCCACTTAGATCTGATGCTACTCCAGGGAGCATCGCCTATCAGAGACACTGATTACCAATCCCTTGCTTAGTAGTCAGTAGACTCTTCACTAACAGTGGCTTGGAGTTCAGTCCCTGGTGTTATAAAAAAAGTTGAGCGATTTTGGAGTCAGAATTTGAATCCTGACTCAGCAATATTTGACTGTCATATGACCTTGGAAAAAATCACTTCTCTGTGCCTCTGCTTCCTCTTCTGTGAAATAGACATAGCCCTAAGCGTCTACCTCATGGGGTTCCAGTGAGGATTAGAAGTATGGAAAGTATTTGTAATCACACCTGGAATGAAGAGAATCTTCAGTAATAAGTATTATTTTGTAATCATTCATTCTACACATATCTATCAAAGCAGGCACTGGGATGTCCCCATGTTCAAAGATATTTATACTCAATAAGTATTGGGTTAGAAATCACGGAGAGAAATGGGTGCTGGGAGCTGAGTACAGTGCTGGAGCTGTGCAAAACATAAATATCAAATCAGAAAAGCACACTTGGCTAAGTGGGTATGAGAGGCTGTATCTCCCTAAAGCAGAGTCTACTATTAAAAAAAAATAACAACAGCAACAACAAAAATGCTAAGGGTATTCGTGACTGAAAACATGGTAATTGCAGAGCCCAAAATGTCACTGGAAGTGCAAGATGGCATGAAGACACAGTTTTCTTTCAAAAGCCAATTTAAGTAGAGGATTTTTTGAAAGTCTATTCTGAATCATAAAAACGCCCCCCCCAAAGTTTTTTGGTGGTTTTTTTTTTTTTTTTTTTTTGAAAGAATACTATTTTAGTGGTGGTGGTGGTGGTTTAGTCGCTAAGTCGTGTCCAACTCTTGCAACCCCATGGACTGTAGGCCACCAGGCTCTTCCATCCATGGGATTCTCCAGGCAAGAACACTAGAGTGTGTTGCCATTCCCTTCTCCAGGGGATCTTCCCAATCCAGGAATCGAACTCGGGTCTCCTGCATCACAGGCAGATTCTATACCAACTGAGCTACCAGATGACTCAGACAGTAAAGCGTCTGCCTACAATGCTGGGGACTGGGTTCAATCCCTGGGTCAGGAAGATATCCTGGAAAAGGAAATGGCAACCCACTCCAGTATTCTTGCCTGGAAAATCCCATGGACGGAGGAGGCTGATAGGCTACAGTCCATGGGGTCGCAAAGAGTTGGACACGACTGAGCAACTTCACTTATTTTAGTGGCCTCCATGTAGAAGGTAGGAGAAGGCAATGGCACTCCCACTCCAGTAATTTTGCCTAGAAAATCCCATGGACGGAGGAGCCTGGTAGGCTGCAGTCCATGGGGTCGCTAGAGTTGGACACAACTGAGTGACTTCACTTTCACTTTTCACTTTCATACATTGGAGAAGGAAATGGCAACCCACTCCAGTGTTCTTGCCTGGAGAATCCCAGGGACAGGAAGCCTGGTGGGCTGCCGTCTATGGAGTCACACAGAGTCGGACACGACTAAAGCAATGTAGCAGCAGCGGCAGCATGTAGAAGGAAATATTTGAAGTAGAGTGTGTTTCTAGTGGGTCATCTGTTAGGGTGATTAATTTTGAAATGGTCTTGAGAAAGAAGAATGGAACTGAAGGAATCAACCTGCCTGACTTCAGATTATACTACAAAGCTACAGTCATCAAAACAGTATGGTACTATCACAAAGACAGAAATATAGATCAATGGAACAAAATAGAAGGCCCACTGATAAATCCATGCACCTATAGACAGCTTATCTTTGGCCAAGGAGGCAAAAATATAAAGACAGTCTCTTTAACAAGTGGTGCTAGGAAAATTGGTCAACCACCTGTAAAAGAATGAAACTAGAACACTTTCTAACACCACACACAAAAATAAACTCAAAATGGATTAAAGATCTAAATGTAAGACCAGAAACTATAAAACTCCTAGAGGAAAACATAGGCAGAACATTCTGACAAAAATCACAGCAAGATCCTCTATGACCCACCTCCCAGAGTAATGGAAATAAAAGCAAAAATAAACAAATGGGACCTAATTAACTGTAAAAGCTTTTGCACAATGAAGGAAACTATAAGCAAGGTGAAAAGACAGCCTTCAGAGTGGGAGAAAATAATAGCAAATGAAGCAAATGAAAGAATTAATCTCAAAAATATACAAACAGCTCATGTAGCTCAATACCAGAAAAATAAATGACCTAATTTAAAAAAATGGGCCAAAAAACTAAACAGACATTTCTCCAAAGAAGATATATAGATGGCTAACAAACACATGAAAAGATGCTCAACATCACTCATTATCAGAGAAATGCAAATCAAAACCACAATGAAGTACCATCTCACGCAGGTCAGAATGGCTGCTTTCAAAAAGTCTACAAACAATAAATGCTGGAGAGGGTGTGGAGAAAAGGGAACCCTCTTACACTGTTGGTGGGAATGCAAACTAGTACAGCCACTATGGAGAACAGTGTGGAGATTCCTTAAAAAACTGGAAATAGAACTGCCATACGACCCAGCAATCCCACTGCTGGGCATACACACCAAGGAAACCAGAATTGAAAGAGACACATGTACCCCAATGTTCAACTCAGCACTGTTTACAATAGCCAGGACATGGAAGCAACCTAGATGTCCATCAGCAGACTAATGGATAAGAAAGCTGTAGTACATATACACAATAGAATATTACTCAGCTATTAAAAAGAAAAGATTTGAATCAGCTCTAATGAGGTGGATGAAACTGGAGCCTATTATACAGAGTGAAGTAAGTTGAAAGAAAAACACCATTACAGTATATTAACACATATATATGGAATTTAGAAAGATGGTAATGATGACCCTATATGCGAGACAGCAAAAGAGACCCGCATATAAAGAACAGACTTTTGGACTCTGTGGGAGAAGGTGAGGGTGGGATGATTTGAGAGAATAGCATTGAAACATGTATATTACCATATGTAAAATAGATGACCAGTCCAAGTTCGATGCATGAAACAGGGCACTCAAAGCCAGTGCACTGGGACAACCCTGAGGGATGGGATGGGGAGGGAGGTGGGCTGGGGGTTCAGGATGCGGGACACATGTACACCCATGGCTGATTCATGTCAATGTATGGCAAAACCCACCACAATATTGTAAAGTAATTAGCCTCCAATTAAAATAAATAAAGTAATTTTTTTTAATGGTCTTCAGGGACTTTCATGAGTACAGGAGATGTTCTTTAACATTTCCTTAGAACTGGAACCTTGAAAGCCTATCTCCAGCAAAGACATGTATTGGCTGGAGCCTAGAAGTTATTCAGTTTTCTCTTTTGCAACATTTCCCCCTTTATCCTGGTAGAAGACAAAATAGTCAACTTTGTGTGGTTAAAATGGAATTGTAGAAATCATTAAAGAGATACCTTTTCTCCCAACTCTCATAAAGCAGCCTGGGTATAAAATATCTTTTGAGATTCATGCAGAATTTTCATGTATACTGAGGAGCTTATTTTGTCAGGGCCAAACTGAGAGGAATAATGATTTTCTGGAGCAGTACTTTCTATGGAAACCCTTTACATGTTAATTTTTAAAGTTATTATTTATTGAAGCAATAATGACTATTCGAGTCACTTTTAATATGTTTCAGTAATGATATGGCTTGAGAACTAAGCTCTTACTTGGTAAAACTTCATTATTTTTATAGCTGGGGAAATAAATATATGGGTAAGCGAGGTGATTCCCCCAATGTCTCACAGTTAGTTAATGGAAGTGAAAGGTAAGCAAATTTATATTTGTCAGATTCTCTTGGTTACAAGTGACCAAAAACTCCATGAAAAATGGCTTTTTTTAAGGAGGAGGAGGGATTTATTGGCTTACATACAAGTAAATTTCAGTGGTAAAACTTACCAGTTGGGGAAACAAACAAAACGCAAATAAGCAGTACCAAGCTGAAGACTTGATCAAGGTCTCAAGTGATGTCATCACAGGTGATTTCTATCCACCTTTTGGTTGTGCTTTCCAATATCTTGCCTTCCTTCCTTCCTGGACTCTTTGAGGTGGCCCAATAGCTGCAGGCTCACAATTTCTAGGTTTAAGTGCCAAGGGGAATGGGTCTCTTCCTACAAGTCTTGGATTGGCTTGAATCAGGCTGATGAGTTTACCTTACACTATGCTGTGTTCTAAGCCACTGCTTCTCAAACTTTCCATCATGAGGACCTTTTTATCATTTTTTTTTAAACATCCAGTGGGTAATAGACCAATAATTTTGTAAAATACAATTAAATATGAATTAGCATAAAAATGAAAGGAAAAGAATTATATTTACAAAATACATAAAATTACTCTGTTAAAGTGATATAAAATTTTCTAAACACTTATTCACAATTTTGGTACTTGTAGACCCATAGCCAGGGGTTGGCAAATGGCAATTCACAGACCGAATCTTGTCCCTCATGAGTTGCTAATACAGTTTTATTACCAGACAGCCATGACCATTTCTTTACATGTTGTCTAGGTTGCTTTTATGATACAAGGACAGAGTTGAGTAGTTGAACAGAAACTGTGCAGCCTGAAAGACCAAAATATTTACCATCTGGCCCTTTATAGGAAAAAAAATTGCCAATTCCTACTTCAAGCAATCCCTGTGACCAGAAGACTGTGAGTTTATGATTATCCAAGAAGTCACAGACCCATACCTAAGCACATGGATGGGGAGTAGCAATGGGATGATTCTCCAAAAGGAACTTGTAACCCAGCTACCAAAAGAATGGGAAACTTATTCTTTTTATTGTAAGAAACTCGCTCTTAGAACATGGCGTAAGGTAAACTCTTTTTATTCAAGAGAAGGGGAAGCTGAATTCCTTCAAATATCTAGTATAGAATTTGGATTTGGATTTTTCCTCTTAATATCCTGTTTTCTTGATACTCTTTAAAAATGAATACTGAAACCTCAAAATGTGCCTTAAATGAATTCCAGCTTGAAAAATTGTCATCTCAAATCCTTTGAGGATTGAAAAGTAATAAAATATGCAAAGAAACGAATAAATAATTTTTAAATGTTATTATAATAAAGAAATTAATGAGCCCAACCATGATAAGATATAAAATAATTATAAAATACTTAAGGCTTCCCTAACTCTCACTTCCAGAAATGAAAATAGAAACTATTTGAAGAGTTTATTTATTTAGAAAATATTTAATAAATATATACCATGAATATCTAAACACTGAGCTAGATATTGATTCTTTCAAGAGACTTGAAAGGAGAGAGGAGCAAACTGTAGTCAGTGGGTAATTAAATAAAATCACTGCAGGTTATAATTAGGCTATCATTTAACTCCAGCAAAAGGGAGAAAAAATAGAGATTAATAATGGAGGATGTCCTTTAGCAAAAGGCCTCTACGACAAAGTGGCATTGAGACTAAGTTCCACAAGAAGAACAGTGGGTGGTTAGCCGAGAGAAATGTAGACTATAAATATTCCCAGCAGAAGAAAAAGCAGGCGCCAAGTCCCCGAGGCAGGAAAATCTTGATCTGTTCTAGGAAATAAAGCCAACGTGGTTGGAGAGAATAAGCAAGAAGAAAAATAGTCCAAAACCTTTTGGAAAGTTAGAAGCAAAATCATTCAGGTGAGGCCTTAGGACACACGAATTCTTTCCTGAGTCCATAAACTGGAAAAGCATCGAAGGGTTTTAAGCAAATGGACAATATGGTTTGATTTGCTTTTACAAATACTGCCTTAACTACTGTGTACTGAATGAATAATAGTGATGATAATAATGATTGACTCATTAAGGGCAACACCTTTTAATTTAGAAGCATTAAGTTACTTAAACCTCACAACTAACCTATTATTAACTCCATTTTACAGATAAGTATTATGATTACACTTTTTAGTGTCTGCTAGGAAAAATAAATATAGGTCTTCCTTACTTTTGAACACACAGAAACAGACTGTCATCAAACACAAAATAGTTGTTAATGGAACCTTACGTCAAATGTCTTGATTTGTGATTATTAGTCTTAATTATTTTACACAGTTGGTGGATTACTAAACATTGAGTAATTGAATAAAAACAGAATGTATTTATTCCTGGGAACACAGATGAATATAGACAGACTGGTAGTCATAGGCAAGTAGATACAATCCCAAACACTACCAATATAGCAGATTATGAGAAATTCTGTTTCTTCAGAGAGTCCCAGCCCCAAGCTCTTTTTTCTGTACATTTCTTCCTCCCTAACTCGTCCACACACATTCTCGTCTGCTACCTTCAATCTACCGAGTCAAACAGCTGCTTCTTGATGCTCTTAGAAATAATAACATGCAAAAAAGGATAGTTGCCAAAACTTGTCTTGACCACATTCAAAGACTCAAAACCAACCCTGAAAATTATTCTAAGGCCCCAAAGAATTGAAGATACATATTCAAATCAACTTCCTTACATAAGTGCTCTGAGTAGCATTATTCATAACAGCCAGAAGGACTTCCCTGGTGGCTGACAGTAAAGCATCTGCCTACACTGCAGGAGACCTGGGTTCGACCCCTGGGTTGGGAAGATCCTCTGGAGAAGGAAATGGCAACCCACTCCAGTAGTCTTGCCTGGAAAATCCCATGGACGAAGGAGCCTGGTAGGCTACAGTCCACGGGGTTGCAAAGAGTCGGACACGACTGAGCGACTTCACTTCACTTCACTTGGGACATAATGCAAATGTCCCTCAATAGATGAATAGATAAACAAAATGTGATACAGACACAGGGGGAAAAATATTATTCAGCCATAAAAAGAGGTAAGATACTATATATACTACAACATAGATGAATTTTGAAAGCATGGATGAACTTGAAAAATTTTTTTGAAAGAGCCATATGTAAAAGGCCACATATCATATAATTCTGTTTATGTAAGTATCCAGGATAGGCAAGTCCTAAGTGCAGGAGAAGCCTATGGTTGTCAGGGGCTGTGATGAGAGGGACATGGGGAGTGATGTTTAATGGGTACACAGTTTCCTTCGGGGATCATGAAAATATTCTTAAACTAGATAGTGGTGAGAGTTGTGCATTTTGAATGCACTAAAATCCGCTGAATTGAATACTTGAAAATGGCTAAAGTGTGTTTTAGTGATGTGAGTTGTACCTTAATAATTTAAAAAAAAAATCATTACAAGAATCATTCCTGCTAGGGAGGCATTTCAAGCAAAAAGCTATTATGTGTGCATTTCCCCAGAAAGAGGCATCGTTTTCTGATAATACATATTTTGGAAAGGAAGCCAGTGAAACAGCACTGATGGATTTGTTTTTGGATTTGAACTAAGTGCTCAATGCAGAAAGAATGATGAAGTAAATAGTTGATGATGCTGTTCACCACCATGATGGCTATGGTCATCATCATTGTACCATCATTATATAATCTGGATAACTTGATAATCACAGAAAAAATTAATCCAGTGCACAGAAAACTGAATCTTAGTGCATACGTTCTGACTGCTTTATTTTTGATGGTTCTATTTTTAAAGCATAAATTTGTGGTGAAGGGACAAGGAAAAGATGAATGACCACATTTTAGTCTCATTTACGTACAACCAAATAAAAAGCAAATGATAAGTCCAGCCATGGAGTTTCTCCATCGTCTTTGTCTGCTATAGGCATTTTTCTGGAAAGATCTTTCTTATGATCTTTACAAACATAAAGATCTTATGAACAGCCAAGCTTCCCTCGCCCAGTTCACTAGGTTGACCAAAAAAGAAACTGCCTGCCAGGCCTTTGTTCTGAAAACTAGCAGGGCTCCCCCGTGGCCACCCTAAGCTGAGTTGCTCTAAACACAAACTGTCCACAGAGCAGGCAGTTTTGTGTTTGTCTGCTTCTGTCCTGGGGAGGACCTCCCTGGACTCAGATTGTGTTCCTGAACACCTTAACTAGGATTGTAACCAGGATCCAGGCATGACAGACACACTGTCCTGCAGTGTCTGCCATTGAGACTTTCGGCTGACTTGATTCGTTTCACCTGGTCCACACGAGCACAGTCACAAGAGGCCTGCCACTGTCCCTGTCATGTCACCATATATCAGTGTCCTCACCCTGACTCAGTCTCTTTCAAAGGAAGAGTGAATCCTCTACTGTGTCTGAATGGCGGTTACCAATCCTTTTCTTATCCCTTTACTAAAAATTTGCCATCTAACCTCAACATTTTGGCTCATGAGCTTTATATTTTCCCCCAACTTTATCAACCAAAATATCAATGGCCAGTAAAAGTCTATCCAGAGGTATTATTAGCAAGGTTGAGAGATAGTGCTTTCAACTTTGTGCTATGGTGCACAGGTTACTACAATCCCTTAAAGGATCAAAATATGATGGAAAAATAAAAATTGCTCCTGCTAAAAATGGGGCTATTTACTCAAAACTAAAAGTTGTGAGAAAAGGCTGTCAGATGGCGTAATGGATGGATTGTGTGGAATGCTAAGAACAGAGTGCATTTTGCTGCATGTGTTAGAAGGTAAGAAGTGTGACATTCTGAGAAGCAGGTACTTAAGGTCTGAGTATGTTTCCTGAAACATGGGAGAGCCACCTCCTCTGGATATGAGAGCAGAGTCAAGGCAGCAAATGGCTGTACCCAAACTGTGACATGGAGAAGGAAATGGCAACCCACTCCTGTATTCTTGCCTGGAGAATTCCATGGACAGAGGAGCCTAGCATGCTGCAGTCCATGGGGTTGCAGAGTTGGACATGACTGAGTGACTAACACTAAACTATGAGGAGGCTTGGGAGGATACCCAAGTGCAAAATGAGATAACTGCAGAGACAGAGTCAGTCTATTCCGTTCAGGTTTCCACCCAAATTCCTAGTGTTTAGCAAACACAGAAAGTTAAGAACCTCTGTCAGGGAGATAGTTATACATGATACAAGCTATATTCTTCTGACTTCTGCTTTTTATCTTTTAACAAGTTCTCTCTCCTTTCCTGACATAACAAACCCGTCACCTTATAATCACATTTTTCAAGTTCAAGAGCCATATTTTAAATTCTTCTCCATGATCTTATATTATTTTTCTACTTCTGCATAACAAATTACATATCTAGCAACTTAACAAGTGTTTATTTACCCATAGTTTCTGTATGTCTGGAGTTCGTAGCTACATCTTCTGCTCAGTGTCTTACCAGGCTCAATTGAAGTGCCAACTGGGCTGTGAGGTGCCTGGCTTCAGAGGGTTATTATAACTAGTTTATGTCCTTTCTGGACTCCAGTGGAAAACCCACATTGTATGTAACTTTGATTCCCCATCAAGCCAGGATAAAATCTAATGCCATTGTCATGTCTTATAATATCCTTAATGATCTGTTCCCACCTCCTTGCTTCATGCTTCCTCTCATGTTCAGACATTTGTAAAGATGATCCCTCTGCCTCCAGTTCTCCATCCTTTCCTCCTTTGCATCGCTGTTTCCTAACAGACATCTTCCTTGATCACCCTCCAAGGCTGAGTCTGGTGCCCTTCACCTGTGCTTTCTCTGCTGTAGAACTTATTACACTAAACTGCAATTGCCCCTCAACCTGACTATCTCCCATTAGACTTGGAGGAACTCAAAGGAAGAAAGCAGACAGTGCCTTGGACATCCTGTATCCCCAGTGCTTTGTACCATTCCTGGTGGAGGAGGCTTTCAGGTGATAAAGTGATTGCTTACACACACACACACACACACACACACACACACACACACCCCTCGTCCTTTTTGATAGCATTCCTCTGCTCAAAAAGTCAAGGATTTTGAAGTGAAAGCAGTTTAATCCTCTGTCTCCTAGAAAGTAGCTAGCTTCCTTGCTAACCCAGAGAATCACCCATGGTTGACCACAGGCACCATTGCATGTCCCACTTTTGTGTCTCAGGGCATCTGTGTAATACTACCATGTGATACTACCAGATTTTATGCTGTATCTAAAATTCAGAGTTCACTCTCTTCTTAGGATAAAGAAATGAAAACTCAAAAAGTTGAGTAAGTCAAACAAGGTGACATAGTTAATTACCAACAGAATGTAGACTTACACTGGGGAATTTTGACACCCAAGTCAATGTTCTTTCCACTGTATCATTTTCACATAGTAAAGAGAAAATATGAATAAAACAAAAATAAAAATGCAGGAAAGTGACAGATTTATCGAGCTCTACAAAAGAGTAAAGGGGAAAAATCGACAAGGTATTATTCTTCTTTGGCTATCAGGTAAATAGAAATTTGCTCCCTGATGTAAATGAGCTCATTGCAATCCTTAGGATTTTACACCTTTTGATTTTAGTGTGTTCTTGCTTATTCCAAAGAACAAGAGAAAGGTCAGGTATCTATCGTATTGATTTTCCAGAGCGTATATTAAGAAGACTCAATTGCAAATGCATCTCTCCACTGTGCCATTTCCTTGCCCCTGAAAGGGGAAAAAACTCATTAGATTTTTTGCAATCGTATTTCACTTGCTTTCCACATTCAAGATTGCACCCATTGCTGTTTCTTAAATAAACATATAGTATAAATATCTGGGCGGCAATAAATATGGAAATAAGGCTCAGCCTCTTGCTATAATAAATTTAAACATGAAGTAATAGTATGGAAACAAATGTGAAAATAATACTATTAGAAAATGCAATTGTCATAAATGTTATTAACATAATTATTGTCATAGTTTTGCAAGGTTTCTAATCATATATTTCTACCAGCAGTCAAGTTGAAATTACTTATTTCTTCTAGAACTTGATTAAAAATATGCTAGAAAAGGAACCCATTTTCCTTATATCAAAACAATAAAATTAAAGTAATGGAACAGAGGCAAGAGTGTGGGATCTGGGCAAATATCATGAGTTTTTATCCTATCAAGTGATTCTAAGGACTCTCCTAATTACTCTAAGAAAATAGATATTAAGAATTATATTATAAAAATCATTATTTCAAATTTTGCAAGAATATTATTATTTAAATATGGATTAATATTCCCTAGATTCATGATTTTTTTTACTTTTTCATGGTAGTATTAGTTACCATAGATAAACTTAATTTACTAAAATAATTTATCTATCTTTACTCTAACTCTCAATATACTTAACTATTCAAATTAAAACCAAATATGTGTCAGGGATGGTTCTGGGTAATATAAGCAATGATAGTAACCATCATCATCATTAACAACATATACCGAGCTTATATGGGACTTCCCAGGTGGCACGAGTGGTAAAAAATCTGCCTGCCAATGCAGGAAACTTGAGACTCGGGTTCTATCCCTGGGTTGGAAAGAGCCTCTGTAGGAGGAAATGGCAGCCTACTCCAGTATTGTTGCCAGGAGAATCCCACGGACAGAGAAGACTGGTGGGCTACTGTCCGTGGGATCGCAAAAAGTCAGACATGACTGAGTGTCTAAGCACAATGCATGATTGCACTTATATATGGCAGGACTTCTTCTAAACTCCTATATCAACTGTTTAACATTTAATTACTCCCACAACTTTCTGAGGTAGGAACACTATGATTATCCCTATTAGATGAAAGAGGATACCAAGGTTTTCAGAAGTCATATAACTTAAAGCAGGTTATGTAAATCTAGGTTTCCCTGACTCCACAGTTAAGGTTTCAACCATTTCACGTGCTGCCACAGAGCTTGTGACCTATTGATTTGTTTACAGAGTTCACTCTATTTCTTTCATCATGTAGCAAACATAGATTTATTTCCCACAGTATAGAAATGAAGGACTTCCAAAAAAAAAAAAAAAAAAAAAAACTCCTTAAAAAACATCTTTCATTGAAATAATGCCATTTGCAGCAACATGGATGGACCTAGAGATTATCATACTAAGTAAAGCAAGCCAGGCAGAGAAAGACAAATACCATATGGTAGCACTTATACGTAGAATCTAAACTATGACACAAATAAATGTATTTATGAAACAGGCTCACAGACAGAGAATAAATAGGCTCATGATTGCCAAGAGGGAGGGAGGCAGGGGAGGGATGGGCTGAGACTTTCAAATTAGCAGATGCAAATTATCATATAGAGAATGGATAAACAGCAAGATCCTACTCTATAGCATAAAGAACCATACTCATTATCCTCTGAAAAACCATAATGGAAAATTATATATATATATATATATATATATATATATATATATATAAAACTGAATCACTTTGCTGTACAGCAAGAATTAAGACAGCATTGTTAATCAACTATATTTCAATAAATAAAATTAATTTTTAAAAAAATCATTCATTAACTTTTAAAAGTAAAGACTATTTTATCAGGATTAAGCACAATGAGCAACTACCTTAAGAAAATACACTTTTAAAAAATTACTTCACTCTGTATAATAGGCTCCAGTAATACAGTTATGTAAAGTTTAAAAATAAAATAAAATTAAAAAAAAATTAAAAAAAAATTAGTAGGATCATTAGCTCTCTATAATTTTCTTTACCCACCATCAGAAGTCCAGATACACTCCTACAGTCATTGTATCTATGTAATGACTGAAAGCCTTGCAATGGCCTGGGAGGCATTAGGACCGGAAGGGTCAGCTGATACTTTTTAATCCATTCTGTGTGTCAGTTACAATTCTTAATTCATGTTATCTCACTTAATCAGCACAGCATCAGTATTAAGTAGTTAAGTATTAAGTAGGTTCTTGCCTTGAATTTTATGAGAAAGATGGAATTAAAAGTGCTTAAAAACTTGTGCAAGATTATACAACTTGTGAGTGGCTAAAATGGGATTTAAAGCAAATTTAAAATAAATAATTATTTTATCCAATATCAGAGCAAATGATCTTGACTGTGTTGTTATTGATATGTTATAAAATTAGATCTTGAAAAATTTCTCTTGAGGAAAAAAAATTAACTTTTTAAGAACTTTGTTAATCTTGATTTTTGTACATTTTCAAAACACATAGGTTCCCTTGTACAATTTCAACAACTGTGTGAAGTGCGTGCTATACCCACTTTACAGATGGGAATCTGAGATTTAATGACATAATCAGCTGAAGTTGTCACCTACATCGGTATTAGATATTGGACTAGAATTCAGGTCTTCTTAGGACTTCAGTCCACTTTACACAAGTCCACAAGTGCCTCCAGAGTGGCGAGCATAAGACATGAAAAGGATGTAGAGCTCAGAGCAGAAGTGGCAGGGTGCTGCTGGTGACAGTGGATGGATGTATGCCACGTGACGGCTAGTAGATGCTGGGCTGATTGAATGTCAGGTAGAGTAGGCCAGTGCTATCCAATAGAAGTTTCTATAGTGATGGGAATATTCTATTCCACACTGCCCAGTGCCACTTATTGAAGAGACTTGTCTTTTCTCCATTGTATATTCTTGCCTCCTTTGTCATAGTCATATATAGCTCTTAAGCCCTTGAAATGTGCCTAGTGAAATTGAGAGGTTAAATTTTAATTACATTTAATTGTAATTAATGTACATGTAAATAGTCACACATGGCCAGTGGATACTGTATTTGACTGTATTGGCATAGGACATTTTTAGCATTAACTTTGGGAGTCAGCTTGTGGCTCAGCTTGTAAAAAATCCACCTGTAATGCAGGAGACCTGGGTTTGATCCTAGGTTGGAAAGATCACCTGGAGAAGGGGAAGGCTACCCATTCCAGTATTCTGGCCTAGAGAATTCCATGGGCTGTATAGTCCATGGGGTCACAAAGAGTCGGACACAACTGAGCAACTTTCATTTTCAGGAGACAACCTGTTTTTCCTGCTGACACACGTCTATTTCATAAAGACCAGTACAGCCAAATAAGTCCTCCCCTAAACTGTGAGCTCTAAACTTTACTTGCCTATTTCTAGTTGCCTCCAAAAGCACCAACTCTGTTTAATTAAACAGAGTTTAATCAAAAATTCTGTGAAGGAAGCAGGACAGTTATTATTCCCATTTTACAGACCAGGAAAATAGACCTCAGATCATCAAAGTAATTTACCCACTGAGACACAAGCTAATGGTTTTAACCATCATGCTTGTTTATTTTGTCCCCATTTCCTTTTAATCACACTATGCATCTGTACTTTTATATTTAGAAGTACAATTGGAAAGATCAGAATGGCCTCTGAGCTAAAAGCCCTCCTATATGGGCCTGGAAAAATCATTTTTAGATGTGTCCTTAAGTTGCCTTTTTCTTTGTATTCCTCCACTTCTGAAACTGTGACTTGATGTTAATTTTAAGTGGTCCTTCTTTCCCTTGTTTGCATTCTTTCTTTCCATCTCACCTTTATCCCATTAACATAGCTTTCCTTGGTAGAAACTTCTTCAGTTGGAAGAAACAGAATTCATTTGATTTAAACAAAAAGTTTATTTTGCTATGAAATAAGAGGCCAAGGCTATGATTATCTTCAGACATCACTCCCTCTCTCTCTCTATCCTTCTGTTGCTTCTCCGTTGGCCTTAGTCTCAAACAAGCTGTGCACCAGTAGTAATAAAAATGCTACCAGTAGTCCCAGTTTTGTCTCTTACCTAATCACCACCAAGCAATGAAAGGAGAGTTCTTTTTCCCAATAGAATTAACAGAACTCCTGGAATGAATGTCATTGATTGACTCAGGTCGCAACCCATCCCCAAACCAATCATTGTGGCCAAAGAGATTGTTCTAGTCTTTAATGTTGCATCATAACCCCACAACTTATTGGCTTAAAACAATAATTTTTTTTATTACATCCTATGATTTTATTTGTCAGTAATTTGAATGTGTCAGCAGGTTGATTCTTCAGTTATGACATTGACAGAGGTTACTGCATGGTATTTAGCTGGTGACTAGACTGGACAGATCTGGTCCAAAATGGCTCATTTATCTTGGCTTAAAGTGGGTGGATGGAAGGATGGGTTCATCTGGGATTATGAACATGGTGTCTGTGCCCTTTTCCAAGATGGTAGTTTCAGGATAGCTGAACTTCCAACAAGACTAATCCAGGACTCCCAGAGAAAGGATTCCAAGAAACACAGATAGAAGCTACAAGGCTTTTCAGGACCCACCATAAGAAATCCCAGACTGCTGTTTCTGCTGCATTTGTTTGATCAGGCAAGTTACTAGGGCCATCTAGGTTCAGCAGAAAGGCAATACTTTAATTCTCAAAAAGTGAAAGTGCTCAGTCACGTCCGACTCTTTGCGACCCCATGGGCTATACAGTCCATGGAATTCTCCAGGCCAGAATACTGGGGTGGGTAGCTGTTCTCTTCTCCAGGGGATCTTCCCTACCCAAGGATCAAACCCAGGTCCCCCACATTGCAGCCGATTCTTTACCAGCTAAGCCACCAGGGAAATCCCAATTGATCTCAGAGAGAGGAGTAGCTATTTTTCTAATTTTCTGCAACAGTCTTTAACCTGCAGAGAGATAGAGTGATCTGATTGGACAAACCTCGTCATGTGCCATCTCTATTTCCATAGCATGGGATCAGATTTACCTGAAACATCAGACTAACATTGTAAAGAGAGTAGTTCCACAGAGGAAAATTAGTATCTTGTTGCCAGTAGACGAAGAAACAGATGCTAGGTGTGTAAAAACAACAGCTATGTTACAAATTGATGCTGGCATCACCAAACCTGTGCTTCCAACAGGCATTCTGGAATTTTAAAAATGCATAAGAAGTTAGGTCTCAGCCTGAGTTTGTGCCCTAATTTGTGCCATCCATATGTTGGGCTGTTTACTTAAAATCTGAACCTTACCTTCCTATAAAATGTGGATAATAATAGCTTTTCCAG
Source organism: Bubalus bubalis (assembly GCF_019923935.1). Classification (NCBI taxonomy): domain Eukaryota; kingdom Metazoa; phylum Chordata; class Mammalia; order Artiodactyla; family Bovidae; genus Bubalus; species Bubalus bubalis. The sequence continues at coordinate 32,927,853 of NC_059177.1, read as the reverse complement.
AATTGCTGCAAGCATTAGCTGAAATACTCTATATAAAGTACTTAAGATTTGCTCAGCAAATGTTATCCCCCTCACTTTCTTTCCCAGTGAAACCTCTTCAGCCGTAGATGTGAGCTTCTTATGAAATTAGCCCTCCCTTTGAGAGGGGCATAGGAGATAGTAGCCTAGGGAGTATCAAATCTGTAGAAACCAAGCATTGTTTACAGGCTACATCAGCCATTACTTCCCAAAATCCAATTCACATTGTTCAGTTTGATCAATAAACGCAGATGCAGGTTGGTCTCTGTTCACTGGAGAGAGAGACTCTATGCATCTTTGCAGTGACATACTATTTCCTATTTCATCTTCAAAATTCATTTCTCTCAGAATCCTGAGCATCCAAGGCCATCGGTCTCTTAAGGAATATTGGAGGTCACTCAACCCATCGTAATAATGAAATTTTAGGGCTGAATTTAGCTTTTCTTTTTTATTGGTCATCACTAATAAAACTTGATTGATTACTATTTTTTTCCTGGACATTCAGGTGCTGGAAGCTGTCTTCCAAATTCAGCCATTAGAGAAATGCATCTTAAAGTACCAGACCGATGGCATCTCAGCCTGGCACTTTTCATCATGGAGCCAGGGCTGAAAGGGAGCTGTCCTTCAAGAAATGTTAGCCTTGGTTGATACATATTTTAATGTGAATGCCAGCTGAAAAACTTATGCGAGTAATGTTGCAGCTCTTCCATAGCTTACAGTTTCATTTATTCATCTCTCATTAATGTGTCTGGTTCTTGAATGCCATCTAAATAAAAGTGGTCTTGGATTGAAAGCGATCAGGATAGTGTAAGACATCTAAGGATAGCATTAGCTCCTTCTCCCTCCTGCTTCTTGAAGAAGCAATAAAAGAGATTATTTCATTGGGGTCAGTATGCAGGGGTCATACCCCTGGTGGTAAATGAGATCGTTTTAGGTAATAATAGGATACTAAATAATAATGAATGCAGAGTAATTAATACTTCTTTTCAGTTTCTTTCTGTCAGTCTGATGTCTTGAAGAACTCAATCAGGTACTACTATTGTGTCTTTAACACCTCTCTAAAATCTGCTCATTGTCAATTTTCTTTTTTTAAAACAGACCAAAGATATCAGTTTAGGAGGGCAGCAGTATCTAACTAGATATAGTAACCTTGTTTGGGTGAAGGTTATGTTTATATTTTTCATGTGAGAACAATGCTACTACCCTACCACATAGAGCAAGGAAATAAAGGTCCCTTTTCATATAAATTCACTTCAGTAAAAGAAACATTTCCTCAAAGTGGTAACCTACGGCTTAAAACTCAGATAGAGAGCTCTCTATTTGGGTCATGGCCTCCTGCTGTTTCTTTTGTCCTGAATTCTTGTCTATAAACCAAGGATCCCTAGTTGGGTTTGCAGCCTGCATACAGGGAAAGATGCAGAGGCCTGTGGTCACATGACCTCCAATTGGAGGAGTGATAGAGATGCTGAGCAGACATCCTACAGGCTACCCCTGATGGAGATCTGAACTGAAGGAAGTACTTGGTGAGGACAGACCGCTTGCTTCTGCCAAATGAATGAATTCATCCCCAGTTCCATCTACTAAAATACACTTTCCAAATGTGGAACCGTGGCCCTGGAGAAGAAATTCATCTGACAGAGAAACAGTACCACTCAAGACCAAAGAAAACTTGCTCCAGATCAAAAACGATCCTTTCCATCATTCTCTTGGAATCTTTGATTTGCCACAGCATTAGCATTTTATAAAGCTGATTTAATTAAGAAGACCTTGATCAAATTCCTCAGTACCTAGAACACACCCAGCTTCTCACCTTCTTGGCTTCCTCACAAACACACACATATATTTTGCTCCAGAAATTCTGAATCACCAATAGTTCCCGAAGTCCAGCTTTCTAGACAACAATTCTGGGTTGTGCACAGGTTTACCTCCACTGAAAGTATCCATCTCTACTTGGTTTACATTGCAAATTACTATTCATCCTTCCACATTTACATCAGGCATCACTTTCCCAAGCCTTCCATTGGCTCTGGAGAAGGTTGCTTCAGCTAATTCACAGTTCTTCCCCTTACTAACAGTGTGAACATGGGCAAGTTACCTAACTTTCCTTTTGTTCCATTTCCTCCTCTCTAAAATGTCAGTAATACTTCTCAGGTCCCAAATAGTATAAGTTGATGTGTCTATATGTTGCAAGTTGATATGTCTACTTGTGCCTATTTGTTTCAAGATGTTAAGCTTCTTGGTCTAAACTGCACAAGACCAAGGAAATGGCCAATTAAAAGATTCCAGATTATTGCCTAGTGGTTTTATATCAACTATGCTCTAGGCTGATGCATTTCAGAAATGAATTGATCTTAGGATGAGTGTGTTTTGTGGATTTACGTACCGGACGTGCTTTAACTCTCTGCACTGAGGGGAGACATTGTTCAAGAAAGTTTGCAAAATAAGACTTACAATTGAAAGGAGGTAATTTCAGTATATTCCTTCTTATAGAAAGGAGCTCTTATGACCCAACAAAATCGTATAACAGAAAGCTGCTGCTGCTGCTGCTGCTAAGTCACTTCAGTCGTGTCCGACTCTGTGTGACCCCACAGACGGTAGCCCACCAGGCTCCCCTGTCCCTGGGATTCTCCGGACAAGAACACTGGAGTGGGTTGCCATTTCCTTCTCGAATGCATGAAAGTGAAAAGTGAAAGTGAAGTCGCTCAGTCATGTCCAACTCTTAGCAACCCCATGGACTGCAGCCCACCAGGATCCTCCATCCATGGGATTTTCCAGGCAAGAGTACTGGAATGGGGTGCCATTGCCTTCTCTGATAACAGAAAGCAGTACACCTTTACTCAGAATTTTACATTAAGCCCTGTTGTTACAGTGATAATTTTTTTCTTTGAGAAAAGTTGTCATCTCAGAAATTGAAATGAAAATGGTGCTTGAGCTTGGTACTTGAGATTCAAGCCAACTTATAAACTCAGAGCATTAGAAAAAAATTCCTCAAGCCTGTCTTCTCCCCAAATCACATCAATTCAAATAAATTTTCAAACTCTCTCCTACTGGCTGGGACTCAGGTAGAGATCCATTTCAGCCTGCTACATGTAGAATGGAAAATGATTTTAAATCAACAATAAATAAACACTAGAAGCCCTTGCTTTTGTTACTCTGTTTCTCTCTTTCTTTTGATGGCTGATTTTCAGTCCTTTCCCAATTTCTTTCTTTGCTCCAGCCAGCCTCAGAAAATACTTCACCATGAGAGCAGTTTCTATATGTGTTCCTCTTCTTGCTCAAATAGTACATCGAAATGAATCTTAATAGTTTAGCAAAATTGAATTTAGCTTCTCTAGACCATAACAGTTAGTATTACTCCATTGTGAGCATATCTGGATTGTAATTAAGAAAATTCAACATTACCACTGACACTGAATTGCTCTGGGAAAATGCCTAATTTACATACAGCTATGCTAGTTTGGTATCTTCCACATCTGGTGAGTTGTGGAGGAAGGTGTGACTGTGCATGCAAATTGGAGACACACACAATGAGGACAGAAAACCACTCTCAGGAGTGTCTATATGTCAATTGAATTTCTGAATTTGAATGCCAAATAAAAGGTCACTCTTTGACGATCATGAATATTTAGTAGCTGGTGGATAGAAACAGCAGAATCCAGCCTAGGCACAAGTATCTGCATTCATTCATTCATTCAGGTAGTCCAGATATTTATTAAATACCTTCAGTTTTACTTAGGATTGTATTAGCTGGCGAGTAATAGAATCCCCAACTGTAATATCTGGAGTAACAGGAATTGATTTTTCTTGGATAACAAGAAGTCCAGAGGCTTGGATTGTTGATGTTGATTTAATGACATAAGTGCCAGCCTTGCAGCCATTTTCCTGAACGTTCCTTGGTGAGAGCCACTGAAGTTGCAGCTGTCATTTAAATATTCAAGGCAGGAAGTGGCGGGTGAGGGGGCAGGTAAGGAGCAGGCTAGCAGTGAACTTTGTAGAACTGGGGTCTAGGATGGCCTCAGCCACAGTCTGATGGTTGGCAGGCTAATTACTCCAGGAGGGCATCAGATCGGAGAGCTCTTCTCAGCTCACATGACCTTTCATCATGGTCAGCTCAGCATTCCAGAGGGCAGCAAGCCCCAAGCAAGCAAAAGTACTTTCGATCTTCCTGTAGTGTTTGCTAACTTCTAATTAGCTAAACAAAGCACATGGCCAAACCCAGACAAAAGGAGTGAGGAAATAGACTTCATTCACTTCCTGATGCAAGGAGAGGTGAAGTCACATTTTTAAAGGGTGGACACAGAAGAAGAGGAAGACTCTGCAGCCATTTCTACAATCAAAATGAAAAGGTAGTATCACTTGACATAAAGAAATAGTAAATACAAAAAATAAAAATCAATCAGAATTACTAAATTCAAGAAGACTCTACAAACCACCATGGTAACCACAGTCGTCCCCACCTCCTCCAGAGGTCTGTAGCCCTCAGATGGAGAAGTACTTTTCTGGCTTCTAGGTATTGCTTTTGAATTTTAGGAACACATTACCTCCTGCTTCCAATTTAGGTAAACAGAGAGGTTTTCACGGAGAAGGCAGTGGCAACCCGCTCCAGTACTCTTGCCTGGAAATCACATGGGCGGAGGAGCCTGGTAGGCTGCAGTCCATGGGGTTGCTACGAATCGAATCGGACACAACTGAATGACTTCACTTTCACTTTTCACTTTCATGCATTGGAGAAGGAAATGGCAACCCACTACAGTGTTCTTGCCTGGAGAATCCCAGGGACAGAGGAGCCTGGTGGGCTGCCGTCTATGGGGTCGCACAGAGTCGGACACAACTGAAGCGACTTAGCAGCAGCAGCAGAGGTTTTCATGGAGAAGGCAGTGGCAACCCACTCCAGTACTCTTGCCTAGAAAATCCCATGGATGGAGGACCCTGGTAGGCTGCAGTCCATGGGGTCACTAAGAGTCGGGAACGACTGAGCGACTTCACTTTCACTTTCCACTTTCATGCATTGGAGAAGGAAATGGCAACCCACTCCACTGTTCTTGCCTGGAGAATCCCAGGGACAGAGAAGCCTAGTGGCTGCCGTTTATGGGGTTGCACAGAGTCGGACATGACTGAAGCGACTTAGCAGCAGAGGTTTTCAATTTAGCATGAAGAGTAAGGATGTGTGGCTTGAGGCAGTAGAACTATCATTCTGAACTTTTTGCAGCTGGGTGCATCAAAAACATTGCAACATTTATATTGCTGGCTTTCTTTGATTTTCTAGCCTTCCTTTTACTATCATCATGAACATGAAAAGTTGCAAACTGTCAATGTTGTGAATTTACCCATATATGTGGTAATTTCTAAAGGCTAATTCTGGTTGTTTAAATAAAGTTGTTTGATATTTTAGGCATTAGGTATTTAAAAATAAGGACCTTATATCATTTTTCATTTGCTCATCTACCTTAAACTCATCATAAAGCTTTGACATCACTTTTATGTCACTCAGACTGCCTATATTGAATGATGATAAGCATAGAGCATATAATCTATAGCTATTTTCTGATAAATGAAGCTGAACTTTTCCAAACTATCCCAACAATTCCACCAAATTGACCATCCTAGTTGTAGGGTATTGTATAAGAAAACATAAAGAAAGCACCAATTGTTATTTTGCATTTCTCAAGGGATTGGTGAGTGAAGGCATATGCCAAAAAGATACTGCACAGTTCTTGCTGAATTATAAAAATAACCAGTTATCAAAATATTTTGCCATTTCAAGCACATACACACAAATAAAATTAGATTCAAGAGCACTCTGTGATCAGGGTTTACACATCTCATCCTCACATGAAAGTTGGGTTATGTTTTCTGAAGTTTAATTATAATAAATCAGAAGGCATCAAAGTCTTCCCCAGATGCTGTGTGAGCATGGTAGCATCACAGCGTGTTTTTGTCTTATTTTATCAAACATTTATGAGACAGGTGTATAAAGCACTGACTGCCATAGGCTCTTCATCCAAGCTTCAGCTCAGCTCAGCTCAGTCACTCAGTCATGTCCAACTCTTTGTGACCCCATGAATCACAGCACACCAGGCTTCCCTGTCCATCACCAACTCCCGGAGTTCACTCAGACTCACGTCCATCAAGTCAGTGATGCCATCCAGCCATCTCATCCTCTGTCATCCCCTTCTCCTCCTGCCCTCAATCCCTCCCAGCATCAGGGTCTTTTCCAATGAGTCAACTCTTCCCATGAGGTGGCCAAAGTATTGGAGTTTCAGCTTCAGCATCAGTCCTTCCAATGAACACCCAGGACTAATCTTTAGGATGGACTGGTTGGATCTCCTTGTAGTCCAGGGGACTCTCAAGAGTCTTCTCCAACACCACAATTCAAAAGCATCAATTCTTCGGGGCTCAGCTTCAGTCCTCCCCAAATTTCCATGCTCTCAGTTGTACTTTGACCAACCACGCATAACATCCTAATAAAATAAGTTTAAAAATAAAATAAAATTAAAAAAAAAAAATAAGAGAAACAATGTTTCGCATTCAATTCCCCAGGATTTGGCTTCTAAGGCAATAGGTAAAGTCATGTTTGAGACACTTCTCTCCAGCTTACTGTCAATTTGCAAAGATCTGAAGAGGCCTAAGAGGTTCCTGGTGTCCTGTTCTCTCTCCCTTGTCTGAAGTCTCCCTCAGTGCCAAGAACATCTCACTGGGAGTTTGAACTTGCCTTTAATCTAATCCATTTAGAAAATGACTCATATGTATGCCTGTGGCAGATTCCTTTTGATATTTGGCAAAACTAATACAATTTTGTAAAGTTTAAAAATAAAATAAAATTAAAATAAAAAAAAAAGAAAATGACTCACGGTTTATTGAATAAAATCGAGAAAACTGATACCTTTTCATTAGGCTGACAAAGTGTTTTCTACTGCTGGCATCTGAAATATGTTTTCTATTTAAATTTTATTTATATCAATCTTCTCTAGTGGGAGCAAAATTAAAATGAAAGACCTTACAATTAGTGTGCAACTTTCCCATTACAGCTCAGATAGCAGGTACTAGTTTTGCAAAGGATCTTGATGCCAATAATTTTCTGAGAGTAATTTAATATTTGAGATCGCTTACAACCTGGAACCAACCAAAGTGATAGTTTTGTATGTCAATAACTGTAAAAGTGATTACCTTACCTATGAAAAGGAAAAAATGGTACTTAACTAATATTATTTGATTCTATTAAATCTGTAGCCAGTTTAGAAAATAAACTATATTATATAATCTAATAATAACCTTTAAAGTTACCTTTTCAAATTGAGAAATAAATACATCCCTCCAAGGAGCAGTTTCTTACATTGTAAGAACAGAGAGCTAGCACCCAAAATGTATACAGATGTGTAAGTGTCTTGAAAGTTGCTTGTAAATATCATTTTAAAATCTGATTTCCCCTTTGATTTAAAATGCAGAACCATTGTGGAGTTTCTCCTATACCCACATCATTGTTAACCCCTCTCCCCATTTATTGCCATGAACGTAAGGGGATTGAATTTACAATCCATAGGGACACAGAATTTCAGAAGGACAGCATAAGTGCTTGTTCTTTCAGAAATAGCAAGATTTTCCACAGCAGCTTGGCTAAGCCTGAGCAATCCATGTGCAGTAGCCACATACTATCCACTGGAGACCTCCAGGAGGTATCAGTGCACGCTAAGGACTCCAACATAGTGGTTTTGGTTTTGTTTGGGGCTTAGTGCCTTCACTATGCCATTCTCTCTTTATTCTGTGACAGCCCTCTCAGTCAGATTTCTTCAAGGAGGAATTATTCACAAATAAATTGAGACCTTATTATTGTATTAGGTCACTCTTTTGATAGTCAAGTTGGACTATGAAAGTTGGCAGTTAGCTAGGCTCGCTAGGTAAGCAACATGTTTCTGTAACATGTTACCCCTCAAAAGACAGACAAAATCCATAATTCACTGAAATCATTAGCAATGCAAACAAGTACTGGTGTAGCTGTGCAGGGAAATGGATACTTTCGGTGGGAAATACCAGTTAGTATCAAGTTTCTGAAGGACTCATTGATGATATATATCACAAGCACCAAAGTGAAATCACTCGGTCATGTCCACCTCTTTGAGACCCCATGGACTGTAGCCTGCCAGGCTCCTCTGTCCATCGGATTTTCCAGTCAAAAATACTGGAGTGGGTTGCCACGTCCTTCTCCAGGAGATCTTCCTGACCTAGGGATCGAACTCGAGTCTCCTGAACTGCAGGCAGACTCTTTACCATCTTAGCCACCAGGGAAGCCCAAGCACCAAACATTTTTTTTTTTTTTTACCTTTTGACTCAGAAATTCTGCTTGTTGGAATTCATGCTAGAGAAATAAATACGTTGCAAAGATGTATGTGCAAGGTCATTCATATAAGCATCCTTTCTAATAGCAACCAACCCCCCCCCCCAAAAAAAAGACAACTTTCCAATAACAGGGGATTGGTTAAATCAGTTATGCAGCCCTCCTATGGGATATTATGCAGGCATTAAGATAATGATGCCTCTTACTTAATAATAGGCATGGGGGAATGTTTGTGATTTAGTGTTTAGGTTTTAAAGAAGGGTACAGTACATGTGGTATGATATGGTATGTGTTGGTAAATACATTTATTCAAGCAATTTAAATATATATATTGACCACCTACTATGTGCTAGCACTGTTCTAGCCATTTGGAAATATAAAGTCCAAACCTTCATGGAGCTTACCATCAGTGGGAGGAAAGACAAGTATTAGGTCAATAACATATTCTATAAATTCAGGTAGTAGTATGTGCTATGAAGAAAAGCAAAGCAGAATATGAGGGGAAGTAGCAAGGTAAGAGAGTATGAATTAGTTTAGATAAGTTATCAAAAAAAGGCCACTTAGAGAACAAAGAATTGAAATTAGGCTGGTTAATGTCAATTCTCGGAGAAGGCAATGGCAACCCACTCCAGTACTCTTGCCTGGAAACTCCCATGGACGGAGGAGCCTGCTAGGCTGCAGTCCATGGGGTTGCTAAGAGTCAGACACAACTTAGTGACTTCACTTTCACTTTTCACTTTCATGCATTGGAGAAGGAAATGGCAACCTACTCCAGTGTTCTTGCCTGGAGAATCCCAGGGACGGGGGAGCCTGGTGAGCTGCGGTCTATACGGTCGCACAGAGTCAGACACGACTGAAGCGACTTACAGCAGCAGCAGCAATGTCAATTCTGGAGAAGGAATGGAAACCCACTCCAGTATTCTTGTCTGGAGAATTCCGTGGACAGAGGAGCCTGGTGGGCTGCTGTCCATGGGGTCGCACACAGTCAGACACGACTGAAGCGACTTAGCATGCATGCATGCATTGGAGAAGGAAATGGCAACCCACTCCAGTATTCTTGCCTGGAGAATCCCAGGGACAGAGGAACCTGGTGGGCTGCTGTCTATGGGGTCTCACAGAGTCGGACACGAATAAAGAGACTTAGCAGCAGCAGCAGCAACAATGTCAATTCTGGGAGAACATAGCCCAGACAGATGGGTAGCCAAATAAAAAAGAGAGCTTTACAGGTGTGCAGAAGAGCTAGAGGGGGAGAGAGATGGTAACAAAATGGGGGGAGATGGGTGGAGATAGGGATGGTGGAAAATGTGGGTTGAGAGATAGGAGGGGCCAAGTGATGTGGATCTTTGAAAGCCATTGTAAGGAGTTTAGGATTTATTCTCTGTAATGGGGACTGTTGGATTAAAGAGATGAATGATAGGAAATTATTTGCATTTTTAAAGATCATTTTGGATGCTATGTCATGAATACTCAGAGGGAAACTCTAGGAAAAACATACCCAAATGGAGCAGTTTATCTCTGCCTAATGCAATTAGGTTTATGTTCCTTTTTCTAATTATCTGTATGCTTTGAATTCTAGAAAAGAATATTTATTACTTTTCAAATTAAGGAGGGGAAAATGTAAAGTTTTCTACGGTTGGAAAAAATAAGAACAACAAAATTTCACTTCCTATTTACTGTAAACTTCAGAGTTATTCTTTAACATAAAATGTTAAATTTGAGAATATGAGAAATGTACAGGATTTTTTGTCTAATAACTGATTCTTTGTGTTCTTTCTTAACCATATATTTTAAATTATGTACTTACATAAATGCAATATATATATGAATTAAATTCAAAAATAAAGGCATCGGTTTAAGGAAAGCAAGACCAGCATCCAGTGTTTGAATTATAAGTGAATGTGTGGATAGAGTTGTCATGTATTAAAAGCACGAAATAAACCAGAGACTCCAGTCCTGGTGTCCAGACCACAAAGAAGGATATTACTGCTGGCAGGAATTAGGAGTGCTCCTTTAAACTGGCAAAGGGTCTGAGAATTCTCTTACCAGACAGCCTTTTTCTTTTTCTTTTTTTTTTTTCTTTTCCCTTAAATCAGTGGGGATGATACCCTGCATCCTGATAAGACAGCCCATGACAAGTACAATACTTCTTTGTGTTTTATCTTATAATTCAGGTAAAGTTAACCTTTTACCTCATAAGAAATATATTTATTTGCTTCCGTATGAAGATACTTTGGTGATTTTGGTGGTTAGATTACCTCCTGGGTGAGGACTTCTTTCCTGCCATCATGCTGACACTCTAAATCAGATCCGTTTAGTTTCCCTTAAAGCACATCGTATATTTCTACATATCACAATTTGTAAACACATGTTACCCCATCATTACATACAGTGTATATCTCCCACAAGAGATTGTGTGCCACTTTGGGGTAGAAACCATGTCTCTTTTATGTCCAGCACAATACTTAATGAATAGTTTTCAAAGGAATAAAAGATAATTTTTTTCTTCAAATACCTTCAAGGAAAACTATTACTCAAGGAGACTGTACCACATTTATCTTGTGGCTTTAAGTATGGCCCATTTCACAATCCACATCCTCACCTCTACCCTCACCAGGATAAAACTGCCTCAGTTTGAAAAGCACTAGAATAGAATTAGTAGAAGAGAAGTAATGCTTATCAATTCTATCATCAGCTATTAATTCTGTGTATGTCTCTGAAATATATTATAGGTCCCATAAAGTAGTACAGTCTAATCAGTACAGTAAAAAAGCAAATATATGTCTCCCAAAACTGGAATAAACTTCCATTAAAAAAGGCACTCATTCTCCGTAAAGACAATTGCATGAATGCATACATAGCTGGCTAGAGGACACATGGATAAATAATAGTAATAATTTTCCCTGTGTTGAGCTTTAAGCTTATTAGGTATTATGCTAAGTATCTTATTTCATTGAAAATTCACAATTACAGTGGTGATTTTTATTAACTCCATTTATAACTCAGGAACCTGAGACTTGAACCAAAGAACTTTCAGAAGCCATTCTACCAATAAGTGATGGAGTTAAGGTTCAAACCTGAGTCTCTCTATCACACACCCAAGAGTTTAGAGTCTTAACCATTCACCAATCCCTCCAAACTGGATCCAGTTCTTAAATGTGAGCTTACAGAAAAGAGGGAGCTCAGAATATCTACAGACAATGGTATTCAGTGCCTTTAATTTTCTGTTTCCTTTGATAAAGACAATCACACACAGGGCGTCACTGCAGGTCTTTTGAAGAAGAGCCTCGTAGCAGCTGTTCCAACAACCTGTGCAAAAATGGAGGCTGGAGAGCTGTCCCATTCTTCTAGTGGAGTCCCAGCCATTGCTTTAAATTGCATGACAGGTTGCACAAAAATGAGCCTGGAAATTTGTCATGATTGATGTACTTATAACCTACTTCTGGGAACATGAATGCAATCATATGTTCAATCATTTAATTTATGCTCAAACTCTCATAAGTCATAGAAGCAAGCTGAGAGTTTGGCATAATATTGAAGAACAATGGTGTAGTTGCTAACTTTGTGAAGAACTGCCTTTTCTCTTTGGGAATGATTTTATTCTTTTGAGTACTAAAATGATGCCGATGATGATAATAATAGCTAATATTTATTAAACATTTGCTGAATGCTAGACAATACTAAGTGCTTGGGATGAATTTCTCATGTGATCCTCACAACCCTTTGAAATTGTCACTATTTTTTCTTTCTCTTTTTTGTTTCATTGTTTTATTCATTCATTTATGAGTGAATGAACCTGTCTTAAGCTACTGTATGCCATTCAAAGGTGAATGTAATATGATCTGTGCCCTCAAGGAATTCACTACTTAGTGAGTAGTATGCATGCATATGAACTGTTTGCTGTCGCTGTTGAGTCGCTAAGTCATGCCCTACTCTTTGCGACCCCGTGGACTGTAGCCTGCCAGGCTCCTCTGTCTATGGGATTTCCCAGGCAAGAAAACTGGAATGGGTTGCCATTTCTTTCTCCAAGGGATCTTCCGAATCCAGGAATTGAACCCGGATCTCCTGTTTGGCAGGTGAATTCTTTACCCTTGTGCCACGAGGGAAGCCCCTGGCACATGAGCTAATAAGTTAATAATTAGTGTCCAGTGTGGTTAGGATTAAATTAACATGGTTGAGATACTGGCAACTGTATTTCCCCCACTGGTTCCTAACATCACTTTCCGCTCTACCATGCTTCACGATTCTAGAGCAGGCATCCAAAAATCAAGACCTGTCGCTTCTCTGTCTGAATGCAGCGGTGCTTACCTGGCATTTCAGGTGCTTGCTTCTTCCCTTCTTGCATCTTGCATATCACTGCCAAATTCATCTTCCCCCAGTCACCCCTATAAATAGGTCCTCCCTTTGCTTGGAAAATCAAGAATATTCAATGATTTACCTTTCCTTAAAAAATAAGTTAATGACAAAACAATTTTTTTTAAGCTCAGGCTCCTTGCTTTAAGAAACTTCTACAATCTTACTAAGAGTTTCTATTTTCCTACTACTCCCAATCGTAAGGCTGCTGTTCTAGTACATTATCATATTTACTACTGGAGGAGCACTTTTTGTTCATTTATTTCTCTTTACCATAATTCATGCTAAAATGCTAATAGTGTTCATATTGAAAAACCCTGAGCTAAGCTGTAGGCTCTGAGGGTAGGGACAATGTCATGTTCATTATTTTATTACTCTCAGCAGATCAGGGAGCTTTGACTAGGCAAAGTACCCAATAAATATTTGCTGAACCACAACTCAAACATTATCTACTGAAATGATTTTTAAAAAGGACAATTCTAGACAGTATTTTTTTAATATATATTAAACCCGTTGCTTATTATATCCCATTCTATTTTCATGGGGAAATTCCTCACAGTGAACAACAACCCAAAAAATAAAAAAATGGGATTTCTGCTCCATTTACAATTTATCACCAAAAGATAGATTCACTCTCCTTTTATAGTCTCTCTTCTGCTTGATAGCAATAGGACCTGGTATAAGGGCAAAATCAAGACTCATGATTAAAGTGGCCTTAGTGATTTTAAGAATCTCTCAAGGAAAGATGAACATTCTTGAAAAAGTTGAAGATCAGATATTTCCCTGAACACGGCACATTCATAGAATCTCAGAATCCCAGGGTTAAAAAGGACTTTTAAGGTTCTTTTTCATAATCAACACAGATAAGAGAGAGTTGGGTTTTGCAGCTGATATTTAATTAATTCAGTTCTTCTAAGAGAGAAAAGTTCTTAGAGCAGTTAGGCATCTACCTCATGTTTCTTATGGATTCACCAAGTGTTCACTAGTGGGAATTTCTCTTAAAATGCTATGACAAATGAAGCAACATGTAGCTGAGACTAGGAAGAAACAAGTGTGATCAACTGTTCCTTTCCAAATTATTTTTTAAGTTAATTTTGCAAAAAACTGAATGCTTTTGTTTTCTGCAAGTGTTCAGGTTGATACAGAATTTATTTTCAAAAATAATAGAGGAGAGAGAATTCATTCATCCATTCATAAGTCAATACATGTTTTTCTTAGAGAACTATGATTTTTAAACTCACAACTAAAATGAGTTAGCACTGTCATGGTGCAAAACTTGAGTTTTTGTGGTCAAGCAGGCCTGAATTCTTGCGTAAATTTCTGAACTTCTCTACCTGTGTAAACTCAGGAAAGTTACTTAATCTTTCTGGGCTTTATTTTTTTTAATCTAAAAAAACAAACAGTCTCATGATATCTACTTCATAAGATTGCTTTGAAGACTGAAATAATACATTTAAAAGTATATAACATAGAGACACAAAAGAAGTATTCAGAAATGTCAGTTATCACTTGTATTATTGAACTGACCATTATAATGCAAGATATCTTAGAATTATTTATATTTACAGTTTTATTATTATACTTATCTTTGTAATAAAAATTATTAAAAACAACTAACTAGCATTAATATTAGCTCATTTTATTAAATCCAATTGTTCATTCTTTGTCCAATATTCAGAAGGTTTTCAGTAGCTTCCAAATTGGGAGAAGAGAAGGCAATTTTTAAATCCTTTCTTTGTGAATTTTTAAAAAGATATATCAGGAAATGCTCGTTAAAAAAAGGGGGGGATGAGAAACTATATTTTGACCTAGGCCATAAAATAATAGGTATTAAAATGACTGTGTAATGCACAAAGCAGAAACAACACAGGTCTAATAGCATCTTAAGAAAAGTGATCCTGGAAAAATGAACTAGATTGTAAAAAGCCGGAGGGAATACCAAGTCATCAAACTCCATGTAGGAGAAGCAACTGTAATACAAATTTTTCGAGACCATTGGCAGATCTGGGACATTTTTATTCTTAAAAAGCTTTTTCTCTTTCCCTCCATGCTGGTGGGTCTTTATAAACTTGAATTGAAAGTGATACTCAGGATTTGAGGTGCATTCCTTTTCCTACAGCCTACGTGTTCATTCGGGAGATATTAATGCTTGAGAGAAAGGGGAGAAGCTGCTTTGTTAGCTTGCAACAAAGTAGGTCAGCTGTGAGAGGGCAAAGAGCAGTCTGAAGAAGACAGAACGGGGTCCTTTAGAAAGAGGCAAAGATACTAACGGCTGACCTTACCAGCAGTTGTTCATTATCTGTGAGCCTCTGTGAATGAAGGGGGACAAATGCTAAATCTAAGACCTTTGGGAAAGGCAGTTTCCCCTCCGAGCAAAGATTATAGGGTCTCTGTTCTTGATGGTTGAGATGCAGGGCACAATACTGAAATATTAGGTGGGCTTTAAGGGGACAAGCGTGGCAAGTGTCATTGGCTTGTGTGTGACTGAACTCTAGCCAGAAGGGAGCCTCAACTTGGAAGCTCTCAAGAAGCACCGCCAAACACTGACTTGTATCTTACGTTCCTGAAAGCTTTGCCATGTGGTTTTATTCCCCTTCAACACAACATACGCTTTTCTTGCTTCCAAAATATATGCTTCTCTATTTAGTATTGTCAACCTATTTGTTCACAAAAATAAGGCCTCTTAATTCATAACAAGATTCTTCTTCTTCTCCATATCCTGATGCTGAATCCTACTATTAAAAAGAAAATTATTCAAAGCGTTCATAATCATTTTGGACCCTCTAGAATAGTGATCCCCACCATTTTGGTACCTGGGACTGATTTAGTGGAAGACAGTTTTTCCACGGACTGGGTCGGGGGGGATCTTTCAGAATGATTCAAGAGCATTACATTTATTGTGCCCTTTGTGTTAGTCGCTCAGTCATGTCTGACTCTTTGCAACCCTATGGACTGTAGCCCGCCAGGCTCCTCTGTCCATGGAATTCTCTAGGTAAGAATATTGGAGTGGGTTGCCATTCCCTTCTCCAGGGGATGTTCCCAACCCAGGGATTGAACCTGATTCTCCTGATTGCAGACAGGTACTTTACCATCTGAGCCACCTGGGAAGCCCTTTGTGAACTTTATTTCCAATGTAACGCCACTGCTGATCTAAAGGTGAAGCAGGTCCATGGTCCAGAGGCTGGAGACCCTTGCTGTAGAGGATTTGTGTTTCCTGTTTTTAGTCCAAGTTTTTCAAAAATATCACATTGTTTTGCATATGGATAGAACAATACGCAAGATTTTACTTCCTCTGCTTGCTCTATCCAATAGATTTGTGTTTTCTGTGATTTGGTCTAGTCTACATGTAAAGTGAAGTCGCTCATTCATGTCCAACTCTTTGCAACCCCATGGACTGTAGCCTACCAGGCTCCTCTGTCCATGGGATTTTCTAGGCCATAGTACTAGAGTGGATTGCCATTTCCTTCTCCAGGGGATCTTCCCAACCCAGGGATTGAACCCGGGTCTCCTGCATTGCAGACAGACACTTTACCATCTGAACCACCAGGGAAGTCCGTCTACATGTAAGGTGTATATCAAATGTAGGCAAAGTTACCCTTGAAAAAAAAAATCTTTAAATTGACCATATAATAGAGAAGATATGATTTTGCATATATAATCCTGCAGAATAATTGTTGTTCAAAGGGAAGTTTGAGGAAGACTGAATTCTAAAGGAGAGGACGTGTGAAATAAGAGAAGTGTGGAAGAGGGAAACTTAAATGCAGATAAATGTCTGGATGTTTAAGCCATTCTGCTTCTGAGGTAGCAGTCTGATCTCTCTCGTGTACGCTGGATGGATAGAGAATTTTAATGTGCTCCTGCTTCCCTATACCATGAACTCCATTTCATTTTAACATTAATGCCCTGTGATGTCAAGAGATGTCCTGTGGGTTCTTTGTTGTTTTGAGACAAAACATCATGGTAGAGACAACGTGGGAATGTGAGGGATTGAAAAGTGACTTTATTTTATTTTTTTTATAAAGACCTAGAGTTCCAGTTCAGTGTAAAGACAGCCATTTGGAAAGTATCACAAAAGAAACACTCACAGATATGTTAAGGATTTTTCATGAAAAAGCCAGGTGAATTTGATAAAAAATAAAAATAAAAAAGCCAATGCACTGAGGATCCTCAGAAACAACCAATGCTTATGCAGAATTCATTTTCACTCAAGATATTAAAGCTCTGGGACTGCTTGATTTGTACTGAGTGAATCCAGTCTCTAGTTTTATAAAATCTCATTATCCAAAAAAGTGTGCTATAAATCCAGCCACTAAATTCATCGCCAGCTTCCTAATGTGGTCATCCTTGGTGTCACCCTAAAAAGTAGAGCTGTTTTATCAGAGGCTCAGGTTTTAAATTTCCACTCATATCCCCTCAAACACATTGAAAGGAAACACACTGAAAGCTCACATCAAATATACTTTTGACTGTAAACAAATAGTTTCCTTTATTATCACTGTTGGTTTTAATTTCTCAGGCTTTCTTGTGTACTTTCCATTAATTTTTTTTTTCTTTTTTCAGTAGACCTTTGAAATTCTCAAAGACCCTAGGCTGGGAGATAAACCCTAATGCTAGGGATAAATAAACTGGCCTTTCTGAAAAAGAACAGCTCAGTCAGTCATTCTAAAGAACATTTAGTCCTTTTGTCCCTCACTGAAAAGAAAGTACGAGATCCTTGATCTACAAAACTAACACAGAAGTTTCTCTAAAAAGTGAATGTCGCCATTCTTCATATTTTCATCATACAAGGAGATTCTGGACAAAATGTAGCTTGATGAAACCAGACGGCATCATTATATTTGCATTTTAAGATGTTTTAAGTTAAAATCTTACTCTTCTTAATAGTGTTCTTACCCAATCATGAAAGGTTCAAAAGGACCTAATGCATCTCATAGAACATTAACATCTATAGAAAGACACAGTCTCTCGCCCAGATTGGGTGAATTGCAAACAAACTTGTTTCCTGTCTTTGCACAGCCTCCATTGTGATCGGGAAATGGTGGTGTGAGATGGAGCCTTGTCTAGAAGGAGAAGAGTGTAAGACACTCCCTGATAATTCTGGATGGATGTGTGCTACAGGCAATAAAATCAAGACCACAAGAGTAAGTTGTTTTCTTTTTTTTGAAATGTCTCATGCATGTTACAAACTGTACTGTTTGCCTTTGTGTTGTATAAAGAACACCCAGAGAAGCTTTGAACAAGAGAGAAAGAAGCCTTTTCCCCAGCAGAAATTATTTTTGATGGTTCAGATCAGTGTCCATCCATCAAAGAGAAGTTAGAGATTGAACTTGACTTCTCCATACTGAGCAGTTTAGTGTTTCTGTTATGGACTCATAAACAAAGCTAGGCTGCCATCGCCAAAGGGAAGAGGGGCAGTGAGGCAGGTATTTGGATAACGCACTGGACATCTATGGTGCTCAGAATAGATAATAAAATAAGGATCTTGCCTAATTCATCCAGATGGTTTTCTAAAAAGTTCTGCATTTAAGTACTGCTATTTTCTAAAGGTTGTTTAAAGGAATTTTTGATGCTCTTTTAGGGAAATGAAAGGTTTCTCTGATGTGAATAATTGTTCTTTGCTTTGTGTGGTTGAAGCAGGAATTGGCTTCAAAATATGTAATGATGTGTATCAGGCTACTCAGCCCATCAGAACTGGTGTCATGAGGCTGGAACAGGTTAGAGAGGCCAGTCTAGGCCAGTTGTTGACTCTGTAGTTACTGGTTCATAAGAAAGTTTGAAAGTTCTAATGGGGGTACCGATGGGGGTTCTTTAGGGTATGTAAGACAGTAACTATTCACTATACAAAAGTCTATTAGTACAAAAGTCTATTTGTATTTTAAGTCAGTATGGTAATATGTACATGAACCATGAGAATATCAGCCTTGTTATCTGTGTATATGTTACAAGTATTGGGTAGTTTTTAAAGCAAGCTCCACTAGTTAAAATTCCAATATGTTGAACTTGTAAGTTTCCAAAAGAATGATCTGAATTTCAAAGGGCATATCTGATTCCAGCCCCTAAATCATGAGTCTTAACCTGGTCTTTCTTCTCAGAATTTTCCTTTCAAAAAATAAAATTGGTTCTTGCATTTTTGTGATGCAGAAAATATAACACTTTATGAAACTTTTTATAAGTGAAGACTCTGTTTTTCTAGTTTAGTTGCCTATACTGACCACGTTAGCCAGTAAATGGCTCTACCTCCCTGGCTTGCAGCCAGAAGGCTTGTCGAAACCATCCTATCTTGTTAACCTACAAATTGAAGGTGCCAAGAAGTTCAATCTGGGATATTGTATTTCATTCCAATGAAACATCTACAGAAGAGAGTGTTTAAAACTGAACCTAGTTTGTGCTGCTTACTCCAGAAGTCATCTTAATTAGCTGGTCTGGAGTATGGATTTTTGGTTTCCCTTTGGTTACATTTTTCATGAAGATGATTTTACCAGATAATTTGAAGATACCCTCGCAAGTTAGTTTTAAGCTACTCTGGATTTTAGCCAGTATGGTTGGAAATCAGTAGCCGTTGTTTTGAACATGTTGTTGACATACTCTCTGCCAAATCTCCATTCCCTATTCCAAGTGATAACCAATCACCCTATATTGATGGTAATCCTTGTTCTCATAGTACCTTCAGACTTAAAACTCCTTAAAGAACAATAACACAAGTCAACATATTTCAGAATTTAGATATGTAAAATTCCAAGAGTACCAATGAGAAGACTCTTTGGCTGACAGAAAATAAAACGAAACAGAGAAATTGTTAGTGCTGCTTATTTGTGACCCATGTCACTTTCTTTTATTTGGCTTTCATGGAGTATATTTCAAAACCATCATGCTTACAGTAATACATCCTAGACATTCTTCTGAATCACCAAAGTATGGTGTGGAATCTGATAATGGTAATAGAGTCAAGTACGCACTGTGTTCACTATGCCACTAGGTGGGTTGAACGCAATCCAAATAGTTGAACAGTATAAGAGAAATAAATCACCCTTACAGGCAGTTTAGAAGCAGAAGATTCACCTGTTTCTGATGTGTGTATCTGTTCCAGGCAAGGAAATAAGAGAGTCCTCTATAGCCATGTGTGTGGCACGTCAGCCAACTAAGAATTCTCAAGTCTCTCTTTAGAGAAGGAAAAAGAAGGCAGTAGAAAAAGCTGAATGTTTCAGACCTTACGAAAACCCAAACACTGCAATTGACATATTTTCTTCCCCCTTCTTTACAAAGAAATTCATGATGAAATAAACACTTTTAAACACAAAAGCCACAAGTTAAGTCCAAATGATATACACAGGCACTCCATCCCATATAAATGGCTAACACCAGTCCTTAGATCATATGTTCTAAAAAATAGATTTTATATGAATTTTTCTAGTATGCCTTGTGTGTTTTTCCCCATCAGAGTATAAATATGCCTACACACTTCAAATGTTGACCCTAGCAACTTAACTTTTAAAAGTTTAAGTCACAGATGTATTTTAATTAGGAATCATATGTTTTCATTGTTCTTTAAGAAGTAATCTTTAGGGTAAAAAAGACCTTATTAAAGTGAAAAGAAGAATAAAAAATCATCTCTTTTTGTTCTATGGGTAAGATTGGTTCAAAGAGTTCTTTAAGAAAAAAACAAAAGCAGAAAACTGAAGAAACATACTCAGATTGCTAATGGCAACTGTGCATTTCCTGCAAACTTATTTTTTAAAAGGAGCTTCAGTGTAAAGAAATTTGCAGGAAAGATTCCTGGGACTTCAGTCTTTCTCCTTACCCTTTTTTTTTTCCCTATAAACTCCCTATTATATGAGTTACTTCCCAACTAATCATACTAAGCCAAAATTCTCAGCATTTTTTGAAATGTCGATAAACAAAAGAT
Organism: Bubalus bubalis; assembly: GCF_019923935.1. Taxonomy (NCBI): domain Eukaryota; kingdom Metazoa; phylum Chordata; class Mammalia; order Artiodactyla; family Bovidae; genus Bubalus; species Bubalus bubalis. Next base: position 32,907,250 of record NC_059177.1, on the reverse strand, counting down.
GGTTTAAAGTGTGCTCTAATTTAAATTTTTAGGATGCTCATTTTTCAAGGAAGGTGGAGAGTAGAAATTCAGTGTTTCATTTAACCCACCAGACACCAGAGAATATAGACTAGCCAGGGTAACAGGCCACAGTCTGAAGGAAAATCTTGGGGAAATTGGATCTGGGTGACAATAAAACTCAGAAGGAAGGAGAGAAGGTAAGTGGAATCAAGCAGAGGCTTCCCTTTCAGGAGACTTGGCAGAATAAATCATAGGGAAAGAGGAAACTTCCTGAATGCCACACCTTGGAGAGAAAGTAATCACACTTGAGAGGTGCTCCAAAAACATGGCATGGGCACACTAAAATAGATGCCTTCTGAGAAGAAGCTTGGTGTATCTGGGTGAAGCTTCTTGGCTAAACTTTAACACTGTTCCTGCTTGATCATAGCTTCAGTTGTTTTATCAAATTGCTTTGTTAGGAATTTGGAGCAAGACTAAACTACCTAAATATTGACTAGAGATTTTCTTCCTATGGTTTTAGATATCCATTAGTTTATCCCTTTTCTTTAAACTGATTTATGAAAAATGTAAGTTGGCTAAATTTTACCCCTGTTCCTACTTGATCATGGCTTCAATTTTTATTATTACATTGCTTTGTAGGTAGTTTGTAGCAAGACTAACCTGCCCAAATATTGACTAGAGATTTTTTTCCTATGGTTGTGGATACCCACGGGTTTATCTCTTTTCTTTAAGCTGATGGAGGAAAAGCATAAGTGTGAAAGGTGAAGAGGTTATCATCCATGTATTCAGGAATGAATTTACTACCTTGTGTATTCAGGAATAATGACTTAATTCAGAAAGCTAGACTTCCCCTTTGAGGAAATAAGTTGTCTGACAATGCTGTAATAATTTATGTGTAGAAAGTGAACAATGATTGTTTGGGGACAGGAAGAGGAAGGGAATAAAATGAGGACAAATCTAAAATCACTTGGGAAGGAAAATTAGTAGATTAAAATATCAGAACGTAATCTGGTTTTATATCTGGGGAAATATCAACCAATTTTTTGGATTTCCTTCATGCAGGTATGTTAATGTCTTTCACATTAGTGAGGAGATCAACAGTTAGTGTACACTGTAAAGTCTCATTCCCTAAAAGAGTAAGTTACAGACCTCAGATTGCAACCTAACCCCTCAGATTACACATCTAACCACAATAGCCATCTTTTCAGATGTGGTATGCCCTGTGACTCACCCAATGCAATTCACCAGAGTCATTTGTCCACAGCCTCCTGGCCTTATCCTCCTAATGGCTTTGCATATCTCCACCCATTCTAATCACCCCAATGTTGTTGTTTTTTTAATATTACTGAGGAGTAAAATACCAGCTTTGACATATTCCAGCTTCTTCACTCAAAATTCCACCAAGCGTGAAAGGTTCTGAGTCTTGATCTCTAGTCCATTCGTTTTGCAAGCAATGTCTTTGAGAGAGAGAGAGAAATGATGGGGAAAGAGAGGAGGCTGGAGTGGGAGTGGTATTTAGAGATTGCAGGAAGAAAGAGTAAGCTATCTTCTTAAAGAATAAAATATGCTATCAAAATTGCCACAAATGATCCAAGTGTGCTCATTCATTTCTTTAACTAATAAATAGTATTAAACCTCTATTATCTAAAGTTAAAGTCTTGGGAATGTGATAATGGTCATGACATGGCCCCTGGTCTTCCATGAAGGATAGAGCCTAAAGTCGGGTGGGATGGGGAGAGAGGGAGGGTCATTACATTTTTTTTTTTTTAAAGGCAATTCCAAATCAGTTTCAGAAACGTCTCTTTCTCCTTCCTTTTGGTGGAAAAGAAGACAGTGAAAACAAATGTCATAAACACCACTGGACTATAAGAAACCAAAGTTTGAAAGTATCTGTTATTTGTATGGAAAGAGTAAAAAAATAAATGTGTGAAGTTTTCTTATACATTCTGCCCCTGACCCAACCAACTTTTGAATGCAAGCATGTATTGTCATTCCTACCTAACCCTTAAAGCTTTAAGTGGACTTCACTCCTGGACTCAGAATACTCAGTTTCTAAAACTATAAAGAATTAAGAGATGATGAAGAAAACTGTTTTAAGTCCTAGAACTCTAAAATAGAACCTTCAACTTTATTAGAACCATCATCATGCTCTAAACCAGTGATTCTTCATGCATGCATCCTTCTGAATATGAATCTTTGGGACCATTATTTGAATGGATTGAATGACATCAGTAGTTATAGAAGTATGCCAATGATTGCCCTTGAAAACTATATCATTGTTTGAGTGGAACAGATTCTCACCTTGCAAAGGTCTCTTAAATTCTTCAACAAGTGTGATCCAACCTTGGCAATGACTTCACCTTATGCCACCCCTCTGCACCTTATGAGCGACCAACATGACAAGGCTAATGAATTTCCTTCTCATGAAATTCTCATCAGACAGACATAGGAATAACTACATAATTTACAGAAAGAGTCCAGTGCAAAATGAAAACACAAAACCCCTTTTTAAAAATTACTAAGAATTTCAAGATGGCAGTTGTAGGTCATTAAACCAAGTGTGAAATCCTTTTCCGCACAGGGCTCCCCACAGTTACGTAGGTTGCATGCCTATGACCACAGTCTTGCTTAACCATTGCTCCAAGAGTCTGTGTCCTCACTTGTGGCAAAAAGTAATGAATTGATTAAATATGGTGGCCTGTGCATGTGCTTTGATCATTGTTTGAAAACTACTGCTCTAGACTTGAACATTTTTTATTTCGGTGCACTTGAAAGAAGCAACATCCTAAAAATTCCTGGTGTCCTTAATTTTCCTCCTAATCATCTTTCTTTGTGCCTTCTTTTCCTTCTTTTCTTCCTGAATTTTCTTTCTTTCTCTCTTTGCTTTCAGATTCACCCAAGAACCTAACGGAAGCATCTGTTATAGTAATAAAGGAAAACCAACTCTGCGAAAATGCGTTTTAAAAAGTTAAAACATCTTATACATTAGAAGCCAAATGGATTTCTTATTTGCACTTTGACTGATTACCAGATAAGCACAGTGATTTTACTGTGTATCACAGAGTATCCTAGAGTGAGAAGACCTGAGGTTTTGGCAGTACCATGGAAAGTGGGTTAAGGAAAAAAAATGGGTTTTCTCAATGCAAATTTTTTGGGATTACAAAGAACGATCAACTATCTTCTCATTTGGATCTATAGTTACTTTGTACCACTTGAAATACATGTATATACATAATATTTTGAAATATTATATATTCTCTTCAAGAATTGAACTGTACCACAGTTTGAGACAGCTGGTGTACCTCTTTGAGTTTTGGATGTTTTGTTTTGGTTTTTTTGTCATTTCTTTTGCTATCAGCGAGGAAAACATGTGCCCTTTGGAGAGGTGGGCATGGCACTGACACTGGAAGGCCAGCTACAGGTGGACTCCTGGAATCTGAGGCATCAAAACAACACCGAGTCAAGAGCTTCCTTCTGTTTCTACCAGATGGCCCAAGGAAGCACATCATCCTGATTTATTGTTTTCTATCCTGTGCAATATTAGCATGCAAGCTTGGCTTACACAACCATACTTTATATTCAATTGATATAACCATTCTAACCTCTTCCAGGAAAATATTTTTAGAACTACTAGCTTTTCCACAGATAAGAAAAATGAGGATTCTTGAGGGAGCCACTCCATCATGCTGTTAAGACTCTGGCAGAGTGATGGTCAAATATGGATCCCTGTATTAAGTTCTGTAAATACAGTGTCTTAAGGCTTTGTATAGCTATCTTAAACTGCAGAAATGTCCTCTGATTAAATCCAAAGTCTGACATAATTAATAACATAGTGCTGTAGCATTGAGTCTTATCATGGCACCTCTTTCTACATTTGATTTGATTTTTCCAAGAGTATTCAGAGATCGCTTCTGATGAGATGAAAAGACTGTTAAAGCAGTTAGGTTTCAGAATGATCTGTGTGACCAAATGTTGGACAGCCCTATTAAAGTGCTAAATAACTTCTTTCTAAATCACTGTGTCCTCTTCATTTGCCATTTATTTTTCCTCAATCAGTGTTAGCCAAATCCAGAGAACATTCATGTAGCGACACATAGTCCATAAGAATTAGTTGCACAAGGTCATTGCTGCTATCATAACCAATATTTCCAACTCTAATAATTTGAAAACTAGAAATTCATTACTAGAAGTTCAGTGTTCTCAGCCAGCAAGATGAAATGTCAAATCCCATTATTGGGCTTCCATAGTGGTCACCTGGATGATACATACAGGGCTCAGCCCCCCAAAGATCAATTTGTGTCCATCTTCTTTTTTTAGAGTTACTTAGCTGACACTTTTAAGAAAGACTATATACTTAAATTCTTGTTTAAGTAGATATTATGTTAGCACTCTGGTAGAGCATAATATTACTGTACATTCCTGTTACTTATCATATCATACTGCAAGTGTGTTTTTTTTCCTCCAAAGTCTTTTCTCCAGAATATGTGTTATTAGGGCCTGTTACTAGATCAGTGGCACAGTGAGTCTCTTAGAGTGGATTTTTCAGTTAACCTTTGGGTAAAATCCAGAGGCTCCTTCATCTCTTCTAATATACCTTGAAATCTGATTGAATATATAAATACTCTAGGTGGATTTGTTCTGCATTTTGAATGCCTATAGAAGCATCCAAAAATGGAAATGTAAACCTTATTGCAAAATCTGAGCTTCCTAAACACTTTAACAAATATTTTCTAGGAGGTAGCATAAAATTCATACCAACAATTCAGAATTGCTTGAATTTTGTGGTCCATATCCATGTACCATGTAATATGTTACAAATTGATTTCATCTATAAATTTCAGAGGTGAAAACTGAAGTCATAAATCCCAAGATTTATCTAGAACAGTACATCCCAAAATGTGGAGCAATAGGTTTCTGTAATCAAATATATTAGGGAAATTTTTTCCAACAAAATAAAGTAGAAGTATTCAAAGGGATTCTCAGAGCCTTTAATATATCAAAAGATACTGTGTGTCCTCAAGAAAGACTAAAACAGGGGGAGTAAAGTAAAAGGCTTCCAGAATCCAAACATGTTGAGTGGTCCTTGACTAATGGAGCACTCGTTTGTTGACTAATAGAAGCTGCAAGAAATTATTTCTGTGTGTGGATAGATTTACTGTATTGTCATGTCCTCAGTTTTTCTAGAGAACCAGAAGTCTGGATTTTTACATACAATCTTCTAACATTCTTAAATAAGATGAACCAAAATGAGACTATTTCCATTAAAAAACCTTGTAAGCCTTATTGGAGAAGGAAATGGCAACCCACTCCAGTACTCTTGCCTGGAGAATCCCAGAGATGGCGGAGCCTGGTGGGCTGCCGTCTATGGGGTCGCACAGAGTCGGACACAACTGAAGCGACTTAGCAGCAGTAGCAGCAGCAGCAAGCCTTATTACTGCTCAAAATATCTGACCATGTGGCCTTTTCTATAAGATTAGTATTTTCTGGAATACCCTTTGAAGAGTGTTTGTCCTGAATAAAAAATCCAATGAGAAGCAAATTTTTTATTTTCTGTGGCCTCACACATGTAGACCGTACTCATGATTCCCAATATTTGGGGTTCACAGCTTTTTCTGTTCTGTAACTAGAGCCTGTAAGTCAATGAAAGATCCAGTCTAGAGGTCCATGTCTATTAGTTCATCTCCTGTTGTTCACTTAATGCGGTAAATTCCCTGGGAAAGAGTTGGAAGAAAAGAGAAGGGGGGAAGAAAAGAAAAGACCACATCAGAATCAAGCAATCATCCAAGAAAACAGTGAAAATATTTGTAAATGTCATCAAATTCAGTTTCCATTTATCCAAGTCCCTTACCAAAATGTGTGAACCGTCAACTTGTGTTTAAATTTAACTTGCAGCAGTTTGGGGAATTTTCAGTAACTACCATCTGCCTATTGAATCTGAATGTATATGGTTTTAAAAAGTATATCACGTATTTCTGGTTAATAAAGAGCTCAGTGTGGTATGACTAATACTGATATTGAGCTTTCGAATCAAGAATGATGAATAATATTACAACATAATTAGAGCAAATGCCAAGGGTTTCTTCCAAATCCTTTGTCATGGTAAAAGGGAAATATGACTCAGTTCATAAGACAAAGATTTTCAAGGAAGGTAAAGCTTATTTGCTGACTTTTTTGTGTGTGTAATTGCATTTACCATAAACGGACTTGGCAAGCACACTGAGATGTTTAACTACTTCTTTTCCCATTATAGAACAATGAAGTTGTTCATATCTTTTTCTGATCAAATCCAATGTAAGTTTCACCAAGCAATATAGTGATTTTATAGTGCAGTATATTGTGCCACCTTGCATTGTCACTGATAAAATAAGTTATGAAGGGTATAAAAACTGTTTATATGAGACAATTCACACATTCCTCACCTACATGGGATATGCACTCCTCCTTAGAAGGTCAAATATCGTGTCATGAATGAGTTTCTGTTTTAATTAAGCTTGACAGTCCCATTTCAAAATCTATTTGGTTTTGCCTGACAAAGTGTATCATGTCTCTTTTTCACTATCTATCTACCTTCCAAATAAAAGATTTAGTGTCTAGCAAATTCTAGGGCTCAAGTCACTTCCACCTAGTTTATAAATATGAGAAAGCAACATAGAAGGCTTTCTAAGGAATGTAGAGACTCAGAGCTCATGCAGTAGTGATAGAATATGATTTTGTAGTGCCCATGGACATTATACAAAAGTGATAAAATAAAATCATATTCACACTTCAAAGTAAATTTAAGAGGAAGCTACTAATTGCACCAACACACACAAATCTCCTGCTAATAAAGATTTTAAGATTTTAGGTTGAATAGTTCAGGATATGTTTTCCTTATAAAAGATCTCAGGAGCCTCACAGTAGAAGTTACATTATGCTGACATCTTTGGTCCACAGTGGCTCTCATTTATTTATTTTATTTCCTTAGGTAGTTTGTTTCATTTTCAAAAAGAAAATGTTCAGCTCTCATATATTGATTTTGGTAGCTAGCTACATTATTTAAAAAAATAATAACCAATTACCAAACATGAAAGCCAGGACCCCAAATATAACTGACTATATTTAAAGTCCAGCTCTACTTCCCACCTCCTTAGAGAGACTCTAACCCTGGATTAGATTCCACTCATGCCATGAGGAAAAACCTGAGGCCAGGCTTTCCTTATGACAATGGTTCTCAACAACATGGATATGTGGCCATTGTTTACAGAGGGGTTAGAAGTGGCTTATTAATATGATCTGTAAATACATTTTTAATTAATTATTATTGCAATATAGTTTATTAATAATATTGTTAGTTTCTGCTGTACAGCAAAGAGAATTATCTACTGCGTGTGCGCGCACACACACACACACATTCATATATCCACTCTTTTTTAGATTCTTTTCCCATATAGGTCATTACAAAGTGTTGAATAGAGTTCTCTGTGTTATACAGTAGATCCTTATGGCTTATCTATTTTGTATATAGTAGTGTGAATATGTCAGTTCCAATCTCCCAATTTATCTATCCCTACCCCCCCTTTCCTACTTGGTAACCATAAGTTTGTTTTCTACATCTGTGAGTCAATTACTGTTTTATAAATAAGAAAAGTATAATTATTTCACAAGCAGTTCCCAACCAGGGCCTATAAGATATATATGCCAACAGGAGCTAGGCAAGTAACACTTGTTAGCTAACCAAGGTCACATGTCACTGCCAAAGCACACATGATTAGGGTTGCGATGTAGCTGGCAGGTTCCAGCAGGCAGCATTTGGTCCTAGCCTATTTCTCCCACTTAGCATTGGTGTGCTAATATGGCCCAGTTCTTCTGTTTTGGGGGTGTTTTATAAGAAAATCCAGAAATTCCAAGGTTTATAGGAAATCTCCAAATTGTGCATATTTATAACTTACTGAACTTTTATTAAAAGATATGACCGAATATTCTATTTTGTCTATGAGACATTGGTTTGCAAATCTGGCCTACAATGGCATTCTTCTCAGGATCTGCATTCTTGTGTACTTCCTCTGGTGGTAGAAAAAAAAATGCAGTGGATTAAAAAGCTTGTCTGCAGTCCATTGCATGGAACCTGCAACCTCTCCTGCTTTTGCCACTGGGAACCCTATGCACACAGCAATAGATATCAGTTATACTCAAATAGGGGCATGCCAGGGTTGCAAAAAGAGGTCAGCCCCTGTGCCAGAATAAAGTAAATGGATTAAACCTCCATAGATTCCACCGTTGGGGTCACCAAACCACTGTGGGAGCCAATTTTAGGGGCTGGAAAGAAGCAGTGTCAGGTCAGAATCTCCCACAAGCAGCTGCTAAAACACCTGAGAGGCTTGAACATTTAGTTTAAGGAAAAAATGCTAGGTACTACCTGCCCAATGGAAATGGCCTCCTCCCTCTGCTTTCTCATCCTGCACACACCCTCCCACACTCACGTGTGTGAATTCTTAAGTTCTTTGTCCTGTGATCTGGATCCTCCTCAAGAAGGCCAGATGGAGAAGCTCTCAAGGCCTCTCACCCCATCACCCCTTTCATTCAGCTCACCACTGTCATATTTCCTCTTCTCCCTTTTACATTCCAGACTTAAAAAGCACTGTATGTATTTAAAAAAGTTCTAGGATTGGAAGCCAAAAGAGCTTCCAATCTCCCCTGAAGATTCGGGTCCTCGCCCTCCACTTATAACCTAGAAAACTTGTAACCTCTTCCTCTTGAGTTTTCCTGTCTGTAAAATGCAGATCATTGTACAAAGTTTAAAGGTTATGGGAAGACTAGGAAACTAGAGAAAATGGAAATGTGTTATACATGGAAAGCAATAGGTAAACTCTTGTTGTTCTCAGATTACTAGACAGATCTCTGTTCAACTTTGTAGAATTCCCCATCTGCCGTTACTATTGCTAATGTTTTTAAACCACTGAAAAATGCCAATATTATCTACACTTGATCACTGCCATTAAGACTTGAGTTGGCCAGAGTTCATGGCCAGAGTTGTCTGGTTTGTAGGACAATGTCCAACAACTATGCATGATGTCATCACCAGCCTACTCCCAGCCTCCCTCGCATCTTACCCTCTTGTCATTCAGGCAAAATATTCGTACAAATTCACACATAACCCTCATTAGTGCACGGGTCTGACCTTTCATGATGTCTAGTAGAACTTTCTGTAGTGTGAAAATGTTCTGTATCTGAGTTGTCCAATACGGTAGCCACGTGCTCCATATAGCTATTGAGCATTTTGAATGTGTCGACTATGACATAAGAAGAGGTTTTTACATTCATTTAATTTTATTAACTTACTAGATAACCACATGTGGCTAGGAGGCTACCTTACTGGACAGCATAGTTCTGTTTTGTCTTTCAGAAGTACTAACACTGAGCCCCAGTTGCCCAAAGCCATGGCATGCTCATAACAATTTTATTGACTTCCTTTCACTTCCTGTCACTTCCTCACTTCATTTTCACTGCTGCCTGGATTTACCTCTCAAATACATTCCTTGCATTGAAATCTTTGTCTCAAGGTCTTCCTATGGAAAGACCCACCAAAGGCAATATTTTAAGATGACCACTCTATTTCCAAAATGGAGAAAAATGGGAAGGGCACCAACTAGAGCTGAGGAGATCAGTAAGGAGGTTTTTGTAGTATTTAGTAAACATATGTGGAGCATTTCCTTGTCAGAGCCTGAGGACAGAGCAGTGAATCATGCTTTTCCCTTCATGGAGGAGCTGATAGCTTAGATTCAGGTCTCAGCTACATCAGTCAATTGCCATTTTATAGACTCAGTTATCCAAGGCCATCGTGATAAAACAAGAGTAAGGTTATGTTGTATCTCTTAGAGGTAACTCAGACAGAAAACTTTAGTCCCTTCTGATTCACCTTGTTCCCAGCTAGCTACCCTCATTGCCAATGAACAAGATTCAAATTGAATTAATAATAAGGAAATTCCAAGTTTGTCTCCAATCCTAGTATTTTCTAAAAACCACGTGGTAAAATGTGGATGGCATCCTAGAAAATGCATTGGATTAGACGAACCCTGATCTCTAGTTATAACCCAGGAAATGACTTAAACTTCTTGCAGTGGTTCTCAGAAATGGCATTCTGTGCAGGCAACCACACATTGTAATTGTAGGGGAAATGGTGAACTAGTTAAAGTACCAGTTTGAAATTTTAAAGGCCACAGGCATAAGATTTTGCAAGGCAAATAAAGAGTGAAGACTATATATGACAGTGACAGAGACCTCTAAGAATATGATAGAGTTACAGTGACTTATGACTTAAATTGACTTCCAGACACGGTAAGGTCAATGTCAAAACCTTTTTGTAGCTATATTAAAAGGACACAATGACTGGGTGAAGCCAGTGGTATATAGGTGATGGAGAATCCAGGACTTTCTCAAGCAACTATGTTGTTTCTGGTTTTTCTATGTTGATAAAAGTTACCTGCTGGCTAAAATGTCTGGAAGGGATGTTATTAAGAGAAAAATAACTCAAGATAGGGGAAGAAATTTGGAAGAGAGCATCTAGTCCTCCTCAAGGATTCAAGTACCCAGGGTGCAGTGATAGCAGAAGGAGGGAAGCTCTAATTTGTACATATTTTTGTTGATCTCAAGCTACCAATGACAGGTTGGGAAGAGATACACTTGGTTGGCCCTCACAAGCCTGTGAGAGCCAGCTTCAGCGTACCACTGTGTAAGGGAAATGACATTCCTAGTTCAAAAAAACAAAAACAAAAAAAACCCTGTCCAAATATTACCATGCCAATGCTGGAGAAATATGTACCTCTAGGAGGGGTACTAGATGTCTAGTATGGGTTAAGCACAGTTTAAATTGTTTGGGAAAGGAAGTAGATTCTGAAATCTACAGGTCAGAGAATCCTGAGGTCAACCCAGGGCAATATGTAAAGTAGATCATTTAAGAAATCTGGGGGCACGGGTGGGGGAGATAATTAGGGAAACAGTGATTACCAGGAGCCAGCGTGGGTTCACTGAGAAAAAAAATCATGCCAGACAAGTTTTTCATTGACCTCGCTGTTTTCTTCAATTAATCTAAATTATTTTTTTAAATGATTGACATATTGTGTCTATATATTGAAAAGATATGAGTCTAAGCTAAGGACTGGTGAACTGTGGTCCTTAAACTAAGTCTGGAGTGCTGCTTGTTTTTGCAAATAAAGTTTTATTGTAATACAGCTACTAGTTTGCATAATGGCCATAGCTGCTTTTGCAATATTATAGCAATTGAATGACTACAACAGAGATATTATGCTCAGAAACTCTAAAGTATTTACTATTTGGGTCTTTACATTTTGCTGCTCCCGGGTATATTCTGGAGAAGGATAGATGAGAGTAAAAATTGTGTGAGCTCATAACCATAATGAAGAGTGGCATTCAAGTGTTTCTAATTTCCAGAATAATTGTATCCTAGAGAAAGATTTCTAGTAATAGAATCCTGAGTACTGACCTAGCTGTGTCCTGTGCATTGTTTTATTATCAACTGTGTGAAAGACAGAACTGACTATACAGACCAGTTTTGCAGATGATCCACAGTTCAAACTGGTCATCGACTACCTGGCATGTTTAAATCAAGTTCAAGCAAGTAGACAGAGGAAAGTGCTTATGATCATCAAAAACAGTTGAAGAAGGTTGATGCTTAGATTCATGGAAAAAGAAAAGTGGGTCAAGAATGAGAAGCTGTATTTAAATATTCAAAGGTCTCATTTAAAAGAAGGGGTTACACTCGTTTCTAAAGAGTATGTGCAATTTATAACTAAACTTTTACCAGTTTAAGAACAACTTACCTGATTGACTTTGTTTAGTAGGTAATGGCTTTGTTGCTATGAATGGTATTCAAGCATAGACGAGGAGAACTCTTAGGGGTGCTGAATCTGAGCAAACTCTGGGAGATGGTGAAGGACAGGAAAGCCTGGTGTGCTGCAGTCCATGGTGTCACAAAGAGACAGATATGACTTAGCGACTGAACAATAACAGGATTCATGCCTAAGGAATCTTGTACTTCTCAGAATTTGTGATTATCTGAGCATAATTTCTTATTGGTGGAGTGATGATTGGTAGAGGAGAAGGGGATGACAGAGGAAGAGATGGTTGGATGACATCACCAACTCGACAGACATGAGTTTGAGCAAGCTCCGGGAGTTGGTGATGGACAGGGAAGTCCCTGAGGTCGCAAAGAGTGGGACATGAATGAGCAACTGAACTGAACTGAGAGTAAAAATAGAATTTGAGATACTCTTTAAAGTCAGATACTTACAACATAACAAATTCTTAGGTTCTGAAGAGCAGCTCTGACTGCTTAGATCTAGATTGCTTGATTTAGACATACAGATGTTCCTTAACAGCCCCAGAAGCCTTGCTTGTGGGTAAAGAAAAAGCTCTTCCTTCCCAACTTCTGTAGCATCTGTTTCTTCAGGCTCCAGCCACACCTGGAGCAAGCCAGCGTAATCACCGATCAGTCAGTGAGAACCATAATGGGGTGATGATTTTGCCATAAATCAGCAGTCCTTGTTAGAGACTGGCCAAAAGACTTCAAGGCTATTAAGTCAGGTAGAAACAACTGCAAAGGTGAATCAGTTAGACGTCTGAGAACAAGGAAGCAGACCCAAACCAAACCAGTGAGAAACAAAATGGTCGAAGGCAGGAATTGGTTTAAAAATGTAAAACTGAGCAAGTCCTTGAACATTTCAGCCAGATATGTCTCTACTACATTTTTAGTGGTTTATCAGATTATGGATATCATCTAATTATTTTTTAAAATTTTTATTGTGATAAAAGTCACATAATATAGAACATACTATTTTAAACATATTTAGCTATACAGTTCAGTGGTACTAAGTACAGACACATTGTTGAACAAATCTCAGCATCATCCATCTCCTGAATTTTTCACTTTCCTAAACTGAAACTCTGTACCATTAAACACTAACTCCCCATTCCCCCTCTTCACCTTCCATCCCCTGCCCCTGGCATCGACAAATGTACTTTCTGACCCTATGAATTTGAGTACTCTAGGTACCTAGTATAAGTGAAATCAAACAGTATTTGTCAGCATCTACTATATATTGGAATGAATTTTTCAGTTCAGTTCAGTTCAGTCACTCAGTCATGTCCGACTCTTTGCGACCCTATGAATCGCAGCATGCCAGGCCTCCCTGTCCATCACCAACTCCCGGAGTTCACTCAGACTCATGTCCATCAAGTCAGTGATGCCATCCGGCCATCTCAACCTCTGTCGTCCCCTTCTCCTCCTGCGGAGCCCCAATCCCTCCCAGCATCAGAGTCTTTTCCAATGAGTCAACTCTTCGCATGAGGTGCCCAAAGTACTGGAGTTTCAGCTTTAGCATCATTCCTTCCAAAGAAATCCCAGGGCTGATCTCCTTCAGAATGGACTGGTTGGATCTCCTTGCAGTCCAAGGGACTCTCAAGAGTCTTCTCCAACACCACAGTTCAAAAGCATCAATTCTTTGGCGCTCAGCCTTCTTCACAGTCCAACTCTCACATCCATACATGACCACAGGAAAAGCCACAGCCTTGACTAGATGGACCTTTGTTGGCAAAGTAATGTCTCTGCTTTTGAATATGCTATCTAGGTTGGTCATAACTTTCCTTCCAAGGAGTAAGCGTCTTTTAATTTCATGGCTGCAGTCACCATCTGCAGTGATTTTGGAGCCCAGAAAAAGAAAGTCTGACACTGTTTCCACTGTTTCCCCATGTATTTCCCATGAAGTGATGGGACCAGAATGAATTTTTAAGGTTAACTTAATATATGTCCTACATATTATACCTTCTTTCTTCCCCCTGTGCTATGCAGCAGGTTCTCATTAGTTACCTACCTTACCTACCTTATACACAGTAGTGTATATATGTCAGTCCCAATCTCCCAGTTTATCCCCCCCTTATCCCTTGATGTCCATATATTTGTTCTGTATGTCTGTGTCTCTATTTCTGCTTTGCAAATAGATTCGTCTGTGCCATTTTTCTAGATTCCACATCGTTCAGTTCAGTCACTCAGTCGTGTCTGACTCTTTGCAACCCCATGGATTGCAGCATGCCAGGCCTCTGTGTCCATCACCAACTCCCGGAGTTCACTCAGACTCATGTCCATCGAGTCAGTGATGCCATCCAGCCATCTCATCCTCTGTTGTCCCCTTCTTCTCCCACCTTGAGTCTTTCCCAGCATCGGGGTCTTTTCTTTTTTTTAATTTATTTATTTTAATTGGAGGCTAATTACTTTACAATATTGTAGTGGTTTTGCCATACATTGACAGTATTCTTGCCTGGAAAATTACATGGACAGAGGAGCTCTGGTGGTCACAAAGAGTCGGACACAACAGAGCATGCACATAGACACAGAAAGTGTAATTGAACACATATTTGGCTGCTCACCAGTCAACAGACAGTAAATTGAGAAGCAAGCTTCAGTAGAGAAGAAACATGCTATGTTCAGAAAAATCCAGCAACTCTGAAGATGCTGCCCAACCCTAGTGACGATTTTTAAAGGGAAAAAGGGGAAACAGTTAATTATTAAGCAGGAAGTCAGAGTCTTCATCATTTTTCCATTGCATGCAGTCCTGTTGACTTACCCCAGTCTTACTTGGATGCTGTCTTGCTCGCATGGTCCACCTGTAATTGAATGTTCTCTTGTCCACATGGTCCACCTGTGCCCGCAGAGTCTACCTGCAGATTTACTAAGGGGAACCTAGGGGTAGAGAGTCAGTCATTCTTTAACTACTTAATTCTTCATTCTTATTCCTTTTAATCCAGGAAGGGAATCAACAAATCAGGTAAGGGGTTGTATTTATTTAGAAAAGCAGAAATCAGGAGCAGAGTTAAATGTTGCCTAATGAACTCATCTTTATGTTTAAGGTCTAAGCAAAACAAGGATGAGCAAACAGAAAAAGGGACCAAGGAGCTGCTTACAGAAGTAGATTCATTTCCAGGGGATAGAAAGGGGAATGGGAAAGCGACTGCTAATTGGTTGTTTGAGGCAGATGAAAACAGTCTGAAATTAGATTTTGGTGATGGTTGCACAACTAAAAACCATTGACATGTAAACAGTTTTAAAGTGGTGAATTGTATGAAATGCTAATTATGCCTCAATTTTTTAAGGGGAAAAAAATACAAAGATATTATTTTTTGTATCTGAGCTCAGTTCTGGGCTCAAAACACCATAAACGGATTTTCTGACGTACATTAATCTTCAGTGTGACATTACTAAGTCAATAGGACAGTAATTCTCCCTTGAGCAGGAGTATCTCATGCACTTCAGGGCGTACAGCCTTTCTCCTCCTTGCCCACCGCACAGTAATAGCAGCCCACAACCACTGTAACAGCCAAGAAATCACTGCGCAAATGCCCACATGATCCTTGAGAACAAGATACTGCCCTTGTTGAGAGCTGCAGTTGTAACAATAGTCAAACCAAAAACAATCAAATGCAAAAATAATCGAACCATATAAACATTTTGCACCGTGACTTTCTCGATTTCCAAACT
This sequence comes from Bubalus bubalis, assembly GCF_019923935.1. Lineage (NCBI taxonomy): Eukaryota > Metazoa > Chordata > Mammalia > Artiodactyla > Bovidae > Bubalus > Bubalus bubalis. Next base: position 32,891,724 of record NC_059177.1, on the reverse strand, counting down.
GACAGTTAGTCGCCACTTACCATTACTTAGGGCTTCCCAGGTGGCCCTAGTGGTAAAGAACCCGCCTGCCAAGGCAGGAGATGTAAGACACCCAGGTTCGATCCCTGGGTTGGGAAGATCCCCTGGAGGAGGGTATGGCAACCCACTCCAGTATTCTTGCCTGGAGAACCCCGTGGATAGAGGAGCATGGCGGGCTATAGTTCATAGAGGGACAAAGAATCGGACATGACTGAAGTGACTCTGCACACGCCCACCATCACTTAGAGACTACTTCAAGGACTACTGAAGCTGTATTTGTTGGTGATTTCACCTGCGTCTCCTTCCCATTACATGTGATTTGTAAAACAGCCATGCAGAGTATACTCTCGCCCAGTGATCCATTAAATAAATTGCAGGATTCTGTTTGTTTGTTTTTTTGTTTTTCCTAAATTAATACTATTAGGATGTGTGGTATTTCTCAGAATTTGCAACAGCCCTTACAGTTCGATGATGATGTGTTTCTCAACTCATCATCAAGAAGGAACTCAGCAACTTTATAGTTCAATGGTGGTTTGAGGTAGAGGGTTTAAAAAAAAAAGGCTTCCCAGCTATTTAGGAAGTTTTTCTGTTCCTCAAAGATATTTTTTATTCTTACTTGATTTTGCATTTAAAACAGCAGTTAAGAGACCCTCCAGGCATAGACCGTGGTTTCAAATATGAATCTGAATAGCTGTTGGCAGAGTTGAAGCACCAGAGGCTGCTGGTGTCAAACACACACAGAGCAAAGAATTTTTTCAGGTTTTCGTTTCATGAATTGGCCCCTACCAAGTGCTGAAGGCTTAAAATCAGGATCTAAGTAATTCCCAAATCACGTTTTGGTACACAAAAGGAGATTTTTTAACAGTTTCAAGGAGAGTCTAAAATTCTCAAAATACCTCATTTTTATTTGCAATCTTTTTCAAAATAAAATACACCCCAGAGTAGGTTAGAAGGGCTGGGCGATGCAACCCAGACTTTCTCAAAAGTAATATCCCAGACTGCTGACCATGGACTGAAATCACTGTGAGAATGCTTTCTACAGTCTTCTTTGAACCATTGCCACTCGTGGGATTGGATTTTAATGAAATAGTTATTTGGCTTTAAACATTGGCTCTAGTTCCAAAGAGAGGAGAAAAGAAGGCATTTTACTTTAAAAAAAAAAAAAAAAGCCATTCTCTTCCTAAATACAATAGTGGACTTTTAAGTCACAATATGATTATCAGAACTAATCAACAATGATGTCATTAATATCAAAGAACAAGTCAGCGATATTTGTGCTCTTCTGATTGTCTTACAATTTTTCAGTAAAGTCTTGAGTCAAGATTCAAATAAGTCCCATCCATGACAATTGATTATAGATGTGATTTGCTTTAAACTAATCAAAGTGAGGGAGTTGGTGTGAACCAACACAGTGGATTATAGCCTGTTATATTTTCCCTTGATGAGAACCACCATCCATGAAGTTCATCAAAAAGCCCATTCCCTAGGATGGAGGAAGATTGAGAATGTGTTGCAGAGTAAGCACTTTATAGAGAGCAAATTGTATTTTCACAAACCCTTTTTAGTTGAGCAGAAGTAGGGAGACGATGGAAATAAAAGAAGACCCTTTAAAGAAAAAAATTGTTTCAGGTCAGACTAGCCTTTCCTGGAAGAGGATTAAGCCCCGTGATTGGTATCTTAACAATATCAAGCATTTTGCTCTAACCCAATAAACTGGATCTTTTTCCTGCTGACCAGAGACATAAAATAAGCATAATATCTTAACCGTGTTTCAAGCAGATGAGCTGCAATCCTAGTGTTTGAAATGGTCTGATGCTCTTCAACCATTACCTGTTTTCCTCCATCACAGTTCATGTTACACAGTATGGTTCGATGAGGTTGGGCGTAAGTGGGAATTTGCTGTTAAGTCAAGCAATGATATTGTTCTCTTGGCAAAGTAACGTTTACATAATAAAATGAAATCAAATGTTTCTCTTAATGATTCTTTAAAAGAAAAATTGGCTGGAAAAAAAAATAGCTGTGACAAATTAGTAGGAGGGCAAAGGTATTTCAGGAAAAAAATAACAACAGATGCTAGTAACATCTCTCCACATTCATTGCCTATGATTGAAGCTATCTCTTTTTGAGTTGTTTGGTCTTTTTTGCTCAAAGCAGCATACATTTATTATGTCAACTTCCATGGGTTAGAAGTACAGGTACAACATGACTGAGCTCTCTGCTTAAAGCCTCATAAGGCCAAAATCAAGATATCAGGCAGTGCTGACATTTTTGTTTGTTTAATTTTTATTAAAGCATGGTTGATTTACAGCGTTGTGTTAGTTTCAGGCACATAGCAAAGTGAATCAGCTAGTTACACGTATATATGTATCCACTCTTTTTTAGATTCCTTTCCCATATAGGTCACTGCAGAGTACTGAGTAGAGTTCCCTGTGCTATACAGTATATCCTTATTAGTTATCTATTTTACATATAGCAGTTTGTGTATGTCAATCCCAATCTTCCAATTTATCCCTCCCCTCACCTTATGCCCTGCTAACCATAAGTTTTTTACATCTGTAACTCTTATTTCTGTTTTGTAGATATATTCAGTTGTACCTTTTTTTTAGATTTCACATATAAGTGATGCATGATATTTGACTTTTTCTGTCTGACTGCAGTTAGTATGACAATGTCTAGATCCATCCATCTTGCTGCAAATGCCACTATTTCATTCTTTTTTTATGGCTGAGTCATATTCCATTGTGTGTGTATATGTATATGTGCGTGTGTGTGTATGTATGTATATAAAGGAATAGATATTTCTTTATTCCTCTGTTGATGAACTTTTAGCTTGCTTCCATGTCCAGGCTATTGTAAATAGTGCCTCAGTGAACATTGGGGTGCATGTATCTTTTCAAATTACAGTTTTCTCAGGATATGTGCCCAAGAGTAGAATAGATGGATCATATCGTAGCTCTAGTTTTAGTTTTCTTAAAGGAACTTCCATACTGTTCTCCACAGTGGCTGTACCAGATTACGTTCTGACGGACAGTGTAAGAGGGTTCCCTTTTCTCCACACCCTTTCCAGCATTTATTGTTTGTAGGTTTTTGGATGATGGCCATTCTGACTGATGTGCAGTGACACCTCATTGTAGTTTTGATTGGCATTTCTCTAATAATTAGTGATGTTGAGCATCTTTTCATGTGCTCTTTAGCTATCTGTCTTTTTTGAAGAAATGCCTATTTAGATCTTCTGCCCATTTTTTGATTGGGTTTTTGTTTTTGTTTTAATATTGAGCTGCATAAGCTGTGTGTATATTTTGGAGCTTAATCCCATATCATTTGCTTCATTTGCAAATATTTTCTCCCATACAGATGAGAGGATCAAACTATTGTCTCCTACCAGTGACCTCAGAGTTGCTTAACAGGCTGCACAGGAAGAAGCAGGTGCTGCAACAAACATGAAATACCTGAAGGAAAAGCTAAAAATGGAATCAACCAGGTTTTAACAGATAACTAGATATAGACATTTTTTACATCAAATACCTAGATCATGGGTCAACAAAATTTTTTCCATAATGAACCAGAAAGTAATTACGTTAGACTTTGCAGGCAGTTATTGATTTCTGCCATCAGAACATGAAAGGAGGCATAGACAATGCATAAATATCCCTATATAATTTATTTACAAAATCATTTACAAAAGCAAGCAACAGGCTAGATTTGGTGTACAAGTTATGGTTGGTAAACCTCTGATACAGATGATGACAGAAATCTTGCTTTCATGTGGGTATTTGCCACTTAGTTGCGGATATGAGAAGGAATGTGCAGGTTATAAATTATGTAATTGGCTCAGGTAGTAGGTCACAGCCCAGATATCTACAGGTTGACAACGTTCAGCTACATGAAGAGATGTAGGTGTGTATTTAAAGGTTGAAAGTGATGAAGACATAGCCAGGTAGAAAGACCTTTCTCTCCCAGTGGAAAGGGACCCTGTTACTCAGCTGTACCTGACTGTCACCATGTGGAAATGTCCAGCAGCTCCATCTCCCCTATTGGTTCAGTGAAATCTCCCGATTTCTGAATATCTGAATATTTAAATATGGAAAATAATTAAACATTTTTAGGACAATGGGAAAGCAAACAAATCTCAGGGCACCCAGAAAAGTGTTGAATAGACACATATTAGATTCTCAATAAATATGTGTTTGAAGGGCAAGAAGGAGAGGGAACCAAGAAGGAAAGAGAGATGGAGGCAGAGAGGCTGAGAGGGAAAACAAGCAAGGGGAAAGGCAGACAAAATGAAGAGACAAGTGGACAAAACCGTTCCTTAAACCACCAGTTTTCAAACTTTGGGCAAGAGGCTACGTCCTAGTCATTCATATATGGAATCTGCACAGGCCTGATGACACCATGTGCGTTAGAGGAGAGGTTTTATATTTCTTTAACTTAAATGATGTGTGCTATTTTCAACCTAGTAGGAAGGAAGTAAAGTGAAGACCAAGAGTCTGGAGAGAGAAATCTCGATTTTTGTTTATGCCCTGCACTGTGGGGCACACACCAGACTTCATCGTCAATGCCCATGTATTCTCTCCCTCACTGAACACGGGTCATCAGGGAGTTTTGTAGGAGCATCAGTGTGCAGTCAGAGTCCTGAGATTCTGATTTAGTGGATCCAGTATGATGCTCCGGCCTCGATTTTTTTTTTTTTTAATCACCCCATGTCATTCTCGAGTACAAAGTAGAGAATCACTAAACACTAAGGATTTATGTGGTGTTAGGAGGATAGTTGGGCATCCCAGCTGGCTCAGCATTAAAGAATCTGCCTGCCAATGCAGGAGACGCAAGACATACAGGTTTGATCCCTGGGTCAGGAAGATGCCCTGTAGTAGGAAATGGCAACCTAGATTTACAAAGAGCAGACAATACAGAATCCCTTCAGCTTGCCATTCTGGGATGTCTCCAACGTTGGTCTACATTGTGGAATTGAGTCATCCAGCAAACTCAGCAATTAACACAATTTCACTCCCCTATCCTTCCCAAAAGTACCATCTGACCTATGTCTTATTTCAGGGATCAGTCAACTACAATCCATTATGGGCTTTTGTATGGCCTAGAGGAGGAATGGCTTTTTACATATTTAAATGATTGAAAAAAAATTCTTGAAGAATAATGTTAGTGACCTACCAAATTAAAAGAAATTCAAATTCCAATCTATAGTGAAAGAAAGTGAAGTCGCTCAGTTGTGTCCGACTCTGCGAACCCATGGACTGTAGCCTGCCAGGCTCCTCCATCCATGGGATTTTCCAGGCAGGAGTACTGGAGTGGGTTGTCATTTCCTTCTCCAGGGGAAATTCCAATCTATAAATAAAGTTTTATTGAAACCCAGTCATGCCCCTTCATTTACATATAGCCTGTGGTTGTCTTTTCACTGCAAGGGCGGAGTTGAATCACTGCAACACTAACTGTGTGGACTGCAAAGTCCAGCATATTTACTATCTGACCCTTTACAGAAAACCTTTGCCCATCCCTGTCTTGGAGAGTATAGACTCTTTGATGTGAAAAGACTAACAAATATAGCATCTTGAACATCTTGGTAGGTTAACCCAGCAAGCGTTTATCTTCCCCATATGTCACAGAGTCCTCCCATGTGGCATCATGATTCTTAACCTTTTTGTGCCTCGGACATTTTGGGAAGTCTGGTGAAGTCTGTCAACCCTTTTTCAGGATAATAATTTTCAAAAACATAAAATAAAATATGTAGAATTTAAAGAAAAATACATTAAAATTCAATAATCAAGATATTTTAAAATGTGACATAATATATATGCTTCACTACTAAAGAATTAAATAACAAAATCTGGCAACAGGTTCAACAACTATAATAACTTTAAAACAGTAGTAAGTGTAAAACACTTTTGAAATATCTGCAACAAATAAGTGATATGAAAAATCTGTGATTTATCCAGGTGACAGTCATAGGGAGTATTTAAATCATTGTGGTTATTTGCCTACATTCATAATAGAAGGAGATACTAAATTTAGGTTAGAGTTTCATGAAAATAGGGATGTAATATTTTTCTAGCCATAAACTCCTCGAATTTTAGCCATAAACTCCTCGAATTTTATCCATAGATCAAGCAACCAGGGACTCAACATTATAAATTTCTGAGAGGCTCTACCATTTCTGAGACAATAGAAACATCTATTTGAAACTCTGCTTTCCACCAGCAGGCAGGGAAGAGAGAGCAAGCATAGGGCAGTCCTAAAAATGGTAGAAAATACAACAGCCCGCATTTCATGAAGCAGAACTCCAGTTTATTGGAGATTCCAGCAGAACCTACCTGACTGCAAGAGAGGCTAGGAAATGCATCTCAGGATGTGCCCAGGAAGGAGGGGAGACCCACTTGGTCAACCCTCAGCTGATCTCCACCACAGCATCTTCTCCAGAGTATAAAACACCACAGACTGACTGGCTTAAGTAACAGATTTATTTTCTCACAGTTCAGGAAGCTAGAAGTCCCAGATCATGGTGCTGCCTTTTCAGTTCCTGGTTGATAACCCACCTCCTGGTTTGTAGATGGCCCCCTTCTCACTGTGTCCATACATGGAGAAGGGAGAACACTTTTTGGTGTCTCTTATTAAAAGGATGCTAATCCTATGGGTTCAGGTCCCCACCTTTAGGACCTCATATAATTTCATTGCTCCATAAAGGCCCTATCTCCAAATGCAGTCCCACTGAGGGGTTAGTCCTTTGAGGATAAATTTCGGGAGAAATTCACATTTAAGTCCACAGCAGAAAACATGCCAAGTTCTCCTTTAAGACTCAGAGAAAAGAGGCTGTTTTGTTCAGAGTCTTCCTGGTGGCTTGATCTCAATATGGTAAACAGCTCCACGTTTTTCCATTTTCATGTTTTATCCCGAAGCAACAGAGCATTACATTAATTGACTTGTCTTATTAATTCAGTAAGCTGCTTCCAGGATGAAATGCTTAGCTATGCTTGCTTGTTTGGGGTCCTTTTTGGTTGTTGGGAGAAAGCTTCAAGGCTCAAGCCGTTCTGTTTTTCACAGTCACTGAAAATTTTTATGCACTGGTGCAGATTCACCACATTTGGAATTACTATGAACTTCTAGTTTCTCATTATATTATAATTTAATTCACACTTTTTAGTATGATAAGAAAGTATTGGGTAGTTCACATATTGTAGTGGGATATTTGCTCATAGACAGTTAATATTGTGCTTTAGCATTAAAGGGAATTTAATGCAGCAAATTTGACAGCTTCAATTAAAGCTGATGGAAGCGCTCGTGTCACAATACTAACTGCAGCCTAAAACAGCGGAATAAGGACTTCGCTCAAATACTTTTTTGAAAATGAAATTAGGAAATCAACCAAGTAGAAAGTGAAAACTTTCTACAAATACAGGGGGAAATCTAGATATTTAATTATCAAATCATTACATTGTACACCTTAAACTTAACACAATGTAACATGGCAATTATATCTCAATAATCTGAGGTTAGGGGGAAAGTATAGATATTTAGGCTTCCCTGATGGCTCAGAGGATAAAGCATCTGCCTGCAATGCAGGAGACCTGGGTTCGATCCCTGGGTTGGGAAGATCCCCTGGAGAAGGAAATGGCAACCCACTCCAGTATTCTTGCCTGGAGGATCCCATGGACAGAGGAGCCTGGCGGGCTACAGTCCACTGGGTCGCAAAAAGGCAGACACGACTGAGCGACTTCACTCACTCACTCACTCATAGATATTTAAGAGGCTAAAATCTTTCAAGAGTTAAAATAAATCTTGATAGGAACTTATTTATTAAAAGACTTCCCAGACTTATATTGTTGAATTTCTTTTTCCCCAAAATCCTTTGATACAGTACCAGAACAGTACAGATGGGTGCCTAATGTGTGTTTTTAATGAAATCTCTATTGATGATGATAAATATGTTATTTTGTGAAACACATGGATAGGTACTAAAGCATGGCAAAAGGATGTTTTTAAAAGTTGTTAGCAATTTAGACACCAATCTCAAGGACAATTGGAAATTTACATTAGTATTATAAAAGCAGCATTTTAAAGCAAAACTAAAGACAATCTCATCTTAACACAAGGACACAGATGTGCATGTGTTTTTCTTTGCAAAGAGGCAATTGAACAAAAGGTTTTTGCAAAAATCCAAAAAGATTTAAAATACTTATTCTACACTATGTTTGATATATAAAGTCTACAAAGCAGTTCACACCTAGACAAGTGGGTTTAATACAAATAAATATTCATGGCCCAATGCCCACTTAAGCCTGGAACAAAATGTTGAAGTAACTAAATATTATTTTAATCTTTCCTCCAGTGTATTGTACCAAACCTTGATGCAAATTAAAGGTTAATGCAATGCATTAGGTAAAAGGGTTTTTATTGCATAGAATTGACTTTCAAACAGGTTTTCCAGTACTAATATTAGGAGAACTGATAATGACAAAAAATACAAAGTCAGTAGCTTGGACTTGCAAATCTTATGTGGTCTTCTGTTAGCTGTAGAATTTCACAAACCACTTCCTTGCTTCCACATAATACATAGCAAAAGAACTGAAAACATGTGAATCCGTGCATTCATTTGTTCATGTGAACATTTATTCACTCATTCAAAATTCATTCATTTATTCAACAAATACTTCTTGAATAATTACCTTGCAGCAGGTTTTTCCCCATTCATTTATTTAATAGCACTTTTTTAACCCATATATTTCAGGAATACATTCCCTGAGAAAAAATAATTCAAACAATAGAGACCATATAAGGGAAAAAAGTCTAAAATCTCCCTTCACTCTTCCCAGTGCCACAGATTTCACCAGAACTAACCAAACCTAGATCAAGAGACAACAACCAGTAAGCCTGGAGGATTTTACTTTTATATAATTCATGAGCTAAAAATGTTTTTTTTTATTTTTGCAATTTGAAAGAGTTGTTTACAAACAAATGCATGAATAATATCCAACAGAAACTGTTAGATGACCTGCAGAGTCTAGAATATAGTCTGGCCCTTTACAGAAAAAAATGTTTGCCTACTGGCATAGACTTTCAGACCTTTCTCCTAGCGTATATCTGCATGTGTACATATATAAAAACACAAATAGACACACAGAAATCTAGAGTTTTGTTTTTCCATTTATTTATAGAAGAGAAGTTGTATTTATTTGTTCATTGCATTTGCTACTATTTTTTTACTGAATAGTGTATCTCTAAGATGGTTCTATGTCAGTATATTTATCTCAATTTCTCTTTTTTTAACTCCTAGCAGTATTTCATACCTGTTTCCTGTTCCCTGCATCTATAAAGCCATTGGCCCCTCTTCAATTTGGAGCAACAAATTCTCTGAAGACTCTCCCATACACGTCCTCAGTTTATGTCTCAAATATGTGTCCTTGTCTTCCATTTTAATCATCCATCCATTTATTTATTCATTCTACACATTTTTTGGACACATAGTATGTATCAGGTACTCTTCCAGCTGTTGTGGATTCAATAGTGAATCCAAAATTCCTACTTCATAAAATTTAATTTAACTTTCTAGTAGAAGAAACAGAACCCGCTAGTGAAAAATAATATGAAGCAGGGAAGGAAATGTCAAACAGTAGGGCTTGAAATTTAGATCAGGTGGCCGTACATGCCCTCCATGCAACAGTGACTTGAGGAAAGACCCTTGGGGAACAAGGGTGCTGACCCTGAGGATACATGAAGGGAGACATTCTGGGATTGAGGGAGTGGCAAGTGGAAAGGCCCTGAGATGGAAGAATGCTTGGTGAGTCCAAGGAAGAACAGAAGTAACAGGAAGAGCAGCGGGCCAGAAGCAAAGAGAAAGCGTTGATGGTTTCATGCAGCATGGTGACCAAGCTCGTGATCGGAAAAGAGGAGTGGAGATGAGGTTAGTAGGTAATAAGAATCTGCATTATGTGGGTTAAATTGTGGATTATTATGAAGACCTGGGGTTTGACTCCAAATGAGGGGGAGCTGTGGAGTGTATTGAACAGAAGAGTAATGAGGTCTAATTCTCTTTGAAACAAAGTTACTCTGGTTGCTTTGTTGAAAGTAGATTAAAGAGGCTAAAATACAAGGATAGAAGCAGTTAGACCAGTTAGGAGGCTATGATCATAATCTAGGTGAGATATGCTCGAGGCCAGGAATCGGGGGGCCTTGAAAGGGAGTGTATTATGGAATAAATGTTTGTGTCCCCCACCATACAATTCATACATTGAAATCTTAACCCACCAGTTTTGGTATTTGGAGATAGAGCCTTTGATTAGGGATAGATCATGTCATGAGGATAGGGGGCCTCGTGATAGATTTTAAAAGGAGGAAATACTAAATGAGTCTCTCTCTCTGCACATCAGCGTGTGAGATACGCTGCAAAGGCCACCATCTGCAAACCAAGAAGAGGGCCCTCAGCAAGCACCAGTTCTATCAGCATCTTGATCTTAGACAACCAAGACCCCAGAACTGTGAGAAATAAATGTTTGCTGTTGAAGCCACTGGTCGATGGTAATCTGCTATAGCACCCTGAACAGAAGAAGACAGGGTAGTTAAGAAACAGAGGCTATAAGAAGCCATGGAGGAGAAAAACCAGTTTTGCGACTCCAACATACTGACCCATATGTAACACTCTCATTCCAAAAATAAAACAAAATTAAAAGTATGTTACAAGATGAATTTTCAACTCTCAAAAACAGGCCAAAGGCAGCCTAAAAAGTAAATCTTAATGTCTGAGATCACACCTTATGTGTGTAAATATCCTTAAGGTAGGGCTTTATTACTTATTTTAAGATCAAGGCTATGTTCTGGTGAAGCATCATCTTAAAAGTTTATTTGTAAGCCCCATTGTGAAAACAGTGAAACTAGGAGAAGGAAATGTTTTCCTTTGCAACTACTCCAGGAAAGAATCCAGTAATATGTGTGCAACTTTTTTTAACAGAAAAAATAAAGAGTTTGAGCATATGCCAAAGAACAAGGAGATCCCCAGAGCATAAGGCTGTTTGGCAACAGATATGAGTAGATGAGGTCAGAGCCTAAGGAACAGCAGAGCCAGAAGTGGTCATGAAGGCTCTTGGCTAAATCCCAAGGGTCTATTTTCAGCAGGTTGGGATAGCTCTGGTGGTCACTCCAGCATCTTCTCTTCTTGCGGGCTTGACTCCCTCAAGTTGTCAGTGGAGGCCACATTCCAGCATCCTTCCATTTCTCCACCTGAAGGGTGTTCCCTTTTTCTGTCTCCCAACAAATTCAGAAAGTTGAGGAGAGTTCCACTGAGTTGAATGGCTTCTCAGAGGCACAGTCTCAGGGGCAAATTCTAAGTCAAGAGTCCCAAGAACATTGTGGAGAATCTGAAATTCAGAAGGTTCTGTGCTTTAAGTTGGACTTTATATACCTTTAAACAATACTGATGCTTGTATACAGAAACTGGACTTAGTATATACTAACATGAGTAAGATCATTCTTAAGTGTGAGGCACAATGAGGTTAGAAGATATCCAGACAATTATTATTTAATTTCTGTTTCTAAGGAAAAAAGGTCCAAAATGTATTTCAAACTTTGGGGGGGAAAAAAAACTAGTAATAATTTTAAATATAGTAACACTCTTCATACCACTGTATATATTGATTGGATTCTTTTGGTTACTAATGATAGAAAAAATGACTCAAATTAACTCAGAAAGAAAGTGTATTGGCTCATCTAGCTGTGAAGTCCAAGAGTGGACACAAACATAGAAGAAATTTACATGTTGGGTATGGCAGATTCCAGGGCCTCAGATGATATTCAGCTGCTTTTCTTTCTCCACCTCTAGTTTTATTTCCAGTATGCGTTGGCCTCATTTTCATTCAGCTATCATGTAATTTGATAGATCACAGACAAAATCATACAGAAAGTAGGAGGACTAGTCTCCCAAAGAAAGTGGAACTGAGAACACAAAAACTTTTGTCTGCTATAACTGTATTTCTTTTTTTTATTGAAGTATAATTGATTTACATTATTATATTAGTTTCAGATGTATAGCACAGTGACTGAATACTTTTATAGATTATATTCCATTTAAAGTTATTAAAAATAATGGCTTTATGTCCCTATGCTGTACAATATATCCTTGTAATTTATCTATTTTATACAGAGTCATTTGTATCCCTTAATCCCATATCCCTATTTTGTTCTGCCCACTGATAACAACTAGTTTGTTTTCAATATCTGTGGATTAATTTCTGTTTTGTTATATCCATTTGTTCGTTGTTGGTTTTTTTTAAGATTCTACATGTAAATAATTCAGTCAGTTCAGTTCAATTGCTCAGTCAATTCCCGTAACGTGAGGGTTTTCCATCCATCTCCTGCCTTACCCATTCCACATAACAGCCCAAGTCTCTATCACTGCATCTTCTGCACCCATGAGGGCAGATACTCCCTCTGATGCACTTTTAGAAAGCAAAAGTTGACTATGTTTATTTCCTGTACCGAGACAAACAGCAGTCTCTGTCACCACCAGTAGTTATGATAGGGTTCATTTCTAGCCAGTGAATTTAATTGGCTATATTTCTAGAGTGCCAGCATCAGCAGAGCTTCGCCAGTTTATCAATGACTGTTATTTCATCCACTGAATGAAATCCACCAGCCAAAAAGGGCATAAATCCACAGCAATAAAGACATTCAGTGGTTAAATAGTCTCTAGCATGTATGACTGCTTGATTGCACAATGAGCTCATAGAGAAACTGTTACACTGAACACTGGCACTTATGTGGATCTCAGAAGAATGGGGCTCAATAGACAGAGTGAGGGTCTTCATGGAGCCTTAATTTACTTTTTAAGGACCCAAGGGCTTCATCAAAAGATAGCTTCACTTATGAGAGTGTTCCACAGAGATACAAGTGAAATTTTACAGCAGGTAAAGCAATAGCCTTTGGCATTAGAAAAGCTTGGGCTTGAATTCTCTCTCCACTCCTTGCTTCTTGGGTAACCTCGGGCAAGTCACTTAATCTTTCTGAGCAGACATACCTCTTTCTGTATATTGAAGGTAATGATGTACCAAGTCATAGGGTTCTTGGGATCATTAAATTAGATAACCTTCAGAAAGTAATTAGCACAGTGCCTGGCACAAAGGAAGCACTCAAGAAATTTCCCTCCAACAAATTTCTTCCATTCCTGCACTCCTTGGAGCCAAACAAGCTGTCTCTCTAAATACATACCCAAGTTTATTATGGCCCTCACTCAAAGATCTCTCCTGGCTTCCTAGCTACCCGGTAACATTGAAAGTCCTTAAGATAACATACAGGCATTCACAGTCTATTCCTCTGCTATCCTTTCAGCCTCACATCTAGATTCTTCTTCAGTTCAGTCGCTCAGTCGTGTCCGACTCTTTGTGACCCCATGAATCACAGCATGCCAGGCTTCCCTGTCCATCACCAACTCCCGGAGTTCACTCAGACTCACATCCATCAAGTCAGTGATGCCATCCAGCCATCTCATCCTCTGGCGTCCCCTTCTCCTCCTGCCCCCAATCCCTCCCAGCATCAGAGTCTTTTCCAATGAGTCAACTCTTCGCATGAGGTGGCCAAAGTACTGGAGTTTCAGCTGTAGCATCATTCATTCCACAGAAATCCCAGGGCTAATCTCCTTCAGAATGGACTGGTTGGATCTCCTTGCAGTCCAAGGGACTCTCAAGAGTCTTCTCCAACACCACAGTTCAAAAGCATCAATTCTTCGGCGCTCAGCCTTCTTCACAGTCCAACTCTCACATCCATACATGACCACGGGAAAAACCATAGCCTTGACTAGATGGACCTTTGTTGGCAAAGTAATACCTTGCATGTTTTACTGCACCCATAGCAAACTCTTCACTGTACCCCACTTGCTCACAGTATGATGCCTTCTCTATTCTCTCCCCTTTGCCTGGAATGCTTTTATGGAGAGCTCAAGGCTTTATTTAGTCAAGGATCACCTTATTAGCCTATATTTAATAAGTGCATATTGTATGCCCAACACCATGATTATCTCTATGATGTGATACTATTATTAGAAATAAGAAGAAATATGAGACTTGGCAAAGTGGAACTCAGCAAAGTGATCTAGGGATACATGTCCAGGAAGTGGCGGAGTGAGAATTCAAATCAGGGCATTCTGACTCCAAAGTAGCTGTATTAGTTTGCCATTACTGTTGTCCCAAGTAGCCACAAACTTTGTAGCTTAAAGCAACGCATACTTGTTATTTTCCAGTTCTAGACATTAAAAGTCCAAAATGAGTAGTAATAGGTTCAAATCATAGTGTCCATGGTGTCAGCAGGCTGTATTCCTTCTGAAAGCTCTAGAGGAGATCTGTTTCCTTGGCATTTCTAGATTATAGGCACTGCCTTTGTTTCTTGGCTCTTGACCTCTGATTCCATCTTCAAAGCCAGCAGTCATGGTAATTATTTCCTTGGTGGCTCAGATGGTAAAGAATCTGCCCGCAATGCAAGATTCAATCCCTGGGTCAGGAAGATGCCCTGGAGAAGGGAATGGCAACCCACTCCAGTATTCTTCCCTGGAGAATTCCATGGATGGAAGAGCCTGGTCAGCTATAGTCCATGGGATCACAAAGAGTTGGACACAACTGAGCAACTAACACGCACACATCAAAATATCAGGTTGTACACCTTAAATATATACAATTATCCTTTGTCAAATATACCTTAATAAAGCTGGAAAAGAAATATTTTTTTAAAACTTTGCAAGCAAACTGTAACTACTACTGCAATAGAGAGGAAAACAAAAACCACATCAGCTCGGATTGTTTCGTTCTGCATTGTATCTATAGTGAATAATCTGTGTTTACTATTAGTAAGCTATACATATATTTTTATAAATCTGATTGACATTTAGGTATTTTATAAAACACAACAAATGCCAGAGAAAATTAAATTTAAACCTCACACCCTCAAAAAATGGAAAATTTGAGCACACCTATGCTGTAGGGATTTATGAAAATTAGATGAGATTTATGAAGAGCTTAACTTAAGATCTAGCAAATTCTTTGCATCAAAGAAATGCTAACTAGCTAGCTATAATTATCATTTAGGATAATCCTTTGCTTTTTTATATTAAAAAACAGCCCATTATGCAATATAACAGAATAACATTTCAAAGTGTTTACCAAAGTCCTACTGACTACTTCCCAGTGCAGATACCAACCATCCATTTTAGGAGTCACATGGAGGAACACCAGTTGTAGAACTTACACAATTTACTACTGAGAGCAAAGGTGACATCCTTAGCTCTCAGTGGTGGAAAGAATGAATAGGAAAAGATGTTTTCTTCCTGCCCCTGGATTCTATAAAAGATCCTCTAAGCTATAGACAGAAAAAAAGAATTTGGATGAGAAGAAGGACAAGACATTCCAGAGGCCATTTACTCTGTCTCTCCTTCTTGGAATAAGTCCTGGTGAAGAAGAGTGGAGACAAACTCACAGTTGATTTTAATTTGGGGTCTGGAATAGAGAAGACTGGTACCCTGCCAATTCTCTCTCAAACTCTGGTCATTAATAGTCTCAAAGACTTGAAAGTAAGTGTCAGGGGAAAGTAGCTCCGCATCTCCTGTGGACCTCCAAAAGATGAAGGACAGCAATCAGACCATTAGGAGAGATCCTAGAAGACTGAGGTTAGACAGAAAGAGCTGAATGAGCCTGGAGTCAAGAGTATGAAAATTGGGAATGACCTGAAGGCATAAGGAAGAGAGTTACAGCTGCTGCTGCTGCTAAGTCACTTCAGTCGTGTCCGACTCTGTGCGACCCCATAGATGGCAGCCCACCAGGCTCTGCCGTCCCTGGGATTCTCCAGGCAAGAACACTGGAATGGGTTGCCATTTCCTTCTCCAATGCATGAAAGTGAAAAGTGAAAGTGAAGTCATTCAGTCATGTCCAACTTTTTGCAACCCCATGGACTGCAGCCTATCAGGTTCCTCTGTCCATGGGATTTTCCAGGCAAGAGTACTGGAGTGGGGTGCCAATGCCTTCTCCAAGAGTTACAGCAAACCTTGCTTATCTCAAGGGACAGAGTTGCTAGAAGCCAGTGACCATAAGCTGTGATAGGTGAAGTGCAAAAACATAGACTGGACAGCACACCCCAGACTCAGGCAAAATACATTTTGCATATTTAAAAGCTCTAACAAAATATCAAGATATAATACGTCTAAGATCTGGCATCTTACATCACCTGTCTTAACCCTGGGACATATACTGAATTGGAGGAAGGAGGGAACGTCAAGATGGTTGTATGAGATTTTCTCAATGATCCTGAGTTTCAGCCCAGAAGTAACTTAAATAAAAATCACTGAACTGGACTGACAAAATACTGAAAAGTGTTAAGCTAATTTTTCTCTCTGGGGAAGTCTTAAGTCATAAAATCAGAAAGTTTCATAGAAGTAAAGTTCATTTTTGCACACCTGAGATAATCACCATAAATTGATTACCCACCAATATCTGCCTTTCAGTAACTCATTTGCTCAAGCTGAATAAGGGAGACTTCACTAAAGTAAACACACTTGTGACAACTGTGTTTAAAAGAGCTTAGGTTGCATTTTATGTTGTGTATTCCATTAGCAGGGCCAGGGGCACTGGATTACTGAAAAGACCCAGGGTGGGGTGTGTGATTTAGTGCATAGTCCTTGCTTGGTAAAGTATGACAAGTAGAATCTGCTAAATTAATCACCATTTATTCAGGTGCTGCTCCTCAGATGAAGAAACAGAGAAGAGTGAAGGGGTGAGAGGGGTAATTGTCCGTGTGCTGCCCTGGAACCTTGGTGACCTGTTCTAGAAATCAAAGTGCTTACTGCATAGCTCAAGGTTTGGCAATTTTTTGCAGAGGATTATGTCTTAGTCAGTTTGGGTTGCTATAACAGAATATCCTAGACTGGGTGGCTTGTAAACAATAGAAATTCATTTCTCACAGTTGTGGAGGCTGGAAGTCCAAGATCAGGTGCCAGTATGGTCAGGTGAGGGTCTTCTTCTGGGCAGCAGACACTTTCTTGTATCATGGCAAAAGGGGCTAGGGAGCTCTGTGGAGCCTCTTTTATAAGGAGGTTAGGATTTATTTCCACACATAAATTTAGGCAGAACACAAACATTCAGACCATAGCAGGCCAGATAGTGAATATTTTAGGCTTTGTGAATTATAACATCTCTTCCGCAACTCCTCAACCTCTCCACTATAGCATGAAAACAACCACAGACAATAAAGGAGTGTGGCTGGGTCTGAATAAAACTTCATTTACCAACAAGAAAAAAAATTGGATTTGGCTCACAAGTTACACTTTGCCAACCTCAAGTCTAGCTTATCTGCCCCAAAGTACAGCCAGTTGACAACAACATGGGCATACAAATGACCTTGCCCAATGGATAAATGTAACAGATACAGAAAGCAGGGGTATTTTTGGTTTTGTTTCATGGCCTCCTTAGGATCTGTTTCCATTAATGTCCTTTGGGAACCACCCTTACCCTACCTTCAGCCCACACGATTTTGTTTAGACTGGACTCTTAGGCTCATGGATAGAGAATGGGATCCAAATCTAACCAATAAACACACCTAGCCTCCTAGCCTCCTAGCCTCCTAGGATTGATGCAGAGATTGGAAAGAGATCCCAACTTGTCCAATCAGGATGAGACTTGTGGTGTGTTCAATCAGGAAGAATTCTTCCAAAGCAGACCCAGAGACAAAGATTTCAGTGTGAATTTTTTTTTTTTTTTTTTTTTTTAAGAAGCAGTCCCAGGAGACACTTGGTGTTATCTAGCAAGTTACAACTGAGGGAACTTGGAGCTTCATCCTATTGAGGGGTTCTGGGAGTTAGTGTAGAGCAGGAGCCTCAGAGGCAGCCCACACCAGGGTACATCAGTACCCCTCAGTCACTGGTTAAGGGTTACTCTTCAGGGGGTTCATCCCTGCTCCTTCTTACCTGCCCTGAACACTAGCACAGTGGCTGTTTCAGCCACAAAAGGATGACCTCAGGCAAGAGGTACAGATTCTAGGATGTGGAAGTCAAGGCTTACTGCACTGAAGTAAGCCCTGAGAGGGAATTTCATGGAGGTCCTACATCTTTTGCTACCAGAGAATTTCATTAGAACCCTTTATGAAGAAACTGGGGATTATTTGACCTAGTTAGAGCCTCTGAATCACACTGCACCAAAGTCATTTCATGGGCATTTTAGTTACATGAGCCAACAAGTTCCTTAATTGCTTAAATGGTTTGAGTCAGATTTCTTCTGTATGAATCAAGAAGGACTAAAAAAATTACATGGGAACTTGGGTCACAAAGTGTTGGACACAACTGAGTGACTAAACTACCACCACCATGTACAGTAAGTAGATTACAAAGATGGATGTACTAATATTGATTCACTGCTCATTGTCATGATTTTCAGGGGGCTATAGAATTCCTAACATTACAGGTTGGAGAAGGCAATGGCACCCCACTCCAGTACTCTTGCCTGGAAAATCCCATGGACAGAAGAGCCTGGTAGGCTACAGTCCATGGGGTCGTGAAGAGTCCAACATGACTGAACAACTTCACTTTCACTTTTCACTTTCATGCATTGGAGAAGGAAATGGCAACCCACTCCAGTGTTCTTGCCTAGAGAATCCCAGGGACGGGGGAGCCTGGTGGGCTGCCGTCTATGGGGTCACACAGAGTTGGACACGACTGAAGCAACTTAGCAGCAGCAGCAATATTATAGGTATAGATATATTAGGTATGGATTATATACATCATCTGTATTAAATATACACGTATCATATATATCACCTATGCTGTCATATGCTTAGTCATTTCAGTCATGTCTGACTCTTTGCAACCCTATGGACTATAGCCCGCCAGGCTCCTCTGTCCATGGGGATTCTCCAGTCAAGAATACTGAAGTGGGTTGCCGTGCTCTCCTCCAGGGGATCTTCCCAACCCTGTGATTGAAGCCAGGTCTCCTGCATTCCAGGCAGATTCTTTACCATCTGGGCCACCAGAGATGCACAAGAAATCTGGAGTGGGTAGCCTGTCCCTTCTCCAGGGGATCTTCCTGACACAGGAATCAAACTTGGGTCTCCTGCATTGCAGGCGGACTCTTAACCAGCTGAGCTACTAGGGAGGCCCCTAAATCATCTATATTTATGTCTATATCTGTATCTATATATACAGGGGTGTAGTGCTATATTCAGGAAAAAGCTATACACATATGTTGAGTTTTAAGAGTTAAGAAAGCCTACAATGTAGGATCTCAGAGAAAGGTCACCAAATCACCACAATCCTTTCATTTATCCACATGATGAAAACCCATGAGTATCGGCTTCCATGAAAAGACACAGCAGTGCAGAGTTTCCCAGCGGATTCTCAGGAACTGTTTAATGAAAGTGATCAATGTCTGTT
Source organism: Bubalus bubalis (assembly GCF_019923935.1). Classification (NCBI taxonomy): domain Eukaryota; kingdom Metazoa; phylum Chordata; class Mammalia; order Artiodactyla; family Bovidae; genus Bubalus; species Bubalus bubalis. The sequence continues at coordinate 32,872,313 of NC_059177.1, read as the reverse complement.
CCTCAGGAGAACTTATTTTTGTCCACAATCTCTGTGCTTGAGCTTTCTCTCTCTCATTCTCTCTCTTCTATTTGCTCAATGGAATTAAAGGATTAGAGTTGAGATGGTCAGGACAAATAGAAGAGGATCCGAAGATAATAAGACCAGAAAAACCAAATGTAGTCTTTCAGAGAAAGTCAGAATGTTAAGGGAGTAAGCAAAGAATGACATATGCTTATGAGAGTGGGAGAAGGGTCCAGAAAAACAAAATATTAAAAGAAAAAAAAATTTGTAATGCCTGGAGCATACAGCCCCCCCCCCCCTTTTTGTGTGTTCTCGGGAAAAAATGGAATATATTTCTATTATATTTTTGTTTGAACTGGTATTTCATGTAATGTGATTCTCTGCTGATCTGTGCTTACTTAGGCTAAGGTGGCTTGTGAAATCCTTTATAATCTGTGATCTGTGTGGTTCAGTCTTTGCTGTCCACTTATTTAGGAGTCACAATTCAAAAGCCTACAAGTAGACTAAGATGGATTCCTTTCACTCATTCCACATTTCTCTTGAACAACCTCTATGGCAGCCACTACTCATGGCGCTATTGATGCAACAGTAAACAGAATAAATGAAAAGCACTTCCATTAAGTTCACATTGAGTGGGGAAAGGCAGATGATAATCTAAATAAACTGTGTCACATTAGATGAACATCAGTGATGTGTACGAAACACAGCAAGAAAAATGATTGGGAGTTCTGAGAGTGAAGAGTCTCTTTTGAGATGCTGACTTTTAACCAAAACCTGAAGAGGCTGAGGGGTGAGTCATGTAGATATGTGAGGAAAGAGCATTGCAGAGGGAAATGCAAGTGCAAACGCCCCGAGGTGGGAAAGTGCTGAATCTTTCTTGGAATTCTAAGGAGGTCAGTATGCAACTAGAACAAGCATCAGCAAACTTTTTCTGTAGAAAAACAGATAATTAAAAAAAAGATTATGTCTCCATAACAAGCACTCAGTCCTACCACTGTGGTCCAAAAGCTGCTGTAGACAGCAGGCCTTTGGTTTAAAGGAGTGAGTAGTTGGTAATGAGACCTGAATATGTGGAGCCATATACATCATCATAATAGCTTTGGATTTTAATTTGTGTATTAGTCAGGGATCACCAGAGAAACTACCCAAAAGAACCAATGGGATAAGTGAGAAAGCATGTGTGTGTATGTAGAGACAGAGATTATAAGGAATCTGCTCCCATGATTATTGAAGCCCACAAATGCCCAAATCTACAGTTGACAAGCTGGAGATCCAGGAAAGCTAATGGTGTAGTTCTCGTCTAAAGACCAGCAGCTCTGAGATGAAGGAAGACTCAGTATTTCAGGTTTAGTCTAGAGGTAGGGAAAAAAATCTGATGCCTTGCCCAGTTTGAAGACAATCAGATAGGAGTTACCTCTCATTCAGGAGAAGGTCAGTCCATTCGTTCTATGCAGGCCTTCAACTGATTGAATGAGGCCATCCACATTAGGAACAACGATCTGATCTATACTCAGTCTAACAGTGTAACTGTTAAACCCATCCCCCCCACCAAAAAAAAAAAACTTTCACAAAAACACCCAGAATTATTTTTGACTAAATATCTAAGCACCCTGTGGAGCAGTCAAATTGACACTTAAAATTAAACATCACATTTTGCATAGGATTAAGAGATATTAAAGGGTTTTCAGCAATGAAATGGCATAATATGTTTTACATATAAACCATGTCACTCTAGTTGGTGTACCAGGTCAGACACAGGGTGACCAGCTATGAGGCTCTTTCAATATTCCAGGTAACAGATAGTGGGAGTTGGACAAAGGTGGTAGCAGTGGAGCCGGGGAGAAATAACCAGATTCTGATTACTCTCAGAAACAATTAGACTGGTTTTTGATAGCAGCACTGATTACACTTAAAAAAAATCTATTGAAATACAGTTGCTTTACAATGTTGAGCTAATTTCTGCTGTACAACAAAGTGAATCAGCTGTACATGAAAATATATCCCCTCTTTTTGGGATTTCCTTCCCATTTAGGTCACCACAGAAAGTTAAGTAGAGTTCCCTGAGCTATACAGTAGATTCTCATTAGTTACCTATTTTATACATAGCAGGGTATATATGTCAATCCTAATCTCCCAATTCATTCCACCCCTCCTCTCCCTCTTTGGTGTCCATACATTGATTCTATATGTCCATGTTTCTATTTCTGCTTTGCAAATAGGCTAATTTGTGCCATTTTCTAGATTTCATATATCTCTGTTAATATTGTTGTTGTTGTTGTTTTTCTGTTGCTTAGTTTTGTGTGACTCTTTGCAACCCCATGGACTACAGCATGCCAGGCTTCCCTGTCCTTCACCATTTGCCAGAGTTTGCTCAAACTCATGTCCATCGAGTCAGTGATGCCATCCAACCATTTCATCCTCTGTCATCTCCTTCTCCTTATGCCTTCAATCTTTCCCAGCATCAGGGTCTTTTCTAGTGAGTCAGCTCTTCGCATCAGGTGGCCAATGTATTGGAACTTCAGCTTCAGCATCAATCCTTCCAATGAATATTCAGGATTGGTTTCCTTTAGGATTGACTGGTTTGATTTCCTTGCAGTCCAAGGGACTCTCAAGAGTCTTCTCCAACACCACAGTTCAAAGTCATCAGTTCTTCAATGCTCATTCTTTTTTTATTGCCCAGCTCTCACATCCTTACATGACCACTGGAAAAACCATAGCTTTGACTATACAGACCTTTGTAAGCAAAGTAATGTCTCTGTTTTTAATATGCTGTCAGGTTTGTCATTGCTTTTCTTCCAGGAGTAAGCGTGTTTTAATTTCATGGTTGTAGTCACTGTCCGTAGTGATTTTGCAGCCCATGAAAATAAAGGCTGTCACTGTTTCCATTGTTTCCCCATCTGTTTGCCATGAAGTGATGGGACCAGATGCCATGATCTTCATTTTTTGAATGTTGTTTTAAGCCAGTCTTCTCCCTCTCCTCCTTCACCTTAAGAGGCTCTTTAATTCCTTTTTGCTTTCTACCGTAAGGGTGGTGTCATCTGCATATCTGAGGTTATTGATATTTCTCCCTGAAGTCTTTATTCCAGCTTGTGTTTCATCCAGCTTGGCATTTTGCATGATGTACTCTGCATATAAATAAGCAGGGTGACAAGGTACAGCCTTGATGTACCCCTTGCCCAATTTTGAACCTGTCCATTTTTCCATGTCCGGTTCTAACTGTTGCTCTTGACCTGCATACAGGTTTTTCAGAAGGCACGTTAGGTGGTCTGGTACTCCTATCTCTTGAAGGATTCCCCATAGTTTGTTGTGATCCACACAAAGGCCTCAGTATAGTCAATGAAGCAGAAGTAGATGTTTTTCTGGAATTCTCTTGCTTTTTCTATGATCCAGTGGATGTTGGCAATTTGATCTCTGGTTCCTCTGCCTTTTCTAAATCCAGATTATACATTTTTCTCTTTCTGACTTACTTCACTCTGTATGATAGTCTCTAAGTCCATCCATGTCTCTGCAAATGGCACAAAATTGTGTTCATTTTTATGGCTGAGGAATATTCCATTGTATCTATGTTCCACATCGTCTTCATCCATTCCTCTGTTGATGGACATTTCAGTTGTTTCCATGTCCTGGCTATTGTAAATAGTGCTGCAGTGAACACTGGGATGCCTGTATCTTTTGGAATTACGGTTTTCTTTGTGTATATGCTCGTGGAGAACAGTATGGAGGCTCCTTAAAAAACTAAAAATAGACTACATTTTCTGATTATATGAGTATGCAAGAAAGATTACAGAAGGCTGGACTCCAAAACTTTGTCCTGAGGAGCTTAAAGGATTGAGTTTTCCTCATCTGAGATAGGAAACATGTGAGTAAAGCTGATTTGGGGAAAAGCATAGGAGTTTTGGAGAGGTGGTATTAAAATGCTTATTAGAAACCAAGTGTCAGAGTAGATGCTATCGTCTGAATGTCTGTACTCTGTCCCCCCAAATGCCTATGTCGAAATTCTAATGCCTAATATGGCAGTATTTGGAGGTAGGGCCTTTGGGAAGTACTTAGGTCATGAGGGTGGTACTCCCATGGACGAGATTAGTACTCTTAAAAAAAGAGACCCCACAGAGATTCTTTGCCTCTGCCACCACTGAGGATATAGCCAGAACGTGCTGGTTACAAACCAGGAAGAGGGCCCTGATCAGAATGCTATCTTGCCAGCACCTTGATCTTGGAATTTCAGCCTCCAGAACTGGAAGAACTGAATTTCTGCTGTGTATAAGCTATCCAGTCTGTGATATTTGGTTGTAGCAGCTCAACAGGACTAAGACAGTAGAATAGGCAGTTGTATATACCATTTGCAGTTCAAAGAGAAAGGACTTCCCCTTACATAAAATCAAAAGACAGTTTGAGAGATTCGATTCAATACTTTCAACATTTCCTCTTTCCTCTTTGCTTCACATACCTGAAACTCCTTGGCACTCTATGCCTACAGTCCACTCTCTCCCTACCTTGTTAACACCAAACCTTCCCGCTTCCCCATGATCTCCCTGAACCTCTCACCAGGTCTACATCCTCCCCTCACCCCCCAATTCCTGTCTGGGTCTTCCCTTCTCTGCCCTTCGCTGGATCTGTATCCCCAGGTCTCCCGGCTTGGGAAAGGCAAGGAGTGGATTACAAAGAGGGGAGGATGAAGAGAAAATTTAGACTGGAAATTATGCATTCTTTTGTGCAGATATAAGGATGGGTGAGATCTATAGACAACTCTATGATAAGCAATAATAGCCACATATGTATGTTTGTATATGATTTATAAGTAGCTGATGCTCATTATATCAGTGCATATTTATTAGTATCATAGGATTTTAGTGTAATAACTCTGGAAGTTCACAGATTATCTTCTCTCAGTCTATCTTTTATAAAGGAAGAAACTGAGAACACAGCAGTGAAGTAACTTGTCTGAGCTTCACGTTTTCTCAGGAGTGTACTCATTTATTAATCACCATAGCCGTGTAATGTGTGTACAGATGTATGTATCTCTCATCAGTGTAATAAATGGAACATCTACACATGTAACACTGCGGCAAGTGTTGTATGTTCAGAACTTCTTTGAGTCCTCACAACCCTACGAAGTAGGTAAAATTAGCTCAGTTTCACACACACACAAAAAATGTCCAGAGGGCTAAACAGGTGAAATGACTGGCCCTGGCTCACAAGCTAGGCAGTGACAGAGCCAAGCTTAGAAATTTGTCTAAATTCAGTACTTTGCCCAGAGAAGGCAATGGCACCCCACTCCAGTACTCTTGCCTGGAAAATCCCATGGATGGAGGATCCTAGAAGGCTGCAGTCCATGGGGTCGCTGAGGGTCGGACACGACTGAGCGACTTCACTTTCACTTTTCACTTTCATGCGTTGCAGAAGGAAATGGCAACCCACTCCAGTGTTCTTGCCTGGAGAATCCCAGGAACGGGGGAGCCTGGTGGGCTGCCATCAATGGGGTCGCACAGAGTCGGACACGACTGAAGCGACTTAGCAGTAGCAGTACTTTGCCTGCACATAGCTCCCTGTCAATCATGAATCATTACATGTGTTTTATAAGAATGAGAAATAGGAATGATCTATATTAGATAGTATTCTATTCTCCCTGAATTTGTTTCAATCTGGTATGGACATGTTTGGAAGTCCCTGTGATTGAACTTCATAAGCTCTTAACTTTCTCTGAATGACCTGGCTTTGTCTTCCATTCATAGTTTGCTTTTTTCTCCCATTATTTGTAAGAATGCACATGTTCTATAAATGGTAGCAGTGGTGCAAGAGAGAGGAATAGAGTACCATCCTACCTTAAAAAGAAAGCACACATAGAGGAGAGAGCATGCAGGCTCTACCAGCGGAAAAATTACAAGCAGAAATTTGACATGAGCAAGTGTTAGGAACTTGTGACAACCAAACATAAGAAAGTGATTGTTGCCCACTCTAAACTAAAGGCACTTAACCAAAAGAAGACACAAACAAGCTGTGGGTCTGTTCCTATTTCTGTTAACTGTCATATTTTTCAGCCATATAATTTTTTCAGGGTAAAATTCAAAAATATCATCCTGTAGAGGAGGATTGGAAAGGAGTCTTATTCTTACAAAAGAGAATTTTGATAGAAGGGAAAGCAGGAAAGGTAATAGAGCTGTCCAGGGACACAGACTTTTATTTTTAATTTAGTAAATGCTAAAGTCATTGTTTGCATTCACTGCACTCTTTCCATTCACTGTCTTATATGCTCTACTATAGAAATCCTTTCTCCTTTTGTCAAATATATCTGATATATCTCACTCTTCCAGGCAAGCAAAAAGGCAAGGAAATTTTGTGCAAATGCAAAGAATCTTTGAATCAGTCTGATGGTTTCATTTTGCTAGGAACACTGTATGGTGTCCATGGATAGTATCCATAACTTTCCTGCATTTTCACTCAGAAGGTCTGGACAAAGAGTAGGCAGTAAATGTCAATATGATGCATTTTAATTTCTGGAAATAGACTATGGCTTCTCAATTTGACATAGCTGACATTTTCAGCTAGATAATTCTTTGCTGTGGGGGGATGTCCTGTGGATCACAAGATGTTTAGCAGTATCCCTGGCCTCTCCCCACAAAATGCCAATAGCATTCTCCCACTAGTCATGACAAGCAAAAATGCTTGTGGAGAAATGGGTGATTTCATGGCTGGGGAAGGAATAACATGATGAATTGAGTGCATCTCTTAGTATCAAGGATGAAAAAAAGATAGTTATCAAAACACACACACACACAAACAAATTCAATGATGGTGTATGTCAGATGAACACAGAAGAGCTTACAGAGGCCAAAGCTGGAACAGTTTAAGCAACAACAACAAAAACGAGTATTGGGTTCTAATGCAAAGTATAAAATCAATATCCATTAAGCCTATATTAATATAAATAAATAATTAAACAATTAAATGGGGATAATGGACAGTCTTGTCTGCAGAAGACTTTCAAGTAATTTATAATGTTGACACTCATTTATGTGTTGACACTCATATATGTGTGACACACACACATATATATCATGAGTTAGGCAGTCCTCAATGAGGTATGGATAACTCCTCCCTCCTTAAGTATGGGCTGTGCATAGTTACTTACTTAAAAAGAGCACAGCATGAAAAGGAGGGATAAAATGAGTAACTTCACAGTAAAGAGACCTGACAGACACTAACCAGCCATGTGCTCAAGGGCAAAATTAGCAGTGAGAAGTCATGGTGATTGTGTGTGCCCTTGATTTGATGTGATGAGAATGACACTGTCCTGTGGTCTTCCTTCTAAAACCCATAACCCCAACCTAATAATGAGGAAAGCATGGACAAATCAAAGTTGAGAAATATTCTAGAAAATGTCTGACCAGTACTCCTCATAACTGTCAAGGTCATCACAAACAAGGAAACTGTGGCAAATTGTCATAGCCAAGAGGAACCTAGAGCTTCCCAGGTGGCTCAGTGGTAAAGAATCCACCTGCAATGCAGGAGATGCAGATTCGGTCCTTGGGTCTGAAAGATTCTCTGAAGAAAGAATAACTGCAGTATTCTTGCCTGGGAAATCCCGTGGACAGAGAAGCCTCAGGCTACAGTCTGTGGGGTCACAAGAACTGGACATGAGTAAGCAACCAAACAACAACTAGAGGAGCCTAAGCAGACAGATACCTAAACCGATGGTGGGATCCTGGAACAAAAAGGGAAGCAAGATAAAAGCTAAGGAAATTTGAATAAAGTATAGAATTTATTTAATAATAATGTATTGATATTGGTTCATTAATTTTTACAAATTGTGGTTCAATCACTAAGTTGTGTCTGACTCTTTGTAACCCCATGGACTGCAGCACTTCAGGCTTCCCTGTCCTTCACTGTCTCCTGGAATTTGCTCAAATTCATGTCCATTGAGTCAGTGATGCTATCTAACCATCTCATCCTCTGCTGCCCTTCTCCTCCTGCCTTCAATCTTTCTGAGCATTAGGGTCTTTTTCCAGTGAGTCGGCTCCTTGCATCAGATGGCCACCATATTGGAACTTCAGCTTCAGCATCAGTCCTTCCAATGAATATTCAGGACTGATTTCCTTTAGGATGGACTGGTTGGATCTCCTTGCAGTCCAAGGAACTCTCAAGAGTCTTCTCCAGAACCACAGTTCAAAAGCATCAGTTCTTCAGTGCTCAGCTTTCTTTGTGGTCCAACTCTCACCTCCATACATGACTACTGGAAAAACTATAGCTTTGACTAGATAGACTTTTGTTGGCAAAGTAATGTCTCTGCTTTTTAATATGCTGTCTAGGTTGGTAATAGATTTTCTTCCAATGAGCATCTTTTAATTTCATGGCTGCAGTCACCATCTGCAGTGATTTTGGAGTGCAAGAAAATAAAATTTTTCACTACTTCCACTTTTTCCCCATCAATTTGCCATGAAGTGATGGGACCAGATCCCATGATCTTAGTGTTTTGAATGTTGAGTTTTAAGTCAGTTTTCACTCTCCTCTTTCACTCTCATCAAGAGGCTCTTTAGTGTCTCTTCATTTTCTGCCATTAGAGTGGTGTCATTTGCATATCTGAGGTTGTTGATATTTCTCCCAGTAAACTTGATTCCAGCTTGTGATTCATCCACCCTGGCATTTCACATGATGTACTCTGCATATATGTTAAATAAACAGGGTGACAATATACAACCTTGCCATAATCCTTTCTCAATTTTGAACCAACCTGTTGTTCCATGTCCAATTCTAACTGTTGCTTCTTGACCCACATACAGGTTTCTCAGGAGGTAGGTTAGGTGGTCTAGTATTCCCATCTCTTTAAGAAATTTCCACAGATTGTTGTGATCCAAAAGTCAGAGACTGTCACATAGTCAATGAAGCAGAAGTAGATGTTTTTCTGGAATTCTCTTGCTTTTTCAATGATCCAATGGATGTTAGCAATTTGATATCTGGTTCTTCTGCCTTTTCTAAATCCAGATTGTACATCTGAAAATTCATGTACTGCTGAGGTCTAACTTGGAGGATTTTTAACATTACCTTGCTAGCTGAAATGATTGCAGTTTTGCAATAGTTTGGACATTATTTGGCATTGCCCTTTTTGGGGATTAGAATAAAAGCTGACCTTTTCCAGTCCTGTGGCCACTGCTGAGTTTTCCAAATTTGCTGACATAAAATTGAGTGCAACACTTTAATGACATCATCTTTTAGGATTTTAAAAAGCTCAGCTGGAATTCTATAACCTTCACTAACTTTGTTTGTAGTAATGTTTTCTAAGGCCCACTTGACTTCACACTCTGGGATGTCTGGCTGTAAGTGAGTGACCACACCATTGTGGTTATCTGGATCATTGAAACCTTTTTTGTATAATTCTTCTGTGTGTTCTTGCCAATTCTTCTTAGTCTCTCCTGCCTCTGTTAAGTCATTTCTGTTTCTGTCCTTTATCATACCCATCCTTGCATGAAATGTTCCCTTGCTATCTCCAACTTTCTTGAAGAGATCTCTAGTCTTTCCCTTTCTACTGTTTTCCTCTATTTCTTTGTATTGTTCAACAAGAAGGCTTTCTCATCTTTCCTTGTTATTCTCTATAACTCTGCACTCAGTTGGGTATATATATCAATTACTCCCTTGCTTTTCACTTCTCTTCTTGCCTCAGCTATTTGTAAAGCCCCCTCAGACAACCACTTCACCCTTTTGCATTTCTTTTTCTTTGGGATGTTTTTGGTCACTGCCTCCCATACAATGTTACAAACTTCTGTGCATAATTCTTCGGCACTCTGTCTACCAGATCTAATCCTTTGAATCTATGAGGTCACAAGAGTCAGACACAACTTAGGGACTAAAAACAATAAACAATAACAAGAGGAGTCTAAGGAGACAGATGCTTAAACCTTATATGGGATCCGGGAACAAAAAGGGACATCAGATAAAAACTAAGAAAATCTGAGTAAAGTACAGAATAATTTAATAGTAATGTATTATATTGGCTCATTAATTGTTACAAATATATCATACTAATTATTAACATGGACAAATTACCATACTAATTATTAACATGATGTTATTAATAGGAAGAAGTGGGCATGAGAATATGGGAAATTTGTTACTATTTCTGAAACTGTTCTGTAAATCTAAAACAATTCCAAAATAAAAGCTAATTTAAAAAAAATCTTATGATCCAGCAATCCCACTGCTGGGCATACACACTGAGGAAACCAGAAGGGAAAGAGACACGTGTACCCCAATGTTCATTGCAGCACTGTTTATAATAGCCAGGACATGGAAGCAACCTAGATGTCCATCAGCAGATGAATGGATAAGAAAGCTGTGGTACATATACACAATGGAGTATTACTCAGCCATTAAAAAGAATACATTTGAATCAGTTCTAATGAGGTGGATGAAACTGGAGCCTATTATACAGAGTGAAGTAAGCCAGAAAGAAAAACACCAATACAGTATACTAACGCATATATATGGAATTTAGAAAGATGGTAACAATAACCCTGTGTACGAGACAGCAAAAGAGACACTGATGTATAGAACAGTCTTATGGACTTTCTGAGAGAGGGAGAGGGTGGGAAGATTAGGGAGAATGGCATTGAAACATGTAAAATATCATGTATGAAACGAGTTGCCAGTCCAGGTTCGATGCACGATACTGGATGCTTGGGGCTGGTGCACTGGGACGACCCAGAGGGATGGAATGGGGAGGGAGGGGGGAGGGGGGTTCAGGATGGGGAACACATGTATACCTGTGGCGGATTCATTTTGATATTTGGCAAAACTAATACAATTATGTAAAGTTTAAAAATAAAATAAAATTAAAAAAAAATAATAATAATATACAAAAAAAATCACTGGATATTGCCAAATGTCCCCATGAAGGCAAAATAGCCCCAAACTATGGCTTTAACATATCTAGTTCAAGTCTCACATCTTCCACTTTCTAGCTGTATGGCCTTGGCAATATTCCTTAGCATCTCTGAGCCTCTGAAAAATGGGAATAAAAATACTTATCTCAGAAGATCAGTTTGAGGCTGAAGTGAGGGAATGTAAAGTGCAGGCTGACACCTAAGAAGCACTTGATAAGTGTCGCAGTGGTAACACTCACCAGGATCATTATTATTATCAGTTCACGTGGTATGACTAATGCACTACTGACATGGTCCTGTTTGTCCCTAGACTCTCAGGCTCCAGAAAAAAAAAAATCTTAAGGGTGAACTGGGTTTAGACAAATCTCCCTGCTTGCCTTGAAGAACACAATGTGCCTTTTGGAAAATGATAAACTCTCCCCTGAACCTACAGCCTCTCTCAAGAAAAGCCCAAACAGTGATCGACAGTGGCATTTGCTGGCCTAATACCGAGTCGGCCTAGCTGTCCCGCATCAAATTTCTTTTGGTTAAACTCGTTTATTGAATCCCAGAGTGAGAAAGGCAAGCAATAACACAAGTGGAAGATGAAGCCATCTGTCTGGCTGGGGAACAAATGGGGAAGTGAGAAGAGTGGGCTCCACTGCATGAAGGGCACAGCCTCTGATGACAGGTTCGTTAGGTCAGCCATCCCTGGAAAATGTTTCCCATCTACCCTCTGACTGTTCAGTACTGGAACATCTTAGTCATCTAACCACCCACTCTTCAGCCTCTTGGACTCAAAACTAGTTAGATGTAATGATAGTGTTAGGAGTTTCGGGCTAAATGAAAATTCAGAGAGCCGTACAGTTTACATTTTCACAAAGGACGCAGAGTGAAACAGGATAAAGGCAACCTCTGTTGCAGCCCCTTGTTGCAAGTGAGGCTAAAATGAAGCTCAGCCTCGGGCAGCCTTCCATGTACCCGTTGATGTAGAAAAGCATGATCCCTTGCCTGGAAAATCCCATGGGCGGAGGAGCCTGGTAGGCTGCAGTCCATGGGGTCGTGAAGAGTCGGACACGACTGAGCAAATTCACTTTCACTTTTCACTTTCACGCATTGGAGAATGCAATGGCAACCCACTCCAGTGTTCTTGCCTGGAGAACCCCAGGGACGGGGGAGCCTGGTGGGCTGCCATCTATGGGGTCGCACAGAGTCGGACACGACTGAAGCGACTTAGCAGTAGCAGCAGCAATGTCAGATTATCTCAGTTTCAGATTCCTCTGAGTCACTTCCAGCTGGGTGACTGTGAGCCAGGCTCTGCCTCTTCTTTGAAAGGACATTTTATACTCCTTCTATATAAAATGGAGGGTGATTATGAGGAATAAATGAAGGAATTTTTAATAAAAGAAAATCAAAATGACCCAAATGGCCACAATTGTCAGAGACCTGATGATTCTAGACGGACTGATCCTGAAGAGTGTTACCTCTGGAAGTTCAAGGACACAAAAGCAACACACTGTATCTGCAAAGAGGGTCTTGGTTCTCTCCAGCCAGGGCCCAGAGGGATGCCTTCTTCCCTTTGAACTAAGGTCTGAAACTCTTGAGGTCAAAGAGTGGAATCTGTTTTCTCACAGATTGTGTGTTCAGTTACTAAGGGATTATTTGAAAGGCAGTGATGGAAATAGCTTAGTCCAAGCAGTCTTTGTGGGAAGGAGGTGCTGGAGAGCAGGGTAGGTCCAAGAGAGGGTGTGAGATGGAGTGTGGTGCTCCAGCTCTGAGAGAGTCCAGTGTGGAGGGCATCGGAGCCATCACTTATCACCTATGTGCCAATGCGTTAATTAATCTCACGTTCTTGAACCTTGACCTTTTTCTTGGATCCTGACCTCTGAAATCCTGATTTGAACCCATTTTCTAGGATTTGGCTTCTTTTATTCAAAAAGTAATTATTAAGCACCCACTGAATGCCTAGGCATAGAAGATACATGATTTGGCCAAAAATTTCGTTTGGGTTTTTTCAGTCAAGTGTGTAACAGAAAAACCTGAAAGAACTTTTTAGCCAACCTAATAAAAACAAGCAGGCTGCCAGCTGGCCTTCTAAAGATAGGAAACAAACAATAGCTAAGGAGAGATACACGTGAATGAATAATCAAGACAGCCTTGGTGATGAGCTCTATAAAGAAAATAAATCCAGGTTAGGAGACAAGTGACTAGATTTGAGGTGACCTCCAGACAGAGTCGAAGAAAGTGCCTCTGAGGAGATGGCATTGGAGATGAGCTCTAAAGGGAGAGAAAGAGACAAATATGCAATGATTTGTAGAATTATCCAGGTGGAATCAACAGCCTGAACTAAGGATATCCTTGATTGCTTCTTACTTTTGATTTGAGCACAATTTACTGAAATCTGATTGTCTGATTTCTTCCTGTTTAGGGAAGTGTTTTAGACTCTACTTATGGAGACCATTTGTTCATTCATTCATTCATCCATGCACCCAATTATTTATTAAGCACTTCCTAGTTGCCAAACACTAGAAATAAATAGTGAGTAGGTCAGACATGAGTTCCCATTCAAATAGAAACTGAGTTTACAGAGACTATCCTCAAAGTATGTCAGTGGCTAATGCCCCAGATGCTAGTTTCTTGGAAGGATGTTTCAGAGCCCCTACCTTAGACATAGCTTATTTTTGAGGAAGTCAAAAATTTTTGAGCCATGGATGGGGAACACATGTATACCTGTGGCGGATTCATTTTGATATTTGGCAAAACTAATACAATTATGTAAAGTTTAAAAATAAAAAAAATAAAAAGAATTCCAAAACTTGATTGCTGATGGATGTTGGGAAAACACTGTACCTTGAGGTCAGAAAGAACTTGGCTTCAAATCCTAGTGCTTTCACTGACCAGCTGTGAGTCCTTGGCAAAGTTACTTCACCTCTCTGAGTCTTAGTTTTCCCGACTGTAGTATCTAGTCCAGGGTTCAGCACCGAGCAGGAGCTTCATAAATGATTAAGGTAACACTTTCACCCAGTTTTGCTGCCTTTTTGAGTAAGTAAATTATACTTTTTGTTCCCTGAGAGAGCAAAACTGTGTAGAAATGGAGGTTTGTTTTTTTTTAATAAACCTAGTTTAATCTGACTTTTACAAAGAGACTATCAGATCCCCTTAAAATCCAAAGAGGATATTTAGCCCAAAGGTATCTATACCACTTTCTAGATTAAGACATTCTTTCTCAACAGAGCTTATCTAAGTGGTCCCTTTCTGAAAACCTGGATTCTCCAGTTGCCTGTACAATAGCATTAGTTAAATAATTATCTAATATATACATGTATGGGATGTAGTCAAGCTATTATTCCCAAACTTTGGGGACTGTCTTGTCAAATTCATGCAAATATCCAGAAACAAACAAACAAACAAACAAAAATGCTGTGTCTTAGCCTTTGGTGGCAACGGAAAATGAAATTGATCGATGTTGAATTATACCTTACTCTCTATGCCCTACCAAATATGGAATCCAGAAACGACTGCTTAATGTTAACCCCCACACAATAAGCCACTTCTCAGAACAGTTTATCTCTCATTATAAAAGGAAACAGATGTTGGCATTCCTATCTGTCACACATCCTACATCTGCCAAGTCCCTCCGTGAGTTGGTGCAGGGAGACCCCCAGGGGAGAATTACTTACTGGGTTTCTCAGTCACCTCCTAGAATAAGGATCAGTGGGAGAAACAGAGAGGTATTGTATGAAGGTCAATTTCTAGCTATGTCATGCACCAGCCCATAACTGGCAGCAGGGAGCCACACTGCTGATTTGTACCAAAGGCCCTGGGAGTTACTCAGCTGTATTAAACTATTAGGAGCAAGAATAAAAATCGAAACAGATCACATCCATTTGAGGTGAGCTGTTCAAAATGCGTTCACTGGGAGTGTTAAATTCAATATAGATGACAAGGTCGGATGAGACCCACTGCCTTATTCCAAGCAGATTAACGTTCAAGTGCTCACCACAGGATATCACTGCACACTTCATTAGATTATACTTCTCACCTGAAACAATAACTGTTAAATTCCAAACTCCATCTGAGTCTTGGAAATTGTGCCTCAGAGATACCTTAACCTTGGGACGGGCAGCTGAATGGGAATTGATCTGTCGTCTTTTAGAACTGGCAAGAGCTAAGAGTTCACAGATTGACACTCACATGACATATTCTGAATTCTGCAGTTATTTCAGCTTAACAAGAGACTTGTACAGTTCTGTCTGGCCCAAATTGCTGCAGCCCTATAAAATATTATATTGGAATCACACTCCCAAATAGGACACTGCCTTCGCTGTGGAAGGTTGTTTACATTGAAATTATGTCTGCCTGGTGACCCTCTGGCCAAATTTGTCATCAGCTCACTTTGGCCAAAATTCATTTTTATTTGCACCATTTTGAGGTCATGAAGTTTAACCTGACCGGTGAGAATTTTCAACCCTTTCAGGTCTGTGTTTCAACTTCATCTTTCTGTGCCTTGTTCTTACAGGCTGAGGGCTTATGTTCCTTGATCAATCTTGTGCTTTCATAAAGTGACAATGTTTTACCCAGATGTTATTTTTCACCTCCCTAACCCTCCAAGAGGTTATCTATCTTCCGTACAAAAGAAATATCTTCATGATTACAGCTGGCATTCAGTCTTTGCTTTAGAGAATGAACTCACTCATTCATTTAATTAATATTTCAGTTGAGTACCTACTATGTGCCAGGCATTGTTTTAGATCCTACAGTTGCAGTGATAATACTGAGAGAATCTTTGGAACTCACATACTACTCAGAGTGAAAGATGAAAAAGTCTTTCTAAGAGGTGACATTTGTGAGAGATCTGAAAAGATCTGGGGGAAGAATATTCCAGACAGCTGGGACACCAAATGCCAGCCTCTGGGAGTGGGAATAAGCTTGGTTGGTTAGAAAAACAAAAAGTACTAATGCAAAAAGGATGAGGACCCAGAGGTAGGTGACCTTTCCAGCCCCGAGCAGGCATTTAGGATTTTATTCTCTGAATGATGGAAAGTCATCATAGGGCTTTAGGAGGAGAAGGACGTGATCAGCTTTAATGTTTTTAATTAAATTTTGGCTCATAGGTAGCAAATAGATCTATGGCTTATGCCTAATACATTGTTGTTGTTCTTCAATTGCTAAGTCATGTCCAACTCTTTTTGACCCCATGGACAGGAGCACACCAGTCTCCCCTGTCCTTCACTGTCTCCTGGCGTTTGCTTAAATTCATGTCCATTGAATCATTGATGCTATCTAACTATCTTATCCTCTGCCTCCCCCTTCTCCTTTTGGCTTTAATTTTTCCCAGTATAAGGATCTTTTCCAATGAGTTGACTCTTCACATCAGGTGGCCAAAGTATTCGAACTTGAGTATCAGTTCTTCTAATGAATATTCAGGGTTGCTTTCCTTTAGGATTGACTGGTTGATATTCTTGCAGTCAAAGGGACTCTCAAGAGTCTTCTCCAACACCACAAAAAGCATCAATTCTTCAGTGCTCAGACTTCTTTCTGGTCCAACTCACATCCATACATGACTACTGGAAAAACCATAGCTTGGACTACATGAACCTTGATTGACAAAGTGATGTTTCTGCTTTCTTAATATGCTGTCTAGGTTTGTCATAGCTTTCCTTCCAAGGAGCAAGTATCTTTTAATTTTGTGGCCGCTTTCACCATATGCAGTGATTTTTTGAGATCAAGAAAATAAAACCTATCACTGCCTAATATATGATAGCTTAATAAAGTGGTCTTTGGTGATTGCATAGTTCTGAGTTCAAATTCCAGTTCTGCCATTTACTAGCTCACCTTAGACAGGTTATTTAATTTCTTGCCTTAAACCCTTCATGGCAGCAGACACATGCTAATACCTGCCTTCTTAAGTAAGATCATATACATGTCTAGTACATAGGAAATCACGATATATGGTAAAGATTATTTATTCATTGACAAATTCATTTGTTTGTCTATTCTTCAATATATATTCAACAACTGATACTCTGCCTCTTCGAAATCATGCGTATAGCAACATTTTTATTTAGCTGCGTATGTTGTTTTTTTTTTTTAGCATTTGACTTCCTGTGATCACTCTCCCAACTTTGTAATACAAAGAAGTTCCACACTGGCCATTCCTCCATACTTTTGTGCTTCCTCAAATCACAAACCCTCCAGTGAATCTGGAGCATTCCACATATAAGCACATAGATGGTAGATTCCCATTCACTGGGTAAATACTGAGCTGTTCTCCCTATAATATTTGAGGGATAAGGTTTTGTGGTGCTACGTGAGTGATCCTCAACCTTTAAAATACCAGAAATTTTGGCCACATATTAAAGCAGTTAAGAGATTGAAGGCAGTAGTTAATGAATCCGTTATACCCACAGTACAGTTCTTTAAAACAGGGTAACATTTCAGTGTGTGATCATCATTGTTTTTCTCCTCTTTGTTGATTGCTGTCAACCCAATGCAGACTGTTTACTTCCTTGACTAAACTCCCTAATATACCCACAATGTAAAATTGTTGAGTATTCTCAGAAACCGGAGCTCTTTTCCCCATGCTGACATGATATCATGACTAGACTCTTCTGACTGTCAGCAGGTATTCTCTACTGATAGAGCTGCCTCAATCTCAGCACAGCCTCACATCTGACGAAATCACTGTAATAATTAATATGAACCCTCAGTTGTAGAAGACATTAATACATATTGTTCAAAATGTGAAGGCAAAACATGAAGGATTCACAGCACCCTAGTAAATTTGTGACACCCCTTTGCTAACCACGGAAACAAGGACTGTCACTGGACTCCTAATTTTTATTTCAAACAGCAGTAACTGCTCCTGGGATCATACCACATAGACTGATATTAGTACACAAATTCCCAGCCTAGCATTTGGTTAAAATTTTCCAAAGTCAAAGAGGGCTCTGATATTTCCTGAGAACTGTGTCCTAACTCATTGTGTCCAGACAGGTCTGTGACTTATGAAAGATTTCTCAGAATGACACTTCTTACAAATTTAGACTAATGGACACATCCAAAATTCTAATGCTGAGAGCATGTCAAAGTCTAAAGTTGAGAGGCCCTATGAAGAGTGTTTCCAGATGCCACATCTGGATCTTAAGATTATTACATGACATTACTCTGATTAAATGCTTATTAAAATTTGAGAAGCCATAAGGAAGAAACAAAGGTCTCTATGTAGACATCTGGACATTCAAACCCTCAGCAGTTAGCATAACTAGAAAATCCTTAGCAGTAGATGAGTGTGAAAAACCTCTAAAATGCCTTTCCTTGTTCAGCATTTGAGCCAATTTCCCACTAAAATTATCTGTTTGAGGAGATGATATAGAAGAATCTGAATACAAGGGGAGTGGAGGGCCAATAAAAAGTTAGATCTAAATTCAGCTTGTAAATTAAATCCATGCAAGCTCCATCTCTATTGTAACTCCTCTTTTACCTGCTAAACCCAGAAAAATTTTATAAAAATAAAGTCTATCTATTTAACGTTCTCTATTGCCCTTGCATTTCTTTAGTATTCCAGGTGGAATGCCAGAGCCTGGGGATGTACTCACAGTAAAAACATACATTGAGAGTCTTTTTAAAATTGATTTATAATTGGCATACAGTATTATATTAGTTTCAGGTGTACAACATAGTGATTTAGTATTTTTGTACGTTACAAACTGATCACCACACTAAATCTAGTTACCATCTATCAGTATACAAGGTTATTACAATATTATTGATTCTATATGTTGTACATTACATCTCCATAACATACTTATAACTGAAAATTTGTATCTTTTAACCCCCTTTACCTATCTTGCCCAACCCTC
Source organism: Bubalus bubalis (assembly GCF_019923935.1). Classification (NCBI taxonomy): domain Eukaryota; kingdom Metazoa; phylum Chordata; class Mammalia; order Artiodactyla; family Bovidae; genus Bubalus; species Bubalus bubalis. The sequence continues at coordinate 32,853,595 of NC_059177.1, read as the reverse complement.
TGCCACTCTCCCCTCTGACAATGATCAATTTGTTCTCTGTATCTATGTGTCCCTTTCTGTCTTGTCTAGTTTTTTGAGATTCCACATATCAGTATGATCATGTATTGTCTTTCTCTGACTTGTTTCATTTATCCCCTGGATCCATCTGTGTTGTCACAAATGGCAAGATTGAATTCTCTTTTATAGCTAAATAGTATCGCATTGCATATATATCAGATCTTCTCTATTTACACTTAAGTTGCTTCCATATCTTAGCTACTGTAAATAATACTGGAGTGAATAGTGGAGTACAACTTTCTTTTTTGAATTAGTGTTTTTGTCTTCTCATAAAACCCAGAAGTGGAATTGCTGGGTTGCTTGGTAGTTCTATTTTTAATTTTTGAGGGAACCTCTCTACTGTTTTATTGGATGGACTGTACCAATTTACATTCCCACCAACAGTAAAAGAGGGTTTCCTTTTCTCCACATCCTCACGGACCCTGGTTATTTGTTGTGTTTTAATAGCTTTTTGACAATAGCTTGTTGTCTTAATAGCTATTCTGACAGGTGTGAGGTGATACCTAATTGTGCTTTTGATTTGCATTTCCCTGATAATTAGTGATGTTGAGCAATCAGTATGTCTTCTTTGGAAAAATGTTGACTCGCGTCCTCTGCCCATTTTTTAATCAGATTGTTTGTTTTTTTATATTAAGTTGTATGAATTTGTTTTTTGATATTGAGTTGTATGAATTCTTTATATAGTTTGGATATCAAACCCTTAAGGATAATATCATTTGTCAGTATCTCCTCTCCATCTGTATGTTGCCTTTTCATTTTGTTGATAGTTTCCTTTGCTCCATAAAGCTTTTAGTTCAGTGTAGTCACTGAACTTTGTTTATTTTTGCTTTGTTTCCCTTGCCTGAAAAGACAGATTCAAAACAGATATTTCTAGGATTAATGTCAGAGAGCTTACTGCCTATGTTTACTTCTAGGAATGTTATGGTTTCCAGTCTTAAATACATTTAAGTCTTTAATCCATTTTGTTTATTTTTGTATATGGTGTAAGAAAGTAGTCGAGTTTCGTTCTTTTGCTTGTAGCTGTAGCTTTCCCAGTACCATTTATGGAAAAGACTGTTTCCCTCATTGTATATCCATTGTTGTAGATTACTTGGTCATGTAAGTGTTGGTTTATTTCTGGCCTCTCCAATTTGCCCATGGATCTATATGCCTGGGTTTTTTGTTTTGTTTTGGTTTTGGGGGTTTTTTTGCCAGTACCAACCGGTTTTGATTACTATAGTTTTGCAGTAGCGTGGTACCTCCAAATTTTTTTCTTCTTTCTCAGAATTGCTGTGGTTGTTTGTAGTCTTTTGTAGTTTCATACCAATTTTAGGATTATTTGTTTGGGTTCTATTAAAAATGCCATGAATATCTTGATAGGGACTGCATGGACTCGGTAGACTGCTTTAGGTAGTATGTACATTTTAACAATGTCAGTTCTTCCAGTTCATGAATACAGAATATCAGTCTCTTTTTTTGTATCATCTTCAGTTTCTTTCATCAGTTTCATATAGTTTTCAGAATACTTCGTTAAATTTATCCCTAAGTATTTTACTCTTTTTTGATGCAGTTTTATTTTTTGATGCAATTTTAAATGGGATTTTTTTTTGCCTTCTCTTTCTGATAGTTCATTATTAGCATATAGAAATGCAGTAGATTTCTGTAAACTATTTTGTATCCTACAAGTTCACTGAATTTATGTATTGGATCTAGGAGTTTTTTGGTGGAGTCTGAAGGATATTCTATTTATAGGACTGTGTCATCTGCAAATAGTGACAGTTTTATAGAAGTGGGTATCTTTATATTTTTCCTGATCTTAGAGGGAAAGCTTTCAGCTTTTCACTGTTGAATTTGATGTTAGCTGTGGATTTATCATATACAGCCTTTATTTATGTTGAGGTACATTCCCTTTATATCTACTTGTTGAGAGTATTTATCATAAATGAATATTGAATTTTGTCATATGCTTTTTCTTTATCAAGATGATCGTATGATTTTTATCCTTTGTTTTGTTAATGTAGCATATTGTATTGATTGATTTGCACATGTTAAATCATCTGCCTCTCCAAAAGAATCCCACTTGATCATAGTTTATGACTCTTTTTAATGTACTGTTGAATTTAATTCGCTAAAATTTTGCTGAAGACTTTTGCATCTGTGTTCATCAGGGATATTGGCCTGTAATTTTATCTTTTTGTCATTTCTTTGCCTTAGTTTTATTTGGAACCCTTGAGGCTTCCTTGATGTGGATATCTGTTTCCTTTCCTGGAATAGGGATATTTTCAGGCATTCTTTCTTCAACTAATTTTTCTGGCCCTTTCTGGCTTTTCTTCTGGGAACTTTATAATGTGAATATTATTCCACTTGATGTTGTCCCACAGGTCCCTTAAGATACCCTCACCCTTTTAGAATTCATTTTCTACTTTGCTGCTTTGTCTGGGTGATTTCCATTGCTTTGTCTTCTAGCTTGCTGATTCATGCTTGTGTTTCTTCCATTTTGCTAATGAACCCTTCTAGGGTATTTTCCAGTTCAGTTAAAACTTTTGTGTGCTGCTTTCCTGTATATTTCTTTGTTGAGGTTGTCTCTGTGATCATCCATTCTTCTCCTGAGATTGGTGAGCATCTTTATGACCATTGCTTTGATCTCTTTATCAAGTACATGGCTTATCTCTATTTCATTAAGGTCTTTTTTGGGGGATTTGTCTTGAACTTTGGTTTGAAACATATTCCTCTGTCTCCTCTGTGTTAGGTCAAATGGTTTCCTCCCTCAGTCGTAAAGGAATTGTTTTGATAGGAGCTGTTCCATGTGGCCTAGAAGCACAGTTTGACCTGGCCACCAGAGCTATGGTGTGGACTGTGCTGTGCCCACTAGCTTGATAGGGCTGTGGCTGCTGCACAGGGAGGGTGGGGCTCAGGGTGCTCCCCTGGTCTTGTTGTGGCTCGGCCACTAAAGGGAGAGGGCTGGGTTTTGAGCTGCTTGCCCATCCCAGTTGTGGCTTGTCTGCTGCAGGGAAGAGTGAGGCTTAGGGCATTCAGCCTGGATGGTTGTGAACTGGTTGCTGCCCATGCATGGCAAGTCTCAGAGTGCTTGCCTAACCCTGTGGCAGCTCAGCTGCTGTGTAGAGAGAGTGGATTCAGAGGACTGGGGGCCAACCTTTTTGTTAGCAAAAAAATGCTTACTTTAATAGTAGATGCTCTCTGCCTTTCCTACCACTTCTTCCCTTTGCAGACTTCTGATAATTCAGATTATGAATAGTTTTAGCTTTAAACTAGAAAAGAAGCAATGCTCTCTTATTCCCTCAGCAAAACTAGGCCATTCTATTAGCTCAAAGTCCACTCCATATTTTCTGATATAAGCCGTGGAAGTCAGGGGTGTAAACAAAATAAGGCCACCATACAAATGTTCTTGAGACCCTTCTCGATACTTCATAGCATGATGAAATGGAAAGACTGTGGGCTATAGACTGAGATGGACTTTGATTTGAAACTTAATTCTGTATTATTACAGTTATGTAATTTTGCACAAATCACTAAACCTCTTTTTACCTCCACTTCCTCATTTGTGAAAATGTCACATGGTTTTTGTAATGAATAAGCAAATCAACATATATGATCAACCTTGTTATCAAACATGACACTCAGTAGGCAATCAGTTAAATAGTAGTTGCTTTGTCATTATTGGTGTAGCTTCTATTTTTGCTGCTGTTCTTACCAATAACATATCTGGCCCTTTCTACCCCCTGAGGAAACATTAGCTCTTATCTATTAAGCCCTTTTTACTCACAGCCGTCTTTGCCTTCTCTCCTTTCCAGCCTACTCCGTGAGGCGCCCAGCTGGCTTCCTGGTGCAATCCTAGCCTTTGTTCCAGCCTTCCCACTAGCCTGCCTTTCTAGATAGATGAACTGGAGCAGAAATAAGGAGGCAATGTTCTTTCTTTCTATCATATACCTAAAGGAATTTGTTTTAGTCTTTTGAGAACATTCAACTCTCCCTCCAGCTCAAAGTAACTCTCAATGAGAGAAATCATTCATGGGAAACCTGGGGAGTCTACTGAACATCAAAGCCAGACCAAACTACAGCTGGTCCCCTCCACAATCCTTTCAAGAATAGGAAAACAGCAACTGAAGAACTAGAATGAGGGGATAGACAGTGGGGGGACCCAGTAAAAACCTGCCATGGCATTTACATAACACAGACAGGCTGAACTCAAACCATCATTTCAAAGAAATTCCAACCTAAGACAAATTCTCTGCCACAGAAGCAGCAAATTTTCGTATCTTAAACTTCTTGTCATTCTCATATGAAACCTGCAAGTCCATATTAAGAGACCGTTGTCTGGAAATTGGAAGCGTTAGAAATGATGAATAAAGTTACCTTAAGGGAAGTCTCTGAGCCCAAGTTGGCTTTTCTTTTTCTCCTGTTTAGTTTATCTTGTAGGCGTGTTAAGAATGGATTGCTGGCTTTTAAATGTAGGTTATTATTTGGCTGTTTATTCAGAAGTTGCTATTTTGGACTCCCTGTGAGTTTCTGGCTTTCTGATAGGAAATTTAATAGCTCATTAAATCGTTTACCCAGTCATCCCCCCCAACCAGGCTTACTTTTTGCTGTTGTAATGTGTGATGCAAAATTTGGAGATGTACCCTCGTGTTAACAAATAATGCTGGATAAAGAACCATACTCAGCCCACAACACAGGGAAGCTGTTGTTTTTTTGCCTTTTTTTTTAATAGTGTAAATTGAGTTCATAAGAAGTGTACGAACCATTACTGAAACAGTGGTGTAACATTTCCAAACTTCTTTTATATGTGTGATCTTGTTTAATTTTCACAGGGTAGAAAAGTATTCTTCCATTGAAAAATAGCTTTTGTAGTTCCTACTAAGTGCCTGACATTGTGCTAAAATGGTGGGTCTGCAATTCTAGGTAGCATCATGTCTTTCTTCATTCTCAAATGAGGAACCTGGTTTCAGGAACATTGAGTGACTTTGCTAAGGTCCCCAGCTAGTGAGAAGTACCAGGTTCTCTGATTTCAAACCCCACGTTGATTTCCACAGAAATTTAGAGCTGAGTGGGGCCTTGCAGATTACATAATTCAATATTTTTATTTTATACATGAGAGAAATAAGTATTCTGCCCAAGTTACATTTAACAAATAGTTGAATGAGGATGGGAACTTACATCCCCCAACACCTAGTGCATTGTTCTTACCCAAAGGATAGCTTTAAATATATTGTATAATTTTAGTATTAGTCATTCAGTTATATCTGACTCTTTGTGACCCTATGAACTGTAGCTTGCCAAGCTCCTCATCCATGGACTTCTCCAGGCAAGAATGCTGGAGTGGGTAGCCATGTCCTTCTCCAGGGGATCTTCCTGACCCAGGATTGAACTTGAGTCTCCTGCGCTGGAAGCAGGATTCTTCACTGTCTGAGCCACCAGGGAAGCCCCAGCCACCAGGAGAGTGGTCATATTCAAAAACCTACACTCTTTACTAGGGAACATTCTCTAGAATTCTTTCTCCAACTTACATTTCCTTGGAGGAAATGATCTTACAATATAGCTGAAAATAACAGATGTGATGATAATTAATGTGGCTTGGCACATGGCAGTAGCTTAATAATAAGCTGTTAGCTGAATACACTAATGGCCTATGAGAGCCTTTCAAAAGTCATGTTATTTATGTGTTAGTTCTGGCCTCCATTTAGATCTCTGGAAAGCAAGCACTTATCTATCTTTGTTACTCCCACAGTACCTCACATGGTCCCTGACACAAACCATATGCTCAGTAGCATTTATAAAAGAACCATCCCTTAAAGAAAGAGAACTCAGTATTATTACTAATACCAAGGAACAGGTATTTGACAGAGGCTGCTGACCTTCTCAGTCCAACCAGAATAGTTTTCTATCTCCCTGCCTTCCTGGTTAAGCCAGCTAATGTGCCTCTATAGCTTTGTTGAGTTTCAATTTGTGTTTAAATCTGTGTTTGTGAAAGTTATTTTAACTCCGGTGTCATCAAGTTGGAAAAAAGTTCTTACCAGCCCTTGCACAGGAGTCTCCAAAAAAATCAGCAACTTAACTGATGATGGCGTCCATGGAAATTAGATGTCTTAAGAAACTTAAACATAAGTCAAGGAAGAAAAGAATAAAAGTGACAATGACACCCATTTGGCCGCTGGCCATCATCCTCTGGATAGTAGGTACTTCACTACTGCAGTTTTATATCTAGAATTCTTAATGGAATAGTAGGATACAGGATGAGTGGCTCCATCCTGAAGGTATCAGTGTAGTAATTGCAGCAGAAGACCCTACCTCCCTTGAAAAGCATTCTGCCACAAAAAGAGCTTGAGGGAATTGTACACATGGGTGACAGAAGCAGAAGAAAGCCAGGACCAGCTGCCTGCTAGGTGGATTTGGGCAGAGGGCGGCACGCCCTGGCAAGCTGAGTAGAAGCTTTGGGCTGTTCTTGTGTGTGGTCCACAGCCCAGCAGCACCTGTTTAACATGAGAGGGTGGGAGAAATGCAGAATCTCTGTCCTCTCTCCGAAACTATGAAATCAGTATCTGTATGTTAGCAAGGTCCCTCCAGTGGTTTCACGCACATTTATCTTCATATAACGGAGTGAGATACAGAAGAGAGAAAAGCAGAGACAGAGGTATATCCAGTTGTCATGTCTAATGAAAATCCCACGCCAGCCACTCCCCTCCAGTCAGTGTCCTTAAGAAAGAGGTCTAAGAAAAGACCGTAAGGTTGGCAGAACTTGAGATTTGTTCTTCCTGTTGGTGTATCCTGTGTCATGAGAGCCAAGCAGAGTTCCTCTACCAGGATGACTTGGAAATAAAGGCTTTCATAAGGATTTCACAGAACTCCGAAGTGAAAGCAAGTAACATATACAGTGTGTGTTAGTCGCTCAGTCACGTCCAACTCTTTGTGACCTCCTGGACTGTAGCCCACCAGGCTCCTCTGTCCATGGAATTCTCCAGGCAAGAATACTGGAGTGGGTAGCTATTTCCTTCTCCAGGGGATGTTCCCAACCCAAGGATCGAACCCAGGTCTCCTGCGTTGCAGGAGTAACATATTGCTCCATAATAATTCCTTCAGCCAAAGACTGTAAATGCCATCTGTAAGACACAGTGAGAGGAGGAGGCCTGAGAAAGCTTATCACTTCATACTTCAAAGATAAGAGAATAAACTCCTTGGGACCCAATAATAAGACTTCAAAAGTATAAGTTCCTGGATAGGAAAACTAACTTTTATTCACCTTTCATACCTGTACCTTTGCTTACTGTGGACTATAACTGACTTGCAGAACTGAATACGTGAATAAAAGAGAAAATCTAATTCAGTTGTCTGGGAGGGAAAGAGAACCCAGAAAATTTATTATGCATTGTCTGACCATTGTGAGGGATCTATTTTTGTATACCTGAGACTGGTATTTGGGGTGGAGTTCTAGATTTACAATCTGCTTTAGTTCATTCAAACTCTATTTTGACATTGAACTTTAAAAGTTTTGAAACTGTTCTTCAGTACCAACAGGTAACCTCTTAATTTCCAATGACTCCATCCACTAATAAATTTTTCCATAAAGGAATCTATAATCTGACCAATAAAATGAGCATTCCATTTTCTTGGGAGGAGCAATGGAAAGAGTGATAAAGAAAGTTGATGAGCTCTTATAGCATGCAGGGCAATCCTCATACAAGTAGGCTTAATGGGGAAAATGAGATCCACAGGGCATTGCAGGGGTGTGTGTGTGTGTAGGGAAATTACACAAGAGACTGAGAAATAGACGAGTATCTGTTGGTTCCAGACCCCTAAGAAATCCTTCAGAGTCTTGGTCACAGCTTTAAATCTTCCCCAGGCAGAGGGGAAAATAATGCCTCCTAAGTGTAGTTTCATAGACTGGTAAGCCTTTATCACTTTCCCAGTGTAGTTTCTCCACTCCCAGTTGAGTGAGGAGCTGCCCAAGGAAGCATCTCCCTTCCTCAAAAGGATCCTTACACTTAGATATATAAATTCCCATTATCCCAATTAGCATAATTTCCCCTTCTATTAAGGTTTTTGAGATGAAGTCTTAAATGCTGCTTTGAAACTTTGAGGAGTAGCAATCACCTTAAACATAGAGTTGTTTTTCCTCTCAATTCACCTCTTGAGACCTTTAAACCCTACAAAAAGAAAAAAAGAAACTCTTTGAGTTTTAATGTTATAATATGCTAGTAATAAGCAACTTCAAAAATAAGACAGTGCTTATTTAAAAGAAATCTAGTTTGTAATAGATTTAAATATTCTCTTCCCACCCACACAACCCCAGATGGCTAATGTGCTGGCTGCTCAATTTTGGGGTTCATGGGGTCATGAGTGTCTTAACAAGTTATGGGGTTTCATTACTTAGTCAAAAAAATTAAACTATGCTTATACAGAATATATCTGACATAATATCTTTTCATATGTTTCCTGAAATCACCCTCCAAAATAGGCAGAAACATATGAATAATTTTGTTTATAAATGAGAAAATTGAGCTCTGTGAAAGATTAAGTGATTGCCCAAAATAGCATATCTGGGATTATAATGCATGACTCATATGCTGGCATTATTTCCCTACTGAAAAACTGCCTCTTGTGCTTCCAGGAAAAGAACATTTCTCTGAATTCTGTATCATGTGTTGTTGTAAACCATGACAGCCAAAACATCTCTTAATGCATGTGATGTTTTGCCCTGAGTAAAAAAAAAAAAATCCCATCTTTGTAAATTATCTTCACTATTTCACCTGTACCTCCTTAATAACAAGTGAGAGAGTTTTTCAAAGGCCATACACGAATATCAGAAGGGATGAGGCCAGGGGCCCACACAAGGCCAAGTTCTTAGTAGAGCTGGCTCCTCTCCAAGGTGCTGATCTGAGATGCTGTCCACAAAAGTAGCTCTGGTTCATATGTCTTGCAGAGTATAGCATTATATCTGTTTTTGTACATTCATTTTATAACCGTGTACTGGGTGTCTGCTATGCATCGTAGCAATACATCAGAAAAAAAAAATAAAGGCTGGATACCAGTGAGGTATATAAAGTGACAAGAATCTCAGTTCCTGAGTAAACATAGGGTGGCTTCAAAGAACACGCGCATTTTATCTAAGTTTCGGAAAATATGTAGCATTTGGGTTGAAAGTTGAGGCATCCTGTGTGGAAGAATAATATCCGTGCAAAAGCATGGAGATAGGAAATCTTGTGAGGAGTAGTATTGAGCTGGAGAGTTAAATAAAATAGGATACAAAGTCGAAGATGTGGGCAAGTGCTGAATTTATACAGAAAACTTGTTGAACCTCTGAGCTTTCCAGTAATGTCATTTTGGGGAAATGAGTTATACAATGGATTATATTCTGTGTATTATTGAATTTCTTTGAGGTACTATCAAGGCAATCCTCTCATGCTGCCAGTGAGGTGATGGAGTATAGTGACAAGGACTTGGGAGGAGAAGGATCCAGGTTTACATCATGGCTCTGCCATTTCCAACTGTTTGGTTTTGGACAAGTTACTGAACTTCACTACAAGTGTCTACTAATTGATAAAAAATAGGATTATAATAATTTAGTCAAGTTATATCAACCTTCTAATGCTTATGAATAAATGAAGATATTACCTGCTTAATGAGTTTAGAAAGAGAATTATGCTAGGTAATATCTCTAATGCATCTTGCCCATACATTGCCAATATTCAATATATGTGTTTGCACTTCACTGAATTCCCCTATCTATGCACTAGGATTTTATAGACTGGAATTTTTTTTTTTTTTTGCATATTCCATCCCTAATGATTTTATACCCTATCATTTGGATTATTTCAAAAATGCTTTAGTTTATTTGAGTGTATTTGAGTTTTCTTTACCTCACAAATCTGCTTTATCAGATGTAAACATTCTCTGATCCAAATATTCAAGAAAGCCTATGCCAGGGATGTATGAATGTGTATGTAATAGAAATAGAAAAAGATAAAGATAAAACTGATGGAAGATACTCAAGGTAGACAATGCTCTGTGGTCCCTTCCCACTGGATCTGGTTTCACCTGGAGAAGCTACATTAATGGCATTTTCTGAATCATTTACTTGAGCTTCCATCTTTCCCATTCAGGAAGAGCCAGTGAAATAACTTTTGTTCTTAGAGTCTTACTCTAATGGCTGGTTGTAACGGCAAAGAGACAGCTGCAGTCTCTTCCAGAGCTCAGAATTTCTAGGATGTCTCTCCCTACTTCTTTTCATCAGAAAAGAATCAGCTTTTTAAAAGTCCCTCCCTAAAATGGAAATCCAGACATAGAGAAAAGACTTGTGGACATAGTCAGGGAAAGGAGAGGGTGGGATAAATTGAGACAGCAGCATTGAAACATACACATTGTTGCTGCTGCTGCTGCTGCTAAGTCGCTTCAGTCATGTCCAACTCTGTGCAACCCCAGAGACGGCAGCCCATCAGGCTCCCCTGTCCCTGGGATTCTCCAGGCAAGAACACTGGAGTGGGTTGCCATTTCCTTCTCCAATGCATGAAAGTGAAAAGTGAAAGTGAAGTCGCTCAGTCATGTCTGACTCTTAGTGACCCCATGGACTGTAGCCTACCAGGCTTCTCCGTCCATGGGATTTTCCAGGCAAGAGTACTGGAGTGGGTTGCCATTGCCTTCTCTGATACGTTACTATATACAAAATTAGATAGCCAGTGGAAATTTACTGTATGATGCAGGGAGCTTGAATCCGATACTCTGTGGTGACAACCTAAAGGGGTGGGATACAGTGGGAGGAGGGAGGGAGGCTCAAGAGGGACAGAGCATATGTATACCTATGGCTGACTCATGTTGTTATATGGCAGAAATCAACACAATCTTGTAAAGCAATTATCCTCCAATTAAAAAAAATTCCCTCTCCTAAAAGAATTCATCAGAATCTAGGAGGGCCTATCTGTCACTGGATTTCTTATTCCTAAAGCTCAAGCAGCAGACAGAGGAAATATTAGTGCATCAAATATTTTATCTTAATTAGGGAGACACAGTTAATAAATCACAGAAGTTATCTGGCTGTTCCCCATTGACCAGCACAAAGATGCAGGCTGATTTTGTGATACGGAGCTAAAGCACACTTGCTACCTCCACACTGCACATTAGCACCAAGTTGGTTTATTATTCCAGTTGTCAATATTAGATCATCACAAACAACTTGAAGAATTATCTCCTACACACCTTCCACCTCCCTTAAAACAGCATCCCTTTCAAGTGAGTGCTGCGGAGACAGTCCTGGTCCTAAGCAGAGGCAATAGAATCCATTGCCAAGGTGCATCTCTTTGTTCATGGAACCACCCAAAACGCGGCATAAACTGCCACTCCATCACTCATTTAACAAGGAGGTATTGTGTGACTGCTGTCTGTCAAGTACTGTTTTAAGATCTAGCAATAAACCAAAAAATAGAAAAATTTCATCATTAGAGGAAGCTTACAGCCTAGCTAGAGAGAGAGATAAATATATCCATATCTATTGTTATATTGGGTGAGAACAAAGAAAAAATTGAATTAACAACCTGTCCATGGAAGCAGGAAGTGCTTGAGAGTGAGGCAGGGAGTTGTAATTTTTCACATCTCCTGTGGCCAGGGAAGGTCAAATGGAATGGGAAATATTTGAATAAAGACCACAGGGAAGCAGGAAAGGGAGCCATGCACATATTCAAGGGAAGAGCAATTCAGGTAGAGGAGTTGAAAAGTACCAAGGTCCTGAGACAGAAATAAACTTAGTGAGTTTGAAAAACAGGAGGAGAACCAGGTGGCTAGGGAAGAATGAAGTTGATGTGGTTAGAATAGGAGTTCAAGGTCAGACCATGTACGGCTTTGGAAGTCATAACAGGGACTTTTTTGTTCATCTCTGGTGATGTGAAAGCCACAGAAAGATTTTGAATGGAGGAGTGACAGGACAGGTCTTAGATTTTCAGAGGTTCACCCTGGCTCCTATGCATCTATTTTTAAAAGGCTTAGTGAGCATATACTTACTATCAGGCTTGAGGCCATGTACTAGGCACAGAAAGTTGAACAAAATCTGTTTTATTTTTCAATTCCTGGGCCTTACAGCAGCTATTTATACAAGATGTGGAAATGAGTAAATGTGTTACTTAATTCAATCCATAGGCAAAGACCATGGATTGTAAGGGAGGCTATAATTTTAGTCCAGTGCTGAGTGCCTCCACCATACCTGTATATTACCTTTTATTTGCTTTCTGGCGAACACATTTTTTACAGTCTCATCCATTACCTTCCCTAATCTGACAAACATTTCCTTTCTTATGGCTAAACTAGAACTAGTACACACTCAGCTAAAAGCAAGACACATTTAATCAGATTTCAAAAAGTCAGTTTCTCTCTATAAAAAAAATTGAGTTATTCAATAGAGCCTTATCATTATTCGTCAACTATGGATAGCTTTATGGAGAAGCAAGCAAGTAAGGGGTGCTAAAATCACTTCCTCTCCCACTCCCCCACGAAACTGGCAGATACTATACGTGAGTCCTCAGGCAGAATAAACGTTCTCAGACCAATCTGGGGGTAACTGATATGGCAAAAAAATTATCAGAGCCCCATACCAGTCTCCCTAATAACTACCATGACACAAAGTCACTTCTTAGTGTTGTTGTGTCTATGACGTATTTACAAATTCTGTGTTTGCAGGAGGGAAATAAGTGGATATATTTTTCACATCTAGTGTATTAGTCAGCTTCTGCTGCATAACAAGTTACCACAAAGTCTCAGTGGCACATAAAAATTAGTAATTATTCTAGTTTAAGTTTCAGCAGATCTGGTAAGATTTGATTCAGAGGGTGGGTTGAGAGACAATGAGGGAAATCTGGTTCATTCTTTTTTTTCAATGTTTAGCTAGTATTTTATTTTAATATTTATTTTCCAGTTTTACTAAGTTCTAATTGACATAAAATTATATTAGTTTAAGTGTAAAACATAATGATTTGATGTATGCATATATTGCAAAATGATTACCACAATGAATATATTAATATATATCACCTCACATAGTTACAATTTTTTCTTATAATGACAGCTTTAAAAATCTACTCTTTTAGCAACTTTCACATATAAAATATAAGAATGTTAAAGTCATCATGATGTATGTTACATCTCCAGAACTTGTTTAACTTACAACTAAAACCCAGTTCATTCTAATGTGCATGGCAACTTTTTTTTTAACCAACTCCCAGGGCCTGGCCTTTAAGTCCAAATTCTATTTATCCCTACTATTCATTGA